>NC_136058.1:14905000-15505000 GCF_964261635.1 Lissotriton helveticus | reverse complement strand
CACCCTCAAGAACCCTCATAGGGTCCTGCATGTGACTGGATTAAACTCCATCATGACAGGGCAGACATGACCATGTTACTGGTCACTGATGAGCGTGTGGAAGAGGAAACTGAGCCTGTGCCCAGCCTCCTCTCAACTAATGTGCAAGATGGGTCAGTGGAGGGAGTTGTACTCTCCCCCAAATTGACAGACCAGCAGCACAGAGACTGTAAGCAAGTGCTGGAGCAGTTTGCTGGCCTGTTCTCTTTGACCGCAGACATCACTGAGTGGTGTGTGCACCACATTGATACTGGTGACAGTCAAAAATAAACTGTACAGGTTGTCTGACCATGTCAGAGCCAGCATTAAAGCTGAGGTTGTTGAGATGCTGGAATGGGGGTAATTGAACCGTCTGAGAGTCCATGGGCCAGTCCAGTGGTGCTGGTGCCTAAACCTAATCCTCAGGGGGGACCCAGGGGGTTAAGGGTTTGTGTGGACTACAGAGGATTGAATGCAATCACAAAGACTGAGGATTACCCTATACATAGAGCTGATAAGCTCATTGATAGGTTAGGGGTTGCTAAGTACCTTAGCACATTTGATTTGACTTCAGGTTACTGGCAGATTGCCCTCACTGATGGAGCAAAGGAGAGGTCAGCATTCTCCACACAGAGGGATATTATCAGTTCAAGGTAATGCCCTTTGGCTTAAAGAATGCACCTGCCACCTTCCAAAGGTTGGTGAACAGGGTCTTGTCTGGGTTGGAACAGTTCAGTGCAGCTTACCTGGATGATATAGTTGTATACAGTTCTACCTGGGGGGTCACTTAAGCCACCTAAGGGAAGTGCTTCAGGCCATGCAGCAGGCTGGCCTGACTATTAAGGCTATTTCAAATTTCACTCCCCACATTGTGGTAAGGTGTTGCTCAAATTTGACTTGGATGCTAGGAGCACTGTGAAAGGATGACCAGCAATATTTCTACAGATTCAGAAGCCCTAAAGTCTCCCCTGGTTGCACATGGGGTGGGGATCCTGTAGATATCAGTGAAGTACTTATAAAATATTTATACTTATAACTTATAAGTTATTTTCCCCATTGAAAATCCAAGGCCACATAGGTTAACATGACAAAAGGTTAATAACTAATAACTCTTAATAGGAACAGGCTAGAAATACCATTTAAAGACTTCTCAGAATGGTATTAATAAATCCAACAATATCATATTGCTGAATTTCTCCTAAAGTGTACATACAAGAAGTGATAAGACTTTCTTGTTTGTAAGTCCAAATTCAGCCTTCCAGTGGTGTGGCCTGATTGGTCAGAGTTAAGTGGATTAGCCAGGCTACCATGAAGAGGTGATAAAGAGCCCCTGGGGCTAACCAGCTCTGCTGGGAGGGCAGTGTGCTGCTACACAGGAATGCCAGACCAGGGGGCGGAGTCATGAACCATGGTCTTCAAAGCAAGAGGGATGGCCACAGTGTCAGTTTCCACTCAACACTTTTGATCCCAACCAGACCTAGGATTAGGGAAGGTGATGTGCAGATGACAGGGGGAGACTCTAAGGAAATAAGTCATCCTAGCGGGTGTGTTTAGCCAGCTCTTGACTCTCTGCTGGAAAAGCAGCCATTATGAATTTAGAAGAATTGGTGCGCTCTGGGACAAAATAATGCCACACTCTACAGGATGTGGTCATATTTTTGGGGAGTTGGCCTGCTCTCACTGGTCGGCAGTGACCTCCTGCCTGACCCAGAGAACTTGGAATAAGTATCTGAGAGGGGCAGTGCCCTCCAGATCTGCTGCTTGAAACTTACTGAAGCAAGACCTTGCCACGCTGAGACGATTGCTGTGCAAAGGTTTCTAAGACTGTACCATTTGAAACTACAGCCCTGTGGATTATCTTGCTGAAAAAGAACTGAAGAGTGGACTCCCTGAAAACTACAGGTTAAAAGAGCTCATCTGGGACATCACTACCTAAAGCCGCATCTTGGAGAACCACCAGTGGATTTGTAAGGGTTTTGTACCAGTGGATTGTGGGAACTGAAGTCCTAAACTTTCAAGGACTATCTTGGAGCTTCCAGACCCTTGGAGCGAGTTTGACACACTTTGGAACCCCTTGAGGAACTTCAGGAAGAAGTTCAAGACGTTTGGGGTACTTAGGAGCAACTTTGAAATAAAAGCTCCATAGAGAGACCAACTCAAACTGGCCAGCCAGGGCGCCTGCCTTCAACCGCGAGCCGGCCTAGACATTCAGGTTCGTCCCACTAAAAGCTCCGTAGGTCCCACTTCCAGAGTTTGACCAGGAGTAGAAGAAATCCAAAGCTGGCAAACCCTCACCGAATTCTGCCTGGTGAATAATAATAATAATAATACTTTTATTTGATTTATAATAAAATCATAAAGGGTGGATCTTACCACCATTTGGTCAATATTTACATTTTTAAAACAACACAAAAACAGCTTCAAGTCAAAATAAAACAAAGAAGGGTAAGGAAAGAGGAAGAATATAAAATTACACGGGCTTTTTAGGGAAGTGGTCTTAGGGGAATTATGAAATTTGGAGAGGTGTTATAAATTGGATCAGGGTACGCTTTTATGACATGAAATTTCGTGGGCTTTTCAAAAGGTGGTGTAAGAGGGAAAGTAAAACTTGGGGAAGCGATGTAAGATTGGATCAGGGTGCACTTTTGTGACATGAATTGAAGTGCTAGGGAATGGGAACAAGAGAGTCCGTTAGGAAAGTAAAGGTAAAGGTGGGTCCATGGGCGACTGTGTCCCGACCTATTTTTCTGAGTCCTCCTTAGTTGCAGCCTTATTTCCCAGCTCCTGAGCAGCATGCTCCAAACATTTTATGGTATTGCAAGACAGTTTTATCCAGGACCCACTGAGGCACATGATGACGGCCGCCCTGCAGGTTCTCACCTGAGCAACTCTCAAGAGTGGTAACAAAAGCACTTTCCTTAGTTTCTGAAGTGCGGGGCATATACAAATTAAATGCAGTAATGATTCTGCGCCGTTGTTACAAAGGCGGCAGTCGGAAGTTGGCCACGACTGTTGCCATTTGGGGGTGAGATCTTTGCTCACAAAGCAGCCCAACCTTAGCAAGCTTAATTTCCTTTTGTAATGGTCCCTGAAGCAGTCTTGCAAGTATGGATGAGGCTTCAAATTGATGTATGATGGCAGTACAAACCAGGCGTGGATTTTACCAGCCACGGCAGCTTTGTCCATTAATAGAGACGCTTGTTTGGTTGCATTGTTGGCTCGCAGTTTGAAAGCAGTGTAAGTCATGGGTGCCCGCCAAGATTCTTCCAGTGCTAATGATTGCAGCGCTTGCCTGAGGGACTTATATATTGAATTGGGAAGTCCAGCCTGTTTTTCCACTTCCAGCCAGCACAGATGTGCCAGGGAGTGATCTTCTGCGTCCCTCATTCGCCAGTAATGTTTGACTAGCGCTCCTTGTCTTGCTGGGAGCTGATTTGTGAGACCATATTCCAAGCGTATTTGGGCTTGCAAAATATAACGCGGGATTGAGAAAAGGTTTTTAAAGAGGCTTGATTGGGCGAGGTTTAGCGCTGTAGAGTCCCGGGTTGCCATCATCTCAGAACCATTAAGATGTGGGCAGTGGAGTTTCCACGTAGATGTTTTTAGACTGTTTTGAAAGCAAATTGGAGCTGTTTAGCTTTTGATTGCCCCTGTTCCAAGTGCTGTTTATATTTTAGTTGATAGTCCAGTAAGATGCCCAGGTATTTATATTGGTCTACCTGGGTTAATGTAGTGGAGTTTATCTTCCAGATACATTTTTGTCTTTTCTTGCGAGAGCCAGAGAAACACAGGACATTTGTTTTTTTGAGGTTTATTGTCAGTTGCGCATTCGAGAGGTACGACGCTAGCTTAGAGATCATGCGTTGTAGGCCGAGAGGAGTTTGTGACAAAAGCACTATGTCGTCTGCGTATTGTAAGCTCATTATGGGTAAATTACCCAATTTTGGTGGATCTCCCTGAATAGAGCGTAAATCACTTTCTAGGTCCGCTGTGTAAATGTTGAAAAGGCAGGGGGCCAATACGCAGCCTTGTTTTAAACCGTTAAATGTGCAGAATTTCTTTGTCAGACATCGGCCGCCTCCTTTTTTCACTTGGACCCAGGTTTGTGAATACAGCTCTATAATTGCTCCCATTAGCTTTGGTGGCGCACCCCAGGCTTTCATTTTGGCCCAGAGTTTGGATCTTGGCACTTTGTCAAAGGCCGCTTTTAAGTCCAAAAAACAAGTATACAGCGAGTTAGAGTTATCAATTGCCCTTTTTGCTAGTAGGGTTTTTGCAGATAAGTTGGTAAGAGTTCCCATTCCTGGGCGAAAACCTGTTTGAGTCACGGGGATTAGCCCTATGCTGCTTACCCAAGCCTCCAGTTCTACCAGTATATTTGACGCATAGATCTTTGCCTCCACGTCTATTAAGGCAATTAGCCTGTAGTTATTAGGGTCAGAGCGAGACCCAGCTTTATGTATTGGGTGTAAGATGCTGCCCCTCCACGATTCAGGAATATTCCCGGTCTTTACACTATGACAAAATAGAGGGAGTAATTGGATAGGGCGTTGGGGAGACCATTTGGTCCGGGGGCTCCATCTGCTCTCAATGATTTTATGGTGTTCGAGACCTGCGTTAGTGTCATCAGGTCATTGTCACCTATATACTTTGTTATTGGCGGTTCGCAGGTAGCTTTGGGGTGAGCGGGCTTTGAGTCTGTCATTGTTCTCAGGTTTGACAGGGCACTCTCCGGAAGAGGCGCAACTTTCTTTTCTAATGGTTTATCAAGTGGAAAATGGTATAATAAGTCGATGTGGCTACACCAAAGCTGGTCAGTCATGTCTGAGTTGAACTGCCGATGTTTGCCGCTGAGCATGAAGTTTATTTTAGCCCAAAAGTCTTTTGAGTTCTGCAGCTTACTAGCATGGAGTATAGTGCACGCTAGTTTTTCCCTATGCATTCTCTTGGCCAGATTGGTCTCTCTTTTTAGCTCTTTTTTTAAGGCTGCAATTATTTTCAGAGTATGTTGTGAGAAGTGAGGATCCTTTTTTCGTTCGGCCCTGAGAAATGCATTTATTTGCCTTTTTAGTTGTCGCAGCTTTGGGGTGTACCATTTCCCTCCTCTGTTTCTTATAGGTTTTTTTCCTCTGTGGTTGGCTTGAAATTTCTTGTTTAGCTCCACTACAAAGGACTCCCAGATCTTTATTATATCCATTGATGTGTCAGATTGTGAAAGCAATGCATGGCATGACGCCATTAGCTTGGAGAGGTTTTCTTCATTCCAATTTACCCGTTGTAAATTGAAGATCTGGGTGTTCATAGATAGTGGCAGCTCTTGCTCAGACTTTTTTACTTCGATTGTCAAGGTGAAGGTCTGTGGGAGATGATCACTTTCCCCGCGTTCCTGGATATGGAAGTTTCGGATGTAAAGGAATAGGTCGGGGTCGGCCAGAGTATAGCCTATAGTTGATCCTGAATTTTTAGAAACCCTTGTTAGGGCAGCCGGTGTATCCAGATGACCCCTTCCATTTAAGGTGTACAATTGGAGGGCTTCCAACGCCATGGCGCATTTCCTTCCTATTGCACTTTGTCTGCAAAGGTTGCCCTGCCTAGGGGCTATATGGGTAGGGAGGCTTCCCTCCTGACGTTGGATTAGATTCATATTAAAATCTCCTGTTATGAGCATGTTTTCGCTAGGATAGGTGGACTTTAGCGCGTTGATTGCAGTAACTAGTTGTTTTATCCTCTTCCCCTTATGTTTTCCACCGGGTTGCATATAGAGGTTCACGATCAGGAGGCCCATTTTGGGGGAAATTTCAGTTTTAACGCATTGCATCCACGTAGAATCTAGGTCAATATGACTGAGTTGCCATAGAAGGTCCGTCGATATAAAAATGGATAGGCCTCCTTTTGCCCTGCCGTAGCGGGCCTCCTTTTGGGCTGGTGTGAAGAATTCTTTGTATCCCACAAGAGGCGTGTTTTCAGTCTGCCATGTTTCCTGGAACATTAGTATTTTCAATCAATCAATCAATCAAAGACACTTATAGAGCGCGCTACATACCCGTAGGGTCTCAAGGCGCTGGGGGGGGGGGGGTGCCGCTACTGCTCGAACAGCCAGGTCTTCAGCTTCTTCCTGAAGGAGAGGTGGTCTCGGGTCAGGCGCAGGTCGGTCGGGAGGGAGTTCCAGGTCTTGGCGGCCAGGTAGGAGAAGGACCTTCCTCCTGTAGTCGCTCTTCGGATGCGGGGGACGGCGGCGAGGGCGTGGTTGGCTGATCGGAGGTGGCGTTTGGGAGCGTAGAAGTTGATCCGGCTGTTGAGGTAGCTCGGGCCTTGGTCGTGTAGGGCTTTGTGTGCGTGGGTGAGGAGGCGGAAGGTGATTCTTTTGTTGACGGGGAGCCAGTGAAGGTCTCTCAGATGTCCGGAGATGTGGCTGGTTCGTGGGATGTCGAGGATGAGTTCTGGATCCGCTGGAGTCTCTTCTGGAGCTTGGCGGTGAATTGAGTAATAAACTCTATAAAGTCTTCTTCCTCCAGCTTCGCTTTTAGACCATTGACTTTTGTCCATGAGCAGAACGTACAGCCTTGCTCTTTCCCAACCATTGGTCTGCTGTTGGTTCAGTCTGTGTTCCTATGAATTGATGCCGGAGGGGCCTGATGGTGCCTTTCGGGCAGGTCATTCACCTGACGGGCAATCGTGATTGTAATTTGCCTGAGTTGTTGGCCTTCTTCTTCTATGCTGCCTTTAGCGTTTTTTAGGAGGCCTCGTTTTGGATTTTGTTTCCGCAGAGGACTGGGATATCGAGCTGGCTCCACTTTCTTTAGATCAATGCCCCATGAGGCAAAATCCTCCCAATGGGTCAGGATTAGTTCTGTAACGGTGTGATCAATTCAGGTTGTTATCGTGGAATCGGAGCCTGGTTGGAAAGGATTTGGTTTAAACTCTACTAATTCCAAATCACATGATTTTAAGTGGCTCAGGCCTGGTAATTCCTCTAGGAGTTTTAAGATTGCCCCTCTGTTCAGGATGTCATGGGTCCCTCTTGAGCGGTATTTCGGGATTAGCTCAATTTTGATGCTTAAGATGTGCCGCTTTTGAATTTTTGGTCGTCTGCACACTTTAATGAATGGGGGAGACATTCCTTCCCGGTCCATCTTTGGCTCTAAGGTGAGCTGATTAACTGGCTGTGCACTGCTTGTGGTTGCTTGTTCGTTGAGGACTAAGACTTGTAAAGCATTTGTGTCTCCCTCCTGCAGGTCTCGTGGCTTTGGTTCTTTGATTTTTGCGGGTTTGTCTATGCCAACTTGTCTATTGTTTTCTGATGCTTGAATGGATAAGATGGTATCCTTTGAGCTTTTTCTTCGCTTGATGTTTGGGTTAATGACCTGCTCGTCATTTACTGACTTGCAAGTTGGCTTATCTCTGGGTGGGTTGAAGATGCTGAACGTTTTTATTGCGTTGTGAATTGAATTTGTGCAATTTATGACTCTTTTTAGAGAGGTTATAACCTTGTCAAGGGTAGGCCCTTGCTCCGGAGTTGTTCTTATTTGAGGTGGAGTACCCTCTGACTGCGCTTTGTCATCACTGTTGCTGAGGTCGTTGTTGGTTTTTTTGGGGAGCTTTGATGATGCGCCTTGCCTGTGAGCTTTTGCTTTTCTAGCTTTCCTTTGGCGCTTCCTTTCCCGTTTGGTAAGCGCATGTACCTGAACGGTAAGATTGGGACTGAGTGCCGCAATTAGTGGGGACGCCTGAGTTGGATATGCTTCCTCTCTGTGGTCAGCTAGAGTATGTTCATGTGCACTTGTTGGCGTCGTGATGTCATTTGAGGTGGAGGGATGTAGTAGGTCTTGGGTTTCCAAGTTTACTTCGCCGCTGCTAACCTCAGGCGGCCTGCCTGGACCCTCTTTAGTGTGCTGTTGGCTAGTTGCTTGTTGCTTGTCTTATGGTTGTGATGGTTGCCATAAGTAAGTTCGTTGGGGATTCCGTAACAGCCCCCAATATCTGCGTCATCAGGCTTGGTACTGTGGCCAGTTTATCTATTATGTCTGAACAGTGGCATGTATAGAAGGTGGAGTCCTTGTTGAGTTGCACCCTCAAGATCATGTTGTTTAAGTCTTTTAAGTTTGATTCAATGCCCTGAACGTGAAAGGCCAAGAGGTTAAGCAGGTCGACTTGCTTGTCCAATTTGTCCGCATGGTAGGACATAGCGACGCCTATGGTTTCCATTGTCTTTAATAGTTGCGGCCAAATGGAGGCCCTTTGAGTGCTCTCTAGTGTTTCCCCCTGTGTATGGGTAAGCTTGGGTGGTTTAAAAGGATGCGCAGGAAGATCTAGTTGATTGCCATGCGCGCTCCTTGACGATGACCTTTTGACATTGCCTTCCTCCTTGCCAGGCGTTTGGTCATATTGGGCTGCGAACTCACGCATACTCCTTTCCAATTCTGCGATCTCGCTTGTGGTTACGTTTTCTTCCTGTGAATACGATGTCTCACTGTGTTTGATGGCCTCGGTATCTTCCATTTCTAATCCGACAGATGGAAGATGATGCTCTTTAACTGGAGCCGATATGAGCTGGCAGCTCGGTTTACTGGGGGAATTTACCGATGGCAGCGCATTTTGAATGTTGTTTACTGGGTGTGTTAGTGAAGGGCAGTCCTTGGTTGTTGTCAGGGTCGTTTTCTGGATGGATTGTGGGCTTTGCTGTATAAAAACCGAGTCACTGCTTGCGTTCGGGGTCCAATGAACTAAGGCACGAGCCGGTGATATATGAGCTGTTTGTTGGGGCTTGGGAATTGAGTGCCCCTTGGTTTGGTCTGAGCCATTGGCTACTCGTCGGGTAATTTGGTCATGGGACCCAGGAGAACCCGATCCCCCACTCCCAGAGATCCTTCTTGTTTTTGTTTTCAAGGCATTGCGATGTTCGCTATGACACCTTATGTGAAGTGATGGTGATGCTGGCGATATGGCGCCTTTGTTTGTGCCCTCCTTAAGCGCCTTGCGCTGAGTACTGTTAAATTTTGGGCTGGCATCATGTTGAGGAGGTTCCATTCCATTCCCAGTAGAAAGTCTTTGACAGACTTTAAGAAAGTCTGTAATCAATGCCCGTTTGCTTGATTTGGAGTGTGCGGCTTGAGCTTTGTGGTTCGATAATGGCGTGGCGTCGTGATCCGATAATTCCTTATTCTTGGCTATGGGGCTACAGTCTTTGCTGACCTTATGGAGCCCCTTGGTTCCCGCATCGGGGCTCTGCAGTCCAGATTTGTCACATTGGAGTATCGAGCCGGGGGGGGATTTTGCGAGGACTGTTGAAATGGTGCCTTGTCCCTCCGGGACTGACTTCTCGAGGCTCTTACCCCCACCGGCGATGGACCCATCCTCTACCTCGTTGATGGTGCCCGAGGGTCCCCCTTGACCTTTTTTGGCTTTGCCTGTAGTTTTTCAGCTGGATTTTCCTCGTCTCGTATCTTCCCGGATCTCATGATCAAACTCAAGGTACTTCGAGTTTGAGCAGTGTGATTGTTCCTTTCGTTGAGGAGCAACCTGGGCTGGGGGTTCCGTCGGGTTCCGTCGATGTACTGTCGATGAGTCGGAACTATCCTTCTCTTATCTCTTATCTTTTGTGACGGTTGGTTATACAAGTTGGTTTATAAGCTGGATTGCTGGTTTGGGGTTTTGTGATTGTGGTGATTGGCGGTTAGCGGTAGTGGTGGGCGGGCGGATGGCAAAACCGATGGGTTGATGGCGTTTGTGTTGTTTGCTTGTTATCTTGCTAGCTGGGCAGCTTTAATTGTGTTGCGAGGTGCTGGCTTGGACCGTTTTAGCCCGTGCGGGGGAGGCAACAAGCGGAGCACACAGGAGGACCACAGGCTGATGAAACCTAGTAAGACAGCCTCCCTCGATCTGACTCCCAGGCTCTTACTTAGCTACCGCCTCTAACGGCGGCCGCGCTTGTGCCCCCCCTCGTCCTCTTACCTCAACTCTGAGCCGCCAAGCGCCGCGGGGATGTACACCTGTGCTCAACCCTTCAGCCGGAAATGCAGAAATACGGAGACCATAGAGCGAGGGAGCTTCACACTTCACGGCCCCCCGGCTCTCCGGCACCGGCTCTAGGTCCGGTGCTGCTGCGGAGGGAAGGACGGGAACGGCAAAGCAGCGAAGTGCATCAGGAAGTGGGAAGCGGGAGGAACTCGAGAACGCCGACTTTGGCCCCTGCTTCTCTTGTGGCTTCTCTGCAACCTGCTGCCGTGCTCCTCTGACCTCTGACCGCCTCGCTCACCGTAGCTCTCTGCTGCGCTCTGCTGGGGAAAAGCTGTGATGCTGTGCTTTTCAGGAACCTCGGCCTGGTGAATAGTATCGAGGGACACGAAGAGAAAAAGCGCTGTAAATGTTTCTAAGACTGAACGAACGAAAGGTGACCGGGATCAACTGCAAAAGCCAAGCTGCCTGCCTTCAACCACGTGTTGGCCTGGATCCTGTTTTTGCCCCGCTGAAACACCCTGGAGGTTGGACTTCCATAAGTTTGACCGGGAGCTCATCGAATCTAGACTGGCTGAGAGCATCGAGGGACCCCGGGAAGAAAAGCTCCAGAAACGTTTCTAAGTCCAAAGGTAAAAACTGTGACCTGTACCTATCGCATGTGGTAGCCGCTCAGGCTCCATCGTGGTCGGCCTGAAACTTAGCCTTTGAGCTGGTCTATTGTGACCAGATATCCCAATAAGGTGCTATATGTTTCTAAGGGCTATATTTTGCTAAATATTTGAAAATTCATATCTCCAGTTCCCTACATTGGATTATTGTCATTTTTGTGTCATTTTAAAGAAAAACATATTTTCTATTATTATAAATTGGTGTTGGATTTTTATTATGTGTTGTGTCTTAATTATTTACTGAATTGGTGTTTTTAAGTACTTTACATACCTGTCTTTGAAGTTAAGCCTGACACTTCGCAGCCAAGCTACCAAGGGTTGAGCATAGGAATAATTTTCTAAGACCTATGCTTAGTCCTATTATGTGCTAGTGGCCTTATTGCCAATGGTGGACCTACATTTCCCCCTACCAATAATCCACTTTCCCACAGGGCTTAAACAAGGTTGCATGAAGGCAACCCTCCTTTTCTCCATCTATATCTCGGGCATACATTCTTACATTCACAACACAAACCTTTCAGTTCAGTTCAGTACAACTTTATTTCGGCTAATATAGCCATAAAAGCAGGAACCTTTCAACTTCAAAACATGGCTTGGCAGTTCGGGCTGGACTGCTCCCATGAGGCACAGGGTCAAGGCAGATTTGCATATGGGCATGTCTGAACTGGGGTGGTGTGGAGTGTAAAAAACAATGGATTTAGGCCCAGATCTCTGTACTGGGGTGAATATATGACATTGTTCTGCATTCTGTCCATCAACTGTTATTTTTGCATTTGTCACCTCGAGTGGGATGGGTATGCTCAGACGTGAGTGCCATGCTCTCCACACCACTGGAGTCAAGCTATCCTGGTTAAAGACGGCTGATAGCCAGAAACCGGTCCTAGGATGCTTGATTCCGGTCCAGGAAAACATGGCTTGGCAGTTCGGGCTGGACTGTTCCCATGAGGCACAGGGTCAAGGCTGATTTGCATATGGCCATGTCTGAACTGGGGTGGTGTGGAGTGCAAAAAAAAAACGTTGGATTTAGGCCCTGATCTCTGTACTGGGGTGAATGTATGACATTGTTCTGCATTCTGTCCATCAACTGTTATTTTTGCATTTGTCACCCCGAGTGGGATGGGTATGCTCAGACGTGAGTCCCGTGCTCTCCACACCACTGGAGTCAAGCTATCCTGGCTGAAGACGGCTGATAGCCAGAAACCGGTCCTAGGATGCTTGATTCCGGTCCAGGAAAGACATGGCTTGGAAGTCCGGGCTGGACTGTTCCCATGAGGCACAGGGTCAAGGCTGATTTGCATATGGCCATATCTGAACTGGGGTGGTGTGGAGTGCAAAAAAACCGATAGATTTAGGCCCAGATCTCTGTACTGGGGTGAATGTATGACATTGTTCTGCATTCTGTCCATCAACTGTTGTTTTGCATTTGTCACCCGAGTGGGATGGGTATGCTCAGACGTGAGTCCCATGCTCTCCACACCACTGGAGTCAAGCTATCCTGGCTGAAGACGGCTGATAGCCAGAAACCGGTCCTAGGATGCTTGATTCCCCTCCAGGAAAGACATGGCTTGGCAGTTCAGGATGGACTGTTCCCATGAGGCACAGGGTCAAGACTGATTTGCATATGGCCATATCTAAACTGGGGTGGCTTGGTGAGCAAAATAACGATGGATTAAACCCAGATCTGTGCCTGGGGGTGAATGTTTTGCCATTGTGCAACATTCCGTCCAGCATCATGTGTGTTTTGCTGTTCACCCTATGTGGGAAGGGTATGCCCAGACGTGGGTCCCTTGCTCACTAAGCCACTGGAGTCAAGCTATCCTGGCTGAAGACGGCTGATAGCCAGAAACCGGTCCTAGGATGCTTGATTCCGGTCCAGGAAAGACATGGCTTGGCAGTTCGGGCTGGACTGTTCCCATGAGGCACAGGGTCAAGGCTGATTTGATATGGCCATGTCTGAACTAAGGGTGGTATTGAGTTCAAAAAAACGATGGATTTAGGCCCAGAACTCTGTACTAGGGTGAATGTATGCCATTTTTCTGCATTCTGTCCATCAACTGTTATTTTTCATTTGTCACCCGAGTGGGATGGGTATGATCAGACGTGAGTGCCATGCTCTCCACACCATTGGAGTCAAGCTATCCTGGCTGAAGACGGCTGATAGCCAGAAACCGGTCCTAGGATGCTTGATTCCGGTCCAGGAAAGACATGGCTTGGCAGTTCGGGCTGGACTGCTCCCATGAGGAACAGGGTCAAGGCAGATTTGCATATGGCCATGTCTGAACTGGGGTGGTGTGGAGTGTAAAAAAACGATGGATTTAGGCCCAGATCCCTGTACTGGGGTGAATATATGACATTGTTCTGCATTCTGTCCATCAACTGTTATTTTTGCATTTGTCACCTCGAGTGGGATGGGTATGCTCAGACGTGAGTCCCATGCTCTCCACACCACTGGAGTCAAGCTATCCTGGCTAAAGACGGCTGATAGCCAGAAACCGGTCCTAGGATGCTTGATTCCGGTCCAGGAAAAACATGGCTTGGCAGTTCGGGCTGGACTGTTCCCATGAGGCACAGGGTCAAGGCTGATTTGCATATGGCCATGTCTGAACTGGGGTGGTGTGGAGTGCAAAAAAAAAACGTTGGATTTAGGCCCTGATCTCTGTACTGGGGTGAATGTATGACATTGTTCTGCATTCTGTCCATCAACTGTTATTTTTGCATTTGTCACCCCGAGTGGGATGGGTATGCTCAGACGTGAGTCCCGTGCTCTCCACACCACTGGAGTCAAGCTATCCTGGCTGAAGACGGCTGATAGCCAGAAACCGGTCCTAGGATGCTTGATTCCGGTCCAGGAAAGACATGGCTTGGAAGTTCGGGCTGGACTGTTCCCATGAGGCACAGGGTCAAGGCTGATTTGCATATGGCCATATCTGAACTGGGGTGGTGTGGAGTGCAAAAAAACCGATAGATTTAGGCCCAGATCTCTGTACTGGGGTGAATGTATGACATTGTTCTGCATTCTGTCCATCAACTGTTGTTTTGCATTTGTCACCCGAGTGGGATGGGTATGCTCAGACGTGAGTCCCATGCTCTCCACACCACTGGAGTCAAGCTATCCTGGCTGAAGACGGCTGATAGCCAGAAACCGGTCCTAGGATGCTTGATTCCCCTCCAGGAAAGACATGGCTTGGCAGTTCAGGATGGACTGTTCCCATGAGGCACAGGGTCAAGGCTGATTTGCATATGGCCATATCTAAACTGGGGTGGCTTGGTGAGCAAAATAACGATGGATTAAACCCAGATCTGTGCCTGGGGGTGAATGTTTTGCCATTGTGCAACATTCCGTCCAGCATCATGTGTGTTTTGCTGTTCACCCTATGTGGGAAGGGTATGCCCAGACGTGGGTCCCTTGCTCACTAAGCCACTGGAGTCAAGCTATCCTGGCTGAAGACGGCTGATAGCCAGAAACCGGTCCTAGGATGCTTGATTCCGGTCCAGGAAAGACATGGCTTGGCAGTTCGGGCTGGACTGTTCCCATGAGGCACAGGGTCAAGGCTGATTTGATATGGCCATGTCTGAACTAAGGGTGGTATTGAGTTCAAAAAAACGATGGATTTAGGCCCAGAACTCTGTACTAGGGTGAATGTATGCCATTTTTCTGCATTCTGTCCATCAACTGTTATTTTTCATTTGTCACCCGAGTGGGATGGGTATGATCAGACGTGAGTGCCATGCTCTCCACACCATTGGAGTCAAGCTATCCTGGCTGAAGACGGCTGATAGACAGAAACCGGTCCTAGGATGCTTGATTCCGGTCCAGGAAAGACATGGCTTGGCAGTTCGGGCTGGACTGCTCCCATGAGGAACAGGGTCAAGGCAGATTTGCATATGGCCATGTCTGAACTGGGGTGGTGTGGAGTGTAAAAAAACGATGGATTTAGGCCCAGATCTCTGTACTGGGGTGAATATATGACATTGTTCTGCATTCTGTCCATCAACTGTTATTTTTGCATTTGTCACCTCGAGTGGGATGGGTATGCTCAGACGTGAGTCCCATGCTCTCCACACCACTGGAGTCAAGCTATCCTGGCTAAAGACGGCTGATAGCCAGAAACCGGTCCTAGGATGCTTGATTCCGGTCCAGGAAAAACATGGCTTGGCAGTTCGGGCTGGACTGTTCCCATGAGGCACAGGGTCAAGGCTGATTTGCATATGGCCATGTCTGAACTGGGGTGGTGTGGAGTGCAAAAAAAAACCGATGGATTTAGGCCCTGATCTCTGTACTGGGGTGAATGTATGACATTGTTCTGCATTCTGTCCATCAACTGTTATTTTTGCATTTGTCACCCCGAGTGGGATGGGTATGCTCAGACGTGAGTCCCATGCTCTCCACACCACTGGAGTCAAGGTATCCTGGCTGAAGACGGCTGATAGCCAGAAACCGGTCCCAGGATGCTTGATTCCGGTCCAGGAAAGACATGGCTTGGCAGTTCGGGCTGGACTGTTCCCATGAGGCACAGGGTCAAGGCTGATTTGCATATGGCCATATCTGAACTGGGGTGGTGTGGAGTGCAAAAAAAACGATAGATTTAGGCCCAGATCTCTGTACTGGGGTGAATGTATGACATTGTTCTGCATTCTGTCCATCAACTGTTGTTTTGCATTTGTCACCCGAGTGGGATGGGTATGCTCAGACGTGAGTCCCATGCTCTCCACACCACTGGAGTCAAGCTATCCTGGCTGAAGACGGCTGATAGCCAGAAACCGGTCCTAGGATGCTTGATTCCCCTCCAGGAAAGACATGGCTTTGCAGTTCAGGATGGACTGTTCCCATGAGGCACAGGGTCAAGGCTGATTTGCATATGGCCATATCTAAACTGGGGTGGCTTGGTGAGCAAAATAACGATGGATTAAACCCAGATCTGTGACTGGGGGTGAATGTTTTGCCATTGTACAACATTCCGTCCAGCATCATGTGTGTTTTGCTGTTCACCCTATGTGGGAAGGGTATGCCCAGACGTGGGTCCCTTGCTCACTAAGCCACTGGAGTCAAGCTATCCTGGCTGAAGATGGCTGATAGCCAGAAACCGGTCCTAGGATGCTTGATTCCGGTCCAGAAAAAGACATGGCTTGGCAGTTCGGGCTGGACTGTACCCATGAGGCACAGGGTCAAGGCTGAGTTGCATATGGCCATGTCTGAACTGGGGTGGTGTGGAGTGCAAAAAAAACGATGGATTTAGGCCCAGATTTCTGTACTGGGGTGAATGTATGACATTGTGCTGCATTCTGTCCATCAACTGTTGTTTTGCATTTGTCACCCGAGTGGGATGGGTATGCTCAGACGTGAGTCCCATGTTCTCCACACCAATGGAGTCAAGCTATCCTGGCTGAAGACGGCTGATAGCCAGAAACCGGTCCTAGGATGCTTGATTCCGGTCCAGGAAAGACATGGCTTGGCAGTTCGGGCGGGACTGTTCCCATGAGGCACAGGGTCTTTTTAAAAAAAAAATTTTTTATTGGGATTTATCAGTGCATTACAAAGAAACATTAAATTCATTTAATCCGGAACATTATAACAAATCTGGGGAATCAGGCACAATAAATACATACAATCAATGGTAAATACATAAATAGGAATTAGGGAAGCTTCAGATCATCTTAATCATCAATACATAATATCAAGACATACTTTTTAAAAACCCATTGTTAGATAAAGAGGCAGATAAAGGCAGCATACCAAATCGGGTGAACACAACTTGGCCTCCCTCCATTTTGTAATCGGAGCCCAGAACCCTCTTCCGAAATCCCGAGTTTTCACACCCATTTGTTCATAAAGACAGGACTCAATATTGTGTATTCCGAGAAATCTGGAAAGCCACATTTGAAAGACGGGGCCACAGTATCTTTCCAACCCGCTGAAATTAAAATCCTGAGCACAGCCACAGAAATAAAAACCAGGGCTTCCTCTTCTTTTCCCAACTTCAGGATTGAATCTGTGCCCAGTATCATCATGGTAGGGGATAGATCGATCTTGTGACCTAGCACCCCCTCCCAGAATTTCTCTATCTCCATCCTAAATGGGATCAGCAGGCTACAGTTAAAAAACATATGCAATAGATCTGCTTGCCCAGCCCTGCATCTGGGACATCTGTCATCTTCCCTAGCCCCCCAGGCAAATAATTTAGCCGACATGTAATACAGATTAAACACCGTTTTATAGTGCTAGGTCCGCAGGTTTGAGGCCCGGAAGATTTTTTTATTCAAGAGTAGGGCCAGGTCGACATCCGCATCAGGATTTCCCAATTTTCTAGCCCAGGCAACTTCTGTCTTTTCCAAATCATCTTGAATTCCCACAATAAAAATATGATATATAGTCTTGATCTTCTTGCAGCCCCTGGTCAATACATCCAGCAGGGGGATATTTACTGGGGGCGGCGGTTTAGGTCTTAATTCCTTCAGGGATTGTATAATTTGGCCGTACACAAACCAATGATTAGCTGGAATTCCAAACCTACTTTTCAAGACATCGAAGCTCACTGCCCCTTCTCCCTCCATAATATCCCGAAATGTCTTGATACCCATCCCCCTCCAAACCTTCAGGGTTCTATCTACCCCCATCTGTGAGAAGAGGCTAGAATTGCATATATGTAGATAAAAATTGACCTTGGGTATGTTAAAAGCCTTTACACTAGCTTTCCGGACGTGCCGAGCCCCGTCCAAAATCTTAAATCTGGCCTTCTTATAAAATCTCCGGTCAACTTCGCACAGCATTAAGCCCAGAGCCTTCCTTCCTAACAACAACTCAAAAATAGATGGGGGCGTCTGGACTTCACTGCTTGCTTCACCGGGGCTCGTCTCTGAGTGGAAGAGCACCGACATTTGTGTCAAAAGACAGGTCCAACGATATAGTCTTAAATTAAGTAAGGCCAATCCACCCTTTTCCCTTGGAAGTGACATCAAATTAGTAGAGCGCCTGACCTTCCCAAATTGCCAGATAAATCTAATGAAAACAGATTCCAGATTTTTTATTATTTTCTCCTCAAGAAATAGTGGTATGGCCCGAAAGAAGTACAGCACCTTTGGAAACATTGTCATTTTAACTGTGTTCACCCTCCCTATCAAAGAAAGGTGTAGCACATCTATTCTTCTCGAATCAACCTCTATAGATCTAATAAGCGGCATATAGTTTTCTTCTACTATTTTATCGACTGAGGCGTTAATTTTCACACCTAAATAAATAGCGGTGTCCACAAATCTAGAGTCTGACTTAACTATATTTTTGGTACATACTATCTGCCTTTTTGATTCATTTAATAAATATCCAGATCGACCACCAAATCGCTTTGCGAGTTCGGCCAGAACCAACAGTGCCTGCTGAGGATCAGTCGTAAAAACCGTAAGGTCATCCGCGTAGGCCAGGATTTTATTTTCATAGCCATTAAAGACCACTGGCCTAATCCTGGGACAACCTAATATTACCTGGATGAGTGGGTCGATATAAAGAGAGAATAGAATCGGGTAACAAGGGCACCCTTGGCATGTTCCTCTCTTTATAGCAATTAATTCAGACTTTTCACCCATGACCGTCACTCTCGCAACAGGATCTGAATACATTGCCTTGAGCGCTCTGATAAGTTTATCCCCGAAACCTCTCCCTGCCAGGATACCCCAGAGAAAGCTCCAGACCACACGGTCGAAAGCCTTCTCTGCGTCCAACAGAATCATGGCCATCTCCCTCCCCTTGGCAGCATGGGCGTCAAAAAGAGCTATAGCCCTGCAAGTATGGTCTGTCGTACCACGCCCAGGAACAAACCCATGCTGCCAGGGGGAGACAAGACCGCCAATGATCCTGCCCAACCTTATAGCCCAGATCTTAGAGTGCAACTTAGTGTCTGCATTAATCAGCGAGATTGGTCGATACGATCCCGGATTCTCGCTTGGTTTCCCCTTTTTGTAGAATATTATAATATTCGTTCTCTTTCCATGAATCCGGTATCAGCCCTGAGCACAGTATTCCGTTAAAGAGATCCACAAGAAGCACACCAATCTCTGATTCAATACGTTTGTACACCTCCAAGGGTATACCATCAGGTCCGGCTGCCTTCCCTGAGGCTAACTCCTGTAACGCAAATTTGACCTCCATCTCAGTAATATCCTTATCCAATACTTCTCTTGCTGAGTCATCTAAGCGCGGGCCAGTATCCCCACAATCTTCCCCCTGACCTCCATCCAGTTCATCCTCATCATACAATCTCTGGTAAAAATTTCGAAAGACCTGTAAGATCTCCTTGGCCTCTGTGTGCACCTGACCGCTCTCTACTATCTTTGTAATTACATTTTTAGACTTTTCCTGCCTTAAACGAAGTGCTAGGGCTCTACCTGCATGTTCTCCAGTTTCATATTGTTTAGCTCTGGTTGCTTGAAACTCCCCAATTTCCTTCTGGGTGACCACTTTCTGCCGATCTGCCTTAATAGCCAGGAGCGTCGTTTGGCCATCGCTACCATCCCTTCCAAGGTCAATTACCTTAATGTGTTCTTCTTCAGCGGCAGCTAACTTCTCCGATAGTTGCTCTACCTCCTTCCTATCTTCTTTTCTCAACTTAACTGAAAAACTAATTGATTCGCCCCTTAAAGCTGCTTTAAACTTCTCCCAAACAATGTTACGGGATGAGCTATATCTATCGGCTGCAAAGAACTCACCAGTCCACTTCGTAATATGAGATACAGATCTTTTATCCTCCAATAATCTCCTTTCAAATGACCAAGATGTCCTTTGCCTTTCAACCAAAACCCTTTCATATGTAATTACCAGCGGATTTTGGTCCGAGATCAATCTCGGTAATTTAGATATGCCCACTTTACTAATTTCTGAGGAGGAGATTAAAAAATAATCCAATTTAGTGTGCTCTCTGAAAAGGGTTTGAGAAGTAAGTAAATCCAGGATTATGGGGCTCCTTAGACCCCCATACATCCAATAATCCAAGTGACCCCATAAGGGCCTTTATTGCCCTAAAGACTCTCTGTTTCCGCCCTGCATAGTTTGCCCTATCGACCCAGTTGGCTGAGATATTTAAATCTCCAAACACTATTAAAGGTATAGGCCAGCTAACTAGTTCAACTTCCAAAAAATCGTAAATCTCTGGGTCATCTTCGTTAGATCCATAGACTACACACATAGTAATTTACTTCAGCAATTTCCATCACATTTAACAGGTTATGTTTGTACAAGTGGTCACGTAGTTCAGTACCCCTATTACATCAATGTACCTTGTTGCTAGTCCCCATGGGTAGCATAAGATCACCGGGAATGTTAGCATTAAAATCACCCCCCAGACAAATACCCACAGTGTTACCAAGCTGTAAGGATATAATAAAATTAAACAAATTGATAAAATATATATTAGGTACAGAATAAAATCATTGTTATAAAAATTAATTAAACATATGGATATACCCCTTTTATATATTACTGCTTGAAATTTATCATCTTTGGTATCTAACTCCTTTATAGTACCTCCAACTGCAGTATTCACCCATATTGAAAGGCCGCCAGATGTGCGGCCAAACTTTGGAGTGAGGGCAAGTGTATTATGACATTCAAACCCATCAAAATATAGGTCTTTCGTGGCCTATGTCTCCTGAAACATAAGGATATCCTGCTCCTGTACTAAATCTAACCACTCTGGTAAAAGTACTTTAGACTCTAAACCTGCAACATTCCAACTTAGTAATTTCAGGTTTCAATCATTAATTAGCTTGTTAGGTAACACAGAGCAATTCACATCTATATCCATAAGGGGACCAGCTTCATCAAACAGTGCATGATCTATAGGCTCCAAAGAGCTCACATCTGTATTCATCTGTAGATCAACTCCATGAAGCAGAATATAGCCCATTAGCTCAGGGGGATACACGTATGCGTTCCTTGGGGGATCTGCTTCGGTGGTGATCAAGTGCGGCATTATCAGTCCTGGCTATCTAAGTCAGACAAAAGTGAGAACCTGTAATGCTGGGTTGGGTAGGGAGCATTATTTGCAGGGGCCTGGCTTATAAAAATAGCCCGACGGCAATGTGCAAATATGTGTGGAATTAAAAAATAAAATCTTCCTGTGTCCTCAAAACTGATCGGGGCGGACTGTGAAAGTTAATCACTATGCAGTCCCCCTCAATATTCTTTGGTGATACCCCACCCACCCAACTCTTCTAACCATAATGATGTTATACATGTCTGACACCTTAAACCTCCTGTATTTAGATAGCCAATCCACACATTCATTTTGTAGTTGAAGTCAAGTTTCCCCCTGTTCTTTCTTGAGAGTTGGTACCCCTGCCAACACTAAGACATATGGACAAGTCTCTGGCGGTAATCCCAAGACCTCCACATTAGAATCATGATGACCCTTTCTCATAAAATTCGAAGAGCCATTACCTGATTTACGATTCTCTCTAGATAAGCTAATAGCTGGGTCAGGCATACTAGTAGAGAGCGAATTCTGAGGGGCCCCGGATTTAATATGTGTGTTAGTAGCATGATGCTGATTTTCTGGTGCTTCATTAGGCTTAAGTACAAAACGATCCTTAACTTTGCTATAAGTTAAACATGTTACACAAGAATCACCAGGTGGAACACCTGTAGGCGGTGCTGGTAATGGGGTCAAAGAGTCGGATCCTGAGCCAACATCTGGGCCAATAGGCAGCACCCCCCCTGCAATAGCAACATTCTGAGAGGACTCCCTTTGACCACTTGTATTATTCATCACAGTTACCAAATGATCTAAACGATCCAAGAGGGAAATGAAGTTCCTATCTAATAATTCCTTAAAAGTGCAAAAACAGTGTCCAGTGCAGCATCTGCAGTGGTATCTGGAGTAGCATCTCTGGGAAACTCAGTGTTAGTAATGGGGGAGCAATATCAGTCTGTGTACTAATGGAATTAGTTTGTACTGCCTCCGGCTGCACCGCTAGGGACCCTTTTTGATATATTTGTTTCTGAATACCCACACCCCTCTTTCTCTTTTCCAATGTCACTCTCTTCTTTTCTTCACTAAGGGGTTTTGAAGTCCTGGCCCTATATCCAAATTAGGTTCATAAGGGTGCTGAGACAAACTTTGTGACAAACTCTGTGGATTCATGGTCAGGCAGGTTTGTAAAGCACCATCCAAGGTAGAAGTACCTGGTGATAAGCGTCTCTGCAAGGTGAGAGGATCTAATGACAGTCGTCGTTCCGCCAACTCAGTCTCATGACTGAGCATTGATTCTGCCCTGATGATAAAGGCATCCAAAGTCCCTACTACTCCCTTAAGTGCGCTCATAATGAAATAAACATTTTGAGTGCTAAAGACTCTACACAGCAGGAGTTACAATAATCAATAGGGGCTTAGAACCATACACACCACAGTACCTGCTGTGTGTGAAGCCTCAATCCACTGTTCCACTAATTAGATGTTAAAGAGGGGGCCCAGCACAGCCTCCTCCAGGCTCTGATGGGCAAGGACGGGCCAGCCCTTGGCCCGGGCTTTGCCCTGGCGTGGCCCGAGCAGCGGGGCTTAGCACTGGTAGTTAAGCACCTCCAGGCATAAAGAGCAGGCATCAGGGCAGGAGGTTTCACGGGAGCCGTAGGCAGCAGGCAAAGAAGCAGCGTCCCACGCAGCGGGTCTTAGCGCCGGTAATAAAGCGACTCCTGTATGTCAAATCACTCTGTGTGTGATCACATGTGGAGGATAGGGTGCCTCCTTTTGCTGGGGTCAAGAGTATTCCTTAAATCATATCAATCAATGTGAGCTAAAGAAAGGAAAGGAAAGGATACATAAAAGGAACAGATGCAACCTTGAAAACAGTTTAGATAGTGTCCTTGCTATATTAACCAAGGAGAATATAAACGCATGAAAAATCGCTACAAATCACCTATTGATGTTAGCTACCATAATCACAGCCTGCTATATCCATATACTTCAACCATTTGAGCATCAACTGCTTAGAGAGCAAAACCCTTGTGAGCTTTAACCAACCCAAACAGCACACAACATGTAACCAATGAGATGCAGAAACTTCAAGACATTAAGAAGACACTCTTTTACAAGTTCTTTTTGCTGAGAATGAAGGTGGGAGGTACCCCCTGAGTATGCAGTTGGGGCATTCAGAGTGCACTTTACACAGGCATGTACTCTTGTATACGCAGATACTTGACTCTATTATTCTGCCATTAAAACCAGTGTTAGCATTTTTATCTTATTTGTCTTGTACCTACTGCACATCTTACAAGCCCAAATGATAAACAATAAGCATGCACTTGTTAAATGGAAAACTTGTGCACAACACAGCATGAAGGTTGTTGTCCCACGAGAACCACTGGGTAAGAGATGGTCACATGCGAGCTCTTTGGGGCACGTTCATGGGAATTGTAGAGCGGCCACCAGTGGAGTGTACAATAGGCCCATCGTTGACATTAATATACTGTAACAGTGGTGGCTGGCATCTACTGAGGGAGGGGGCAGGCAAACACAATTTTAAAAAGAAAAACTCTTACCGATCTTGACAACAGCGTCCTCCTCTCATTCCAACCTCTGCTGCAAGAACTGCAGTGCAGGCCCCAGCAAACTTCCTCGACCAATCCTGGCCTGCTCATGTGCTGTTAACCAGCATGTGAGCAGTGCCCTGATTGGTGGGAGTGGCCTCAGTCGGCACTCCTGATGGAACTGGATGCCTGCACTTGCTCTCAAACTAGTTGGTTTAAGACAGATGGGTTGAGAGATTGAAAGTGCGAATGTGTTGCTGTCAGTCACAAGATGGCCAGCCAAAGGGACATGCACACTTTAAACCGAGCAAAGGAGCCCTCTGCCCACTACTCCTCCCTGCTGTAACTCAGCAGGTCCTGCCCTGTCCTGACGTTCGGTTCATGACGGGATGCTGAAAAATGAAATGGTACTGAATTACCATTTTATCTTTCCTCTCTGGGGATTTGAGAGGCACTAAAGTAGGGTGGCGCTCGTCTATTCCAATGAAGGTGCTGCCCCTGTACTGTAGGATAGTGAAGTTCATGCCACTTGACTTATTCATAGACATATAAGTTTTCTCAGACAGATGGAATGTGGTTCCAAAATTATCGTGGAGATTGAAAGTACCTTAATTACAAACTTGAACTGTTTAGTCAAACATATGACGTTCTCCTGGAACTTTGCTAAGAGGTAAAAAAAAGAAAGCAGATGTGACCTTTTAAACAATTCCACTCTCTGTCTTTGTGCCATGCCTCCATGTTTGTGGATAGTTGACTTTTGACTATGTCATTCACATGCGGCAGAGGGTCAATCACAATTCAAATAGTCAAATCCCCCTTTTCGGGCAAGAAGCTATAGAGAGGACATTTTCTCTCTGGGGAGTGCAGTATATCTAGGCACACAGACCTAGTAAACCTATTGATCTAGGGCTCCAGACTCTGTGGATACAACATAAATATTCAACCCGCAATAGTTCTAACATGATCTATCTTTTGATCTGCCCACCCGTAAACAATATACACGGCCTACTTGTGAGTAGACCCTCTCATATGTCATAAGTTTTGCATCGCATAAAAATCTGACACCAAGGTGTTCAGAATTTATTAGATGTTATAATTATTGCATATTCTGAGTTCAGGGGAGTAGCATATGGATTTTAGTGCTTACAACAACAAGGGCCAGATGTGAAAAGCTTTTTTGCATTTGCAAATTGCCCCATTTGCAGAATCTAGCCGTATGCAAGGTCAAAAAAGCCTTTTCAAATGTACAAAGCCCAAATTGCGATTCTTTCACGTTTTACCACCAACTTGAAGTTCGCAAAAGGGAAAGTAAAGCCATTCGCAAAAGGGAAAGTAAAATATTTTTTTTGAAGAGCAGGCAGTAGTCCCACAGACCATTACCCATTCTTAAAAAATGAAACAGAACACTTTTTTTTAAACGCATCCCGTTTTCCTTTTAAATAGCAATCACAGTCATGGTGGTCTGCTGACCCCAGCAGGCCACCATCCCTGTGATTTTTGCGCTTCCCAATGGGTCGCAAACTGAGACCTACCTCATTAATAGTCATAAAGGAGGTCTAGTTGCAATCCATTGGGAATCGCAGAAAGTGTAAGACACATTCGTGTTTGCATCTACCATAAATAGCAAATCGCAAACATTTGCAATTTGGTAATCGGAAACAATAAGCTTCGTATATCTGTCCCCCAAATCCCGAGTTTTCCGCTAAATATCAGAGTTCTTTTTCCTTGTTAATTTTTAACAGGTCTGAAATTTAATGAAGGGCGTGAACTTTTTCGCACCTGGTAATTACTGGGTGCAATGAACATCACATCACTTGGGATCGCTTTTTAGCTGGCCACTTAAATTGTAATCAGGCCCAAAGTCTGTAATTTAAAAAAGAAAAAACAATCATGTACACACTAAGCATTAGAACAATCTTATGCTAGAGTCGGCAGCATTTATCCGTTTGTCTTCTATAATGAGAGCGGTATTTCCTTCAGCTACTTTGTACAAGATTTACATTGAAGATGTTAATCTTTCACAAACATCCTCTCATAACTGATGTCAATTGTACTCCGTGCTTGGGAATTCTACGAATATTCTTTTGCATTATTTAGAGAATGCTTTCCCCCTCTTCTGCCTTAAATATTTATCGCATCTTTGATGAGTGATTCGAAAGAGCATACAATCACAACCTTCTTCTCAGGGAGCAGCATTTTTAGGATGCTGATGTTATTTTGATTTCAGTTTAAACTAATAATCCCCATCATTATAATATTTCAAGTGGGATTGCAAAGTCATCAGTTTTAGGAAGTTTTTGCTGATGTAACAACCCCTGTTTTAGCAGAATCTCTAAAAAAATATGCTGCATTCCCAAGTGAAGAAGGTAAAACACAGCAGCAGGGTCAATATGTGCATTATTCACAGTGGAAATATGTTAATAAATACACTGTATTGCTCTAATACATTAAAAAAGGAATGGTAAAATGAATTTAGTTAAATCATGCGAAAGGATCATGGACTATGGGGCTTGGAAAACTGACGTGTCACATTTTCCATAACAGAACAGTGCAATTCTAAATATTAACAATAGATTGCTCCATAATAGCTATGTAATGTTACATCACCTTATGTTGTATTATGTTATGTTGTCACGTTTACCGTACAGTGGGTGTGCATACTAAATATCGAAGTCAGAACAGCGATGGTACATATTACAGGGGACAAAATATTGAAAAAATAGATATGTAAGTAAATCTTGATTTTCAATACTTAATTCCGCATATATGTACTTAAACAGTGATTATATCTTCAAGGTACGAAGACGTGCAGTTAGGAATAGTATATCTATACATGCATCTATATGCACTTACTTTTCAATATTTTGCTCCTCGCTATTCTGTCCTCAATATTTTTGTATGTCAATATTCTTCATGTCAGTATTCAATAGTTCAAACCGCACAGTGTGGTTCAGAGTTGTATTTTAAACCACTAACCTACTGTTATATAGACTGTTTTCAAGTTCACAAAATAGCAGTAATTTACGGGGTCCTAAGAATAATTTGTGAAAACATGCTTACCAAAAACAATTTTAGTGTTAAGGTGAGAAGGTGGGTGTTACGTGAATGCTACCTGGGAATTATCTTTTTCTGCAACAAATTATAATTTTAACAGTGAATGAGGTAATCGTGAAATGGGCCTTCATATTACTATAATGTGTACTACTAATTTGTGAGAACAAAGATATGATTAAAACACACTTGTTTTGCTAAATGCATGTGAATGGCATCGTTTTTGATTAAAAGTGGGGCACATGTAGCCTGACCCAGCAACAAAGTAGTCACTTGAACTGGATTGCCGTAGGCAAAACGAAAAAAACTTGTTTGGAAGGGGTAAAAGTGATGATGGAGTGGTGGACCTCATTTAAATATTGCTGTCTCTTGAACACTTAGGGTCAGATTACATTTTTTGACGGTACGAGGGTGGGCGGTACTCCACCGCCGCACCCCAGCAACGCCAACACTCCCCGCCGCCCACCCACTTACAAGTTATTTCTAGTCTGGTGGGCTGGCGGAAAGGCATTCCCAGGGTAGAGCCTCTTTCAAAGTATGCAGTTACTTTGTAAAAGGCACTGCAATGGGAATGCCTCACAAGGTTCCTGCACATGCATGCACAAACAGAGGAGACACAGGGGGCCCTCTGGGGCCCCCTTTGTATCCTTCCTGCCAGAGTTGGCATGGAGGGGGAGCCTCAATGTCACCGCCGGTGGAGAGGAAACTTGTGATATACTTGGCGAGACTACTGTGGTCCTGCCAAGCATATTGCAGCCTCCTGGCCGCCATGCCACTTCCAGGGAATGGTGGTTCTCTGGCAGCATCAGTGGTTCCAGGGTGGTCCGACTGTCCAACTCATAATGGGGCAGTCAGACCGCCGGTGCGGTGGTGGCTGGGCCGCCACTGCAAGCGCCACCATGAGTCAGGCGGTCCCAGACTCGCCAGACCAGCAGACTCATAATCAGGCCCTTAGTGTGCTTCCAACTAGGTTGTATATAAATGTACCCCAGGTCCCAGCCGGATGGACTTGGGGTGAGTTGCAGAGCACGTGGGGCAGGCACATTGATCTGTTCACAAACCTGTCACATCGGTATTTAGCAACAACAATGATGCAATTGCACCTTGTTAGAAATGGGGTCTCGAGTTGGCGGAGGTTTGCACCCTGTCCAAGTAGGAAACACCACCCTAGTCACGGTAAATCAGATACACACCGTAAATTAACCTGCGTTCACCCTCTGGTAGCTTGACACAGAGCAGTCGAGTTTCACTTAGGAGGCAATGTATAAGGTATTTGTGTAACTCCTAAATTACATTAACTCAATGAAAACACCACACAAAGACTCCACATGGGGTTAGAAAAATAGAGAATATTTAAGGAAGAGAGAATATTATTAAGATTAAAATAAGACCAACATGAAAAAAATTCAATAAATTGAAGTGGAGATATACATTTTTACAGATTAAACCAAAAATAATGCTTAGAAGTCAATAGCGGTCCAAAGGTTTCTTGAGGTCGTGAGGGACTGGTGCAATGTAAAAGTTGTGCTGACCTTGATGGAAGGCAAGCCAGCTACAGGACCCAGACAGGTTCTGTTGAAGAAATACCATGGATGTAGCTTTTGTGGGTGTTGAGAGCCTACTGAGTCATTATAGAACCCTGCAGAAAGGGTCCTGCATCGTCATCAAGCTCTGTTGAAGTGAATGCAAAGCTTTGCCATAAAGCTGTATCTACATCATCATCGAGCCAAGCAGGCTGTGGGTTCTTCACCATTGAACAGCTAGTGCGTCAAAATGGCACTGTGGGGGGGGGGGTGGCCAAGATGCCGGCGAGGTAGGACGTATGTTCCTATCCCTCTGGCGCCTCCATTTCTTAGCCTTGTTATATCCCCCATTCTGGAGCCCATCTGAGCTTCTCGGGGCTCGTACTGGCTTGGATAGACATTCCTGCAATGGGGTCTAGCCTTCTTTTGCACCTACCTGTGGATTTGCCTGCTCGCTGCAGTCTCTCTGGCCCGGCATTGCTGCGGCCTGGCGGGTTAGTGGCGGTCTTGCGCATACCTCGTGGATGCCCTGACACCGGGGGCTGGCCTTCATTCTTGCCAGCCAGTAGATCTGCCTGCTCTCTCCGGCCTCTCCGGCCCCCGCTTAACTGTGGCCTGACATGCGTGTCGCGGATTTGCTGGCACTTCAGGGACATCCCGACGCTGGCGGCAGGCCTTCTTTCCTGCCTGCCTTAAAATCGTTCTGCGTGCGGTGGCCTCTCCGGTCCCAGCTTTGCTGCGGCCCGGCAGGCTTCTGACGGACTGGTGAGCATCACGGAGCCCCGGCGAGGTACCCATCCGGGGCTCCCTTGCGGAGATAACGATGATACGCCTCTATGACTGGCTCTCTTTGTAAGTGCGACGGAGCCCTGACATTACAGCACTGGAAGTGGCACCATTTTGTGATTCACTGCCGTGGCTTGGCTGAGGCCTTCAGGTGGCGGTGCCGGAGAAGAGTGGCCCTGATGGTGTGTGGCCCTAAGGGCTCCTTAGAAGCATGTAGGCTACCCAGGATCCCTGCATTGCAGAGTGCCCCCGAGTAGCGATGCTGCACTGCCTAGCGGCAACGACGGACATAGTTGCCCCCCAGGGGTCGGGAGGTGAGGAGTGGTGTGCCAGGAGTGTGGTGTGCAGCAGAGTGAGGAGAAATCCGGTTCGCAGGTCGGCGGACGGTAAGAGGAGTGGTTGGGGCCTGTGCCTGGTGCCTGCGTCCAGCAGGGAGAGTGGTGCCTACATGTGTGGATTCCCTTTGGGAGCCATAGCCTCAGTGAGCTGACACGGGTCCTGCCAGGCCCCTGCAGAGTGAGTGACAGTGAGTGCGTGGCCTGGTGGTTGGGCTGGGGCCTAGCGATCTTTGGCCTAGTTACTGGAGCCGCGTGCACTGTGGCCTGTAGGAGTTCCTCAGGCCTTTCCTGTGCGGTGCTGGGTGCAAGGCTTTTCCTGTTGGCTGTGGTGCTCAGTGCTCCTTGGTGGTCCTCTGAAAAGCTGGGAGCCCGTGCTGTGCTTGCTTGGGTGTGGCTGCTTTCGGTCCGTGAATCAGCAGACACCAAGGCCAACTGTTCAATTGGTGGGAACAGCAATGCACTGTGACAAGAAGGGGGCTCAATTGGGAGGGATTGTGACCATTGTCATAGTGAATGTCCGCAAGCTGATTAGTGAGGAGGAGCTCCTGACGTCAGATACTCTCCCCCCGGCCCAGTTGGAGTTTGAGGCCTATCAAGATCGGAGTTGAGCTTTTACATTGGCTTGGTATTGACCAGTAGTTGCGAGCTGCTGTGCCCGCAGGGTCCGCAAAGGCCCCTATAGTGAATTGTAGCCTTCTAGTTCTGACCAAGGTGAGGTGTTATTGGTCCATTTGCAACTCTGCGGACGGTGTACACGGAGGGTCACGAGGCCCGGCATTGCCACAGGTGATGGAGCTACGCCTATAACTGCCCTCCCGCCCAAGCGCTGGTTGGTGGAGTCGCGCGGGCTTGGCAGTGAATGGTCAGTGCAGTTGTGGGGCCTGATACACTGTTCCTACTAGGCCTGAGGAGCCACAAGGTCTCACAACCGCCGAACATCTTCACTTCCAGATTCACACCGACCCCAAGACCACACTCAGAGGCACCCTCATCTACAGACCCCCAGGACCCCGCACTCAATTCAGTGAAGACATCGCAGACTTCATCAGCCCACACGCCCTTCCCTCCGCCGACTACATCCTCATAGGAGACCTCAACTTCCACCTGGAGAACAACAACGACAACAACACCACCACCCTCCTGGACAACCTCGCTAACCTCGGACTCAAGCAACTGGTGAACACCCCCACCCACTACGCCGGACACACGCTTGACCCAATCTTCTCCTCCAGCAAGTACATCTCCTTCAGCCACTCCACCGGACTCCACTGGACAGACCACAGCTGCGTCCACTTCAGCTTCAGAAAGGCCACAACCCACCACCTCCCGCAACAAGTTCCCCGCAGGAACTGGAACAAGATCACGACCGACCAGCTCACTGCATCACTGAACCAGAACCCTCCCGCCAGATCAACGGACCCCAACTAATCAGCCCACAACCTGACACAGTGGATCACCAACTGCGCCGACAACCTCGCACCCCTGAAAACCCATCCCAACAGGCCCGGAAGCAAGAAAGCCCCGTGGTTCAATGACGACCTCAAAAACTCCAAGAAGAACTGCCGCACCCTCGAGAAAGCCTGGCGAAAGAACCCGACCACAGACAACATGACCGCCCTCAAGCAAGCCACCCGCAAACACCACCAGATGATCCACACCACCAAGAAGACAGCATTCAAGGAACGATTAGACAACAACGCACACAACAGCAAGGAGCTCTTCAGCATCGTCAAAGAGCTCTCCAACCCCAGCGCCGGTCACAATGACATCACTCCCTCACAGGACCTCTGCGACTCACTCGCCACGTTCTTCCACAACAAGATCGCAGACATACACAACAGCTTCGGCGAACAGTCCACGCACCCAACCACAGAACCGACGCCCCCCACCACCACCCTCCACGACTGGACCCCAGTCAACACAGAAGACACCATCCGGACGATGAACACCATCCACTCCGGTTCACCAACCGACCCATGCCCTCACCACGTCTTCAACAAGGCCGACTCCGTCATCGCACCCCAAATCCGGGACATCATCAACTGCTCCTTCAACACCGCCACCTTCCCGGAGAGCTGGAAGCACGCCGAACTCAGTGCCCTCCTGAAAAAACCATCGGCAGACCCCACCGACCTCAAGAACTACCGCCCCATCTCGCTCCTCCCGTTTCCTGCCAAAGTAATCGAGAAGACCGTCAACAGACAGCTGGCCGCCTTCCTCGAGACGATGGATCCCTCGACCACTCACAGTCTGGCTTCCGAGCCAATCACAGCACCGAGACCGCCCTCATCGCAGCCACTGACGACATCTGAACCCTGCTCGACAACGGGGAAACAGTGGCCCTCATCCTCCTGGACCTCTCCGCAGCGTTCGATACTGTGTGCCACCGCACCCTAGTACAACGCCTCAGCAACGTCAGAATCCAAGGGAAGGCCCTGGAGTGGATCATCTCGTTCCTCGCTGGAAGAACCCAGAGAGTCCGCCTCCCCCTGTTCAGATCTGAGGCCTCCGAAGTCATCTGCGGCAAGCCACAAGGATCATCACTCAGCCTCACCCTCTTCAACGTGTACATGAGCCCCCTCGCAGCCATCGTACGCCAACACAGCCTCAACATCATCTCCTACGCCAACGACACCCAGCTGATCCTCTCCCTCACCAACGACCGCGCCACCACCAGATCCAACCTACACGAAGGGATGAAAGAGGTAGCCGAATGGATGAAGAACAGCCACTTGAAACTGAACTCAGACAAGACGGAAGTCTTCATCCTCGGACCATCACCGTCGGCCTGGGACGACTCCTGGTGGCCCTCAGCCCTAGGCAGCACACCCAAACCAACGGATCACGCACGCAACCTGGGCTTCATCCTGGACCCCTCCCTGTCGATGACCAGACAAGTCAACGCTGTCTCGGCTTCATGCTTCAACAGCCTACGCATGCTCCGAAAGATCTTCCGATGGATCCCCACCGAAACCAGGAAGACGGTCACCCAGGCACTTGTCACCAGCCGACTAGATTACGGAAACACCCTCTACACCGGAACCACAGCCAAACTGCAGAAAAGACTCCAACGCATCCAGAACGCCTCCGCACGACTCATCCTGGACATCCCACGCCACAGCCACATCTCCGGACACCTGAAAGACCTGCACTGGCTCCCCGTCAGCAAAAGAATCACTTTCTGCCTCCTCACCAAAGCACACAAAGCCCTCCACAACCTAGGCCCCAGGTACCTCAACGACCGCCTGACCTTCTACACTCCCACCCGCCAACTATGATCGACCAGCCACGCACTCGCCGCCATTCCACGCATCCGAAGAGCCACCATGGGAGGAATATCCTTCTCCTACCTGGCAGCCAAGACCTGGAATTCACTCCCCATCCACCTCCGTCTTACCCAAGACCACCTCTCCTTCAGGAAGCAACTCAAGACCTGGCTGTTCGAGCAGTAGCGGACCCCCCCCCCCAAGCGCCTTGAGACCCTCCGGGTGAGTAGCGCGCTATACAAATTTCTTGATTGATTGATTGACAAGGTGGTCTGAGTGATGAGCTACTGTGGTCATCATGTCGTCGGCCAGAAGACGTAAGGAGAAATCCCTGAAAGAACTCCTCCAGAAAACACCAGGGCAGTTGGCATCGCAGTCGGAGGCTAAGGCTCCACCAATGGAAGGGGACGACACGCCTGCCACTAAAGACTTCATGATTGAGCTCTTTTTGGCCATGAAGGATGATATCCAGGAGCTACGCTCTCAGCTTTCTACTGACCTAAGAGACTTGCAGCGTGATGTCGATAACATTGGTGAAAGGGTGGCGACTCTGGAGGAACACGATTTGATTAGGGAAAAGGACTTACATCAGTTGCAACAGGAGTTGCTACGCCTGCGGGAACAGTACATTGATCTCCAAGACCACGCGGAGGATCTGTAGAATCGCTCCAGATGTAATAATATTCAGATCCGAGTGGTCCCGTGGAAGAGGGAAGGTGATGACCTCCGGGCCTACGTCAGTGCCCTGTTCCTACAGATCCTCGGAGATGAGAATGTACAGGAGATTCAGCTGGACTGTGTCCACTGAGTGGGCCTTCCGCATGGTGCTGAAGCTTCCACCAATATACTTGTCTGCTTTCATGACTTTCAACTGAAGGAACGCATCCTGTGCTGGGCTAGATACCTTAATCCAGTGCAATTCCACGGTCACCAACTCATGCTTTTTCAAGATCTGGCGGCTTCCACATTGCTTAAGCGTAGAGAGTTTAAGCCCATCACCAACCATCTCCGAGAGCAAAATATTCCTTACTCCAGGGGGCCACCTGTTCCTCCTCATTTTCAAGTACCAAGGTAAATTGCTACAGCTCCGAACTCTGGAAGAAGCGTTTAACAAGCTGGGTATTGAGGAGACACCCATGGGGAAAGGTGATGCTAAACCACTCCCCCGCAGAAGACGTCATTCCTCTGAATGGCAATGGGTTGGGAGACCCAAGCTCTGCGCCAGACATAGCTGCTAGAAAGTTGGAGAGGGAGGCGGCCCTTTTATCAGTGGTGCAGGTTACAGAGAGTCTTGAGGCGCCTTGATGTGCTGGGCATGGCTGCCACTAGGGAGCTTTGCTTGGTACCGGAGGGAGGAGTGCTTCCCCTGTGTGAGTGACACTACACCTTGGTCAACGGAGTAATAGTCACGTGAGATTTGGTTTGAACTGGGTGTGTGCTACGTTCCCCTGGATCGGTCGGTGGGGATCACTGTGACAAACTTTGTCATGTTTTCTTGTTTCCTAATTGTCTTGTTTCCTTTTGGGGATTATTGTGGTTTAAGTATGCAGCTTTTTTGTGGGTTACTTTGGGGCTCCACATCAGTTCATGGGTAAGATGGGTAGGCCGCTAGGATGTGTGAGATGATCTTCATTGACCTTGTTTCAGTTGCTCTTGAGCGATTGCATAGCCTTTCTCCTCCCCACTGATGCGATGGGTAGGGATCTGAAAGTTGTTAGCTTGAATGTGCGAGGATTAAATAACCCTGTAAAGCGATCTTCAATACTCTCCCTTTTAGAGAATGCTGGAGGTAATGTCTGTTTGCTCTAAGAAACCCACCTTTTAGCTAAAGATACCAGGCGTATGAGGGATAGGTGCTTCCCACAGCAGATTTGGTCCACGGGCCTTCCAAAAAGAATGGAGTGGCGATAGTGCACACTCGCAATGCTAAGTAGTTTCCACAGTGACAGAATACAAGGGTAGGTTGGTGGCTGTACGGATACATTGGCGGGACACACAGTTGACAAGAGGGTCCTTATATGTGCTGAATGAATGTCTGTTGACCTTTTGGGGCCTATCTCTGTCCGAGGTGCTTGCCTCTCCTGATGCAGCGCTTTTGATTGGGGGGACTTAAATGTTGTCATGGATCCAGAGCTGGACAGATCTGGGCAGCGGTCTAATCAGGTAGGGGTGATGTTACAGGTTGGGAAACAATGGTTGTCTGACTGTGGGTTGTGTGATGTGTGGCTTATACAACATCCTAAGGAGCGTGACTTTACCTAATTTTCAGCAGCACACAAAATATATGCACTTCCAGATCACTTTTTAGCCTCTTCCTCTCTCCTTCCTGATTTGCAAGCTGCGGACATCATCCCTGCTCCCTCTCAGACCATGCCCTCATTTCAGTCCTGCTTCTGGGCACGATGCTCGCGCTCAACTGCACCGGGCTGGCGACTCCGTGAATCCCTTCTCCACTCTGAGGAAGTCACCAACCGGGTCCGAGGTACGATAGTGTACTATCTTTCTGAGAATGATGTATGTATGTATGTATGTATAGCATACTTATATAGCGCGTACTGTCACCCAAAGGGTATACTGACGCTTTGATTCCAAAATCGCAACACGAGCAGAGGAAGATCAAACAGCCCTAGGAAAGAGGTGAGCCTTCAGACCCTTTCTGAAATGAGGCAACTCGTTCAGCTTCCTTAAAGAAAGTGGGAGAGCATTCCACAATTTAGCGGCAGTAAAGCTGAAGGAACGACCACCCATTCGCATCCTCTGGATATGAGGGACCCCAACCAAGAAGGAAGAAGAGGAACGTAAGGGTCTAGCTGCAGAGTACCATTTCAATTTGTTCTGAAGAGCAATGGGTCCCAATTCATGAAGTGCTCTAAAGACAATGCAGGAAGCCTTGAAGCAGATCCGCTGATGTATAGGCAGCCAATGAAGGTCTTTAAGTGCCAAAGATGACAATGCAGAACGCGCACGTGAAAGAGCCAGCTTGGCTGCCATATTCTGGATCCGCTGCAGATGTTTTATCAAGGAGCTAGGGCTTCCTAGAAGTAGTGCGTTACAGCTGGCTCCCCTTTTAACACAACTTTTTAACTCCTTCCTGGACACTGGGGAAGTAACGCCTACATTGTCGGAGGTTGCAATTTTGGTAATCCTTAAGCCTGGGAAAGAACCCAAAGATTTTGAGTCATACCGGCCAATCTCGCTCCTTAATATCGCGCAAAGCTGTTTACGAGTGATTTAGCTACGCGCCTTAGTCCCTTATAGACGATATTGTAGACCCGGATCAGTCTGGTTTTATACCGATGCGGCAGGGAGGGGACAACACTAAATGGTTATTGCACCTTGTGGACCTGATACACCGGTCATGAACGCAGGCCTTCTTGCTCTTGATATATGCGGAAAAGGCTTTTGACCGCGTTGATTGGGAGTATTTGTTTGTGGTCCTGCGCGCTTTCAGGGATAACTTTATCCGATGGGTTAGTTGCTTTAATGCCTCTGCCGTGGCGGAGGTCTGGCTTAATGCTTGCAAATCAACCCTTTTCCCCATTGCCCGGGGCACGCGCCAGGGTTGTCCCCTTCAGCACTTTTATTTGCATTCTATATGGAGCCGTTTGCCCAACGCATTCGGTTAAACCCTGACATTGTGGGCCTTAAATTTGGTGCTGACACACATGAAATTAGTATGTATGCTGATGATGTCATCCTCTCATTTACTCAGCCGCGGTTGACTCTGCGATATCTGAATAGGGAGCTTCCTGCTTTTGGGAGTGTTGCAGGGTTCAAGGTTAACTTTACAAAGTCATAGATTCTGAATATCTCTATCCCGGAGGCTGAGGTACAGGATCTTCAGCAAGACTTGCATTCCAATGGGTACCTACGAACATCACATACCTGGGCATTCGTCTGACCTCATCCATTGCTAGGACGGCAGCCCTCAACTACGCCTTATTGCTGGGGCAAACGACCAAGGCATTGGCTGCCTGGTCACGTCTCAAGTTGACGTGGTACGGGAGGGTAGTGGCAGTGAAGGTGACCGTGCTTCACGCATCCTGTACGTCTTCCAAATGCTTTCTTTGAGCCCACCGCCGGGCATGCTTCGGAAGTTGCAGGGGCTTCTTAATAAGTTCCTATGGGACAACATGAAGCCGCATCTCGCGTTCCGTAAACGTGACCTCGTCGAAGGCACAGGGAGGGCTTCCCGCTGGTAGGTGTTACTACCAGGCAGGGTGCCTGTGCTACATCACCGGATGGAACAGGCCCCTCTCTAGCAAACATTGAAACTTTATGGACCAATCAGTGGCCGGGCGGAACATATGGCGTGAATTGTGGCTTCTGCACAGGCAGAGAGTGTGGGGACTGTATTTCTCCCTGGTTACCTCCCCGACCATCAAGGTGTGGGACAGGTAGCAGGCCTGAAAGGTTGGACCACATTTCCTTCTTCTATGACCCCTATCATGGACAATCCCGTCTTTCCGCTGGGATGTGCCTCCCCGATCTTCCATTGCTGGAGGGAGGAAGGTTGCAAGAGGGTGGGTTCCTTTTTTGATGTTGAGGGCTTGATCCCCTTTCCTCAGTTGCGTAAAGATTATGATCTAACAGCGTCGGATGACTTCCACTACTTGCAGGTCGCACACTGGGTTACACAGTCTGAGAACTTCGCACTCATGTCTCGCCCCCTGCCGACCTTCGAAAAATGGCTAGTGTGTAAAAAAGATGATCGCAAACACATATCTGAACTTTACTCCATGATCACTACTCATCCGAAGAGACATCGCACAAAGGCGCAAATCAGATGGGAGGCTGAACTAGAGAGGCCCTTATCGCATAAAGAGTGGGAACACATTTTTTACTGAGCGCATCACACTGCTTTCAATACAACAGGTGCAGAATCTGCATAAAATGTGGTTACTTACTGGTATTATGCGCCAGCACGCATTAAGAGTTGGCACAGGTCCAAGGCAGACCTCTGCTGGCGGAGGTGTGGACTTACTGGTACCCTGGTGCATTTGCTCTGTCACTGTCCAAAACTGGGGCGCTATTGGAGAGCAATCGTTGAAGATGTTGATGCAGTATTTCAGATTACATTGCCACGTTCTCATTAATATACATTGCTGGGGCTTCCCCATCCTAAGTTTTTCTCGCTGAAATCATTGAGGGGTAAGCAGATTGACATGGCATTGCTTGCAGCGCGGCAGGTGCTCCTAGCACATTGGGGGTCCTCGACAGTCCCAGACCCTCAAGATTGGATCCATCGACTCTGGTAACTTTTAGCGATGGAGCGCCTATCACTTAGTGTAGATGGGAAAGGCAAGGAATTTGCGAAGCAGTGGGCCCCTTTCTTGCAGATTGTTACCAAAGATATGAGAGAAGTGATGTGCCGGAAATATCAGAAGATCCTTCGGCTCATACCCTTAGAACCACCTCGTGCATCCACTGATTGAATTGCTAGATGGTTGCCCATTGCTTTAGTGGCTGTGGCGCGACTGATTAGGTGGGCTTTAACAGATGCAGAGGGATGGTAGGTTGGGGGTTGGGGGAGGCGGGGTTGTTTCTTTGTTTGTTTGTTTTTCTTATAAAAGTGGTATTTTTGCTGGGTGCATTAATGTTTATCTAAGGCTAGAACTAATCGCAAGTTTGTCCTCCGGGATGTAGACCTGAACGCTGTGTAGTCTTATTCAGTTTTCGCTCTTCCGGCACTGTTAGACCTGGGGGTCTCTAGTTGGCAGAGGTAGGTACCACTGTCCAAATAGGGACCCTTGCTTCTAGTCAGGGCAAGGAGATAACCCTCTGAGATAACCCCTGCTCACCCTCTAGGTAGCTTGGCACGAGCAGTCTAGGCTAACCAGAGGCAATGCGTAAAGTATTTGTACCAACACTCACAGTAACACAGTGAAAACACCACAAACTGACTCCACAACAGTTTAGAAAAATAAAGGTATTTTAATCTAAACTACACAAGACCAAAACGACAAAAATCCAACATACACAGTTCAAGAATATGGTTTCAAAAAGAGTTCTTAAGGTTGCGTTAAAATTCTTAGGTTGCGATAGAATTCTCTACGTTGCGATAGAATTCTCTACTGATGCGTGAAAAGTTCACAGTTGCGTCACGTTTACTCACAGTACCTTTTAGTTGCAACAAAGTTCCAAAAGCAGAAGCTGGTGCGGTGGAAAACAAGCGATGCGTTGCTCCTGAGACCCTGGGGAGGCGATGCGACAGCCCCGCTGCAGCAGCGGGCGTGTTGCGACGAATCCGGTCTGTATGGGGAGGAAGGCCACTTGTATGGATTCCGGTGCGTAGGTTCCGTAGGAAGTCTGTTCTCGCAAAGGCACGAAGCGACGATCACGTAGGGGCTGCGACGATCTCCGGGGCGACAATGCGCGGTCCAGCGGGGATCCTCTCTCTCGCAGCTCCTCGATACATTGATTCTGCGACGATGCTCGCAGCGACGTGATGCGGTCCGCAAGCAAGCGGTGCGGCGTTCTCACCCAGCGACGACAGGCTCTGCGACGATACTCGCAGCGATGTTCGATTCTCCCGCACCGGTCTGGTGCGTCCCGCAAACGAAGGATGCGATGTTATCTGGCAGCGGCGCTAGGCGCTGCGACGATCTCGACCTCCGTAGCGGCGGGAAACTTCTCGCACTGTCGGGGATGCGCTCCGCAAGCGGGCGATGCGACACTTTTCAGTTTCAAAAGTCACTCAAGCTTAGTTTCAAGCTTCCCAGCTCAGGTCCAACCTCCAGAGGCCCCACAACTGGATCAAGCACTCTAGGAGGGACAGAACCCTCTCAGCAGAGTTCAGGGAAGCTGGGGGTGAAGTCCTTTTGTTCCTGGGACTTCAAAACAGGGAGCCAGCTCTTCTCAGGCCCTTGGAGATTCCTTCAAGACAGGGGACACAGCTCCGCAGCAAAGTCCTTCCCCTCTCCTTGGCAGCAAAGCAACAGGTCAGTCCAGCAGAGCAACAGCAGGACAATCTTCCTTCTTCAGTTTCAGCTTTCTCCTTGGCAGAGGTTCCTTCTTGATTTCCAGGATGATCTAATTTTCTGTTGTCAGGGGTCCTGTACTTATACCCCTAAAGTCTTTGTTCTCTCTGTGCATGTGGGCCCTGAGCCCGGTCTGAACCAGTTCTGGGTGTTTCCTGAGTACTTTGTTTTGCTGGCTGCATCTTTCCCTTCAGAGTGAGGGGCAGGGTCCTCAGCCGCCCAGCAGGGGGGTGGAGCCAGCATTGTGGAAGGCAGGGACAGCCCTATTCAGCCCAGGTGCTAACTCCTCCCACCACTCCAGTTGCAAATGCAGTCATTCAGCCTAGTGCTGACTCATCCATCCTGCTGGGGAATTCCCCAGCCCCTGTCACTCACAAACCAGACAGTCAATACACAAACAGGCCCAGGCACACAGAAGGGTCAGACAAGAGAACAGCAACTTTCTAAAAGTGCTGTTCTCAAACACAGGATTTAAAAACAACCTTTCCTAAAAGATGTGTTATTAAATTCTGAGTTCAGGGATACTAGATACTTATGTCCTATCTTGTTCCTATGGGAAGAAATGCTGTTAACCACTGTAGCCAGCGTTCCCCATGTTAATCTATGGAGCAAGATAGCCTTACAATAGTGAAAAACGAAAATGGCTGTAATTCACTACCAGAACATGTTACCTGCACCAGTACATGCTCTACCTTTCACATACACTGCACCCTGCCCAGGGGGGTACCTTGGGCCTTCCTTAGGGGTGACTGATGTGCACAAAAAGGGAAGGGTTAGGCCTGGTCAGTGGGGACACTGACCAGGAGGACATGGCAGTTCTAAACTGCACACAGGCACTGCAGTGTCAGGCCTGAGACATCATTTTAGGGCTACTCCTGTGAGTGGCACAAACAGTGCTGCAGGCCCACTAGTAGCATTTGTCATCACCAGCCCTGGCACACCCAGTGCACTTTACTAGGGACTTCATGGTGATATAAATATGCCAAACATGTATATCCAATTAGAATAACACTTTACATAGAGAGCATATGCACTTTAGCACTGATCAGCAGTGGTAAAGTGCGCAGAGTCCTATTGCCAACAGCCACGGGTCAGGAAAAATAAGGGAGGAAGAAGCAAAAAGTTTGAGGATGACCCTGCAAGAAGGGCCAGTTCCAACAGGCACCCCGATGTAGGCAGCTAAGCTGTGTACTTACTTTCATGCTACCACGCAATACAAAACGTTTAACTCTAAAGTGGCTCTGTGGGGCACCTTAGGCAAGGGTAGGACTCACAGAATGCAGTGTCCAGCAGCACCAGCAGGATTGCAAGAAATCTTGGTGTCCCAAAGAATTCTGAAAAAAAGAGTCAAGCCAGCATGTCCTTGGAGTCACTCTGGGTTCAAGGGAAAGGGTCAAATCTTTATCCTCAGCAGGGCAGAGATCGTATGCAGCAAGGCAGCCTAGCAAAGCAGAAAAGCAGTTCCTCAGAACAGTCAGTTACATCAAAGTGTCAATCTTTTCAGCACAGCATTCGTTACTCCAGCAGAGTTCTTCCCAGGTCCAGTGGTGTACTGATTTGATTGGGCAAGAGGCCTAGTACTCACAAGTGCCTTTGATGTAGGGGTATGACTTCACAGTAACTCTCTTAGTTGAACAATTGTCTCTTTCAGCCCAGCTCTGGCTCCAGACTGCCAGTAGGGGGTAAATCAGCTCTTTGAGGACAGGACACAACCTATTCAAATGTAATTATAAGCCACCTCTCCCTCTTTCTGCCCAGGAAGGCTATCAGCATGCAGATGAATCCTCAGTCACACCCAGACCTTCCTGTGTTGTGGCTGTCTAGAGAGAAGGCACAAAGTGTAGCTGTCACTCAACCAAGATGTATATTGGAGACATACTGCAGGCCCACAGAGCAAAGTTAAGAGTAGAGAAATGTCCACTTTCTAAAAGTGGCATTTCTAGAATAGTAATCTCAAATCCAGCTTTACCATTAAAGAGGATTTAGCACTTCCATTCCAAAGATATTACAAATGAAGTAGCTACTTCTTTCCAGTCAGTAATTACAGCTGAAAAGCTGTCTTAAGGAATCCTCAATGCTAGCCCATGAAATGAGTATGCATCACAGCAGTGAAACACAAATGTATCTGTTTGTCACTGCCAGGACATGCAAAACTTACAAGTACATGTCCTGTCTTTTAGTTACATAGCACCCTACCCTTAGGAGCACTTAGGGCCAACCTTAGTGGAGACCTATGTGTAATAAAAGGGGCACTTAAAGTTCGGCAAGAGGTTTTAAATGCCAAGTTAAAGTGGCAGTGGAACTGCACACACATGCTCTGCAATGGCAGGGCTGAGAGAGGTTTGGTTTGAAAGGTAACTTGCATGTGTTGCACAACCAGTGCTGCAGGCCTATTAGTAGCATTTAGATTGCAGGTCCTGGGTATATAGTGTACCACTTTACAAGGGACTAACAGGTAAACTAAGTATGCCAATCAGGTATACACCAGTGACAAGATGTTTAGGGGAGAAGCATATTCACTTTAGCACTGATTAGCATTGGTAAAGTGCTCAGAGTCCTAAAGCCAACCAAAAGAATTCAGCAAAAAGAGCAGGGGCAGGGCAAAAGGTTTGGGATAACCCTGCAGAAAAGACTGTTTCCTGCACAACTCTATCCCACACCTACTCTACGACTCTCCAATGAGAACATCATGATATGCACCGTGGGGGAGGGAAAATTAGGGAAAATAAATGAGAGGCTGCAAGTAGGTTCAGTGATGTATAGGCTTTCTACTCAGCATGATGCTCTACACAATAAGATAACTTGAGCTACAGTTAAAAGCAAGAACACAACAATTAACACAGTTCAAGTAGTATCTGGAGCATCCTTCCCAACCCAGTAGCATGCATATGAACACGCCACATGATGAGCGTGTAGCTGACGTCTTTATTCACCAACGTATGCATTCAACTGAACTTCTCATTATCCCATAACCATAATAACCAAACCTTAACACCTCCCAAAATGGTCACATAATTCTTTCATTCAGTCCACCCAGAACTATGGGGTTCCAGCGCTCATACTGTTAGGACACTATGGGCCAGATGTAGGTAAAAATTTTTTACCGACTCTTAAATACCAACTCATACCGAATCGGTATTTTAGAATCGGAAAAAGGGATGTAGAGAATAAATCGGTAAAATATATCGATTCGGTACCAATCGGAATATCCAATCGGTATTTACCGAATCGGTATTTACCGATTTGGTAAATACCGAATCGATAATTCCCATTCATTCCTATGGGCCTTCTGGCCCATAGGAATGAATGGGATTTACCGAATCGGTATTTACCGAATCGGTAAATACCGATTCGATAAATACCGATTCGGCAGTTTGAAAATTGACATGTGAGCCTCCTAACCAATCAGGGACACCCACCACACCCCACAACAAAGGCCCAGAGTAACCAACCAATCAGAATGAGGCACCCCTCCCCAGTACCTGGGAGTGGCCACACGCATGCAGGTGCAGAGCAACTGAACAATTTGCTGAGCAGGAGGAAACTGAGAGGAGCTGGCTTCACAGAGCTTACCTGGTCATCATAATGGAGTTGCAGGAAGGTCAAAAGGATGGAGGAGAGCGGAAAATAAAAATAAAATTCAGCCCAGCAGAACTGCAGGTGCTTACAGAAGAAATTATAAAGCAAAACACCCTAATATTTGGGAGACAGTCTCTGCATGTTGCAGAGTCTGTTAAGAGAAAGACATGGCTTGACATACAGGCAAAGGTTAATGCCATTGGGGTGACGCACAGGGAGATCGACGACATCAAGAAGAGATGGTACGACCTGCGCATCATCGCCAAGAAGAAGATTGCTGCCCAAACAAAGGAAGCTGGTGTGACAGGAGGTGGAAAAAAAGAGCACCTAAACTAACTGAGCTTGAGGAGCTCGTAGAATCAACCCTGGAGCCTGAATGCATACGTGGAATTGGTGACCTGGATAGTTCTGCCAGAGCAACAAAGAAACAAGGTAAGATGCATGGACCTTCATCCCCACCCATTACCCTGACCCCCTTCCCCACTGTGTGTAAGCATTACACTCCTGAACAGCTTTTACTGGGGCCCAGCAATGCATCGTGGGGGACGTAGTCATAGTTACATACATGCAATGCATACACCATAGAATTCAGCAAGGCAAGCCACACACAACTACAAGCACACAATGTACACTAGGCAAATGTGTGTAATCAATTTAATTAAGAAATACACACTGGTGAACAACACCATTGACCCTATGTCCATAAGTTTTCACAGGAGAGTCCTCACGCAGTACACCACCAGAAAGGGAGGAGAGGGCACCAGCTCCTACAAGGAAGGAAAAAGTTGGATTGAGGTAGGGTGTGAGCACAAAGGAACGCAGGGCATATGCACTATCGCCTATGGGGGAAAAGAGAGCGCCATTAGTTACATATGCATCACACATACATCTGCCATGACTATCAGGGTGCGTCACTGTTGTTTACCTAGCAGATATCCATCGCCAAAATCTCCTGCAACAAGCCATGTGTATATCCCACTATTCTGGAAGATGTAGGAGTCATGGGTACTACCTGGAAATTTGGCCACTATGTCAGTGATGATGTTGGCAGCATTGCATATCACCTGCACATTGATGGAGTGCGTAGACTTCCGGTTTCTGTAGATGTGTTCAGTGGCTGCAGGTGGACAGAGTAAAATGTGGGTGCCATCTATGCAGCCTATCACGTGAGGGAAGTGTGCCAGTTGATAGAAATCAGTTTTTGTTTTTGCAAGTTCCACAGGTGTGTCAGGGAACAGGATGTAATGTTCCATTCTCTGAGTCATGGCATCCAGGAACTTCTGGAAAAATCGTGATAGGCAGCTCTGGGACACACCACCAACTGCAGCAATCACACTCTGGTAGCTCCCAGAGGCAAGCAAGTGTAAGCTACAGAGCACCTGCACATGGGGTGGGATGGCGTGGGCCCTGGGTGTTGGGTGATCCAGGTATGGGTGGAGGTCCCTAATCAAGTCCAGGAGGGTTCTGGGGTGTAGCCTGTACCTCTGCAGTATCTCTGGCTCAGTCAGTTGAAATAGGGTGATCCTCTGCCTGTAGACCTGCTCCTTCCTTCTCCAGACCCTCTCTCCTGCTGCCTGTAGCCGTTGCCGCCTCGTAATCACATAGAATGCCGCCATTCTTGCGAAACAGTTGCATTTTTTTGGCCCCTTTTTAAAGGCTGCACCTGGTTACCACCTGCTTTCAATCCATGGTAAATACCGACTCTTAAATACCGAATTTCATTGGATTCGGTATTTTTTTCCTTTCCTACATCTCAATGGCCCTTTTTTACCATTTCTTATTTACCGAATCGGTAAATAAGAACTCGGTAAATAAGGATTCGGAGAATTCCGATTCGGAATTATACCGACTCTTATTTACTGATTCGGGACATTTTTGACACCTACATCTCAAATTCAAAATACCAGTCGTAAACGGCCGAAATTACCGAATTGCGGCCGTTACCGACCGGTATTTGGCCACCTACATCTGGCCCTATATCTCCTCTTGTTAAATAAAAAGGTGTAAACAAGAGCAGCAATATATTTCATTAATGTCATCTAGGTGCTCGCACTGTTCCACCAGATTGCGTGGTATGAGATATTTAAGATACCCCCTAAGTGGAAACTGAGGGTACCGGTACTGACGTTAGATCTATTTATTTCTTATAATTATAAAGTGCAACATTCATCCCAAAGGGGAATCACGGCGCTAGTTATAGCTCACCCACATTGTCAAGACATTTGTGACTGAGACATCAGCAATTCGGTCCTGAACAGCCGTGTTTTCAATTGCTTTATAAACCTCAAATGGTCGTCAGTGAGACGTAAGTATAATGGGAGTTTATTCCAGTGTACAGCTGCTTGCTATGAGAAGGAACACCCTCCTGCTCTGCCTTTCTTTATACCTCTAGGTTTAGCCAGAGCGGGATTGCGAGATCTCAATTCTCACAGAATATATAAAATTAAACTTTGTCTTGCAGGATTTGTGCCAAACATGTATAAAGCTCTATGCACATTGCACAGAAGTTTAAACTTAGCTTTTAGGCGCATAGGCAACCAGTGTAGCACCTCCAAACATTCCATGCTGAGCTAAATTTGTGATTGTTACAGACCAACTTGGCTGCTGCATTTTGTTTCACCTAAAATCGTGAGAACATGTAGTCTGCCATACCGACAAATAGAGCATTCCCATGGCCCAGTCAACTAGTTATCAAGGCCTGTACCGTTGTTTTTCACCAATTGTCTGGGATACATACCAAAAGTCTCCTTAATAATTTTATCTTGGTCTTATATGGTTAGTACATTGTCTACCAAGATGCCTAGATTTCTTTTAACCCGTTTGGGTTCTTGCACAGTATCTAGGCCGTACAGTGGCTGATGATGATTGATATAGATGTCTGAAATGTGTTGAGTCTTCTATGATGGGTTTTCTGGGATGTTACACCATTATCATGGGTCCCTTGTACATCAGAACTCTCAGAGTCTCACCCGCAAATGGAGGATCTGTATTCCGGATCCGTTTTTATTTTTTAACCCAGTCACCTTCATCAAAGACAATCTCCTGAGCTCACTGACACTGACCAGCATATGTCTTCATTTGACATTTTTGGGCAGTGTCAGTGGCACAAACCTCATCAGCACTCAGAGTTCTTTGAGTGGTCCACTGTGGTAGTTTGGTTCTTATACCTCTCCCAAACAGAAAGGTGGCAGGACTCTCTCCTGGGGTGAGGAGTCAAACAATAGGCACAGAGGACTTGACACAAGGCCTGACTCAGCTAAATGTCCTCCATCAATGCATATTGGATCACTCTCATTAGGATGTACATACATTGTTCCATGACATAGTTAACTTGGGGCCACAAGGGTGTACTATTGTGATGCTTGACATTGAGTCTAGTTAGTAACTCCTTACTATTGAACAGTGGACCATTGCCCCATTTAAGAATGTCTGGGATGCCCCATGCTGCAAAGATGGTGTCCAGCCCCTCAATGACCATGTCAAGGGTTGACATTTCCTCTACCAGTGGAAAATGTGAATACTCGTCAATGACTACCACGAGATGATGTCCATTCACTAAGGGCCCAAGGAATTTAACAGCCACTCTTTCCCAAGCACATGTAGGAAGCTCAGCCATAGTTATTGGATGCTGTGTCACTTTAGGGGAAAGGTAATTGCATAAATCATGCTCCTTCTGTGTAGTCCCAAATACCAGCATGCCATTACTGTAATTTAAAACATGCAGAACAGGTTGAAATATTCTACGTATAACATCTTTAAATATTTCAGAAGCAGATAAGATTCCAAAACTCAACCTTTTGTATCTGAGCAAACCAACATGGGTCAACAAAATGGTATTGTACCTGCAGTTTTCATTCAGTTCAAGTTGATGGTATCCCTTGTTCAGGTCAACACGGTAGAAGACTTTTGGCTTCGTTCAGCTGCATGATCATGTCTGCGATGTGCTGACCAGGATGTTTTTTCTCTCTCAATTACTTTGTTGGCCTGGCAAAATGCAAATGTGCACAGCACCTCCACTGTCTTCTTTGGCACTACCACTATGGGGGACACCCATGGTATGGGACCAGTAGAACACTCAATGGAGCAGTGCTACAACAACATTTCTAGTTCTTTTTCGACCGCTTCTTGCAGGTAAAATGCTATTCTGTGGTGCAACTGACTCACAAATTCAAATTGAGCATGTAGGTTGTAATTGATAGATGTTAGTGCCATGTAAGCAACAGTTGCAAAACTGAGTAGACATGCACAAGGCAAAGTAGCTTGAAAAACTTGAATTGGGGCTTGCACAGACATCTTCTTATGTTGTCACTGTGAATGATCCTTGGCTTAGCAAAAGTTTGGAAGCAGCCAATGTGTATACCTTCATTTGACAAGTTGACTCACGGTATGGACAACAAATTGTTAATCGGTTCAATTGACATGATGTTAATCGATGCCCTCTGTCGATTATAAAGACTTTTGCACAACCATTGAATTTTAGTGTAATCTTGGGGCAGCGTCTATATGAATACTTTTGTTTCATTGACTCACTTGCTTTTTGTCGCTTGTTTGTCTGCTGTGGAAACAGCAAGAACCATGTGTGCATGACGCGTTTTGGCAGAGATGATCATCATGGGTAACATCCTTTACCTCACAGGCGGAATAACGACATGCCTTTACTCCGCAGTCACTATCCCAACTGCAACGTTACCATGCGTTTTTAACCCCAAGTTGTTACAACAACTTGTTTTAAGGGGCACATTGATGGACTGGTGTTGGATTGTAAGACCTATACCTTCCCTGCTGATACATACGAACATCGCGTATTCACCCTCTTCACGGTCACTCAATTGTGGCATCTAAGAACTTTTGTAGGATGAACTTGATGATGATTGACTTCATTTAGTTTCCATGTGCCACAATTGAAGTCGCTTTTTGTTTTTTGTAGACGTGGCGAGAACGCTTCTGGAACTTTCTGGCATCCATTTTCTCATCTCACCGCAACGCAGTTGGTTTCTCTTTTGACTTGCAAACTATTATAAACTGGCTTTCTTTCCTGAACCTGTGCACATCACTCTGATGGCTGGAGATTTACTTTCATGTGGAAGTACACATCAGAAACACCGTTTTTCTTTCTTTGAGGATGTCAACTTATGCGCGTCTACTTTGTGATTGTGTTTGCTCTTCATTATTAGCACAGATTCACTCTTTGCTGTTCCAGCTTCCATGTCAGAAGCTTGTTGATCTGCTCTTTCCTTGGCTCTTGCAGGCATTAGTATTTTTTCTAAACTGGGTATCTCTCTCAAGATGCCTCTTCTGGACAAGTCCGGAAGACAGCCATCAATGACTCTGAGGCACATGGCTTCCAGTCACGGCTCGTGCAGGGCGTTACACCGGGCGGTGACGTCAGGCAGAGGAGAGGCAGGGTGGGGGGTTGTAAAATGCGGGATATGGACGATGTCAGGTAAGTACCGAAAAAAACTAAATAAAACAAATTTCATTACCCGCGCTGCATCGCCAAATGTGATGCAGCGCGCGAAACAACTTTTTTTTTCCTTTTTTTGGTACTTACCTGACATCGTCTATATCCCACATTTTACAACACCCCACCCTGCCCCTCATCTGCCTGCCGTCACCCCCCGGTGTAACGCCCTGCACGGGCCGTGGCTGATGGCTTCTTCATAATTAAAGTCACTAAATTTAAAATGTTTGGGAATCACGTCAAGTCTTTCGACAAACTCATCCATCCTTTCACCAACTTGTTGTCTTTCTTGGTTGAAAATGTACCTTTCATAGTTGACGCCTGTCATCGGATTGAAATTGGCTCCTAATGCTGCTTTCATTCGTCTGTACAAAATTGTCTCAGTCCATGAGATTTTCTTTATCACTGCTTTTCCTCCTTCACCGGCATGGTTCTTTAGGTACATAATTATTTTCTTGTCATTTACCTCTTCTAGGGCATCTATGAAATCATCAAATGTCTTTATTCACGAAGACCATCTGGCTCCAATATTCTGGTTCTTGGTGGTGTTGAATGACAGTGGTTGTTTTAGAAATGCAGTTATGTCATACTTTGCACACATTTCAGCCGTTTATCCACAGCCAAGGTCTTTGCATCTCTCTTTGACAGCAGCCTTGACAACTATGCTGAACTCCGCTTTGCATCCTAGCAGCTCCTCAAAATCAAAACATCACCAGCTTCGGGTCGGAGCCCGACACCGGGCTTTGCATCGAATACCCCATTTATGGAATCCTTGAAACAGGACCTCACATGAGAGCCTTGTCGCATCTCGTTCCCGATGCATCGCTTCAGCTGCATAGCGCATCTTTGAACCACGAATCCATGCAGCGCTCAACAACCAGGATTTATGGTTCTCTGCTCAGTGGGTCTAACTGGGTCCCTGTAGCCAGCCCATGATCCGTCATGGTAAGCCTCAACGTGTAACTTTTTCCCTGTCTGGCATGACTAGATATCCCCAGTTGTGCTTTGTCCTTTTTGTCTCTGTTTTCAATTAAACTCTAAAATGCAATATGTCCTATCCCGCGTCCTTCTGTTACCTCTATCCTCGTAGGCTATGTATCTAATATAAACTGTTTTTTTCCGATCGTTGAGACCTGAGCAACATGGCTGATGCCCGGTGGAGCTGTTGGACTGCTAATGAGGAGATTGGCACTGGTTTCCCCCTCGATTGTCACCTAGCCAGCCAGACATCGGACACAGTTCTCTTTTGTCTCCCTGTTATGGCCCCTTCCCTCCTCCTTTCCTACTAATTCTCTCATCCTCATTGTTTGTTGACTGTACCTTACTACGCTATTGTAACTGATGTAATTTGTAACACAATGTTCCTCTTGTGTGGCGTTCTGATACCTCCGGGTCCAGCCAGCATTATATAAACCTTTTTAGATATACCTTGTAATGCAACAATCCACTGGTTTTGCGCTCTGATACCTCGGGGTCTAGCCAGCGTTATATAAACTTTCTCAAATCAAATAAACTAAAATCCGGTTTTCCTGAATGTTGAGACCTAAGCAACATGGCTGATGCCCGGTGGAGCTGCCTAGACAGCGAATGAGGAGACTGGCCCTGGTTTCCCCCTTGACCGTCACCTACCCAGCCAGACATCGGACACAGTTCTTCCTCGTCTTCCTGTTATGGCTCCTTGCTCCCCTCCTTTCCTACAAATTCTCTCATCCTCGTGTTTGTTGATTGTACCGTACTACGCTATTATAATTGATGTAAGTTGTAACGCAATGTTCCTCTTGTATAGCGCGCTGATACCTCCGGGTCTAGCCAGCGCTAAATAAACCTTTTAGATTTACCTTGTAATGCAACAGTCCTCTGGTTTTGCGCTCTGATACCTCCGGGTCTAGACAGCGCTATATAACCTTCAGAACTCAAATCAAATAAACTAAAATCTGATTTTCCTGAATGCTGAGACCTAAGCAACATGGCTGATGCCCGGTGGAGCTGCTAGAAAGCTAATGCGGAGATTGGCCCTGGTTTCCCCCTTGACCGTCACCTACACAGCCGGACATTGGGCACAGTTCCTCGTGGTCTCCCCACTATTACTCATTCTTCCCTTCCTCCTGCAAATTCATTAAACATTGTTTATGTGTAAGGTATTTTACTATGCTCTTGTATCTGATGTAACTCTTAACGCAAATATCCTAAATGTAAAGCGCTTTGATACCCTCTTGGGTCTGATTCGCGCTATATAAAACCTTATAAATAAATACAATTAAATAAATAAAGACTCTATTTATGGGGAACTGGCTCGCAAATTTCAGGTACATTTTATGTGGTCTTGTCAATCACAATTGATTGGTTGAGAATCAAGCTTTGTGCCGCTCAGGATAAGAAGATGCAAAGGACTGCAGGATGGTCACTTACTTTTGATATTTGACCCTGGCATCCCTGAGATGCACATATGCTAAATGAACTTCCATTCTCAAATGGAACGATAGCCCAGGAGTGAAGGTATTGAGATTGTTTTCTTCAGTTTGCACTGATAGGATATTGGGGCGATTACCGCTGGAACAATCAAAGGGAGACATCACAATTGGGACTTGGTCTGTGATATTGTAAAAAATTCATAAAACTGCAACATCTCACTCTATTCCATTTCCTGTTGCAAGGCTAGAACCTTGTTCAAATTCTCAGGTAAATCATGTGCTTGTGGTAACTGGTAGAGAGGTGAGCATTTACTTACAGAAAGGATGAGGGGACTGATCAAAATTGAGATGTGAAGTACGGTCCATGGTCAGTACTAGGAACGGATGTATGTTGTTACAACGCATGTTGTAACAACGCATGCCTTTACCACGCAAGTCTTACAACGCAAGTCGTTACAACGACTTGCGTTGGAGGGCGTGGATTTAGGAATCTTATAATTTTATATTCCAACACCAGTCTCCGTAACAGTAGGGAAGGTGTTGGAATATAAAATTGCAAGATTCCTTATCCCACAGCGCCATCCAGCGCAAGTCGTAGTAACGACTTGCGTTGTAATAGCTGCAGGGTAAAGGCACTGCGGTGTAAAAACCGCGTCGTAAACGATGTTCCCCCTTGGAACATTTGAAAAAGTGTATAAAATGCTTGAGGTTGTTGAGCTGTGGGCACTGTGTAATGGGATAAAGTGGCCCAACTTAGCAAATTCATTAACTACACTAAAATAATAGAATATCGATTACTTTTGGGGAGTTCCGTATTTGGAGGCTACGGACTTGCTTGACTGTTAGTTTGCGGGGAACTAACCTCTAACTGAAGAACTACATAGGTGTCAATATAGTTTGTAAGGTTGTGTCCATAGCTCAGGCTGCAAAACTTTGTGAGCCCTCACTAACCATCTTCGCCCCAAATCAGCAGTAGTAGGTCGAGATGATTTTCACATCTACCCCAAGTCCACTTCCTGACCAACTGATAAGAAGAGAAGGCCATAAGATGCACCAGTGGGGAAGTGGAAATGTAATGAAATAAAAGAGAGGCAGCTATAGGGACCTTCAATAATGTACACAGCTGTATTCAGACACTCAGCTCAGTGAGACATGGTAGACTATACAGAAAGCCGACAATACAGCAATTGACACATTTCTACTAGTATGTACAAGCTATAGCCTGTTCACTTAATGTTGATTACACAATCTTGGTTTATATTACCTTTCTAAGTGGATTGTCATATTATGTATTGTTTTTTGCCTTTTATTTTTGTGTGGCTCTTACCTAAGGATACTAATTTCTCGGAAACAAGCACCTTAAAGATTTATTGTCTTTACAGATCTTGCTTTTGGGGGGCTTAATGTTTGGAGCCTTCTTCCACTTGCCACTGTAGCCAATACTGTTGGAGGTGTGTGAAAGATGTGCGAGGCTGGGTATGACACATGGTTTAAGGCAGGTAATCTACTGCCCAAGTAACAAATGGAGGATGTTTGAAGTGTGAAGTAAGCATTTGTTTGCTTTGAAAATGTGCAGGGGTATACTAGTGAAGCTCACATGCAGCCTCACAAAGATAATGGCAGTGAGCACATGGAGAATGATGAGATTAGGAGCTCCCGGGTACTTGTCGCAGTGGTTTCCAGCACTCACCTGAGAGAGATAGGCACTCTTCCACAAAGATCAGGCCCTGTGCTGTAGACAAAATGCAACCCAGCAAAACATGGCTACATGTATGCATACAAACAGCACCCAGGCTATTGGAAGACAACAGAAAGCAACTGCTTGGGGAACCAACAGACTTGGGAGGCCATGAACTGCTTCAAAAGAATCACTTATTGATTAAACGAAAGAAAAGGGGCCAGAAAATGTTACATTGCTATTGGCATGAAAAATACCTGAAAAGTAACCTGCTACCAATTGTCTACATCATTGAATCAATAGTATTCAGAACATACATGTGAGAAAGTTCATTGCTAAGTATAGGTATGAAAGAAACTCTAACGTGTCTTCCACAACACCATAAATCCAATTATTTACTCACTGGAGTGGGACAAAGGCTCTTCATAGAACCCTGAAGTATCCTTGCTACTCCTTCTAGAAAGGTTTGCTACTTCAAGATGCATCATTCTCACAGTTGTTAGCAAAAACAGGAATCACGTCAACAAGCAGACAAAATGTAATATATTCAAGATATAAAGAAAACTACATTGATAGCGACATCGCGAAAACATATTGCTAAATATGTGCAATCTTGGAACCACACAATTGTAGAGGTATAGGTGGTGTACATTGTGGGAACCACAGCCTACGATTGGATCATTAGAGCAGATATTCAGACTGAATCAAGAATAGTGATGCACTTTCAATGCTACATGACCACAGATTTGTCAGGTGGTATGAAAGGGACTACAAAACTGTATCAACTGCTCTTTCAATCAAATTCTGAAACAGTATTTGGGCTGAATAAGATGCAGATGTTGACACCAATGCAAGCCATGCAATTAGTGCTGAGACTAACTGGGATACCAATACTAGCAAATCATATATATTTTGTGTGTTTTGTTTGAATTTCAGCAAATATGCCTTCACTTCAAAGTAAGCAGTTCAATGGATACCCGGAATATTACCTGAAAATACTGGCTCTAAAGAGACAATGTGGACACCACTTTGAGATAGAATAAAGGAAAGTCCAAGTAGTGGCTTAGACACATGTTTAGCCCTAGCCAACTCTCTCATTGCAAGCTAAAACTTAGATAGATGTGTTTTTCAGAGTGGTGAAAACAGTATAAATAACTAGGACGTGCTTCAAAAGGAATCAGACATTATGTCCTGTCTGAATCAAATACTCAACCTCATGTTGAGGAGGGACCATCAAAAGATCACAATGCACTACATTTCTAACATGTCCCTTATGAAAAAGTTGGTGGAAGTAGTGTGGAGCAGTACATTTATTAATCATGTTACTGTAGATTTCTTCTGTACGTTGCCTTTAAAAAGCACTACCAGTATTATTAAAGCTTAATGTGTAATACCAAATAACTGCTAATCTCTAGCAGCTACAGCTCAATATTTTAGCTGCTCCTCTAAAATTCTTGAATACTTTGAATTCCACAGGGTTTCCCCCTGACACTTCTCTAATAACCTGTTCAATATACTTGTTAGGCTTCTCCGCTGCCCCATCCATTAAAATGCCTCCCACTCACGTCTTAATCTTCATCAATTCAGCTTACTACAGTAATCTAGAATATAGTGTCATTCTCATTGACCCATCAGTACCTTTCCAAACTATTGACTGCTCCATCATACTCAGCATACTTGCCCACCTTGTTAGTGCAGGGACCACTTTTGAGTGATTTACCTCTACCTTTCCAGATGTTCTTTTACAGTGTCGTGGTCCTCCCTCTGATAAATCTATATCAACCACCAACATGTGGATATCCCAAAGCTTTACGCTTGGTCTTCTACTGGTTGTGTGTCAGAATATTAATGACAAAACTATCATCAGAAACTAATATTGTGTCCTAATTAGTGTTAGAAAAATATCATTCCACTGGGTAAAGATTATCGATTTTTAACTCGAATAGGTAAATATGTTCGTAAACAAAAGCTAGGATACAAAATATTTGCTCACAATATTCTGGTACCTTGCCTTCCTACTATTCTCTGTCTATGACTCCTCCCTGAAAACTATCAAGTATTCCTTAGGCTTCACCCATTCGTTTATGAGTCTCAAACTTTCTTGTCGTTTCTCCTCTCACATTCCTCAATTTCAAAACCCAAGTCTCTTTCTTGTGCAAGTCATTACTTGAAGGCTCTGCACTCCTCATGCTTAACTCCATTAAAATGGAAACACTTCTTCAAACCTCTATAATCCCATCTGATTTTCTTCCACTCAGAAATCTTCACTCCTCCACCGTCAAACATTTAGAATGGCTTAACAATTGACATTTCAGGCAATACTCACTTTTATACACCACTACCATGGATGCAAAATTTCTGTTCAACATAAACATATTGTGTCCCTTGCCTTGCTTTGTATACTGCAAAAAAAACATAAAGACTTTACTACTCACCAGCAAACTTGTTGACAGCAACAACTTGCTCACTGGTTCCCCATTCCACTGAAAAGCCATCCTCAAAGAGTCCCTAGGGGTTCACATTACATCCACTTGTAAGACCCCCTCAAAAAAGTCTTTAAATCAGTAATCCTACTAGTAAAACCTAACTTGCACGTCTCCCTAATTAACGCAAATTCACAATTTAAGATAACTGAAGCATGAATATCCCTATAATATCAATGAATATGTTCGCATTCACCTTACATTCAATGAAGTGCTTTTTCCGCACCTCCATCTCACATCCTTTTAGTTTATTTTCTCCACCACAATAGATGTAACTAAAATGATTTTTTACACAGTGTCTCTGTTCAAACTGCTACGGCTATTAACTAAATAAAAAAAAATGCAATTTTTCGTTCCTGTAATCTCAGAGATGTGAGAAATTAACTATTGGTCAATGGACCGATTGAAATGTTGTTTCAGGTGGCTATTTCACACATTGCTGATCTAACTTCAGGGTACAGTGAAAAAGGATACTCCAGAAAAGCATTACCAGCTCAGCATTTTTTACCATTACAGTGCCAATTGCTCATCAGGGTATGTTGATTAAAGGGGCTGGACTGGCATGTTTAGTAAATGGAAAATAAGAAATAGTTTATTGATTTTCTGTGAACTATTTAAAGTATTATTTTCTTCAAACTAGATGTTTAGAACACGGGCTTAAACTTTTTGGGCAGAAACGTTTTATTTGTTTTAGAAATAAGTCACTATATTACCATAGATCTTTATGGGTATACTATAGAGGAAAGAGAAAGAAAGGACATATTCATACATTTCTACATACATAAATATAAAATAAGTCAGTGACTGAATTGTGTAATGTTTTATGTATTGTGCTGTACATGACTTTTTGGAACGTGACAGTCATGCACAATAAATATATTTAAATTGAAATTGTAACATGTTCATATCAAAGTCATGTTTAAATCATTATCTTGCTTTTCACTTCTATACGCAGTCGACCTAGGCAAATTGACGGCAGACTGTTTTTCAATGTTAATGTTTTTATTTATTTTTCATATTTTCTATCGTGCAGAAATGTAACTATAATGGAAAATACACATATCCTAAACAGCACCAGGACTTAAAGTCTTAAAGTCACAGCAGCAGTAATTACAGCATTCAGATCTGGCTGACACCATCACAAGAGTGCTTAGTCTCTGATTATAACAACCTGAATATTTTTCATATAAATTGCTGGACAATTAACAGGATGTTATTTTCAAAATGTGAAAACTCAAGTCTCATGGAAAATAAATACATTTTAAATTGTTCGGGATAATGAATACAGTTACGAAGGCTTGGGGATGACCACAGACTAAAGGACCATGGGGCAGATATACAAGCCCCATTGTTCACTTTTGCGCCGTCTTTTCATCACTTTTGTGTTGCAGCAGTGGCGTAAAAGTTGTGGCCCATTTACAATGTGACACATCTAGGGAGATGCATCACGTTGTAAAGCCCTGCATGACATTATACCTGAGTCAGGTATAATGTATGCAGGGTAGGCGTTCTCACGCAGGAAAGCCTCATAAAAGTGACCCAGTGAAATCTACAAGAGTTCACTGCGTGACTTTTAGGCCGCCACTGCGTCAAAACCTTACGGCTGCTTGAATAAGGCATAAGGAGTGACGCAGTGTTTTGGGAATGGGCCGCAACATGCTTTGCTAGATTTGCATCATGCTTGTGACACGACTCCAGCAATGAGTCACTTTTCCGTCATAAGATGCGTCAGAATTTCTGACGCATGTTTGAACCCTTGCGCCATGGTGTGCCGTATTGTAAATACGGCGCATCCATGGTGACGCAAGGGTTTTGCATGGTGGCGCAGGGAAAGTGACACAAATCTACAGATGCATCACTTTCTTGTAAATCTGCCCCCAAGTTTGTTTGAAATGAAATCATTGTCATCTAGATGCTACAGCAAGGGTACACACAAAACCTTTCTCGGGGGCCATAAAGTACAGTTTGGGTTGTGCCAAGGGCCACATCTATGCAGTGGCACACTCCATCCGCGACACACACCTTTTTAAAGGCGCATTAGCCTAGTTTAACAAAAGCACTTTAGCGCAATACCAAAAAAGTGCATGTCAAGCAACTTTTATTTACTAATCCATCTGGGATTTGTAAATAAAAAGGAAAACATTTTCACCTCATTTTGTAGAGGCAATCAATTCATGTCAGAGTGTACCTACAAAATGATGTGACTGCCAGGTTTTAGTACTCAACATTATTTTCAGCTGCTGCACATACACAATGGCTAAATGACATTGCCAATGCCAATATGTCATAAATGAGACCTATTTATTGACTTTGTCAATGCTTGCTCAATTGAGGTGCCTGTATTATCAAAATAGGCAAAAATATGTTTCTGGGCTTTGTTTCTTCAGCTTGTTTTATGAGAAGGTCAGCCCTGCTCATAAAAGAAGCTACACTAAAGGGGGGGGGGGGGTTTGAGAGGGAGGGGATCGGAGGAAGACCTGCGAGCCGCAATAGAAGTTGTGCCGGGTCACCAGCAGCCCGTGGGCCGTACTTTGAGAATCACTGTGCTATGGTGTAACAGAAAGGAAAAAAGGATTTACATAGTGGTTGTGTTATCTCAGAGACACTAACGGCCATTTTTACCACAATTGCTATAATTATGTTATAGGACATGCACCTATTTGCTGGTTGTTAAATTTCCACTTTAGCTACAATGTGCAGGAATTGTGTGCAGCAATTACTATCAGTTATGTACTTCACATCACAGAATACCTCTAGAATTACACCTTACAGTTGCATCTATAACAATGCTTAGCCTACATTTGGGGCATGTTCCAGATCTGCTCCAGAAACCCTTGCAGCAGAACTAATTAGCAGCAGATCATGGGCTCGCGGCATTCTTTTTGTTTACATCTAAAAGCTCAAAGATTATTATTATTGAAGAAGTATACATTGGGTGCTTGGGATCTATTGATAATATTGACTAATACCAGATGGAAACTGCTGCTTAGGCTATTTGAATCCGATTTGTCAAATGTATTGTGGAACCTGGTGTCAAGGTATATAGGCCCAGACTTACTAACCACTTAAGTTGTTCTTGTTGTTCAAGTCGATGCAAAGCAACGCAATTGCTTGAATGGCATTTACAAAGCCATGCAAATTAATACTTGCATGGCCTTTCATCACTTTTCACCTGTCTTGCTCTGTCATGTATTACCCTGTGACAGGGAGGTGATAAATGGGTGGAGCATAGATGTTCCCTTGCATCCACCCAAGTACTTTGACTTAAGCCTAAATATACTAAAGTCCATGGGCCTCATTTATGAAAAGTGACGCATCGCTGCGTGAAAACAGCGATGCGTCACTTTTCACTGCGCTCTCCCTGCGACATGCTTGATGCGTCATATTTATAATATGACGCATCATGTCGCAAGGAGTTACAGATACGTCAGTATTTCTGACGTATCTGTAGGCGCAAAAGTGACGCATTGCTGGAGTGTGTCACAAAAGTGACGCAACTCCAGCAATGCTTCCTTTCACATGGGGAAAACCCCATGTGAAAGGGCTTGCAACAGTCTTACGCCTGCTGTGAGGCAGGCGCATGATTTTGACGCAACAGCGTCCTAAAAGTGACGCAGTGAAATCTCATAGATTTCACTGCCTCACTATTATGAGGCTTTTTGCGGGTGAACGCCCCCTCTGCATACATTATACCTGACGCAGGTATAATGTAGCGCAGGGGTTTACAAATTGACGCATCTGCTTAGATGCGTCACTTTGTAAATAGTGCGCATCAGGAGGCATGTTTTACGCCGCCGATGCGTCACAAAAAGTGACGCATCTGAAGCGCAAAACTCACGCAAGGCCTCATAAATGAGGCCCCATAAGTCTTGGTTTGTGCCTAAATGTTGCGCCTACCCTATTTTCACGTAATGAAGAAAAATATCTTTATTTTCTCCTTGTAACTCGTTTTGCATGTGTACTGCTTTCTGCAGACACATACAAAGAATAATAAGCCTTTAAGGATTGTTTTTGCACATGAAATTGTTCCCTTCTGCACAAAAACAATCCTACCCACAATGAATGCACACTTGCATCAAGGCGCAGAGGAGCCTGAGTTGTTGTTAGGTAGATGCAAGCGCACCAGTGCAGGGAGAGAGCTGAACAGCGCCATATCTTTGTAAATATGGTGCAGTTCAACTCTCTCCCTTTCACACAATGCAGCACAGCATCCAACCATGCTGCACTGCATTTCATGAAAGATTAGTAAATCAGTGCCATAACATCTACCCTCCCCCATTGAGAGCTACCTTACTTGACATCATCTCTTGAAGCTCAAGCAGAACATGATCTTCCCAGTTTACGATTGTTCTGCATTCCAGTTTTATAATTTGAGGGCTCATAGCGTGGAATGTGGAAGCAGGGTAGTTTAACCACCTCTGTGACGTGGATTTTAAAAGAGTTGACCATTAAACTTGCATCTGTCCTGCATTGCTGGGTTTGGGCAAACATGTCTGTGCTTACTCTTTATTGAAAAATTTTGAAGGACCATAAAACTAGTTTTAGTGGTAAAACTAATCAAATTACTATCCACATAGCAAAGTTCTGTCAAGTCACTACAAAGAGACATCATGAAGCGAGTTATTTGTAGATTGAATTTTGCAACCATGGGAAAGTTCACAGATGACTCGGCAAAAAAGTCAGTAAACTGTTCTATCTGTGTCTGGAAATTAAATTCACAAAGAGAATTACAACAGACTGCAGCACCCGCCGCAATGGTGAAATGCCATGTTGTGCATTGCCATGCACAATGAGGCAGGCACCGCGCGGTGCCTGCCACCTTGTGCAGGGCAATGTAGTGGGGTACTATAGGCACCCCCCAAGTGCAACCCCCACACCTCACCGGGGGCCCTCAATGGGCACCCTAAATGAATCCCCGCCAGCCTTTCCATGGCGGCATCGCCACCATGGAAAGGCTTGATTTCTGCACATCCACACATTCCACACAATCGAATATGGATGTTAGGCCCCACCACCATATTGTGGCTCAAGTCCGCCTGGCCGTCAATCGGAAAAATGGCGGACGCAAACGATACCCCAGTCATTATAATATGGCGGGGGTAAATTGGGTTGTGATGGCAGATGGATCCGCCTGCCATCCCAATCAACCACTATGTGTTTGGATTCGGGAAGTCTGACTCAGCATAGCATACATCTGGGTGCAGTAAACTGCGTACAATTGCAACACTCAGAAACAGCAAAAAGTTGGGATGTACAAAAAATAAGTTATTATTGCACTGTAAGGACATGTTTTGTTGTTATGTTCACAGAGATGATTTCATTACACGTATGGGTTCAAATACATCTTCAATTGTGAGAAAAAAATACAAAATGTAAGTCCACAGTTGATGATAGAATTAGCCGCAAACAGAAATTGAGGCGTCATTTTGTCCTTCAGAGATTTTGTTTTCGCCAGATGGAGCATGTATACAGGAGTCCTTGAAATGGCCCCAAGCTAATGCCCGAAGGGAAGGGCACAACAGATGGTGCAAAGCAGAAAATGATATGCATTTTATGTACTTGCAGTGCTTGCAATAGCCGGTACACAGCAAAATGCAAAAATGGGCTGGAGCACAGTCAATTATTATGCGGAGCAGTCTTAACATAGTGGACTTCTAATACACAAATTAGGCCAGGAAGCAATTGGACAAGGGGCAGTACTTTTTGTCTTCCATGCACTATTTTGAAGCCACACACCTAATAATGGTTCATTCTGCTATAATGAGTGCACAATTTCAAAGTTACAAAGTTAGTGCCTGAACAACATAAAGAAGGCATTACCTCACTGTCATGGTGGAGTGTGAAATATAACTGGGAGAACTCCTTCACAATTGCTTACACTTCCATAATGGAACTAAAAGCATACCCAAATGAGCCCAAAGAGATGTGCAGAATGTGTACCGCCCATCAAGTCTTGGAAATGTAGTGCAGCCCCAAAGCTCCTTTCACCTGAGGAGCATCGCCCTTCAGGTCACCAATCCACCATGCACAGATTCAATAATGAAACAATTCAATAGAGCTGCTGTACAATTAATGGGATAGCACGGGCATTTTTCAGAAAGCCTCTGCATATTTAATAGTGCCGTATCAGCATTTTTCAATAAGCCTTTCTTCCTTTTAATGGAACACTAATTGTCATTGCTGATATATTTTAGTAAGGCTATACCTGTACTGACAAGTGATAATATGACTTTTTGTTTCGTAAACCTCTGTCTCTTATCTCCGTTTTTGATCTATATGATTATTTTATGAATTTATGAGACAAAACCAAAATATAAAAAAAACACAAATCTTCACATTACATGTTTTTAGATGTATACTATAGAACATAGTGGGACATGAAAACAAATAATGTAATAATTATTTGTGTGAGAAATAAATACCATCTGCACATTACAAATATGAGGAAGATTGTCTGTATTGAGCATGACCATTAGAACACTACTTGTCATGATGTAATAGCATAATAAAGCAGGTCAATGTAACAGTAATAGTTGAGCGTATGAGTAAGAAGTATGGATTGACACTGATGGAGCAGAGTTTTCGCGTAAAATAAAACGTGATCGGGTTGAACCCTTAGTAACATTTATTAACCGTGTGCAGTGAAAATAAACGAGAAAAACTTAACATGGGAAAATTGTTCTGCACAAGCGCGAACTAAACTACTGAAGTAGGCCGCAAAAGTGCTTTTGATTAATGAAAATAAAGGACTAATGCTGATTTAGGGCACGTTATTAATAACAGCTGTAATGCAAACGTTAACATAGGTTGTGCGTGGATAAATGCAGCATTTGGGTTGGTGCGTAGAGAACTGCATTTCAAATGAAAAATAAATGTTTGTGTTTTGTTCATTGTAGAAACAAGCATGGTTTTGTTCTGCATGACATATAAAGGGTTAAAGTCAGCTACGTTGAAAAATTAAATCTGTGAAAATGTGAACAAGAGGAAAAGAAGAACCTGACTTTGTCCTTCGAATCCTGAGTACCTGCCAAGATCTGAATGAAAAGAACAATGTTAAGCTTCCTCTGCTGAGAGGCGCTCAGCAGAAAAGGTATACAAAGTAATAGATAACTGCCGGAGAAGAGAAACAAATGCTAGAGACTTGAACTTTAATTCATGGGAGAAAAGTTGTTGTCATATGGATGACTAAAACAAAGAAGTCTTTAAAACATAGGTGTGTGTAGAGAGTGGTGTGACAGTACACCCCTTCCTTACCCAATCAAATGTGAAGCATGACCTAAGTTAGATACTTTTGTGGGTTGGTCTTTTGTATTTTAGGGTATAATTGAGGTGCCCGGAGAGAGGGGGTTTTGCTGACTATTGGGGTGAGATTGTCGCATGTTGTTGGTTTGCTGTTCTTCCTGTGTTTCCTGAGTTAGTCTTTGCCTCTTCAAATCTTCTTGAGGGCCCTTGCTGTTTCCTTGGCCAGGAGATAGTGTTTCCTAATTGTGTTAGTATAGCCTGATATCTGAATTTGAATAATTTTTGCAAATGTATTTATCTCCAAATCGTTTGTCTCTTCTCCTCTCCACTCCTGAATGCATTGTCATTGATTATTAATTTGGCATTTTCTCTTCTGATGATGTTTGCTTTGTGACAGTCTATGATTGGTGCTGTATTCTGGTACTTAATGAAGGTTATTTTACATTATTTACATTATTTAGATAAATATTATACATATACATATGAGTCTGTCTTTATTAGAGTAATTTTATTTCATCAATATTGATTTGTCTACAATTTGTAAACAATATAAAGATTGCATCGCCATATTTGGAAAATTAGGAAGAGAAAAATAATGGGGATTGGTAAGTCGGTATAATTTTTAGAAATGCACTAATTCCAGTGGAATGTAGCTTGTTGGGTATTGAAAATTGGGCCCTGTCTTTGGAAAATTATAAGTTCTGGAGTGCTGGATCAACACTGAATGGTGATGAGAAGACATTGAATGCTATGAAAAGACAAGGAAAGAGAGGTGAGAGGAGGCACTGGTTAGATGGATGGTCTCCTGGGTTAAATGATGAGCAATAAGAGCACACATAGAACTATATATGCCTTTCATGTTGCACATAACAGACTAGTGATAGAGTAGGTCTACCTTTGCTCTTCAGTCTAATTCACCCTAATACACAAAGTAAGAAGGTACCATAAGAAGTGTACAACACCTTCACCTGAGACAACAACAGTCAGTAACGAGCAAAGCATCTAAGGAAGCATGTTCCACAGTTTTCTCTTTTCAGAAGTCTATGAGGGCTCCATACCCACCCCCTTGTTTCTCACTCTCATGATCATTGCCTCATTTTTTTTCTGGCACACTGACCTTATTCAAAAGAATCTCCTCTCAAAATCCCATTCCTTGGTAAGAAAATCTTCTAAAAGAAATTGATAAACATCTTTCATGAATATAAAGTATTTGTAAAAAAAATAAAAACATGCAGTGCCATTGATCTAAAACTCTTAGGTCCTTTATTAGCGCTTTGTAGATCTTCAGTTCCTTACCAAAGAGGAAAGTCAGGAAGAATGGGGAAATGGAACAGAAGCATCCTTAACAAAGGGAAATTCACATCAGGAGAGCAATCTGGCATTTCAAGCTTAGTGTTTTTTCTAGGATATAAATATTAGATGATCAGACCTGTTTCTAATGAAAGGGCTCTGTTGTGCAGTCTTAAGATTACTCCTCAGCATGTGGTCACCTCTTGCAAGACTGATGCGGTGATAAGAGGACCTCCAAGCCTTCAGACAAGGTTTCCCATTGCGTTGGAAAAATGACATGCTTCTGGGAATGAAGACCATTACCAAGTCCCTCTTGGTAATCTAAAGAATGGTTCTTCAAGATCAAACATTTATTAATGGAGACTGTGGAGGAGAGCAGAGTTATGAAACCTAAGGACATTTTATAGGATGATATAATTAAATTGATCAAAGATACCAAGATTAATCAATCAATCAGGGGTTTATAGAGCACAGGCTACTCACCAGGAACCAGTCTCAAGGCGCTGAGGGAAGGAGGGGGTTCTGTAGATCCTGGAGGATTACTGTGTTCCATTGAAGAGCCAGGTCTTGAGATCCTTTTGGAACTTAGGGAGGTCAGAGAGGTTTTAACTAAATAGCGGGAGATGATTTTGGGAAAGATGTGAGATTTGGACACAGGTAAGAAGTGACGCGGCAGGTCACTTAATCCTGTAGTTTAAGAAACCTAAATCATTAGAAAATATCAGTTAGTTCTGGTTGCTTGAATGAAGAGTACAAGGAAAGATAGGAAGAAAAGTATCAGGGGGTAAGGCAGGTGTATGCTGCTATGGAAGATGGTAAATACTAGACGAAAAGTTAGAAGTAGTCATTGTACCTAATTACAAATCACCCTGCTTACTTTAGATAGAGAGAAGTTGAGATATAATAGTGTTTTAGGAGCAAAGAATATTATTTGATATGCAAGAGAAATAGCAAAGTGGAATGTGATTCATAAGTTGTTGTACAAGTCAAAAATGTTGAATGAGGTTGATTTATTTCTTGGCAATATGGTAAGAGAGAGGTAGCTTCTGATCTTCCTGATGTTTAGTAAAACTAACGTGGAGGTGAGACAGTGGAGTAAGTTAAGGATGCTAGTCACAGACATGAACTGTATGTTGAGTTTTATGGCTACGGCATAAAAATAGGAGTGCCAAGAGGAAGGACAATGAAAGATAACAGACTTTTAGAAGTAGTGGTGGCAAAAAATAGGATAACATCTGTAATGAATGATTTGAGCCTGAATAATCAGAAAGTCATTTTGTACCTGATGTATTTGAGTCTGTCAGGGATTTTTGGTGTTAAGGAAGGAGAGAAGAAAAGGATTTGCGTATTTGTGGCATGGAGGTAGTAGGAGAAGCCAAAAAAGGAGACAATGTCACTGATCAAGGTAGAGAGGACGGAAGATAAGAGCAGGTCAAACACATAATAATGAATATTTATTTCTTGATTAATTAAATTCATTACAATCAAACATCTTTACATTAGGCAATATCTAAAAACTGTACCACAAGCATAATTTAAAAATTACCAGTACAATCATATTTATGTCACAAAACTGGACCAATTCACCATAAATTGTGCATTTAAAAATAGAATATAAAATCAATCAAACATGGGCTTAATCATGCATAGTTAATTACATTGGTAGCACATATAAAAATACATCAACAAATGTAATAGCAAGATATTGCAGTTTAAAGTGCCAACGTGCAATAATTACTAATTGCAACATATAAAGACAAGAACAAAATGCAATAAAAATACATCATTAGTTACTATAACAAAATATTGCACATATTGCATTTTAAAGTGTCAACATGCCGTAAGTAATAAGTCCATTGTATAGAAACAATAATAAAGTGCATCAACTGTAACAGGGCTTATATTGTTACAGATCTAATTTTCTCCCTAGGAAAAAACGAATAATATATCTATAAAAATGGTCAAGGGACATAAATACGACGCATCTCAGACAAACATTTTTCGGCTACATTTAAAAATGTTATCACTTGGCATAACAGCAGGATCGATTCACCTGATAGTGACCTGATTAGTGCCTGACGAGCTGATATAACCCCCCACCTCAAAAAAATTGGGTTCAAAAAGATGCATCAAGTGTTAATCAACTTAGGGCACAAGCATACTATATATGCCAATGACTCTTGTGGCCAATTGCATAGTCTACAATTAGAATCTGGCCACTGCTGAATCCATGACTGCGTGCCCTCTTTTGTAGGATTTATTCCCATTCATAATTGTAAGGAAGTATTTTTTATTTTTGCTGAAAAATAAGCAGTCAAATATGGTTGGGTGGGTAAAAATTGGTATGAATTCATCACATGCACAATTTTTCCCTGCTAATGCATTTTTTATCCAATTTTAGGGATTCAGCCTTGATCAGTCTTTTTAAAATAAACTTATAGTTGGGCATTTTCAAGTCTTGGAGATCCACTTGCAGACCAATGCCCATTAGGGAGGTTACAATATGGGATCTCCATTTGACAGCATAGTAGACTTATCTATTTCTATCCAGCAGGTGTTTCCTGGGGATGCAGGGGGTGATGAGTACATAAAGTACATGCATTTCAAAAATGCTCATTCTGATACCAAACACTGTCTCCGAAGACCAAACTCTAATCTTAGTCTTGCTTTGCCTACTGATCTGTGAATCCCAAAGGATTCTTTGAATGCCTTAACTACCAATAAATCTAGGAGGTTTGCATCTTTCCCTCCGGTAATGGGTGAGCCATATTGGAGGGTTGGCTGTAACTTGGCGTTCATGACTTTAAGACTATAGTCATATAATTGACAATTCAACGATTTTTTTAAGCATTTAAGAGGATGAATTCAAATCACAGTTTTTGCCCTTAGGTCTTCAAAATGGTATTTAAAAGAAACTCTGTCATCAAACACCACCCCTAAATATCTATAGGTTTTAACAACTTCAATTGGGCCTGCTCTGGTCCTCCATATATTGCACTTCTGCTTTACAGATCCACTTTTCATAATTTTTTTTTTTTTAACATTTAATGCAAAGCCGATTATTTGTGGGTAATCTTCAAAGGCATTTATAGGTCTTTGGAGGCCAATTGGAGTACGGCTCAGGAGGATAGTATCATCAGCGGCTGATTTGCACTCCTCCCAGCCTTGGGGCATGAGCATTAATAGAATGAAGATGCTGAGACAGATCTGACAAAAATAAATTAAAAAGGCATGGGGCAAGAACACAGCATTGCTTTAGGCCATTTTATGTTCAGACTTTTCTTGACAAGGAACTCCTATCACCCAACCTGACTTGAACCCAGGAATCTGTAAACAAACGGATAATAGCCTCCAACAGTTTCCCTAGGATGCCCCAACCAAGCAATTTTTCCCATAGCAAATTTTGAGCCACTGAGTCAAAGGCTGTCTCTAAATCAATAAAGTCAATATATGAATTTAGTTTTTTTAAGACAGCCCGCTCAGCACGTATAGTGAGTGCAAGCAGGTTGGTGGTGGTGGACTGGCCTTTTCGAAAGCTAGTTTGGTTAAATGGAATAATACTCTCCTGCATTGCCCACTTAATTCTTTCAACAGAATGGAGGCAAAAACATTAGCATCAACATCAGTCAATGATATTAGATGATAATTAGCGGGAATATCTACCGGACAATTTTTATAAATAGGTTGCAATATGCTACCTTGCCATGAAGCTGGCACAATTTTCAATGCCAATACTTCCTTGAATAATTTATACAGTACGGTGGTACGGAACAAGGCATTTGGCAGCTCATTAGGTCCAGGAGCACCATTTGCATGCGAAGCCCACGTAACAGAGTCAATATTTGATCACAACTTATACATTCTAAATTAAAGTTCAAGTCATGACTAGAAGCGCTAAGATTGGCTATGGTATTCATCCCATGGCACTCACCGCTCCCCATATTATTAGTTGATATACTATTTTCCCCATAACCAAAGCACATATTTGGTTGATTTGCCGCCAGATCCGATGTACCATACAAATTGGTAATAAAACTCACCCAACTGGTTTCCGATATATTTACACTAAATGACCTACAGCCACCCCTTTCAAGCTTGTTGATTACTGCCCAGAATCTTTTTGCATTGTTTTGTTTGGAAGCAGATAGTGGACTATTCCAAAGCCCTATTTGATAGTTAGATTTATCCTTCCAGACTTCTTGTTTATATACTTTTCTAAGTTCATTCAAACTTTCTTTATAAACAGAATAGGACTGATGAAATCTATGAGCATATGCCTCCTGAATAGCTCTATTAAGTGATTTCTTCATCTTGAATAACTTTGAAGTAAACGATTAGTTCGAAGATTTTAATGGCTTATCTAATCTTCTGACCCATTGGGCTGCAAATTTCCCCACCAGAGACGTTGTAATAAAATTCCATTTATTAATCATATTGACATCCCCCTGCTCACACTGGTCACCTTCCATTATTAATATTTTAGCTGCTTCTATGATTTCTCTTCTTTAGCAATATGCCAAACTAACCTCTTCAGATTATATGATGAATGGGCAATGTTGGGAAGTTTGTTCGGTCTGGGGTAGCACATCACTAAAATGTGAAATGTAGCAATCTGGGGGTTATGATCACTTTCAAGCCTTGGGATTAATGTACATTCAGACAGTTTTTAACTTAAATTATCTGAAATCAACATATAGGTCAATAATTGATCCTTGTTTAGAATTTTAGAACGTAGCTGACTGAGCCCAGCCTTGAACATAATATCAAAACACTCTTTTGCCGTTCCGTTGATCTTACCATTTACTTGGGAAAGCAGGATCAAATGTAAATTAAAATCTCTTGAGACTATAAGGCCTGCTTCAGAGCACTTGATTGTTAATGTACTAAGGATATCTTGCAAGAAGTACAACTGCATCCGCTTTTTTTTTCTGGCACTTAGATACACATTAGGTATATTTAGACTAGTGTTTTTTAGCACTAGACATTGTAACCAGCCCATATAAAAATCCACCACTTCTACTACAAGATTTAGATCAGCTGCAATAAAGCACAACAGTCCACACTTTGCACGACCAGGTTTATTAGTTCGAACTGCCAGGAGAATAAATTAATTAAACCCAAGCAAGGGAGTCATTTGTCCACTCCATGTTTCTTGAAGTAATAAAATTGCAAAAGAGTATAAAAATAATATTGTATCGGGGTCAGACAGTAGGTGGTTCAGCCCATGAACATTCCAGGAGCATATTTGGCTAGCATTAACATCTGTTGCTAAGGACATTCAGTTTCTATCTCCTCAAGGCACCTGGGCCAGAACAGATAGAAGTCAAGACCAATCCTCCATTCGTACATTATTTTTAGGTAGCCACTCACAAAATCGACCCCCTGTTTGTGAATTGGTAATCAACAAGCCAGGACTACAGGATTGATTAACTAATGGACCTGATGCACCCCTTAGTACTGGATTTGGCTTCCTACTATCGGCCGTTATTTTATCCTTATTCACCTTAAGGGCCAATACCTCCAGGATCGTGGTGATAATGTAGACGGTTCCAATCCTCAACCATAATGCTACATTCCATAAAAGACACGCTTGATTCTAATATTTTGGCCACAACATAATTTGAGGACCAGGTTGTAATAGTAGGCTCTCAAAGAGTGTTTGGCTGTAATTGTTTGAATTGCACTTTCAATATTAGGCCCGGGTTAAGACTACCATGGGGCCCCTGTAAGTAAGGGGATGAATTACTACTTTTTAATACTGATTATTGGTACAATTATCCTGTCTGCAGCATAGGGAGTTTAGTTGGCCTGGTTTACTATCTTTAGCTAAAACGATATTTGAAAATATATTTGGTGAGGCTATCCTGTGGGTGACAATGAGCACTAACATTTCTGCAGAACTTGGCCTATTCGGGGAACGAATTACTTGATCTTGGGATGGGAGCCTAGTCTCCTGGGGCTTACTGTCACACCTAGTCTCCTCTCTCTTAGTAATGCCTACTATATCCGGCTTCATTATACAACTAGCTGTGAGAACTTCATTTTTTTTGCCATCTGCTGGTGCCTGAGCCTTACACCTCAAAAGCATCAATAAATCTGATGAAGATTCTCCACCTTTTTGAACACCGTCTTGAGTTGGCTATTTCCTATTAACTTGTTTAAAAATGGGATAAAAATCCCTAGGTTTTAGCTGCTGTAGCTACTGCAACAACTGATTTTTTAGCCTTTTTCCGAGCTTTCCGCAACCTTTTTCTTGCTTTTTTAGATAGTGGGGGACAATCATTGAAACTATGAAGACTATCCCCAGAGTTTGCGCAAGGGGAACTGGCATTCGGTGCTGACTTGGTTTTCTTGATTCCCTGGGGATCATGACCTCTATCAATTTGAGTATCTAAACCTAGACTGACCTCAACATCCCCACCGGGCACCTCTGGAGGCCTAGAATTATCATGACACACATTTGCCTGGAGCTGCTTTGTGTTCACATGAAGTACACTAACTCCTAATTTTTCATAACAAACTGGAGACCCATACAGGAGTGAATTCCAGCCGTGGCCCGTGGAGGGAGTTCGGTGGGGCAGGGAGGTGGTGCGGGGGAGGGGCATGTTGGACAGTGGTAAACACCGGAATATGGACAATTGCAGGGAAGTAAACAATTTAAAAATAAAACGAATTTCGCAGCGCGCGCTGCATCGCATTTTGCGATGCATGGTGCGCTACGAAATGGTGAATTCCCAACTGTTTTTTTTTACTTCCTCAACAAGTGATCCTACTATTTTGTGGAGATCAGACATCTTATCTAAAATGTGAGAACATGTACATCTTATTACTTGTTCATTACCCTCAGTCTGGGCCCTAACCACCAAACTTGTCAAAATTTGTAATTTTGCGTCAATATCGGCCAGATAGACTGCTGGTGTGTTTAGAAGTTCCACCTGGATTTAAAGCTTGTTTGAATGAAAATCAAGGGCAGTAGTTATAACATTCATTGTATTTAGCAGACATTTCCCCACACCAATATTATCAGTGGTTTAATACATTGTAGGAGGATCATCCGTAATAGCTGAAACATCATATTTATCTAAAAACAAGAGGTCTGCAGAGGTCAGCGAATTATCTACTTGACCAATGGTCTGACCACCAAGTTGACTATAATTTCCATTTGGGGGCTTATTACATTTAGATATGTCCCAATGAGTATCTTCCTCCTGATGAGCACTGTTCAGTTCAGGCTGCGTCGTCATTTGGATTGAAGTCACGTTTACCTGTTCGGTAGAAGGGACATAATGAACTGGAGCTTTCACTACTGCATTATTTTTGTTGCCACAGTTGTATTTATGTTTAAAGTTGTGAAATCTGCTGATTGTTTTCCACTATCTCTCAGCTCATCTCTGAGAGGTACAGCGTCCTCACAAACTGCCTGGGCTGTAGATAAACACATGTTATTCAAGACAGGGGATATCAGAGGCAGGTCAGCATAACCATTACCTTCACAATGGGCATCACCTTTCTGTTTGAAAAAGTCCTTTATACTTGCCTGGGAAGAGTGCCCTCCGGTGGTAGGAGGGTTAACCTAACCTCAAAGCCACTTCTGGCAGCTTCTGGCCACTTCTGACCCGTTGCTGCACGTTCCTCAGTGCTCCTCAGTGCTCCTCAGCAGCAATTTCCTCGTTGCTACAACACACCGGAATCGGAGCCGACATTAACAGCAATACCGCACCAGTTCTGCGGCACACCAATGACAACAAAAAAAAACAGTGGGTCTGCCGCATCTATTCAGTCAGTCTTCGCACCCCGCTGGAGCCGCCGGTCTCGGAACCTCGGGGCACGCCGGCCTCAGAGCACAACGCTCTACACCCTCCTTGCAATTTCACGCAGCTTCACGCTCATGCAGCTTCCATCGTGATCGGAGCAGGTCAATGATAGATCCTTGAGGAACATCAGAGGAGAATTAAATCAAGCACAAAAGAGAGAAAAAACTACCAAAGACATAGAATGATTGATTAGATAGAGAAATGAGGGAAAGGTGTAGCGAATATGACATCTAGAGTGGAGCAGAGTTGAGCAGTGCATAAGCAAAATGTGGAGGTCATCATTGTTGAATACTCGAATGTAATGGAGCAGGATGTCCGTGTGCAATTGTGGAATTTAGGGATTACAAACCTGGGTATTAGCTTGAAGGTTTGTTTAATCATACAATGGAGCTGGTGAGTTGATTAAGATTACTACGGGCTGAGCAGGAGGTGAGTACGTAGGTAATGTGTGATCTGATTAAACACCCATTGCTGTAGAGATTTAGAGAAAGATGGAAGTGGAGAAATAGGGCAGAATTTTAAATGTTTTTCAGGTGTCAGCTGATGTTATTTTTCCATAGCATCATGACAACTGAATTCAGGGTGGATAGGAGTGTGAATGAAAAGCATGGTTCAAGAATGAGTCAAGGAAGTGAAGGGCTCTTGAGGAGGGATTGAGGGGGTTTATCATTTGTGGGCACGATGGGACGGATCAGGTGTACTAATAGTTGGCTTTTTCAAGTGTATACATCAATTGATTGGGAAGTGTTGCAAAATCAAAATGTTTAGCGGGAAATAATGCACACATTGGGAGCTATGAAAAGTGTGTAAAGTGTTTTGAGATCGTGTTAATATTTGGAAAAATGTAGGACAGAAAGTCTTTAGTAGTGATGTTAAAGAGGGTGTCAGTAATGTAAGGTGGTGAAGGGGAGAGCTAGAAGCCTAAAGCAGACATTCGTGGTGCAGGTAAGAGATAAGGTCTAACAATGATCACATTTTACAGAGACCAGTGCCTTTGCAAAAGCCTGATGGTGTTCTTTATAATGATGCAGGGGATTCAAGCTGCAGGTATGCTTTGAATTCCATGGGTGGCTGGGTAACTTAAACTTGAGTGAATACGTTTTTGACACGTTTCAGGGTTGGTGACAGGTAGAGTGGCTCTGTGGACATCTGCATGTGGGTTAAAATCATGTGGGTGTGAGCTACTAAGGTTGTTAAAGGAGGTGATATGAACGATCAGAACAGGTCATCGCTTATTTAGTTCAGAAGGAATCTTGCATTTAGTTTTGGAGATAGTGTCAGTGGGAATAGGGACAGGAGGGACATTGCCTAAAACTCGTATCAAGCAAAGAGTTGGAGTATGTTGTATTGAAGGTCCACTCAGGAAGGTTGTAATTCAGGAAGATATATTCATAAGAATAACAGGTAGTGAGGTACAGGACATCCTGTAGTTATGTTGAACTTAAAAGACCCACTAGGAGCTGCCTGTCAGCTGCTCAGCCATGACCAACTGTCACTCTGCCTCTCACAGTCCCAAAATGAGTCAGAGCACAGGCACTGGCTGAGCAGGGGTGGTAAAACACCTTACAATGTAAATTCAGGACACTACATACCCCTTTTTGTTCTCACAGAAGCATAAAACCAATATGTGAATAAGAAATAGCGAGAGAGAACCAAGGAAGAGAGAGCAAGGAAGAACAGCAGAGGAACAGAAACGTCAAGGAAAGGAGTAAGCAAGCAGTGCGAAAGACAGGTGGAAGAAAACGAGGAGGAAGAAGATGAGGAGGAAGAGAAGGGTTAAGCGAGAACCGATAGAGAAAACTCAAACACACGGCCATATAAAAGGTGAGAGGAAAAAACAAGTAACAGAAAGGTAGAAAGAATAAGAGGCAGAAGGACACAGACGCACCAAAGACTGACCCCCGAATGCACCTACTGGCCAGGCAGGCAAGAAGGGAAGAAAGAACAAGGCACGACGGAAAACGGACACAAGCCTCCACACAGACACAGGAACGAGGGAGTAACAGATGTCCTTCTTAACAGGGAAGGAAAAGAATTTAAATGCGAACGAGAGAAGGCTGGATACAAAAGACGACAACAAGAAGTGTAGATCCAGAAACCAAGGATGACAATATGAATGACATCACGAGGAAAGCTGGACGAAAAGGAAGACAGAGAAGAGGCAAAGTAGATACATACAGTATAACTAATACTTCCCCCCATTTTCAATAAACAATAACAATACAATGTAAATGTAACATGGCATTATACAAAACAGCAAAATTACAGAATGTAAATAGACAATATCAGCCAAGGGGACTAAAACCCATGACCGTCCTCTACTCCTGTGCAAGGGTGTGAGGAGCACTGTGAATGGGACTCTAACCCATGTAGGGAGACTGAGTAAATGTACATGAGTGTAGGACCCATAAAATTGTGCCCTGTGTAAGGGTGCTATGTAAATGTAAAATGGGACTGTGACCCATAAGATGCCCTGTGTGAGGGTGACAATGTAAAAGTAAATGGGACTGTAACCCATAAGACGTTTCCCTATGTGAGGATACTCGTGTAAAAGTAGAAGGGACAGTGCCCCTTGCTACAGTGCCCTGTGTAAGGCTAAAAGTCGTATGTTACCTATGTAGGCAAGTGTATATGGGCAAATGGGGCAAGAACCCTGCATTATTGAAAAATACATTAAAAAATCCCTGAAATACTGAGGACATTATTGCCATGCCGGTCGGACGTGCATCCGACCAGCATCATGTTGGAAATGGGACCACCCAACAAGGAGTTGGCGTTCCCGCTTCCCAATTTGCATACAACCATCGTCACAGCGGCTGGAAAATGTATGTTTCTATATTGCAGCTTGTGCTGCAGGCTGCAGCACAAGACGCAATAGGAAAAATTAACTTTTTAAACATCAATGCACCTTGTGGCAGTGTCTGCCACACAATGCATGTATATTTTGTCCCAGGCCTCATAGTCTGTGGGGAGATGGTGACCACACTAGGGGCCTCAAAAGTCTGTTTCCGACAACCTTTCTATGGCGGGCGGACCGCCATAGAAAGCAGTCTGAAATGTGCCTTGTAATCCGCAGAACAGTGCTTGAGCAGGCATCAACTCCATTTTGGGGATTACGATCCACCCTCTGCCCCTACAGGCTCCTTGAGCCTATTGGAGGAGGAGCTGATTTCCACCACAGGCATCAGTTGGACCACCTGTATCATAATATGGCAGTTGGATCACTGCCTTAGATGTCAAGCAGAACGCTACTGATAAGCTGTCTTCCGCCTGACTTCGTAAAGAGGCCCTGAGTGTTTTCTCTTAATACATGGGTATCAATTGTTTAGTTTATTGTCCTGGATAGCCAGGTATTCCGTGGTCACCCGTAATAGAAAAAAATGGACAATGGAGCAAATAAGGCAGGTCTTCAGTTGTATACTGAATGATCCCCAGCGGTGCACAGGCCATTGTTTGAAATAGAACATTCTCCTACTCCAAACAACACAGGGGAACCACATTCCTTGGTGGATAAAAATGAGGCCCTTTTTTTCGTATTGGTATTTGAATAAAATATCAAGTTGGAAATATCGGGAGACACAAGTATCAGAAAAATATTATTGTGACAGAAAAATATTGTGATGCATAACTATTGTTGTCAAAAATATAGTTTCTTTAGGTGAGTAATATTTTGTTGAAAATATGGTTGTTTTTAATATCATTTTCAATTATATTGTTGTAAAAAAGATCATTTTAAAATAATTTTAATGTGTTTAGTTCAAATATGAATTTTGTTACAAATGTCTGTGTCATTGTATTGTTTCTTAAATATAGTTTGCAATTTTAATTGGTTTAGATGTTTCAATGTAATTGTTAATAGTGATTTAAAGTGTGGAGGTGGGTTTCTATCAGGATAGGGTAAGAAGTTAGTTAAGTAATAATTAATTAACAATTAAATGTAAATTACTTATTTAATCAGTTATTAAATATGTAAATTGTGCTATGCTTATTTACTTAAGTTACATTTTAGTTGAGGGATGCTGGGCTTTTAGTGGTATGGGATGGGAAGTTAATTAAGTGATAATTAACAACTAATTTTAGTTTTTAATTAGTTAATTGATTATCAATTATAAAAATTGTGTGACTTACTCATTTGAGCTTTATTTTAGTTGTGGGATGCTGGGTTTGTAGGGGTTGTAGGGGTCTAGGGGAGGAAGGCAATTAGGTAATGAATAACAATTAATTAATAAATGGTAAATAAATATATAATTTTATTTTAAATGTGAGTTATGGAATAGGTATTTTATTTGTTATATTTTAAATGTGGACTGCTAGTTTTGTAGGGGTAAGGGTATGAAGTTAAATAAATAATAATTGAATAGCAATCATTTATAAATTGTTATTTTTTCAACAGTAATTATGTAAATTGATTAATTGCTTTACTTCTTTTGAATGGAAGGGCCCGATTCACAGAACTAACTTAAGACAAAATCCTAAACGTACTACTTTTGGTATTCACAGAACGTACTTACTACTTTTGGTATTCATAGAATGCACTTACTATTTTTGGTGTTCACAGAATGGATTTACGACTACTAACTTTAGACCACACGCGCGTATTGGGTCCTCCCTGTCACTCCCCGGGGCAGTATGTGCCATAAAAGGGGTCTGGTACACCCAGTGATAGCCAGATTGAGCCTGAGTACAATTATGATACCTTTTGACCAAGATGGTACATGTTTTTGCTTTTACGCCCTGTCCAACACATTTAAATATTTTCTCATTTATGGTTAGTGGCAAATTTAAGCTTGTTGGGCACTATTTAAAATATGTATAAGGATTGTAATAAGATAAGGTGTTGGACTGCAAAGCCTGAATTAGTTTCAACTAAATTTCATTACAACAAATTTGTTCTTGTCACAGTCTTTATATCCACTACCCCACTATCACCATTAGAGATGGCTTTGACCACCTTTTGTTGGTACTACGTGGCAGACATTTGCAAGATTGAATTGAGAAGGTGAACTTAAAGCCCAAGAAGAGGCCACTATAGGAAAACTAGAGTTCTAGTTTGTGCATGTTGAGATTTTTTTAGGTGTCCTGCTGGATGCCTGTGTACAGGAGCAAAAACTTATCTTAATTACGTTAGGGCAGCAACATGGAAGTTTAGGTTTTAGTATAATCAAGTGAGTATGTAAATAGTTTTGCAAGTGATATCACATCTGAGCAGGGCTACTTTGACGTTAATACTCTAGTAGTGTCCTTTCTTTGGAAATCTGTGGCCTGATGAATCAAAGAGTTTTTCAGTTGTAAAGTCTGTGTTTCACAACATCAGGCTTTGCAACTGTTAAACAATATTGACCTGCTTTATATATAAGCTGACAGTCTACCATGCCACCATGAGGATGGAGCAAAATTCTCTGTCCCCATGACAAAGGGACCAACCATCTAAATTGCAAATCACTGCCAGGTGTTGGGGTGGTTCCTGTCAATGTGTTTTATGCTGCTACAGGGCTGCATTAGCAGGATGCAGCCGTGTACCAAAAGTATTCCTTTTTTATTTACAAAACGAAAATCCCAAAACGTAATGGTCTCCCAAGGTGGGGTAATATTATTACATTTTTACTGTTCTTCACTGCCAGGATTTTGCTGGTGGTGACCAACATTAAAAAATGGCTATATGCCCACCCATCCTAATTAGGTGGGCAGACATGTTACCATTGTTTGGACTAATATAACCAATATTATTTTGTATGTATATGTCTATTTCCTTTATATCCTTTATTTGTTGTAAAGTGCTCTGATACCCGCAAGGGTCTTGTCCGCGCTATATAAAACCTTCAATATAAAAATGGAAAAATGTAGTCATTTCTCTGACTGACTTTACTCTGCAGGGGCGTTGGAGAAGGTTGGCCTCATTGGAGATGGAGTGTTCTCTGCTGTGGCCACACGTAAGGTCCAGTTCCATATACATCAGGAGGGCAGACCACTATGTTGGTGGGGAAGGAATCATGTCACCGCTGCGGTGAAGTTCCCCCAACATATAAATCAGGCCATATACAACAATGTTCAAATGTCTCTGCAACTGACAAGATACACACTGCTGTTCTTTGTGGTTCTGAAACTGGAGGGGTATGGAACAAGCTTTCTCCTCCTTACCAATCAGAATGAAATATGTTAATGCTTGCAACCACAATTACAGTGGTCAACCTTTGATGACACACTAACTCCTCAAAAGGGGTGATATAACGTTTGCAAAGTGGAAACTCTCCATGAGTGACAGCATTCACATAATACATGTAGGCCCAGCATTGGGGGTGCTTACAGTGGTCCAGATGATCACTGCATGCTCCCCTAAATACCTTCACGTTTTGGAATTTTTGCATTGCAGCACCTGTCCTTACAAGGGCTGGGCTGCAGTAGAAAAACAGTATTTTATGAATGTGAATGCAGCGATCAGTTTCCGTTGAAGAGTCATTTTAATTCAGGGACAAATATCTGAATTTGCCCCGAGCCCCCAACTTTCAAGATGTGCCAGAGGGATTGGTATAATGAGAGTGCTTTAATAGCTTAATTGTGTGCAAAAGACAGATTTTTTTTTCAATTTGACAGATGGGCATGTCCACACTTCACAGAGCTTAGTGTGCATGCCAAACCTCTCCACTAATAATCCTTGCTCTCTCAGGGAGCTTTCTGTCTCATATCTCTATCCCTACTTTGCCTCACTCCTTCTACCTCAACACTCTTTTTTACATCTCTCTTGCTAGTCCTGCATCCCTATACCGATCATCTGTCACTTAGATTGAAATCACCTAAGCTCACAAATGTCTACCTAAAATCTCTCTTAATACCTGACACCTCTCTCTGCCCTGTTTCTTTCTACCTCTTTCTCATTATTGTATATCTATCTCTAACACAGTATAAACCTACCTCTACATCTGTATCTCCATAAGTTGACTGCCTAACTCCATTTTCTACCTAGCCTCTCTCATTGATCCCCATTGGTTTGCTTTCCTCTTACCACCCTGTATCTCTAGATGTGTCACCTCTCTATCAACCTCATCTCTCTGTATATCTCAACTTTCTGCCTCCATTCTTCTACATATCACCTCCATCCATGTACTCTCTCTACCACATCTTTTTAGTGGCTAGAATTTCAATGTACCTCAATACTTATTACCTACCTCTCCTTACCACCTAACCTCTCTCTCTTTCTACCTCAGTTCTGTCTAACTCACCTCTCTCTTATTCATTCCTCCTTACCTCTATTTCTCTACCTTTACCTATTTTACCTTCTTTTCCTCTACCATGATCTACTTTCGCCCACCCTCATCTCTTCTTGCACCTCCTTACCTCACTCCCTATACCTTACCTCAGTGCTTTTTCTTCGTCCTCTTCCATACAACTCTCTCTCTTTATCCTTCACCTATCTTTTTGCATTTCTTCCTGCCTCATTATTCTCATCACCTGACTCATCTTTCTATACCTCTTTTCATTTTGCCTCCTCTACAACTCCCACTTCTCTTTACCTTGCTTTTTCAGGGTTTAATTTGAGCTGATAATAGCCAGTGAGACCCAACGGCATTCATTTTTGGCGACTGACACTTGTTTTTCTTCACCAGACATTGACTATGAGCAAGAAGGAAAAACACACAAAGGGGAAACAAGAAGGAAGAGAAAGATGGTAAAACACCTCATAGGAAGAAGTTATGAACCTACAAGAGTGAGCTAAAGGAGAAGGGAATGTCCAATAGTGGATGGAAGAGATATGAGGTCGATTCCAGACTATGTAGCCTTGATATTCAGTGCACTGATGTTTAAACGCCACTGTCACAGGTTTCTGAGCAGAGCTTTGTGCACTGCACACATTCTTTTTTATTAATTAAGCAATATCTTTACTTCTGTTTCTTTGTCATCTGGTAATCTCTCTGCCTCTATCTCTCTAGATCACCACTAAATGTAGCCTTTCTCCTTCTCTCAACATTTCATTTGCCTTTGTCTAAGTCTATCTACCTCTCTATCTCTCTCTGACCCTATCTCTATTCCTGTTTTTATCTCTCTAGTTCCTTTCTGGCTACATTATTTTTCTTTCTTAGGTCTCTGGCTACCTCACCTTTCTCTTCACCTCATCTCTTTCCTACCTCATATCTGCCTCTGCAGCACCTCGTTTTCATCACCATTTTTTACCTCTCTGTCCTTTTCTTGTCTCCCGGTCATTCCCATTTCTCATGCTCAGCAATATCTGAGGTCGCTCTATAGTGGGAGAAGTTTCCATGTAGAAAGAGGAGAGTATGGACAAGGTAGGGGAAGAGAATTAAGCAGAAAGTTCTAGAATTTCGGTTTGTGAAATTGTTAAATTCATTGAAACAGTGCCCAAAGTAAGTCGTATAGCGGTATTTCATTTCAAAGAACAGGCAATTAAAAGCTACAATTTCAAACAGTATATCATATTTCATATTTAAATATTAAGCACTAGTCCACTAAACATCCACCAAGAAACACCTACTATTTGCTACACGACACAAAAGAATGTACATCCAAGCTCAAACGAAGAGCCTTATAAATGCTTATTCAAGCTTCATTTTTGTTTGGTTGGCTGGTGGAGGTTTGAACGTGTCTTTGTGCCACAGATACTTAAAGTTTATTTTATAATTCAATATTTGTTGGCATCACAAGGGTTTGCATTAGCTAGAAAAGCTGTTCCAAACCACAGGACAAAAAATATGTTGTGTATCAGTGTTGGAAATTGCCCTTTTTGCAGGGTTATCCCCAAACTTTTTGCTTCTTCCTCCTATTTTGTCCTGACTTGATGTTGTTGGTTTTAGGACTCAGTGCACTTTACCCCTGCTGTTCAGTGCTATAGCACATATGTTCTCTGTGAAACTTGTGTTATGGATTGGTGATTCCATTAGGGGTTATTTGATTTACTATTCAATCCCTAGTACAGTGCACTGTGTGTGCCCAGGGTCTGTAAATCAAATTAGTTGCCTTTGCACACTAGTTGTGCCACCCACACAAGCACCCCTTCAAAGGTAACTCAGACCTGCCACTGCAGTGTCTGTGTGCAGTCCACTACTGCCATGTCGACTTGGCAAGTGCACCCACTTGACAGGCCCTAACCTTCCATTTTCTTACATGTGAGTCACCCCTAGCATTGGCCCAATGTACCCCTGTGGGCAGGGTGCAGTGTATGTGAAAGGTAGGACATGCCATGATATGCATGTCCTGATAGCGAAATGCTGCCAATTTTGTTTTTCACTATTGAAATTCTGTGTGGCCCATAGGAAAGCATGGGAATTAATTTATAATATTATTAACATCTTATAAATAGAACTTCCCTTTGGGACCAGATGGAAAAATACAGTTTAGTATGCCTGAACTCAGAATCTAAATATTCATCTTTTAGTAAAGGTGATTTTTATATTCTGTGCTTGAAAGTAGGTGTTTTCTTGCTTAGCCATCCTGTGTGCCTCTGCTAGGATGTATATTCACTGTCTGGCTTTGTAGTGGCAGGGACTGGAGATGTGCAATGGTTCCAGAGAGTCTGGATGAGTCAGGGCTGGGCTGAATAGACCTGGGCTGCATTTAGAGTAGTGGGAGGTGATTTCCATGCACCTGAAGGGGCATGGTCTTCTGTAGACAATGCTGTCTCCGCCTCCTGCTGGGAAGCTGGACCAGAGAACACCAAACTGGTTTGGACTTAGCACAGACACTCTCTGTCTGAGAGGACAAAGGAATTTGGAGTGTAAATATTGAGGCCTAGACCCCAGAACTTAAGAACTCGCTTGGACCACGGGTTTATATAGCGCTAGGAATCGACTCCCGGAGGAGTATCTCCACGCTTCGACTGCTGGGGAACCCGTCCTGGCTCACCCTGAGAGATGGTCCCTGATGGGTATCTCTAAGGTGCGACCAAGCATCCCCAGCGGTCTGGGGGGGCCGTTGTGAAGATGAGGCAAGCTGATGCCCAGAGTTGCCGAGTGTGGTTTCTGACTAGAGTAGGCACCGAGGCGAGAATTATCGAGTCCGCTGACTCTGGTCCACGACCCTGTTGCGTCGGGAATCGAACCCTGGTCCCGGGCCGTTCTCTGCTTACGGGTCTGCCGCCTCTAACCAGTGAGCCACACTTCTCCACGTAGACCAAGAACAACTACTTAATTGAGTTTCTCCGTGTCCTGGAGGTAGAGCTTGCCCCTATTCAAGAAGTCTCAGCAAAGACTTCAAGTTCTTCTGCCATCAGCACTGGGGACTGTGTGTTTTGTGCTGCAAAGGAAGAAAAAGCAACCTAACGCCGTCTACGACGTCACTGCTGACTCCATGTCGAGAAGGCCCACAGAGAGCACTGCCACAGTTGGTACCGCAACCCTGGTCTCACCGACGATGACATCTGATGCCGCCACCTAGCTGCTGCTTGCACCACGACCTGTGGGCACCGCATTCTTCACCACTTCAAATCATGCCATCGCCCTGATAACCCCGATGACGCTGCTCCATGCCAACATCAATGCCACTGCTTGCATTGTGGTTCAAGGGCACCACTCGTAAGATACATGACGCACCGTCCTTATCCCGCACCGCATCCTTGGCCCACTGATGCTGGCACCATCAATCAATCAATCAATCAATAAGTCACTTGTATAGCGCACTACATACCCGTGAGGGTCTCAAGGCGCTGAGGGGAGAGGGTGCTGCTACTGCTCAAAAAGCCAGGTCTTGTAGAGTCTTCTGAAGGTGAGCAGGTCTTGGGTCTGCCACAGATGGTTTGGGAGGGTGTTCCAGGTCTTGGCGGCGAGGAAGGAGAAGGATCTGACACCGGAGGTAGTTCTTTGGATGCGGGGGATGATGGTGAGAGCGAGGCTGGCGGAGCCGAGCTGGCGGGTGGGGGTGTAGAAGCTGAGTCTGCTGTTCAGGTAGGCCGGTCGGGTGTTGTGGAGTGCTTTGTGTGTGTGGGTGAGGAGCTTGAAGGTGAGCATCTTGTTGACAGGCTGTTGTGGGGGATGTTGAGGATCAGGCAGGCGGAGGCGTTTTGGATGCGTTGCAGTCGTTGTAGGTGTTTGGCCGGGATTCCTGCATAGAGTGCGTTGCCGTAGTCCAGCCTGCTGCTGACGAGGGCTTGGGTCACCGTTGTTCCGGTTTCAGTCAGGATCCAATTGTAGATTCTGCAGAGCATGCAGAGGGTGTTGTAGCAGGAGGAGGAGATGGCGTTGACTAAGTGTGAGCGGTAAATCCGTTACGCCCACGGATTTTTTGGATTTTTGGGAAATCCGCAATCCGCGTATTTTACGGATTTCCCACAAAATCCGAGAAAAAAAATCCGCGCGGACGTAACGGGTTCAAAAGTTGAACCCCCACAATTTACAATGGCGCCAGCAAGCTGCCAGCGCCGTTGTAAAATAGTTACAAAGTTAGCTTGCACAGGAACCACTAGATAAAACGAAGCAGGTGCTGCTTTATTTTATCTAAGTGCTTCCTGGGCAAGCTAACTTTGTAACTATTTTACAACGGCGCTGGCAGCTTGCTGGCGCCATTGTAACTTACAGCAGCAGCTCACCCAAGGGACCCCTGCGCCCTTCGGGGCGATTGCATAGTAACACACACATGGTCGCTGTAGACAACTCTCTGGCACTTTAGGAAGCTGTAGTATAGTAAAAGCACTATACATTTACCCAACGAGGTAGCACTTACTGATTATCCAGTAGAAAGTACTCCAGTTGAGTAGAGGTATGGCACAAAACGGTGGCGTCTTCTTGAATAAATATGAAGGGCAGGGTTCATTCTGGCACGATGGTCCTGGCACAAAAATTAAACCTCAACAGGAAGCACTTACAGATATCAATAAAGCATGTGCCCTAGTTGAAGCTTAAATTCAGTGACTCATTCATCAGCCCAAAAACAATCGTAAGCGTTGTCAAGGCTGGGCAGATGTGCCTTCTTCCCAAACCTACCGTCGAAAATCAGCTGTGATGCTGGATAGACTTTGCATCCTTGACTTTCACGAGCGCAATACCCAGGCACATTGTGTTCGCACGGGTTTCTGCACGTTCGCGAGCGTTTTATACAATAAAACCCTCGCGAACTTGCAGAAACCCGTGCGAACACAAAAAAAAAACACTAGGATCCGCGGATTTTGCGTATTTTCAAAATACGCAAATCCGCAAATCCGCGGATTGCCAATACGCAAAATCCGCTTTGATATGAAGAGGGAGGAATCGAGGATGAATCCTAGGTTGCGTGCATGGTCCGTGGGCATCGGTGCTGTTTCCAGTGTGGTCGGACACCAGGAGTTGTCCCATGCAGAGGGGGTGGGGCCGAGGATGAGGATCTCTGTCTTGTCCAAGTTCAGTTTTAGACGGCTGCTCCTCATCCACTCGGCGATGGCCTTCATTCCCTCGTGGAGTTTGGTTTTGGCGGTGTGTGGGTCCTTGGTGAGGGAGAAGATGAGCTGGGTGTCGTCAGCGTAGGATATGATGTTCAGGTCGTGCTGGCGGGCCACTTGTGCGAGGGGGCCATGTAGACGTTCAACAGGGTCGGGCTGAGGAATGAGCCCTGGGGTACGCCGCAGATGATGTCGGTGGCTTCGTTTCGGAAGGGTGGGAGGCGGACTCTCTGTGTTCTGCCGGAGTGGAAGGACGTGGTACAGTCCAGGGTCTTCTCCTGGATTCCGGCTACTTGGAGGTGTGTCCTTAGTGTGCGGTGGCAGACTGTGTCGAAGGCAGCTGACAGGTCCAGGAGGATGAGGGCTGAAGTTTTTCCGTTGTCTAGTTGGCGCCTGATGTCGTCTGTGGGGGCGATGAGGGCTGTCTCTGTGCTGTGGTTTTGTCGGAATTCGGATTGGGACGGGTCTAAGATGTTGTTGTCCTCGAGGTGGCAGGCCAGTTGCATGTTGCTGATTTTCTCGATGACCTTCGCCGGGAAAGGGAGCAGAGAGATGGGCCAGAAGTTCTTGAGGTCCTTGGGGTCCGCCTTGGGCTTTTTGAGGAAGGCGTTGATTTCGGCATGCTTCCAGCTCTCCGGGAATGTCGCTGTCTCGAAGGAGATGTTGATGACCTTCCGTAGTTGGGGTGCGATGGCTGCATCTGCTTTGTTGAACACGTAGTGTGGGCAGGGGTCTGATGGTGATCCTGAGTGGATGGAGTTCATGACTTTGCGTGTCTCGTCGTTGTTGGCGTAGGACCAAGAGGTCAGGCGGTTGGTGCAGGTGGTGTTCATGGGGGAATGGAGTCTGCCGTAGTCAGGGCTGTTGAGGTGTTGAAGCTGTTGTGGATGTCGGCTATCTTGCGATGGAAGAAGGTGGCCAGTGAGTCCACAAGTCTTGCGAGGGTGGGATGTCATTGGTGTTGGCCCTGGGGTTGTAGAGTTCCTTCACTATGCTGAATAGCTCTTTGCTGTCGTGTGTGTTGTTGTCCAGGCGGGTTTTGAAGGAAGATCTCTTGGCTGTTCTTATGAGTTGGTGATGCCTGCGGTTGGCGTCCTTGTGGGCTGCGTGGCTGTCCGGAGTACGATCGTGAAGCCATTTCTTCTCCAGTTTCCAGCATGTACGTTTGGAGGTCTGGAGCTCTTCGGTGAACCATGTGGCTTTCTTGCTGGTGTGGCTGTTGGAGCGTTTCTTGAGTGGGGCGAGTGTGTTGGTGCAGTCGTGGATCCACTGTCTGAGGTTACGGGCGGTGGCGTCTGGGTCGGTGGGGTCGGTGGGTGGGTTCTGGGTGAGGGTGGAGGTCAGCTGGTCTTCGGTGACTTTACTCCAGCAGCGGCGAGGCAGTTGTTGGGTGCGGTGGTGTGTGGGTGGTTTCTTGAAGGTGAAATGGATGCAGCGCTGATCAGTCCAGTGGAGTTCGGTGGTGTGGTTGAAGGTGACGTGGGTGCTTGTGGAGAAGAGGGGGTCAAGCGTGTGGCCGGCGGCGTGGGTGGGTTTGATGACGAGTTGTCTGAGGCTGAGGTTGGCGAGGATGTCGATCAGAGTGGCGGAGTTGGCGTCGTTGTTGTTCTCGAGGTGGAAGTTCAGGTCCCCGAGGAGGATGGTGTCCATGGAGGAGGGTGCATGGGTGCTGGCGAGGTCGGCGATGGAGTCGCTGAACAGAGCCTGGGGTCCGGGGGGTCTGTAGACAAGTGTTCCTCTGAGGGTGGTTTTGGGGTCGGTGTGGATCCAGGAGTGCAGGTGTTCGGCGGTGTTGAGGGTGTCGTCTGCGTGGGTGTAGACCTGGAGGGTGGACTTGTGGATGATGGCTAAGCCTCCTCCAATTAAGTTGGCACGATCCCTGCGGGTGATCTTGTAGCCGTCCGGGATGGCTATGGCGATGTCGGGTGCCGCGGAGTCATTCCACCAGGTCTCGGTCAGGAAGGCAATGTCTGGGGCGGAGGTGTCAAGCAGGTCCCAGAGTTTGATGGCGTGTTTGCGTGCGGAGCGTGTGTTGAGGAGTATGCTGCAATGGTGGTTGGGTCTGGTCCTAGGAGGTTTGGTGGTTCTGTCGCAGGTGAAGTTGCAGGTGTGGAAGGAGAAGGGTCTGTGGGTGCGCTTCGGGGCGGCCTGGAAGCAGGGGTGGTCTTGGCCGGTTTTGAGAGCATGGAGGGGGTTGCCGTCATATCAGAATCTGGCGTCGTGGCGATGCGAGGTCCAGGGGTTCTGGCGCTGGGCGCGGTCCAGGCGCGGATGGGCTTGCCGTGGCCACCTTTTAAGGCGGGGAGGGAAGGAGGATAAGCTGGGAGGCGGGAGCGGGGCTGCGAAGGCGAGGGGCCGCAGGAGAGCAGCGTTCGGAATCGGGCGAGGGTACAGAATAGAAAGGGGAGGTGGGGGAAAACGGGCAAGGCGCAAGGCAAAGAACTTTATAAAAAAATAAAAATACAATTAAGCACACTGCAGTGGGAGACAAAGGCAACAATGGAAACGGTATAGAGAACCAGGCAGCAAAATAACAGTACCGAAAAACTCGCGTCAGCAGCGGCGAGGCACAGGCACAACCAGTGGAGCTGTGCAGCCGGAGGGGAGCGACCTTGCCTGCGAGGCCATCGACTCCAGTTTGTCAGCTGATGACAGAGCTTCAACTATGAGGCTGGTGCTTGCCCTGTGACCTGCCAGCACTGTGACGAGCACCTCATCAATTTGCACCGCAGAACTGGTATCACCAATGCCGCTGGAAGACTGTCACCGAGCCGCTGCCTGCACCACGATCTGAGGGAACCTCATGTCACACCGCTACACTCTCATCACAGCGTCAAAGCCTGCCGACGTCGGCGCTCCCAACATCAACTGTTAGGAGTTCGATCTGCTACACGTGTGACTTCAAGGCCCCGACGACTCTTGCACTGTCCTCCGTAGCTGACGGGGCTCATCGAGAGGTCGCCAAAGCCCTACATTTCTAAAGGTACTATTTTGCGGGTCTTCCTGACACAGTAGCTGGCCTGCGACACCGTGATCAGCCAGAAATGTTGGATTTGTTGTTCATGATGCTGTGATAGCCCTAGATGGAGCAATCGACATCAAGGAACTGTATTTCAAGTCTATTTTGATTACTGAAGATTTCTGAGAACTGTATGGTGGATTTTTAGCATTTTCGGTCTTGTTTTGGATATATAAAAATATTGGATATTTTTTTAAACTGGTGTGGTGTCCTTTTGTAGTGTGTTCACTATATTACTGTTGGTTATGTGCAAATGCTTCACACGCTGCCTCTAAGATAAGCCTGACTGATTGTGCCATGCCAGGAAGGGGGTGAGCAGGGGTTATTTTAGGAGTGTAACTCCCTTATCCTGACTAGAAGGAAGGGTCTTTACTTTGATAAAGGTGCAGACCACTGCCAACTAGAGACGCCCGTTTCTACCAATGGGATCTCAAAATCCTTAGAATAGCACTGGTCTCCTGCATCTCGAGGACGTTCATCACTGCATTCAAGGGCATTCTGACAAATCCCTGCCTTATTAATATTAATGGAAAAGGGATTTTGAAATTCCACTGAAAATTGGATTTCATTGCAAATGATGAGCAAATATTTCATCTGAGATCTACCCGAAATTAATATTTGAAGCCCCAGATGTTTGCTTAATGAGTCAGTGGTACCACTTCCTAGCATGATCGCTATAGATTTAGCAGTAGAAAACTGACACCTCTTAACAAAATTGACAGAACTTTAGCAGAGAAGGTTTTGAAAAAGAACTACTTATTAGAACAGTTTTTTCTTTTAAATGGAGAGTACCTTAAATTGTCAGCTGAATTGCTGTATGTTTACTAACAGTAATATCGCTTCTCAGTAGAAATGGTACATTTAGTGAGATATTTCCAGTAATCCCCCGTGGACTGCTATACATTAAATAGGAGGGCCCAGTATTTCACTTCAAGGAAATGTCTGCAATAAATGTGTTGTACTTTATTAAGTCTCTCTGTTGGTGTGCCTCATTGTCAACTTGGAAAAGGGAACAACCACTGATTCATGTGTAATTTTTTACAATGTGAAGGTCCTCATTATGGTGGCTTCTGCTAGAACTCACACTTGCTCCTAGATTTTCTCTGCTGCTATCTTCCCCTGGCCTGTGGTCTTTCAGGGGGTCTCAAGTGGTAGAAAGCTGATTTATCAATGCCAGCTCGATACTTCATAGTCATTTGAAATTCTTGCTACAACAGTGACCACTTTCTACACATGGTGGAGCATGTGGGAGTGACCTTATTATTATTATTATTATTATTATTAAAACTTATATAGCGCGCAGCTACCCTGAGGCATCCCGGCGCTATGAACAGTACATCAACCGTGGGACCATGGAATAATAATAACGGCTCACAGGGGAAACAGATGTGTTTTCAAGGCTCTGCGAAAACGCAGGGTACAGGTCTCAGCGCGGAGTTTTAGGGGGAGGGAATTCCAGAGCATTGCTGTATGCACAGAGAATCGCCTCCCGCCCGTGCGTGATCTTTTTACTCTCGGGACCTGGAGCAAACACCTCTGGTCAGATCTCAGTGCTCTATTCGCTTATTGATAAGGTATTTACGGCTTGTGGTGTATGAAGACTTTGAAGGAGGTCATAGAGATACATTTGAACGAGCCTCATGTGGTGGCAAAAGCTTCATGTTCAGTCTGATAATATCTCTCTTTGATTGCCATCAGGACCCTGCTAGCAGGGGTGAAGCGATGCAGTTGTTTCTGACCCAATTTATGTAAGATCTGTGTTACCAAGAGAACAGGGACTTACCAACATGCACCGTTTCAGAGAGCTACCAACGGCACCCACTACCCCAACAGACCTCCTGAAAAGAAAAGAGGAAATAATGTTCAGGGGAAGTGCTCGAAAAGTGAGGTTTATGAACAGAGAGGGCAGACAGTAGGAAGTAGATGGAGAGAAACACCGTCCAAGGCAGAGTTACACTTCTATATCGACCCCTCCACAGCAGGTGGAAGAAGCATGGAGGGACAATGGCAAGAATAGGAAGGAATCCCCACCCCAGGGATCCACTAATCGTGTTGACCCACAGAAAGCCTGGTAAGGTGCTACTGACCAAGAAACCTGGCAAATCCTCTGGAAGCAAAGAGTCAGCAGCAGGCCTCTGGTAGGAAAGATGTAGAGCAAACAGCGCCCCACAGAGGCAGAGGCGCTTGGTGGGAAATCAGTGAAGATATCCCTTCTGGCACAGTGCTGTAGTTCAAATAGAGTTGCAGCCTTAAGTGCATTCCCTAATAACAGGGAAAGTCACAGAGTTCTGAACCAGCTTTCAGGAATCATGCCGTAGTGGTAAGGAGAAGAAACTGAAGCTATTAAAGCTAATCGTGAATTATTTATGGTTCACAGGTTCCTTACAGGTTTTTTGTACCTTTTATTTTATATTGGTTAATATCCTGTAGCAAATCTTATACAGATAGCTATGTTTTTGTCGGCAAAGAGACATGAGTGAGCAATTGTTTGCAGTGGACAATCTTCAGCCTGTGCACAACCATCCACGGAGAGCTTGCTTCCTTCCCACAACGAAGACCCATTAGGAGGCCAAGCATGCTCCTAAACGTGGAACTCATTAGCATTAAAGAAGCTATAGAAAATTAGGTTTGGATGTACCTTAGGTCTGGATGATTTCGTGAATGATATAATCAGTGATATCATCAATGATGTCAGAGAACTTGTCAGGAGTGAAATAATACGTGAGGTTATAAGCACTATAGTTAGCTCAGTGAACTATAACTGGTGAATTTCAGTGTTATTTATTTGGCTAAAATCAATAGGTTGTACACTATAACAAGGCCTAACTATAATGTATCTTTAATTTTTGGTTATTTCAGTGAATTGCCAGGGTTTTTTTCATGTAAACTAAAATCTTGGTACCTTACTTAGCTATAACATCTCTTTAATCTTTGTTTTTATGTGAATTTCTCAGTTTTTTTTTAAACATAATTTAAGATATTATTACCAGACTTTATTATAAAGCCAATTTCATTTTTGGTTTTCTCAGTGAATTGCTGAGATTTTATTTCCTTATCTAATTATTACATCAACTTAACCTTTGTTTTTTTCTGTATATTGCTGGGGTTTTTATAATCATATTCACCCAACACATAGGAGGGACCCGTGGTGAAGACCGCCCCCTTCGCTGCCCGGTCTGAGCAGGTGAGGAGTGATCAGCCGGGGTTTTGGCAGGTTGGAGGTGCTGTAGAGGCTACCGAGAGGTGGCCTGAGAGGCACGGGCGGCCCATGGTGACTGTGCGGTGGCGACCGGGACTGCGGGACCCACTCCTGGTCCGGCCCAGCTGGCCAGATTTCCTGTCCCCCACTGGTGGGTGAACTGCCGCAACCAGCTGTGAGCCCGCGTCTGAAGTGACCCACGACCTCAGGTAAGTGCCATAACTTTTGAATCAATGCTTGTGGGGGAGTTGGAAGTAGTGAGCGGAACACATGGTCCCTGAGGATCTTTCCCTTCTTAAAAGAGTGCACTGGGGGGTCAGACAGTTGCAGATCGCATAAGATCAACTTCCACTGTTTGTTAATCACCCGTTTGAGTTCATTACTGCCCCACAAGTGTCCATTAAAAAATGATGGCACTTACCTGAGGTCGTTGGTCACTTCCGATGCGGCCATTGCAAAGCATGCACACTGACTGTAGAGACTAAACAACTAAGTTACAATTACCATACCATAGTGTTGAAAACACACACCAATTGCAACACAACTGTGATCTCATGTATGTAGGGCAGACATGTCAGAAGGTAAAAGCTTGCATCCTCCAGCACTGTAGCAGGGTCAGATGTGGTGTTGTGGGTGCCCCCCTAGTTGAACACTTCCAAACCCACAACCACCAACCAGAGAGTCTGAGATGGGTGGATCTTGAGGAAGTCACACGGATTTGCTGGGATTGACGTTTCTGTAATGAATTTTACCATGGGCATCGTGTATCTTACCTGCCCCATCTCCACATAGCTTCGGTGAGTGGTCCCCCTACTCACCTACTCAGGTTGATGCATTTCACTCCTGAGTGACACCATGGTGCTGATACCATTTTTCCTTCATCCACAGTTATAATTTTTTACTTCTCTGATGTTGGAGCCTTTGGGCCCTACTATTTAAAATTTGACCTTTTGAAGTTGCAAGACGGTCTCAAATGGTAAAATTTTTGTCCCATATAACGGTTGATTATCCAGTATATATGTTATCACCAGTTTAATGATGTATCGTTCATTCATTATAGGTGTCTCCTTTCACCCTTGTCCTGATGAAGACCCCGTGTAAGGATTAATATACCTACAATTTTTAGGGAGTAGATACGTCGACAGTCCTTTCAGAGTGGACAAGTACTGACATAAGGGAGATTTAATATCCGTGTCTTGATGTTATTATGTCCATGTATTAATTTCGCCTTAATGTGGCTGGATTGGTTTCCAATATTATTCTGATATGTACCACTTGCACATAACCTTTCCTACATTCACGAGTGCACACCTTCCTTTTTAAGCACATTTTAACCTCCACTTGGAGCACCTGTATTATATGCTAATGATGTACGGACTATTCATGCTGTCTGTCATTGAATAAAACAATATGTTTTGAACTAATTTCACCGCAAGATTTGACTACATGGTGATGGTATGTTCTACATTTTAAAGTGGGTACTACTGTGACCACTGCTTTCTTGTATCATAGTCTGTATGTAGGGAATCAAGTATTTCTACCCTAAGAGAATCCTCCGTACAGATTGTTGTCAACTCGCTAGCCAGACTACATTAACTATAACTCACACCTTTAAGACGCACAACTTGTAGCCTTTCAGATTACATCACTTATGCCGTGTAAATCATAGCATTGATAAAAACACAACTGACTTCTCAGATAAAATAATTTCTGACAACACTGTCCATGGTAGAGTGCTGAGTTATTGTTAATGTAGTCTGGCTAGAACCAAATTTATTTACAAAATGTAATCAAATGATCAAAATTGAATAGGAGGAACCGGGGATATGAATCTTTAACCATTTAAGAGAAAAAGCATAACAAATAAATATGTATTTAGCCGATGAATATTGCTGTTCACGTGTGACCTGAAACTAGATGCAAAAATAGGGTGACCGCAATGAAGCCTCCATGGGTGCAAGCAGCAGGTGGGATCAGACAAAGTCCCTTCCCTTCATGCCCAGGGATGTCCACTTTTCAGCTAGATCCTTTTTGTGCCTTCACCCTGTCAATATTTTTACCTTCTGACTCAAAATATTTTTAGAGTCATCCAGCTGGGCAAGGCAGGAAAGCTGTATCTGGAAAGGTCCCTCTGAAATCTGATAGGTTTGCTGTGAGTATCCACTGAGCAGGATGTTCTGACGGTAAAAAGCTTCAAGCGGGACCAACCTGATTTGCTTGCCCATCGAGGTGGCGCCGTGGGCAAATTGACTCGGGTTGTTGGTCCTGGTCCTCCAGAGTTCTGGAAGCCTAAATTTTGCAAAGTCTATGGGCCATAATATCAAGAAAGGGCGATATATTATTGCCGCTTTAATCGGCAGGAAACCGCCCCCAAAGTGGCGATAATGGGCTTGATAATATGCCCTTGTGAATACCCATAGAAGCCCAGGTTCTGGTGTTAACCTGGGTTTATATGGGAATTCACAAGGGCATATCATTAAAACCCATTATGGCAGCTTTAGCGGCAGTTTCCTGCCTATAAAAGCGGCGATAATGTATCTCCCTTTCTTGATAATATGCCCTATATTTTTCAGATAGTTTTAGCACTCACTCATTAGAGGCCAGCAGCAGGCTCCAGTCTTCTTCCAGTTGCAGTTGCTTACTGATCACGTAAAAGGCTTCTTGAAGATGTTGATGTCCCCTCTGTAGCCACACAGGAAGTCATTCAAATGACTTTTGGAGTACTAAGATGGCCGCGGAGTAAGAGCTTCCCGAAGGAGCTCTGGGTTTTGGGATACCAATTTGGTCTATATCCCTGTTTATACCCCGCTCCCTGGCCTCCCCCCACCAGCGCCCCGGGAACTTAAAACCCTGGCTGCTGCTACGAAGCAGGAAAGCAGGATTCCTCTTACCTACGGAACCGCCGATGTGGGCGTCCTGAGTCCAGTCCCGACACAGATCGGGCCCCATCGCTGCTCATCTCTTCTGTGGTCCCCGGAGCAGTCTACTGGTCGGAGCTTGGCCTTCCCGGAACGAGCCCCCAGTGTAACGTCAGGAGTGAGCACCCGGCGTATGTGGCAGTGGTTTTCTCACATTTTTGGCGAGCCAAGCAACGATTACCGCCTGACTCTAAAATGGCGGCTGGCCGCGGCAGCTCGGGCTGAGAATCTCACCCTAACATCGGACACCCCAACACTTGCGGTGCAGATCAGCATGGAGTGGTGAGTTAAGGGAGGCTCTGCCCGGGCGATCCACAATCCGCGCAATCGGGGCCTGAGGGTATTGCCGAATTCTTGTAATCTTTTGAACCCGACTGGCCAGGCACAAAATGGCAGCCGCGCCGGCCAGGCAGACCAATCGATGCTGAGGCGGACAAGCTAGAAGTTGATCGCCTCGGGAGCACTAGACGGCCAGCTCTGCCCACTCTGCTGTCATCGTTGAACACGGAGCCTTTATGTTTTTGTTTTCACCACACCCCACTCATTAGCCACCACTTAGCCCCACTACTGCTGCCCTTATGAAGACGCCCCCAGCCCCTTGACTCTACTCTCTGTTGGGCAGTTAAAGGGACATTCTACATCCTACTCCTATATCGGCCATCTTGGAGTGGCTGCTACTTGGACCTGAGCACCTACCCGCAGCTGCTGGCATTTTACACCGCCTCCTGACTCGAGCTCCCCTGTGCCTGCCCTTGCACCGGAGGTGAGCCGGCCACCAGCGCAAATAGCAATGGGCGCTCTCAGCTTTCTCACGTGGCAATGCACCCGACGGCGCTGCCTCACGGCCGCCGTGCCTGACCTCAAGATGGCGACGGACCCCAAACTTTGGCGCAATTTAACTTCCGCTGGCTGCCCAGCGACCTGGAGATTTTTTTTTTTTTTTTTAAAAATGCGGTGCTGGCCGTACATATAATTTACAACATCTCCTTAATTGGAGTAACAAATCACCTTTTGATTGAAGATTTGTATGGTATTATTTATTTATACCTTGTGAATTATTTATTTTTAGTTAGAAAGATAGTTTTTACGAAAAGACATACCATGTACAAACAATTATTCAAACAATGACTATACAAAATTACAACACTACTACATAAAACAGAAATCAAAGCATTTCATATGTACATTTGCACGATATCCACATTTGTTCAATATCATATATACATTACCACAGTATCCAAATTTTGATACAATTCCAGTCAAGGAATGGAGAAAACAATTAAGAAGAAATCAAGTGGAGAAAAGATGAATCAATAACATGCACGATATTAATCAAAAAAGAATAGACTGAATCAATGCTTCAGTCATTCAACAGTGCTTGTCTCCATTTGGCCGACGCGTTTCGAACTCGGAATATTAATTAACGTGTTCTCATCAGGGCTGTTTGATTTTTCCTGTATGGTTTTGTGCAAAAAAATGAAAAGAAAATATACATAAGTTCCTATTCTAAAATAGATAGCCTCTGTGAACTGCTCCAATGTGAGCATTAATTGCAAGGGGGTTACCTTACAAGAGTCGTCGCAGTTTGTTAGGGTTTCAGTTGACGGGGTTCAATTATTTTGTGTGGTCCCTGCAGTGGTTTCTGAAAGAGGGACACCTGATCAATGCATTGTTCCAAAAGAAAGTCAGTTTATGATGCCAAGAAAGTGCACTTTTATCTCAAACTTTATAACATATATTACCTTGAGCTAGTTGTATTGGGCATCCAAGGTAATTTCAAGGAGGACTTGTGACGAGCCCACCGGTGCCAATTGCGAGCCTAAAGGATTAAATGGGGTGGAATATGAATAACACTCGTGATGTGCTGGACCACATGAGTAAATTTAAGCTGTCACCGCTTATACCTGTGTTTTCTCCATTCCTTGACTGGAATTGTATCAAAATTTGAATACTGTGGTAATGTATATATGATATTGAACAAATGTGGATATCGTGCAAATGTACATATGAAATGCTTTGATTTGTGTTTTATGTAGTAGTGTTGTAATTTTGTATAGTCATTGTTTGAATAATTGTTTGTACATGGTATGTCTTTTCGTAAAAACTATCTTTCTAACTAAAAATAAATAATTCACAAGGTATAAATAAATAATACCATACAAATCTTCAATCAAAAGGTGATTTGTTACTCCAATTAAGGAGATGTTGTAAATTATATGTACGGCCAGCACCGCATTTTTTCAAAAATTTATATATGGTCCAGCTGCCCGTACGTCCCAGGACCTAACGCCCTGTAGATAACAGCGACCTGGAGTGGCATCGCATTCACCCGCGGGGGTTGCTTGTGCCTGAGTCCTGCCTGAGCCCTGCCGTTGCACTGCCCGCCCCCCGCCCGTCCTGCTTCCTGTCACCGGTCAAGATGTGGAGGACCTCCTGCGATGGACAGACCACACTTGCGCTAGGAGCGCCGCAGCGCGACACCGGGAATTAGAGACGGCCCCCTCCCACTCAGCCCCGGATCGCCGGATGTGACATCCCCAGAGCAGGCTGAGCAGGGGACATGGCGGTCTCCAGAGTCCACTGAGGATCGCGGAACAAGCTCCGGAGCTTCTTTCTGATGTAGCCTGACCCTAAGATGGCTGCCATAATAAACACACACCTCACCTCAAAGGATCCTCACCTGTCCCTGCTTATAGTTACCACCATGTGTATCCACTGAACTTCCTTATGTGAACTCTCCCTCGTCAGCTGAGATCTAGCTATTTTGACTGATGACCGATGGAGCTACTTTATTTAGCTATAGGGGTGCTGGGCTGGGGACTCCCTACTCGGATGTTACCTACCCAGTCGGTCTTTGGGCAGACTTCCCTTTGTCTCTCCCGCCTTCCTTTCTCTCCCTCCTCCCTTCCCCTGTTACACTCCTAATTCCTATATTTATTTCGCTCTTAGAACAAATGTAACTTATAACCTGTAACTCTGATCCTCATGTAAATACTGCTGGTACCTGCCTAAAATGACGGCCGCAACAAACCCTCCTGCGTTTCTTCTGACCTTATTTCCCTCTACTCTCTACCCTTCCCCGCTCTACTCTTCTCCACTTTCCTGCTTCTGACCTTTGCCCTCACCTGTCCTGGCCCTTTAGCCCCCCACGTTCTATCTGTGAATTTTTCCCTCGGCATTTGAGATCTAGCTATTTTTTCCGACGCCCGATGGAGCTACCTGGTTTAGCTATAGGGGAGACAGGCCGGGGATTCACTCCCTGGACGACATCTATCCAGTCGGTCTTTTGACAGATTTCCTTTCATCTCTAAAGTCGTCTCCTCTCGCTTCCTCCCTCTTTTTATTTCTCTTCTTCTCTCCTCTCTCAATGTATTGAGACTGACCTATTCTGTCTGATGCCCAATGGAGCTTCCTGGTTTAGCTATAGGGGAGATGGGCCGTGGATTACCTCCTTTGGTCGTCACCTACCCAGTTGGCCTTTTGACAGACTTCCTTTCGTCTCTACTGTTGTCTGTTATGTTACATTATGTTAAAAGGTATTTATTGAGCGCACTGCCACCGAATGGTTTCCTGGCGCTAGGATAAACAGAGAACGGAGCCTGAGGGCGTGAGGATAGGGCAATCAGTGATACGCTTGTTTAAAAAGCCACATTTTTAAAGCTTTCCTAAAGGACATGAGATCCGGGCATGGTCTGATCTCAAAGGGGAAAGTATTCCAGAGGCGAGATGCAAGAACAGCAAATCTGCAACCACCAGAGCGTTTGCGTTTGAAGGCAGGTGTCTGGAGGAGGGCTTGGTGCGCGGAACGCAGATTGCGGGAGGGGGTGTGCCTGGTGATGAGATTATCTATGAATTTAGGGCTTTTGCAGTGAACATTGGGCTAGGGGGAGCCAGTGAAGGTCCCTAAGCAGAGGAGAAGCTGAGTGCCATCTGGGTTGCGCAGTGATCAGCCTGGCTGCATGGTTCTGGACCATCTGGAGGCGCTTCAATAGGTATAGGGGTAGGCCTAGATATATAGAGTTTGCATAATCCAGGTGGGACAAAACCGTGGTAATCCCCACCTGGGTCATGGCTGCTGGAGTGAAAAAGCGTCGCACCTTCCTGATTTTCCTGAGCTGGAAAAAACACTTGGAGACCACTTGACCCACTTGAGTTTTTAAGGAGAGGTCGCTGTTCAGGGTCACTCCGAGTGTCTTTACGGCAGGGGAAGGGGAAGGGGCTTTGCCCATATCGGGTGGCCAATAGTGAGGGCCCTAGAATTTGACACTGTCCACTGTAAGCACCAGCTCGGTTTTTCCCGGGTTTAGTTTTAGGTGGTTTTGGTTCATCCAGGTTTGGATGAACCGCATGGTAGACTGGAAATGAGAGATGGAGAGTGTGGAGTTGTCAACCGTAAAGAGCAATTGCAGGTCGTCTGCGTAGTTAAATACTGATACCTGCATGTCTCTTAAGGCCTGGATTAACTGAAGAATGTAGATGTTAAACAGGTGGGGTGACAATGATGAACCCTGAGGGACTCCACAGGTAATGGCCCGTTTAGGGCCGACCAGAGTACCAAGGCGGACCGACTGGGAACGATTCTTCAGAAAGGACTTCAGCCAACATGCAGCTAGGCCCCTGATGCCAGCCTGGTTGACACGGTCGATCAAAATATCATGGTCGACCGTGTCAAAAGCGTCCGACAGATCTAAGAGCACCAGGGCCTGAGGAGAATGTCTGTCAGCACAGTCACGGAGAGAGTCTAGGACCGCAACTACCACTGCCTCTGTTGAGTGGGCAGGGCGAAAACCTGCCTGGTGGGGATTCAGACAGTTGGAGCTCTCCAAAAAGTTGGATAGGTGTTTCGCCACGTGGGCTTCCAAAACTTTAGCCAAAAAAGGGAGCATAGAGATTAGCTGGTAGTTTGCCATGCAGGAGGAGTCCGCCCCAGGTTTCTTCAGAAGTGGGATGACTGTTGCCTCCTTGAATGCAAGGGGTACTTGCAAGGGGTGTCTCTTCCCTTATCCTCACTTTCTCACCTCCCCTACCCCCCACTACTTCTCTCTTTCCTTTCTCTCCTCTCCTATTGTTTTGCTGATTGTTTGATATAATGTGTAATTGTTGATCTTTTTCTGTTATATTGTTGAACCACATTGTTGCACTTCCTTTCGTCTCTCCTGTCATCTCCTCCCGCATCCTCCCTCTATTTATGTCTCTCCTTCTCTTTTCTCTCAATGTATTGAGACTGAACTATTCTGTCTGATGCCCGATGGATCTACCTGGTTTAGCTATAGGGGAGATGGGCCGTGGATTCCCTCCTAGGTCATCACCTACCCAGTCGGGCTTAAGACAGACTTCCTTTAGTCTCTCCTTGTTGTCTCTTCCTTTACCCTCCCTTTCCTTTCTCACCTCCCCTGCCCCCTCCACCACTTTTATCTCTCCTTTCCCACCTCTCTCAATTGTATTGTCTATTTTTTGATGTATTGTGTAATTGCTGATCTTTTTCTATTACATTGTCGATTCTCTTGTAAAGCGCTCTGATACCTTCGGGTCTAGCCAGCGCTATATAAAACTCTTTAAATAAATAAATAAATAAAAATTTCTTTGACCTGAGTATAAGAGTGAGCAGGTCCAGTCCTTCAGTTCTCTTCACAGGTTTCAGACAGTAGGTTCAGTACTCAACTGTTCTTCCACAGATCGAGAAAGTGTCCTGAGGACCTGATGGTAAGCTGCATATTGGTACAGTACAGTAGCCAGTGTGGGGGTGACTCTTGTACATTCCCTAATCAGTTGGAAAAAAAACCTCACAGGGGCAACACTTCCCACTTTTACACAACATTCTTTTTGCCTTATTGGAAATTATCCCAGAGTTGACTGTTCTAATGGAAATCCAAGATAACTCAGGCTTTCTGCCCTTGGAGGGAACTTGTGTGTCACTTAAGGGTGTTTAGTGAAATCAGCAGTCCCCTACTCCTGTGCTACAAAAAATTGGTTCTTGGACCAGCTGCCCCTCCCACTGGTATACAGACAGGCTTACTCTACTGTTTCCTGGGATCAAGGAGTTTATGCCTGTTATGCGCTTCAAGGGATCAGCTGCCCCACACCCATCCACCCGGTAACCAGGTCTAAGCCATTGTCTGCTCTGGGAGCAGTTTTCACATCTTATTAATATCATGCAGTGGCAGATGCAATCAGGCTAATGCAAACACACCTCTTGAAGTCAGGAAGATAAAAGTTAACTTTCTAAATGTTACTTTCCTTCATATTTATATGTAGGAAAGTATAATATGGATTTTTTATACATTTTAAAATTATTCGTTGAATCATTTCGCTAGCTTGCCCCAAGACCAAGATATTAATAAATTAGTCTACATTCTAATATTCCTGATAGGAAAGCCACTTTTAAATTCTAGGCATCCTACCTTGTGGTGAACAAAGCCTACTTAGACGTGATGATTTTATATTTAGAAGCGCACTTTTTCCCTTGTCAGAAGGGTTATTTTAAGGGTTTGGCTGCAGGTTTAAACTGCAGCAGGAGCCAAGAGAATCAGTGGTACGTGTCACAAACTGGCTAGATTTTCTTTCAAGGGAAGGCAACAAATGACAAAGAGAGGGTCAAAAGAATGGAGGTCCATGTATTAGAATTAGATAGGGATGGGGGCCTAACACCATTTTTTTACTTTCTCACTCAGTGGCCGATTCACAGAACTAACTTAAGACAAAGTCCTAAATTTACTACTTTTAGTATTCACAGAAGTTAGGATTTTGTCTTAAGTTTGTCTTAAGACAAACTTAAGACAGACTTAAGACAAACTTAAGACAAAATCCTAATTTAACTCTGTCTTAAGTCTGTCTTAAGACAAACTTAAGACAAAATCCTAACTTCTGTGAATACGAAAAGTAGTACGTTTAGGATTTTGTCTTAAATTAGTTCTGTGAATCGGGCCCTGTGTAAGTAGGCTGGATCAAATCCAGGTTTTGAACGGGAAGGCAACTTCACCAAAAATTGGTGGACTGAGAGAGAAAGGATTTCTCTATCTGGAAAAATTCTTCTCCAGTAGAGGAAAAAATAAATATTTGATCTTATAGTCACATTTCAAAATGAATGTGTCTATATATGTAGGAACAAAAGAAATTGTTTGCCCTATCAGCCTTAGAGTGGTCTTCCCATCACCTTTTTGCCTTCCTCCTCCATTTTTTTAACCTCGTTTTTGCTGGCCTTAGGACCGAGAGCACTTTACCACTACTAACCAGGCTAAAGTGCATGTGCTCTCTCCTCTAAACATGATAGTAATGACTTATACCCAATTGACATAGCACTGATTGTGCCATCCACTTAAGTAGCGCTTTTAACATGTCTCAACCCTGCCATTGCAGAGCCTGTGTGTGCAATTTAAGTTTAAGCTGTCATTTCACCCAGGCAAAACAAACCATTTGTCCAGCCCAAACCTTTATTTTTGATACATGTAAGTCACCCCATAGGAAGGTCCTGAACAGCCCAGAAAGCAGGGTGGAATGTACTATTGCAAGGCCTAGCTATTGCATAGGGTAACATTGGAGTTTCCTTATTACATCTTTTAAAGGTAATGTTCAAATGGGAAGAGATAACAAATTCATGTGTCATGTCCCCGGAAACATAATCTAAAATACTAACTTATGGCGAAGTTGGATTTTCTGTTGCAATTCTGTAGACGCCACTTTTATAAAGTTGGCATTTACTTGCGTAGCCAGTTGTTGCCTGTGGCCTGTCTCTGGTCACATGACTGGATCTAGTTGGAAATTGGGTTTTGTATATTCCTCCTAAGCAGCCACACACAATGGGGCTTAGGTGTTACTGGGTGACCCACCACTGGCAGGATGGAGGGAGGAGCTGGACACAGTCCCACTTACACTTAAATAGGGTGTGTCCTGTCTCCCTGCAAAGGGATGCATACCGACTGTAGTTAGTCTGGAGCCATGGCAGGGAAGGCAGAGCATCTGTGCACTTTAAAGACAATTCTTAAATGTTTTCCCGCCTTCCAGAACCAGGGAACAAAAAGGGGGCATCAGACACTAACTCTTAAGTACACTTCTGCATCTGTGGATACTCTGCCAGGGAGAAGGACTGGGCCTGCACCTCTTGAACCCAGAGTGACTCCAGGAGCAATTTGCCTAGCCTCCTGATCTGAAGCCACAGGGACATACCAGGCTTCCAACAACAGCTAGCACCTGGACCCTGCCATCTGTGGGTCTACCTTGCCAAGTGGTGCAACCAGAGACCTGGAACCTTGGAAGTGAGCCTGAAGTACTTGCCAGCTTATGCGGATTGAGCTGGACCAACGCGTCTCCTCTACTGAGCAGCGCATCCCCGAGCAGAATTAGCACAACTCACTGCTGAGCAGCGCCTCCCTGAGCAGAACCGGTGCATCTTCTCTGCCGAGCAGCATATCCCTGAGCAGAACTGATGCATATTCTCTGCTCAGTGGGGATCCCCAAGCAGAACAGGTATATCCCTGCTGCTGAGAGCCGCCAAATCCCAGAAGCTACCAGGGGTTTCAGCACAAGTTAATTTGGGGTTGTTTGTGCCTTACCTGACAAGGATTGTGGTTGCTGCCTGTCTAGGGCTCACTCCCCAGTCAATCAGTAACTTATTTCTTACAGAAATACTTCACAACATTCTCATGATTTCACGTGAAAACCTGTGACCATTGCATGTTTGTGGGGTAGAGTGAAGCGGTATAGGGTGTCATAGAGTCCTGAAAAATGATTGTGAGTTTTGAAATTCTACTCATACAAGGGTAGAAAATTGCAGGTGCAGATATATGACCATTTATTTGATTCGGCCCCTTTGTTCTCCCATTGGCAGGGGAACAATATTTATATTGCATTCGATCTTAGTGATTGATCTGGTTTGTCCATTCTAGAGGATCTTCTATGGTCTTCAAGCCTGACAGGACTTTATCCATGTGCATCGATGTAGATGGGTCATAGGGAGTCTAGTAGAAATGAAAGTGTTGCTGTCAATATTAAATAGAGGTGTAAAACAGAGGTCAGCATCACATTCATTACTTTCTTGATTTGTCAAGGTCATAAATGTTGTGTGCTATCCCAAGGAGTGAGGTGATTGTTTTGCTGTCTCATTTATCTCTTGCATATCTGACATATATTTTTAAATGAGGCTGACAGTAATTCCAGCTAGAGGCATTTGCAGCATTAGTGTTTCATGCAGAAATGGTGTGTTATGACTAGGACAGGGACACGTGTTGACCCTTAGGAGAAAAAGACATTTGAGGGAATTTCAGGAACTTGATTTTAAGCATTTTTGTTTATTTTTATTTTTTTTAAAATATTTGTATATTTTTTGTATTTTGTAATATAAAATCAGAAGTGTACTTTCAATATAAGTTTTGAGAAATGCTTGTTATTTCCAGTCCTGCAAGGCCTTGGATGCTGTCAGATAGATTCACTGCAGAAAATCTGGTAGCACTTTCAAAGTATACTTCCCCATTATTGTATGCTGAGAGTGTATCCTTTATACAAACAACAAAAGAAGCATAGGTCATTTCATTTTCATACCAATGGTCCAGTGTGGAAGGAATTCAGTGTAAGGTTGCAAGATATATTTTCTATCACCAGCATCAAATACCTGTGGTAAAAGGTAAGCCTTGTTTTACATACAACAAAACATAGCCTGATTATCTCACTTAGCATGAATCGTCACAACTCAGAAAACGACAAGTACACATAAATGTAATTCTATGTCAGGACCGGAGGCTTCGGATTATGCTTTTCTCTCTTCGCTGTTTATTCACAATAAAACCACATAGCAGCCAGAAAAGCATCAGAACTTGAAACATTTTTCATATATATCCCCAACACAGGGATATTCAGGAAAAACATAATAAACAACATCTTCTTAGAACTACAATTTCCATCAGTCCAACACGCGGTAGTCCTTCTATAGTGTCCGTAGTCCCAAGGTAGGGCGTCCATCTTGTGAACTCCTCCTCTTTCTTCGCTGCTTCGCAGCCAGTTAAGTGCTATTTTTCCTCTCTCTCACAAGAATTGTGTATGGAGATTTCTTTGCGATGTGTGACTGTTTTACTGCATAGTGTTTTGCTATCTGTGTTTTTTGGTAGGCTCTGTACGTTCTAATTGATCGTTTCAACCGTTCAGGTTTTTCTCTCCACAGAGCCCTTCATCGCAGGGACGCTTTCGCCCCTTACGCGATGTTCCCGTGTGTGCAGCGGTGTTTGTTGTGCCGCTAGAGGGCGCCGTAGCGTCTCGTTCGCCCGAGCGCGGTTCCATCTCGCTGACAGGAGCCGCGCTGGGGAGAGGGAGACGCGCCGGAGCCCTGTCTGCCGCCTAACCCTGACGCCCTTGCTGAGTTGTATTTGTCCCGTATTTGAACGCCCCGCTGGGGTCTGTATCGGCGGTTTCAACCGCGCTGACGCCTGCGGGCTGGTTTGAGCACCGTAATGCGGCTTGGCCGCTGCTGAGGTATTTTCTCAATTTGAGCGCGCTGGGAGGCGGTGTGGACCCGGTCTCTGTGAGAGGGTCAGCGCGCTGAGGAGGCTGGTGCTGCCTCTGTGACTGCCAGGTTCCACCGGCATAAAACGTTGCTAGCCTCCGGTTAGCCCATATTTGGCCCAGTGAGCGCCACCATACCCTCAGTTTATTTTTTACATTTACTTATACCTGTGTGCAGGTGCATTATGGCTGAGGGGTATTACGTTGAGGAAGAGGAATCTCATCACTACCTACAGGATGATGAGTTTTATGTGGCTGTGGATCAGTCTATATATAGATGTGTGCAAGAGATAGTAGGACCTATGGAGGACAGGCTCTCCGCCCGCATAGTGGAAGAGTGCGCAAAGTTAGCGCCAGGGCCTGTAGGGACGCCCGTGTCTGACCCTGGGCAGCCACCGGCGCCTAAGAAGGTTTGTAGGGATGGAGGTTCCGGGGATGCGCAGGGTGTAGATAAGGACGCCTTTGAGCGCCTACGGGACGCTTTTCTAGCTACGGCGACCGTGCCTACCCCTGCATCACTCCCGCCTCAGGACCCTTCAACATCGGCTGGGACTGCCCCTTGCTCCCCGGGAGGGATCTCCCCCGCGGACACTGATGAGGATGATGAGGATTCGGTGCGTCCTTGGCGACAGTCCACCTCCGCGGCGGAGTTACCCAAGGACACTTCAGGCATGCTCGACCCGGATGAGATAATTCATCCGCGGTCGGCCGCTTGGGCGCCTGGGGACAAAGTCGCGCAGTTTGTGGCGGGCCGCCTCCGCAAACCCTTAGAGAAGGAAGCGCGAAGTTGCCTAAGAGGAGAGTGTCCTCATCCAACGTTGGAGGGGAAGGTCGCTATGACCCCGGAGTTGGACGGGAAAACGTCCACGTTCATGGCCAAGTTTGTTAAGGATCCCCGTAAGGGGATTGACCGCTCCTGGCGATCATGCCAAGACAAGTTGTTGGACGCCATAGGCCCGATCACGAAGATCTTAGATATGGCAGAGGAGGCCAAAGTGTCGGGCACCCCCATATCCCCTGAAGTGTTGTCGAACTGGGCGCAGAGGGTGGTCATATTTCTAGGAAACGCAAACTGCGCCCTTTCGACGGAACGGCGGTGTTCCTTGTTAATCAAGTTGGATCCCAAATTGGGGGATTTGGCCTCTTCGGAGGCAGGCGCCGTGGCGCAAGGTGGTCTCTTTGGGGAGCCCTTTATCAAGGAACTGGGAAAGTTTGTGTCTACTTTCACCTCTTTGGACAAGGCCCAGTCCACTATTAAGAGGGTTTTCCACCAGCGTTTTTCCAGAGGGGCTGGTCGTGGTAGGGGCCTCACGACCGGCCGTGGCGGTCAGAATCAACCCAACAGGGGACAGGGCTCCGGCAGAGGTCAATACAATACCTCTGCAAACTACACCAATTTCTACCCGACCAGGGGTCAACGCTTCCGAGGACGTGGAGGCTTCAGGAATGACGCCGGAGGCAACAATTCCCACGGTAAGTGTGATTCCCGCAGATCAAGTTTTAATTGGGGGAAGGTTGGCATGCTTTCCAGAAGCTTGGGCGGCTATTACGGCGGACGCGTGGGTTCTCCAAACCGTGCGAGGTTTCCGTATAGAATTCTACGATCAACCGCGCCAGCTAAAGCCACCTCACCCCATAGTTTTCTCTCAGCCAGACGCGCAGTTGATCGACGAGGAAGTCTCAGCGTGTTGCGCAAAGGGGCTATTTGTCGAACAACGCGACACCCCTGCGGATTCCTCAGCAAAGGTAGACGGGGGCAAACGACCAGTCATCAACCTCAAAGACTTCAACGGCTGGTTGGTATACAATCACTTCAAGATGGAGGGCATCCATCTTCTGAGGGACGTACTGCTCCCAAACGACTGGATGGTCCGCTTAGACCTCAAGGATGCGTATTTGGTGGTTCCCATCCATCCTCCTCACCGCCGTTTCCTCCAGTTTCTCTGGAAAGGCACGGTCTTCGAGTTCACAGCCCTTCCATTCGGGCTTTCCTCTGCCCCTTGGTGCTTCACCAAGCTGTTACATCCAGCAGTGGAAGTCCTGCGGAGCCAGGGGATTCAGTTGATCGTGTACCTGGACGACATCCTGCTGATGGCCCAGAACCCGACCAAGTTAGTACTTCAACTCTCTCGGACAGTCTCCCTGTTACAGGGTCTGGGGTTCATTATCAACAAGGACAAGTCTGTCTTCATTCCCGCCCAGAACATAGTGTTCTTGGGGTTTGTCGTGGATTCTCTGCAAGCGTCGCTCAGTCTTCCATCCAGGAAGATGGCCAAGATCAAACACGAACTGCGACAGACTGTTTCCAAGTCGCACACCTCGCTTCGGCAGATTACCAGAGTGGTGGGGCTTCTCTCGTCTTCCATTCAGGCGATCTTTCCGGGCCCTCTTCGTTACCGGGCCCTTCAACGTCTCAAGGCGCATCATCTGCGCAAAGGACTGTCCTACGACAACCTGGTACCTCTGTCAGTGGAGGTGAAGGAAGAAATGGCTTGGTGGCTCGCCCATATGGAGGCGTGGAACGGTCGAGCGATCTTCGGGTCTGTACCGGACTTGGTGATAGAATCCGACGCCAGCAGGTCCGGCTGGGGCGCCCGCTGCGGGGATTTCTCCACAGGCGGCGCTTGGTCATCCGACGAACAAAGGCTTCACATCAACTGCCTGGAACTTCTGGCAGGATCCTTTGCTGTCCGTTGCTGGACCAGGGATTCCGCGAAGTCTTGTGTTCTTCTAAGAATGGACAACGTCTCAGCGGTTCGGTATGTGAACCACTTGGGAGGTCCGCGATCACGAGCGCTAGCAGATCTGGCGAAGGATTTTTGGGACTATTGTCTGGCCCATCAGATCTCGGTAACGGCAGAGTACCTTCCGGGACAGGCCAACCAGGTAGCGGATTGGCACTCGCGATACCTGCGGGACTCCAGCCTGTGGAAGCTGGTTGTTCAAGTGTTTCAATGGCTGGCAACGAGATGGGGTCCTTTTTCGATAGACCTGTTTGCGTCCAGACTGGACTTCCAGCTACCGAGATTTTTCAGCTGGAGGCCGGACCCTCTGGCGGAGGCAACGGATGCGTTCCTCCAGGATTGGAGTCAGGAACGGCCGTATGCCTTCCCGCCTTTTTCCATGGTAGTGCGGGCGGCGGCCCAACTTCGCCGGCAGATGGCGGAAGTGGTGATGGTGACGCCCGTGTGGAGATCGCAAGTATGGTTTCCAGTTCTTCTGGAACTTTCCTGGGATTCTCCTATCCTACTCCCCCGGCTCCCTCGTCTTCTCCTCAATCCGGACGGGAACCCTCATCACCTCCTCCTGCAAGGTTCTCTCCTCCTCATGGCATGGAGGCTTTCCGGAGACGTTGGTCGCTCCCAGGCCTTTCGGAATCGGCTGAACACCTTTTGTCCAAAGCCTGGGCAGGGAGTACCGCAAAGAGGTATAGATCAGCTTGGACCAGGTGGGTTCGTTGGTGTCTTCGACGGGACTTGGATCCCATGGTCGCAGGCGTCGTTCCCATCCTGAATTTCCTGACAGAGTTTGCGACGGCCGGTTTAGCCTACCGGACAATTAACACGATACGGTCGGCGATCTCAGCAGCTCATGAAAAGTTGGATGGAGCTGCGATCGGGGAACATCCCCTTGTCTGTAGGCTCCTTAGGGGAGTGCGGCTTTCTTTACCCCCGGAGCCGCGGTATTCTGTCCTCTGGGACGTCAATGTGGTGCTGAATCTTTTTCTTTCATGGCACCATAACAAATACCTTTCTTTAAAAGAATTATCGGCCAAACTGGCTATGCTCCTCTGTTTGGTGACGTGTCGCAGGGTCTCTGATGTGCGCGCTTTGGATGTCTCGGCGAGAGTGTTTTCCCCAGATGGGGTTACCTTTACCGTAGGCCGCCGCACAAAGTCCGCTACAAGGTCTATCTCTTATCCGGCCTTTGCGGACGTCCCCAAGTTGTGTGTCGTGCAGTGTCTAAGGACGTACGAGGATGTTACAATGGAACTTCACCCCCCGGGCGAACGACAGCTCCTGATTGCGTTAAGGAAGCCACACAAGGCTGTATCTTCCCCCACTATAGCCAGTTGGGTGCGGTGGGTATTACAAGAAGCTGGTATCGATACTAAAAAATTCGGAGCTCATTCAGCTAGAGGGGCCATGGCCTCAAAAGCGTTTGCCCTGGGGGCACGTTTAGAGGACCTAATGCGAGCTGCGGATTGGTCCTCAGATTCCACCTTCAAAAGGTTTTATTTCAAACCGGTGGTGGATATTGCAAGTTTGGTGGTGAATCAGCTTTGAACAAGCATAATCCGAAGCCTCCGGTCCTGACATAGAATCGAAATTTGCCTAGCTTAGTGACGGTAAGTTTTAATTCTATTAGGGACACGGAGGCAAGGATTATCCCACCCATACCTCCTGCGGAGATCCCCCCGTACTGACGTAAGTAAACACCTTTTGCTGGATTTAAGTCAGTTGAGGAACTGTTCTCTTTGCTTGCATTTCAATGATTGGTGGTAGTACAATTTATGCCTTTGCCTTCAGACTTTGGCGGGTCTAGCAACGCTCACGCTGTTGTGTTTTTTCCCGCCAGGTAATGATGGTGCAAAGCAGGACCGTTGAGACTTTGGCGTGACTCGCGCGAAGAAAGAGGAGGAGTTCACAAGATGGACGCCCTACCTTGGGACTATTGACACTATAGAAGGACTACCGCGTGTTGGACTGATGGAAATTGTAGTTCTAAGAAGATGTTGTTTATTATGTTTTTCCTGAATATCCCTGTGTTGGGGATATAAATGAAATTTTTTTCAAGTTCTGATGCTTTTCTGGCTGCTATGTGGTTTTATTGTGAATAAACAGCGAAGAGAGAAAAGCATAATCCTCGCCTCCGTGTCCTTAATAGAATTGAAACTTACCGTCACTAAGCCAGGCAAATTTCGATTCTGCTTTGAAATGTAAATTGTAAAGAAATATTTAAGTATTTCTTGAGATGTCCGCCCTCATCACCATGATTTCACCCTCTTGTATTTTGCCTAGGCCACCCTGTACTTGGAACTGTACCATTTAATGTATTTGTCACTTGCCTGTGTCTTATTGTATTCAAGTAGCTCACTGTTGTTGGAACTGTATTGACTCTTGTATATATCCAGACTTTGTCCCACTATTGACAATTCCCTAACCCCCATCCCTGTATTTTAACTGTGCCTTCTTGTACGTAACATATCTTTCCTTGTAAAGCGCTCTGATACCCTAATGGGTCATGTTCGTGCTATATAAAACTTCAAATAAAATAAATGGAATTTTGGCAGTGGTGAGAGGAGGTTGTCCGTACATGAAAGGTTTGTGTTTATTGCTTAGTTGTTGCGTACTGCTGTCTTCCATCTTTTGTCTCTGTATGCATTATTTGTAATAAATGGTGTACCGTTCAATTGTGCTCGCTGCAACTATTAGTCACGTCCATGCCTGCTGTTGGTCACTGTGTAGTGTACTTGCTCAGATTGTAGGTGTGTTTAACATAGGACAATAAGCAGCCTTGAGCACAAGTGATATCTATGTCACGTTCTCTGACATGCTTCCTACACATCCAGCGAGAGCTGCTGTTTTGCCACAGCAGTGCTTTTTGAGAAATACCTTCTGCACGAGGACTGTCTCCGGTGCTCCCTGACATGCGGTCTGTCTGTGATATTCCCTTAAAACAAGGTATGTTCCTGGTATTTGCAGCACAAATGCCTCTCCCAAATCCTCCCTCCACATAGGTCTGTCTCTGGTTCCCCTGTGCGCATGCCAATTCTAGGGTCATCACTGCTTGATGCAGGGTTGTAGTCAGACCTATCTCCCAAGGCGCAGCACCTATCAGTGCTCTGAATGCGATAAGATCTGTATTACTTCAAGAATTATGAGCACTTCAGCAAAACCCTCCAAGTTCTCACGTTTCTATTTTTATAACTGAGTAGCTTAGCAAACCACGTTTTTTCATTGATTTCTGAGATTAATATTTGTTCTGATCTTATTATTAGAAAATTAAGACTACATGTCCCACAATGCAGAGAAACACCAAGGTCTGAATGAGCTATTCATGCATGGACCTTTAAAACTTGATAGCTCTGTTTCTACTACTGCACGGGGTGTGCGTTAACCCCCCAAACCCAAATTTAACATTATCCTGGGTAAACGTCTATATCTGTGCTCATCTTCCCTCCCCCATCCCACATACACAACCAGAATATACCCTGTTCCCATAGGATTAACAGAGCAGTAACTTGATACTTAAAAGTTGACATTCTTCATCATCTGTGCTGGGTGCTCTTCTCGTCATCTACACTCCTAATTTTGTTTACATGTCTTAGTGATGCTGTTCGAAACTCATCAATGGGTCTTGTGGGGTGATTGAGGCTTGCCCAATGGGGCTTTGCGGGGGGTGGCCGACCGGAGGGAAGCTTGCCCCCCAGGGGAATTTTGGGGCCCCGGGAGGAAAGGGGGGGGGACAGTATAGTTAGGGGACAGGAAGCCGGGATTGGGCTGGTTGGGCTTGTCAGGTGTATTTGGGCTGGCCTTGGGCTCCTTTTGGGCTTGGGGTGAATAAGAACGGCCATTTTGGGTCACTGTGCACCATTTCGTGGACAGTGACCCAGCAGCCGAGCAGTCAGGAGAGTTGTTGTGTTTGTTTTGTGGAGACAGTGTAGGTTGTAGTGGCAGGTAGCGGGCTTTTATTGCCTTTCATAGGCTCTTGTGTCGTGCGGGGACAAGCGGCGAGGCAGCGGGTCCTGTGGTCGGCGGCGCGGATGAATTGAGCGGCGTTACCTGGGTACGGCATGGAGGCGAAGGCGCTGTCAGATCCCAGAGTGCTGGAGGCTCTGCGCCTCTTGGGGGAAGCGGGCAGGATGGACCTGCTACATGAAGATGTCCGGGTAAGGCCCCCGCGGCGCGCTGCAGATGGCGCCGCGGCGGCGGTGGCGGCCTGCGAGCCACCGAGGTCACGGGTGAGGAGGGAGGAGGGGGCGGGGAAGGGAGGAGGTGTGACGCGCGGCGGCGGTCGGCGGGTGGACAGGGCGACAAGCCGGAGAGGAGGACGGAGGAAGAAGCGAGGAGGGGCGCGGAGGGTGCCTTTGCAGTTCATGGGGGGGGCGGGCGCCGACGCGGGGGCGGGCGGGGCTCTTGATGGAGGCGTGGGGGGGGAAAGGGGGCTGCCAGTGGGAAGAAGGGTGGGGGGGCGAGGAAGGCGAGGAGGAGTGCTAGGCTGGAGGGTTTGGCGGGGGGAGAAGGGGGGCAGGTGCCCGTCATGCAGGAGGAGAGTGTGCCCGAGGGGGGGGGCAGCGCGAGGGTGCATGGTTGCCACGGTGTGGGGAGCGGGGGGGTGGGAGGAAGGGGGCAGGCCCAGGGTGGGGTCGGGGGTGTGGGGCTGGGGGGACAGCTGGAGGGAGAGGGTTGATCGCCTTTGCTGATTGAGGAGTCGGAGGGAGAGGGGGGCAGGGGGTGGGTGGGAGAGCGGCCTGGATTGGGGGTCATCGTCGGAGGGGGAGGGGGACGTGGTGGGGCCCAGCAGGATGGTGTCGCCACGGGGGTGAGGGTGGATGGAGGGCAGAGGGGGGGTGCGCGCCGAGGGTAGACTGTGGGCGGGGAAGGGGGGAGGCAGTGCCGTGGGGGATGGGGGCGGACGGGGGGTGGGGGAGGGGGGAGGGAGGGGGTCGACTGGCGTGACGGAGAGGGCATTCGGCGGCGGGGGAAGGGGCGCGATAGGAGTTTGGGGGGGCGAAGGAGGTGAGTTTTCCTCGGCATGCTGGACTTCCCCGCTTTTTTCTTGGCAGGAGCAGTTGGCAGGGGGCTCGGGTGAGCAGCATGCGGATCCAACCCGCCGAGTGGATGGTCCGGCTCTGCCTAGTACGGGCGGTCGTGCTCCAACGAGGGACCATGCACGTGAGGACAGAGGATGGCAGGGCCATAGGTCTCCACCGCCCCCCTCCCGATGGGTCGAGACGGCCGCCGGGGGACGGGGATGGAGTGCAACTGTGTCAGGCTATACGGATTACCAAGCAGAGAGTGGGAGGAGGGAGAGCATGGATTTGGGGGCATTGATGAAGGCGTGCAGGGACAAGGCAGGTTTAAGCAGGGTGAGCGCAGGAGGTGGCCAGACCAGGCATTGGGGGAATGGTGATGGAGACTGGGAGATGGAGTCAGAGGAGGAAGGGGAGCTGCGGGAGGGGGAGGGGGAATTGAGTAATGCTGTTGGAAGTATTTTGCAGGTACGCCCCCGGCAGACGGTGCCGCGAGTGACGGCCCCCCCAGCAGAGCTGGTTAGGCGGCGGGATCCGGTGCAGATGCCAGCCTTGGCGCCAGGTAAGGCCAATGCACGGTTGGGGAGTGGCTCGGGCGGGTCCCATGGAGGCCGGGTGTCTGGGGGTGCGGATGGCAGAGGAGGCCAGGTGTCTGTGGGAACGGATGCTGAGGGTGGGGAGGTGGTGCGATTGGTGAAGGGCAGGTATGTGATGGATGCCGGAGTGGGTACGGAGGCGAAGGAGGTGGCAGGAGACGTGGCGTCTGTGAGCGCGGGGATGGGAGATGCGGCGAAGCCCGGAGGGGCGGCGGCGTCGGGCGTCGTGGCAAAAGAGAGTTGTGAGGTACCGGTCAGTTAGCTGCCTTATATGGGGGTAGCAAAACCGTTGGGGGCGCATTTGTCTCTGGCAACTAAGGAGAAGATCTGGAAAGGGGAGTATGTGGAGATTTTGAAGTTGCTTCACAGGGAATTGATGGCCAAGGAGGGTTCGAAGGAAGAGGAGCAGGAGTTAGCCCGGCGCCCCAAGGTGCCAGTGACTATTAAGAATTGGTCGGCGGCTTTCCTGATATACGCCAGTGTGTACTGCGAAAAGTACCCGGACAGGTCGGTCGCTTTGTTCAAATATATGGACGTGGTGCGGCGGGCACAGGTGACGTATGGTGGTTACGCTTGGTCGCATTATGACGAGGAGTTTCGGGTGCGCATGGCGTCGGATCGAGAGGCGCAGTGGGGAGAGTTGGACGCGGATTTGTATCAGCATACGATGAGCGGGGCAAAGTTTGGCCGCACCATCTACACGGCAAGTGGGCTTCCGCTGGCGTCACCCCCCTTTACGGCCCGCCCCACCCGTGAGGGGGTGGGGTCGGGTGACACCGGGAATACACACAGCGTCGGGGCCTGCTGGGACTTCAATAGGGGGTCCTGCCTCAGGCAAGTGTGCCGCTTTCGGCATGAATGCTCCAAGTGCGGAAGGAGACACCCAGTGGTGCGCTGCTGGGGGCTCAGGGGAGGGCCCCCTCAGGGGCACCAGCCGGCGACAGCTCCCAGTGGGGGAAGAGGGGGCGGCAGAGGGGTTGGGGGTGCCATGGGAAAAGGCTCGTACACCGGTTAGGCTGGACAGGCTTGAACCTCTTTTGGCGGTTTATCCGCGGGCGGACAAGGCGGCCGTGCTGCGTCGGGGCTTCAGGGAGGGTTTTCGGTTGGGGTACGAGTGTCCGTGGATCGCTCGGTGGGCGGAGAACCTGAAGTCCGTGAACACGCACAGAGGTATCGCTCGGGAGAAGCTCTTCAAGGAGGTGAAAGAAGGGAGGATGGTGGGTCCTTTTCTGGAACCGCCCCTGCCGGACTTGATCATTTCACCGATCGGAATGGTTCCGAAAAAGGAGCCGGGTCAGTTTCGACTGATTCAACCTCTGTCATGGCCGGAGGGCACGTCGGTGAACGATTATATCTCGGCAGAGTTGGTGTTGGTGCCGTACTCATCCGTGGACGTGGCGAGGAGGCTGGTGACGGCGGCGGGTCGTGGTGCACTCATGGCAAAATGTGATGTGAAATCTACGTTTCGGTTGTTGCCGGTGCATCCAGGGATCATCAGTTGCTGGGGTTCCAGTTTGACGGGCTCATCTTCGTGGATAGAGCGCTTCCCATGGGATGCTCGGTGTCGTGTGCATTGTTTGAGAGGTTCAGCTCCTTCTTGCAGTGAGCTTTTTCCTGGCGGACAGGCTCTGAGGCGATGACGCACTACCTTGACGACTTCTTCTTGGTGGGTCGGCCCGGTTCGACGGACTGCCAGCGTCAGCTGGACAGTTTTACGGACTTGATGGGTTACCCGGGGGTTCCGTTGGCACCGGAGAAGACTCAGGGTCCCAGCACGGTGCTGTCATTCCTCGGTATAGAGCTTGACTTGGTGGCCATGGAAGCACGCCTACCGGAGGACAAGCCAGTGGTGATGATGGACTTGGTGAGGGGCATGTTGGCCAGGCGGAAGGTGAAGGTGCGGGAGGTCCAGGTGTTGCTGGGACATTTGAACTTTGCGTCCCGTGTGGTGCAGGCGGGACAGACGTTTTGTCGTCGGCTGGGGCAGGCAATGTCGGGCTGACGTTGCCACACCATCACGTACGCCTGTCGGCGGGTTCGAGAGAGGATTTGAGCATGTGGCTGGCTTTTCTGGGGTGCTTTAATGGGGTCCCCATGGCGCCCCCGGAGGACTGGGAGTGGGACATCATGATGTCCTCAGACGCGGCGGGAGTCGGCGGTTTTGGTCTGTACTGGGCGGGGAGATGGTGCGCGCAGCAATGGCCGGCTCATTAGCAGGGGGGGAAGGAGTATCGCATTCCTGGAGCTTTTCCTGTTGGTGGTGGCTGTGACAGTTTGGGCGCAGGAGTTGGCGCAGAGACATGTTTTGTTCAGGGTGGACAATATGTCGGTGGTCCTAGTGGTGAATCGTCAGTCCGCGAGGGAGCCACAGGTGCTGAAGTTGATGCGCGTTTTCGTCTTGAAGTGCCTGGAGCATGACATTTTGTTTCAAGCCCAGCATGTTCCGGGGGTGGACAATGACATTGCGGACGCTTTGTCTCGTTCACAGTGGCAGAGGTTCCATGGGCTAGCCACGGAGGTGGCCGCAGTCAAGACGACGGTGCCGGAGGAGCTCTGGTTGGTGGGAGAGCACGGGTCATTCAGTTGGTGAAGGCGTCCACGTGGAGGACTTACGAGCAGGCTTGGCTGGCGTTTCTGCGGTTTGGAGCAGCAAGGCAGCGGGGCAAGTGGCCTCAGGAGGATTAGGTGGTGCGGTTCATGCTCGGTCTGATGGATAAGGGGCTTGCGAGGGTGACGATTGCGGGGAAGTTGGCAGGGGTGGCATTCATGGGGAAGCTCTGGTGGGGTTATGCGCCTTCGGCTGGAGAGTTGGGGGGGCGGCTTTTGGAGGGTTGGGAGAGAGAGAAGGGGGCGCGGGTGCGGCAGCGAAGTCCTATTACGGAAGTGATGCTGGAAGGCTTATTGCGCCGCCTACCGGGGGTGTGCAGGGATCAGGCAGAGACGGTTCTGTTTTCCACGCTGATGTCGTGGATGTTTTTTGGTGCGTTCCGGGTGTCGGAGATGGTGGGGTTGCATGGACGGCCGGGTGTGAAGTGGGGGGAGGTGGATTTGCGTGGCCGGGAGGTGGCGGTGCGCCTGCGACGGTCGAAGACGGGTCAGCGTGGAGAGGGTACTTGGGTGGTACTGGGTCCTGGGGGGTCGGAGGCTGTATGACCGGCGGGGTGGGGGAGACGTCTGGCGGACGGGCAGGTGCTGGATGGTGCAGAGGTTTTTGGCCGGGGAGAGGCTGGTCGAGTGACTGCAGCCCAGCTGCTGTGGGTCCTGCGGCACGCCCTACAATCTATGGGTGAGGACCCGAAGGAATTCGAGACACATTCCTTCTGCATCGGGCGGTGACGGAGGCAGCGCGGAAGGGTTGGGGTAAGGAGGAGATCAAACGGCTGGGACGCTGGACATCGGACAGTTATAGGACGTACGTCAGGATGCGGGGGGTAGGAGTGGAGTGAGGTTGACATGCTTGGCCCATTGCTTACATATGTATCTTTGCAGGTGCGGTGGCGGGGCCTACTGCGGCAGTGATGAGCATTTACGTGGTGGGCCAGTCCTTTGTTAAGAGAGCGGAAAGGGCCGAATGGGAGAAACACAGGAACCTCAATCTGGAGTTGGACGAACAGTTGTTTAGGTGTCATTGGAGGGGAATAGGGGGCATGCGTTGGCACGAGTTGGTGCCGGTTTTAAACAATGCTGTGAGGGGGGGAGTCTGTCCGGATGTGGTAGTCATCCATTTGGGTGAAAATGACTTGGTGCAATGTAAGGGGCTGGCACTGGTGAAACAAATGAAGAGGGATTTGCTGGAAATTCAGAGGCAGTGGGCGGGGTGTTATGTCATTTGGTCGGAATTCATTCCCAGAAGGTGCTGGAGGAGGGCAGAGAGGCCAGCGGCTATTGACAGGACACGGAGGAAAATTAACAGGGAGATGAGGGCTTTCTGTGAGAAGGAAGGTTTGGGTAGGATGGAGCACCCGAAGCTGAGGTATGGGGCGGTGTATTTTTTCAGTGAGGACGGCTTGCATTTGTCACGATATGGGATGGAGCTCTATATTGTGCAGCTGAAGGAGGCAGTAGATCAGGCCGTGGGGGTGCGCAGGTATCCAAAGGTGCAGGGGCCCTGGGGGGGTCGAAAGTCGTAAGGGGGCTTTCGAGTGGCGTTTTTTCCTAGTTAAAGGGGGGGTAGGATAGGAGGAATGAGTTTTCCTGGACAGAGGGGGAGGGAATGTACATATGGCAAGTGTTTAAACAGTTGAGGCAGGCGGTTGGGTAGTTGGTACTTATGTTTATGTTGTTGGCGGGGGAACTTGTTAGGGGTGGGGGTGGGGGTTTGGTCAGGTATGTGTATATTTAGTTAGGTCTAGTTTTGTACTGCAAAGGCCAAGGATGTGGTAATGTGTTAAGATGCACCTGTTCCCAATAAAGCGGCCTTTATCACACCCTATATTGTCTCCGGTCGGTCTTTCCCCTACCCGTCTTCCGATGGGCCCCAATGGGGCTTTGCGGGGGTGGCCGACCGGAGGGAGGCTCGCCCCCCCCGGGGAATATTGGGGCCCCGGGAGGAAAGGGGGGGACAGTATAGTTAGGGGACAGGAAGCCAGGTTTGGGCTGGTTGGGCGTGTCAGGTGTATTTGGGCTGGCCTTGGGCTCCTTTTGGGCTTGGGGTGAATAAGAACGGCCATTTTGGGTCACCGTGCACCATTTCGTGGACAGTGACCCAGCAGCCGAGCAGTAAGGAGAGTTGTTATCCGCCCTCCCTCCCTATGAGGCTTGGTTTCGGGGGGTTATGAGCGGGGGGGGGTTTGTCTGGGTCCTGGGGGTTTTTCAGGAGAGGTTTTGTTGGGAGCAGGTGCGCTCTTTTTGGTTAGGTCGGTTGGGATCTGATGTCGCTGGGGGCAGGTGCTGGTGAATTGTTGTTGGGGTGGCGTTTTTTCCTAGTTAAAGGGGGGGTAGGATAGGAGGAATGAGTTTTCCTGGACAGAGGGAGAGGGAGTGTACATATGGCAAGTGTTTAAACAGTTGAGGCAGGCGGTCGGGTAGTTGGTACTTATGTTTATGTTGCTGGCAGGGGAACTTGTTAGGGGTGGGGGTGGGGGTTTGGTCAGGTATGTGTATATTTAACTAGGTCTAGTTTTGTACGGCAAAGCCCAAGGATGTGGTAATGTGTTAAGATGCACCTGTTCCCAATAAAGCGGCCTTTATCACACCTTATATTGTCTCCGGTCGGTCTTTCCCCTACCCGTCTCCCGATGGGCCCCAATCTCACCCCTCCCTGTCACAAGGCAGAAAAGGTGTAACATCACTGAATGACCGACAGACATATGGAACACAGGCTAAAGCCTAAAGCACACAGCCTCCTTCTCTACATCACGTAAGGGTGTGGTTTTACATTGTTTAAGATCACAGTGGGTCAGGACTAAAAAAAACAAGCCCTGCAAAACATGCGACTGCTGGCACAAAGCATGTGCCTTTCAAATGTCACACCCTGACTCTGATACTCGAAACGAGCGAGGGCAAGACAGACAGAAACAAAACCGTATCTCTGTGGTGGCAATAAAATTAATTAAACACGAGGTGGAAAGTTGAGAGGGTGGCGCTCCGAGTCTCAAATTAATCCACCGCCGCCCCTGCTGACTGCTCTCACTTGGAGTTTTGTCTCAGATTGCCTTTAAGTGAAGCCATCAGTTCCCTTTGTCCAGGAAGCAGTCAAAGCTACATATTCCCACTGGATAAGCATCATGACGAGAGTCACAATGTCCTCTCCTGAGCTTTCTCGAGTCCCATGTTGGCATACTGATGGTGAGTCCAGCATCCCTCCTGTTGATGGAGGAATCGTAGCTTTGGGTTTAGTTGAATTGTTTATACCTTGTTCTTGCCTTTCTTTGTTTAGAGTTTTCATGTATATTTATTCTACTTCCTTTAGCCTCTTTTCTCTTTTAATCTTAACTGTAAGTCTGTTTTCTATTTCCATTGTTTCCTTTAGGCATCATGTAGGGAGTAGGGACTACGATGGAGGTTGGTGTCATTGCTTCCTTACTGCAAGTAAGTACTCCCTTTTACACACACCTTTACTTTTTCTGTTTTAATCTGTCTGTGTTGATGAAAGCACTGTTACCTCTTGCATTGCCAAAATGCATAGACTTTATAGTGGTGATGATCTTCATAATTTGAGGATAAAATAGAGAAATGTGATTTCCCCATGACCACATCAATAAGACAATAAGTGTTTTGGATATTTTTGATGCAAAACAAAAGTTGATGGACAGAATGCAGAACAATGTCATACATTCACCCCCGTACAGAGATCTTTGCCTAAATCCATAGTTTTGTTAGCTCCACACCACCCCAGTTCAGACATGGCCATATGCAAATCAGCCTTGACTCTGTGCCTCATGCTGTCCACCCTATGTGGGAAGAGTATGCCCAGACGTGGGTCCCTTGCTCACTACGCCACTGGAGTCAAGCTATCCTGGCTGAAGACGGCTGATAGCCAGAAACCGGTCCTAGGATGCTTGATTCCGGTCCAGGAAAGACATGGTTTGGCAGTTCGGGCTGGACTGTTCCCATGAGGCACTGGGCCAAGACTGATTTGCATACGGCCATGTCTGAACTGGGGTGGCTTGGTGAGCAAAATAACGATGGATTAAACTCAGATCTGTGACTGGGGGTGAATGTTTTGCCATTGTGCAACATTCCGTCCATCATCTTGTTTGTTTTGCTGTTCGCCCTATGTGGGAAGGGTATGCCCAGACGTGGGTCCCTTGCTCACTACGCCACTGGAGTCAAGCTATCCTGGCTGAAGACGGCTGATAGCCAGAAACCGGTCCTAGGATGCTTGATTCCGGTCCAGGAAAGACATGGCTTGGCAGTTCGGGCTGGACTGTTCCCATGAGGCACTGGGCCAAGACTGATTTGCATACGGCCATGTCTGAACTGGGGTGGCTTGGTGAGCAAAATAACAATGGATTAAACCCAGATCTGTGACTGGGGGTGAATGTTTTGCCATTGTGCAACATTCCGTCCATCATCTTGTTAGTTTTGTTGGATATTTTTGAGGCATTCACCTAATCAATCCGCATCAGGGATGAGCCATAACAGGACAGAGTTGAACTTATGCGGTTTTTTGCTATGGGTTATTTTTTCCTGAAACTGTCCAAAATTTTTCTGTTTTTATCACATTTCAAATGTGGAAACTGTAGGTAACACTTTGAGGATACACATTTTAAATGTTTTTGTTCATTAAAATAACTTTGGCATGAGTGGAAGCTAATATTGCAATCAAACACTTGTCAGTATAAATTACCTACTGGCGGTCACCAGTAGGTATATATACCTACTATATACCTACCTCCTATTTTCCATAGAAAATCAGCAACATTCTATTTGGAATAACTTTGGCGCAGGTTGACGAATCTTCACGAAAATTTCAAAACTGATGGGGCGCTCCGGTCCACTCCTATCCTGAAAGTCTCAGGGTGATTCGTCAAGCGGGGCCCAGAAAAAAGGGGGGTCCCAAAATGTGTTTTCCCCTATGCAATTTCCCATAGGAACCTTTAATCGCAGCTACAGCCCGAACTGCTGAACGGAATTTTACCAAATTTGGCAAAGTGGTAGCCCTTGGTTCAGAGTTGTGCCTTTTGCTTAAATGGTGTAAATCCGTTCAGTAATTCCTGAGAAAAGTAAAATCAAAATCATAGATAAGTCTATGGCCACGCAGGACCCGCGCACCCTGCCGAGCACGAGCTGTATGCTAATTGGCTGTCAACACTCCAAACCACGAAGTGTTGGCAGCCATCTTGTGCCTTGGTAGACCTGAGGCACAAGAAACCTAAGGTAAAATGTGAAAAATGCAAAAAGGGGGCAGGGTAGAATCACCCTGACTACCTAGGCCTGTTCAGGGGGTCCCACAAGGACCCCAAAGGCCCCAATTCTATTTATTTTTGTAAATCGGAAAATCCACGCTGTGTGCGTGGATCCTGCTGATAGAAAAAAACAAAGCACAGTCTCCCGTACTTCGATGCTAATTAGCACCCAGGGGCATGTAGAAAATAAAGTGTTGGTGAGCCCAATCCCCCCACACTGCCCAGGGGACCGCCACCCCGGGGCAAAGTATGAATAATTGCGGGGGGCACACGGGCCCCCCACAGCCTCAATGACCGCCACTCCCCGTGGCTTAATGGTTTATTGTTTGGGGGGCTCCAAGCCCCGGGGATCACCATCCCTGGGGCTCGACTTAATTGACATTGCAGGAGGGCACACAGCCCCCCCACAGCCCCGGGACCGCCATCCCCCGGGGTGTTTATTTTATGAATAAATACCCTTTGGGGGGATCAAGCCCCCCACATGCCCCGGGGACTGCCACCTCCCCGGGGCACTAAAGATTGAAATTGGGCCCCCGGGACCACCCCCCCAGGCTTTGTAAAATATGGCAGGGGGCCCCTGGGCCGGCTCTTGCAGTGCCCACCCCCAGGACACTGTAATTTGTAATGACAGAGTGGGAGCCTCGTGGCTCCCAGCCTGTCGTTGCAAACTGCTTTGCTTCATTGAAGCGAGAGCAGGGAAACCTGCTCTTGCTTCAATGAAGCAAAGCAGATTGCTTTTCCACATGGAGAGCAGCATGTTAGCTGCTCCCCATGTGGAAAAGCAATGCCATCTCCCGCAGGATGCGGGGAGCCGGTTGGGACTGTGGGGGGATTTGGGACCGCCCATGGTCCCCAACTGTGAGGGCCAGCCCCGGGGGATGGGGTCCCCAGGGCTAAAAGTGGTCCAGGAGGGGGGCCATGCGGCCCCCCTCCCCAACAATTTAAAAAAAAGGAAAAGGCCCTGCCCCGGGGGATGGGGTCCGATTAAGGCCTTGGGAGGGGGCCACGTGGCGCCCTTCCACATTGTTTTAATTAAAAAAAAGAAAATTAGGGGGCAAGCCCTGGGAGGTGGGGTCGCAGGGTCAAAAAAATGGATAAAGAAGGGGAGCTACACAGCCCCCTTCTTAAAAAAAAAAAATACCGGCATCGTGCCAGTGGCCAAGCCCCCTACTTTCATCACTCTGCAAACGCGCCCCCCTGGCGCGTTTGCAGAGGGCGAACGAATTCCCCTTGAAAACTGGGGGTCCCTGGGGGCCAACTAGCTCACCAGGAACCTCCAGGAAGCGTCAGGGGGCTGTGTTGCAGAGAGGTTTCTGCAACGCAGCTCTGTGGCGCTTACTGGAGGTAGCTGGTGGGCTAGTTGCACCCCAGGCACCATCAGTATTCAAGGGGAGTTAATACCTCATCTTAAAACGCACCATGGGGCGCGTTTGCACAGTGGTGAAGGGAGGGGGCGGGCCTGAGATCACATATGTGCAAAAACACCCTGTGGCACGGTTTAAGTTGAGGAATTAATTCCTTGTCAATCCTGAGAGTCCCTGGGGGCCATCTAGCCCACCAGGTTGTAAAAAGGGGCATGGCCTCAGAACACTTCTCTGCAATGCAGCCCTCTGGCACATACTGGAGGTATCTGGTGGCCCCCAGGGACCCATAGGATTGAGGAGGAATTAATTATGTAACTTAAAACGCGCCACAGGGCGTGTTTGCAGACATGTCCCCTCAGGCCAAGCCCCCTTCCTTCACCACTGTGCAAACGCGCCCTGTGGTGCGTTTTAAGTTGAGGAATTAATTATCTTTCAATACTGAGGGTTCCTGAGGGCCAAATAGCCCAACAAGTATCTCCAATATGCACCAGGGAGCTGCATTGCAGACAGGTGTTCCGAGGCCACGCTCCTTTATACACCTCTCTGCAACACAGCTCTGTGGTGCCTATTGGAGGTACCTAGTGGCTGGTTTGACCCTAGGGACCCTTAGGTTTCAAGGGAAATAAATCTCTCAACTTAGAATGGCCACAGGGCATGTTTACACAGTGGTGAAGGGAGGGGACGGGGCCTGAGGTGACGTGTGCAAACACGCCCTGTGGCGCATTTGAAGTTGGGGAAAAAATTCCCCTACAATCCTGAGGGACCCTGGGGGCCACATAACCCACCAGGTGCTTCCAGGAAGTGCCACTGCGCTGCATTGCAGAGAGGTGGTGCAGGCCATGCCCCTTTTTACATCTCTCTGCTAAGCAGCTATGTGGCGCTTACTGGATGTACCTAGTGGGGTAGTTGGACCCTAGGGACCATCAGGATTGAAGGGGAATTATTTCCCCACCTTAAAATGCACCATAGGGCGTGTTTGCACAGTGCTGAAGGGAGGGGATGGTGTAGAAAAGTGGCTCTATATATACTGGACCGAAGTAAAATCAGCCGAACTACGAATTCCAATTTACTCACCTGTTATCAGGAGAGACCTCAGTGCTGCATCTTTCAGCTCAGTACTGATTCTGAAAAGTAATTCTAACCGTACTTACCAGTAACTTGAATTTCCTTCCATAGGCTAACATTGACTGGTTTCAATTGGAAATTCATCTACTTGTGGAGTTTTGGAACTTTAAAATATTCCTCTAAAATCAGCTGTACTAGGAATTCCGATTTACTCACTTGTTATCAGGAGAGACCTCGGTGCTGCATCTTTGAGCCCAGTACTGATCCTGAAAAGTAATTCTAACCATACTTACTAGTAAGTTAAATTTCCTTCCATAGGCTAACATTGACTGGTTTCAATTGGAAATTCAGCTAAGTGTGGAGTTTTGGAACTTTAAAATATTCTTCTAAAATCAGCCGAACAACAAATTCCGATTTACTCAACTGTTATCAGGAGAGACTTTAGTTCTGCACCTTTGAGCACAGCACTGATCCTGAAAAGTAATTCTGACCGTACTTACCAGTAACTTGAATTTCCCTCGATAGGATATCATTGCCTGCTTTTTGCGTCAATTTTTGAAACTTACAAATATTCCTCTAAAATCAGCGAAATACGAATTCCAATTTACTAAAATCAGAATCAAAAAAACTAAATATAACAATTAATACATTTATATATTATCATTTACAAAACCTTTGAAATTCACTGAAAAAAACATAGGTTTCAGACATGTTATAGTTAGGAATTAGCATTTAAAAAACCTTAGAAATTCACTGAAAAACCATAGGTTTTTGGAGTGTTATAGTTAGCTCGACATTTAAATTGTACAAAACCACTGAAATTCCTCCGTTATAGTTAGTTGTACTAACTATAACTCGCGCGCCCGCAATCCACTGCTGATGATGTCACATATTACATCATTCATGACATGGTCAGTGACATCACTGATGACATCTCAAATGACATCACTGATGACATCACTGATGACATCATCCACGTGACAATCTGATACATCTCATCATACACTAGTATAACCTTTCAACACTCATTATAAAATATGGAGAACCATATTTGAAACCATTGACACACCAATACAAGTTTCTAAAACCCCACACAGTGATTCCTACATCTACACACACATCTAAACACTTACCTATAGATTCACTCATACATGCTAACAAAGATTAATAGAACACTATTAAATATACCTATACACCTACATTGACATTACACACCAGCACACATCCTGTTCACTTATGCAGTCATCCTACTCACTTATGCAAACAATTGATCATACTGACATTTAGTAAGCTACACACTTAAACAAAACCACTTTATTTATCCATATATGTTATGTTATGGTATGTTATAGCGGTATTTGTTGCGCACGCTGTTACTCCTGAGTGTCCTGGCGTGGAATGAATCAGAGGAGGGCAGCAGAGAGTTTAGATAGACATGCTGAAGAGGTGTGTTTTTAGCTGCTTCTTAAAGATCCGGAACTCCGTGATGTGTTGGACATCCGCGGGCAGTGAGTTCCAAGCTACTGCCGCTTTGACCGAGAGAGAACTGCCACCCAGTCAGACTCTGCGGAAGCGAGGAATCACCATCCGGCGTTGGGCCGCTGAACGCAAGAGGCGTTTAGGGACATAGAAGGCAAAGCGTTCCTAAAGTAGATAGGGCCCGCTCCATGCAACGCTCTGTGGGCAAGTGTAAGCGCTTTAAATTGCACTCTCTGTACTACCGGAAGCCAATGCAGCTCCCGTAGATATAGGCGAGCACTAGAGAGCACTGGGGTATTGAACAGGAGCCTAGCTGCCGCATTTTGAATAATTTGAAGCCTGTGCAGCAAATAGGCTGGCAGCCCCAGAAACAGCATAATCTAGTCTGGAAACTATCAGGGCGCGGGTTACCATCTCTTTTGCTGCCCTCGGACACAGGGGGAAAAACTTCCTGAGCATTTTGAGGGTCCCAAAACATGTGCCCATGAGCTTTTTTATATGGTCGGAGAAGCCAAGGTCCTCGCTAAACCAAATACCCAGGTTCTTTGCTGGCCCAGATTTATAAACCAGGCCACAAACGAGTCCTAAAGTCTTCCGGGAACTGGCCGTAAAGAAGGACTTCCGACTTATCCTCATTGCATTTGAGGGAAGCCTCGGCCAGCCATTGAAAAACTGAGGCTAAGCATAGTTGAGCCTTGTCGGTGTTCAGAGTGGCATCATTACAGGTAAAGAGTAATTGCGCAATCACCTTGGCCCCCAATTCCTCAGCCAGAAAGACAAGTGGCGTCAGGTTGATATTGAAAAGAAGGGGGCTGAGGGTCGAGCCCTGAGGCACCCCTGTCTCCAAATTCCTGAGTGAAGAGGAACATGGGGCCAAACAGACCTGTTGTTCCCCCTAATGTACAGTGGGGAGAGATGGTCAACACGAAATCGAGAGCCTCTCCTCCCGTCCCATCTCTAATAGCTTCACTAGTGAAGCGCCACGATTCCCTGAGCACCACTGCAATCCCACCACCTCTGCCGTCTCCCGTATCCGCCCTTATGATTTTGTAGCCTCTAGGTATGGAGAGTTCCACTACTGGGGCGCTCGATTCACTGAGCCAAGACTCCGTGATGAACAGAACATCCAGCGTGTCATCCACTAGAAGCTCAAAAATATCAGCTGAATGTTTGGCCATGGACCGAGCGTTAATAAGAGCTGACTGAATTCTTAAGATGCTCTTGGTTTTGGTTGGGGGGGGCAGTGGGGCTACCAGACAGAAGTCACAAAAGGGACATTTCGCGGCTAGATTATCAAAATCCACCCCATGCCCACTCGCCGTATCACTAGGCTTACCTACAGCCAGTAAGGCCTCCCGTGAGTAGGTGATCTTTCTCTTGGCCTTATCTGGCAACAATTGGGCAGCATGGCTGGCACTGGGCGCTACCGGGGCGCGGACGGGCGCAGATGGGCTTGCCTTAGGCGCGCCTTTGACGCGCAGGCGACGCGCCCGCTGCGCGACCGGCCAGCCATTTGCAATAAGTAGCTTAGCCCCACCCCCAGCTAGACCGCAGCAAACGGCCCACCGGGATCCGGGTCCTCACTCAAGATGGCGCCCGCCCTCCACTCAATCGGCACGACAGCTGCGGTGGAACAGGCAGGACAGCACACCTCGGCACAGGTACGGGTTGTCAATCACCGCAGCTACTTCCCAGTTAAGATTTAGCCAGATTAGCAAAGTTATTAAAAATTATTAAAACGAGGTTAAAAAAGATTCACAGTATGGCAGGAGGCAGAAGTGCTACACACCTCCAGCAAGGCTCGCAGTCTGCCCCCAAATGCTCAAGCGGGACCTCATAAGTGCTGCCACCAACTTACGAGTGCCGCAGAGCACCTCACACTGTTGGCCAATAAGTAGCTCAGCCCCACCCCCAGCTAGACCGCAGCAAACGGCCCCACCGGGATCTGGGTCCTCACTCAAGATGGCGCCCGCCCTACAATCAATCGACACAACAGCCGCGGTGGAATGGGGCAGGACAGCACACCTCGGCACAGGTACGGGTTGTCAATCATCACAGCTACTTCCCAGTTAAGATTTATCCAGATTAGCAAAGTTATTCAAAATTATTAAAACGAGGTTAAAAAAGATTCACAGTATGGCAGGAGGCAGAAGAGCTACACACCTCCAGCAAGGCTCGCAGTCTGCCCCCAAATGCTCAAGTGGGACCTCATAAGTGCTGCCACCAACTTAGGAGTGCTGCTACTATAGATAGTAACTGTTACTTAGGGGCAGATTTATGAGGCACTTGCGCCACGTTTACGCCGCTGTTGCGTCACGCAAGGCGGCGTAAACGTGGCGCATCCCTACGAACGATTTACAACGTGACGCATCTAGGCAGATGCGTCACGTTGTAAAGCCCTGCGCCGCTTGTGGGCGTTCCGGCGCAGGGTGGGCGTTCCGGGGCAGGTGCGCCTCGCAAAAGTGGCTGAGTGAAATCTATAAGATTTCACTCAGTCACTTTCAGGCCAATGCTGCGTCAAAAGCCTGCGCCTGCTTGAAGCAGGCGTAGGTCTTGACGCAACATTGTGGAGATGGGGCACCCCCGAGCCTTGCTGGAGCTGCGTCGCGCTTGCGACGCAACTCCAGCAATGCGTCACCTTTACGGCACAGATGCGTCACGCATCTGTGCCGTTTTTGCCCCATGGTGCGCCGCATCATAAATGCGGCGCACCAAGGGTGGCGGAGCTGTGGCGCACTGTGGCGCATGTTAACTGGCGCATCCCTGGGGATGCGCCAGTTAACATAAATCTGCCCCTTAGTGTGTTACAAAATCACTATTACAAGTATACGGTTTTCGATACAGTCACTCATACAATCACTGAGTCTTATGTATACTTATTTATAAACAAAAACTGTCACATACACTGCCTTTTATATTTCTACTTTGTTGGACATGTATCATTGAGAAACATATTGTCGAGTACCCCACAAGACTCACCTGGGCTTGTGAGGCTATCCCGCAGAGACGACAGTTACCACCGCCCCTGACCCCAACAAACCCCCGCGGGGAATAACGCCCGTCAAGGATGAGGTGGAACCAGGGATGGGGGCCAAAAGGAACCAAGGAAGTGGCTTTGGTGATAGGGACGTTGGGACGGGTCTTGGCACAGCTGAGGGAACAAGAAACACCAGATTAGGGCTAGTGACTACGCTCGTGCTGTCCAACACCCCACAAGACACATGCAGACCTGAGCCCCTGTTTACACTCACCACAAGATTCGTTCGGGTTGACTGCATAAAAGGCCAGTGCTGTGTTGTCCAGGAGTCCCACGTCCGTGGCAAAGGAAATGAAGAATGAGGCACTTCTGCGCCTGGACCCCCAAGGAACCAAAAAGAACTCAAAGAAAAAGCGCTTCTGCGCTTCACAGTAGGCAATGTCTAGAACTCCCGGGTAAGCGCTGTAGCGCGGCCCAAATGTACAAAGCTCCCACGCTACCTGCGTGTAGGAGCCAAGCTGTAGCACACCTGCGCCACTGCCAAGCAAGGTTCAATGGATGAGATAAGCGCTCCTGCGCCTCGGACAAAACAACAGAGGAAAAATGTTATAGTGCACCTGCACTTAAGAAGAAAAACAAGCAGTAACGCTCCTGCGCTACTGCCGACAAAAGAACTGAGGCTTGAAAGTAGCCGTGTGCCAGAAGCAGTTGCTTCAGGACGGAGTTTCCCGCAGCGCTCCTGCGCGGCGGACAGGAACAGGTACAGGCAGTCACGTAACGCGTGAGCATTGACAGCGTTACCGTGACCTGTAGAAACCTTCGGCGTCTGCTGGGCTCATGTGCGTCTGACTGAAGGAATCAGAAGCACCGATCCGGCGGCCACACGCACTTTAAAAAGTGTTGGCCCGGAAGTGCTTGTTGCGGTGAGGACTAGAACGGGACACCACCTCCGGCCGGAAGTGAGTATCCCATTGTTGTGGTGAGGTCTAGAACGGGACACCACTTCCGTCCGGAAGCGGGTCTCCCGTTCTCTGCATGTATCCTGCGGCGCCCGGACTGCGGAAAGCCGCACATGACACATATTTACTCATCGCCACACCCATAAAGAGACTCACTCACCCAAACAACTGTTTCCACATACAGTCTTAACCCTTATATACCTACTAAACCAACTATTTACACATCTTTGGACAGTCACACTACTCTCACCCAACCACACACACATTCACTATCCCATGCAAATACTCACTTAATTAATTATTAACTAATATAGACTTTCACATAGCTAGTAACCAACTTATGTAGTAGTTTACACAACAAGAGATAGAGTGATACAGATATTCACACAGTTTAATCACTATCCCATATTTTTAGTGAGACACTTTAAATTAGTCACTTAGACAGTCAATCACAGTGCTACTAAATCCTCCATCCAGACACTTATACATCCACTCAGTCTTCAATGCAGATTGATATATATATATATATATATATATATATATATATATATATATATATATATATATATATATATATATATATATTACCTACTGGCGGTCGCCAGTAGGTAGTTATAGTTAGGATTGATTTCCTTAGGAAATCCGCAACATTCTATTGGTAATAACTTTGACGTCGGTGGACGAATCTTCGCAAATTTCTCAAAGAAGATGGCCCGCTCCGCTCTGCTCCTTCCCTGAAAGTTTGGGGGGGATTCGTCAAGCGGGGGCCGAGATAAAAGGGGGGTCCCAAAACGTGTTTTCCCCATGTTAATTTCCATAGGGCGGTTGGACTCACTTTTAGCCCGAACGGCTGAATGGATTTCCACAAAACTTGGCAAAATTGTAGGGACTGGTAGCCCAATGTGCCTTTGCTATGTCTCAAGATATGTGCTCCAGTGGATTTTGAGTAATTTAGGTTCAAAAACATATATATATCTGGGCGGAGCCTAACCACACATCTGATCTGATTGGCTGTCAGCACTTCATCCAAGAAGTGTTGGCAGCCATCTTGGGACCAATATACATGATAGCACCTCATTAAAAAGCATTGTAGTTAATAGAGGGTTTTAGGACTTTACTTACATTATAAATCATTTGTTGATGGTACCATACTCATTTTAGGAATTGTGGTGTGTTCTAAGGTGATTTTACCATGTGAAAAAGCCTTCTGCTGTGATATCATGAATCATGTTTGAAAGAAAACTAATATCTCATGATTTTCCCACAGTGGTTTGGAAGGGGATCTATAAGCTAAACTGGAAGCATATTTTCTGTAAATTCACATTATCTTTCTATGTCATGTGAGAATGAAGTCTGACATTCTCAGTAAAACATGTACATCCAACAAGGACAGAGACTGTCAGTTGATTCCTTTGTGTTCTACTGCAGCCTCCTAGAGTGTTCTAAAGAACAACTAGAGCGCTAACAGTCCTACTTATTACAAAGGTATAGCACACCTGAAGCCATCGTGATGGGAATAAAGTGGTAACTCTTAAAACATTTAATTTAAAAAGGAACAAAATGAGGGGGTATATTTTGCCATAGAAAGTATGATTAGTGCTGCAGAAAGAAAAATTAGGGCACATTTTGAGTGACTTCTCAAATCCTCTTCAATTTCATTAAAGAAATTCTGACATGCAGACTGAAACATGCACTTTGAATACCAGCAGCAGACTTCCCTGGTGAGCAGAAGCTTTTCTACAGTGATCTAATGAGCAACTAGAGTGCTAACATTCAGAATGTATGGCAAATGTGTGAACACATCGGAATGCCTTCTTGATGGAACCAAAGTAAACAAGCATTGAAAATGCAATAGATCTCGCCCTCGTTTAAGTTAAAGCCATTCTGTTTGTAATGAGGTGGCTTTTTAGCTTTGCTTTTATTAGTGTTTTTTAAACTTTCATGTAAATAACATGCATCTGTATGCATATATGTATATGTATGCATGCATTTATATTTGTATTTATATAGATATACAGATTATATATGTTTATATATGTATGTATATACATACACATACATATATATATGAATGCATATGCATATATATGCATATATATATGTGTATATGTGTGCGTGTAGAGAGAGGTAGAGAGGTAGAGGTGTAGAGGTAGAGAAGTAGAGGTAGAGAGGTAGCGGTAGAGAGGTAGAGACTAGTAGAGAGAGAAGTAGAGAGAGGTAGAGAGGTAGAGAGTAGAGAGTGAGTAATAGAGAGTAGAGAGTGAGTAGTAGAGAGTAGTAGAGAGCAGTAGAGAGAGTAGCAGAGAGTGAGTAGTAGAGAATAGTAGAGTGAATAGTAGAGTGAGTAGTAGAGATTAGTAGAAAGTGAGTAGTAGAGAGTGAGTAGTAGAGAGTAGTAGAGAGTAAGTAGTAGAGTGAGTAGTAGAGAGCAGTAGAGAGTGAGTAGTAGAGAGTAGTAAAGAGTGAGTAGTAGAGAGTAGTAGAGAGTGAGTAGTAGAGAGTGAGTAGTAGAGAGTAGTAGAGAGTGAGAGAGAGAATAGTAGAGAGTAGTAGAGAGTGAGTAGTAGAGTGAGTAGTAGAGACTAGTAGAGAGAGAGTAGTAGAGAGTGAGTAGAGAGTAGTAGAGAGTGAGTAGTAGAGTGAGTACTAGAGAGTGAGTAGTAGAGAGAGAGTAGTAGAGAGTGAGTAGTAGAGAGTAGTAGAGAGTGAGAAGTAGAGAGTGAGTAGTAGAGAGTAGTAGAGAGTGAGTAGTAAAGAGTGAGTAGTAGAGAGAGAGTAGTAGAGAGTGAGTAGTAGAGAGTAGTAGATAGTGAGTAGTAGGGAGTGAGTAGTAGAGAGAGAGTAGTAGAGAGTAGTAGAGTAGTAGAGAATGAGTAGTAGAGAGTGAGTATTTGAGAGTAGTGGAGTAGGAGAGAGTAAGTAGTAGAGAGTAGTGGAGAATATTCCAAAGTTTGGCACAGCACCACTTGCACAATAAGTCCAATCAAATCATATCACTTAGAGTCCTTATTGAAGCGCTGAATCTTGGTGTATATTCAAATGCTTTTATTTTCCTTAAGTTTATGTACCACAGCCAGTGAATATATGTATGAGTGACTATATAGAACTGTTGGTGAATGAGTGGATGTGTATATAGATGGTGGTATTACTGAATTGGTTGTTGTAAATGGTATGGGTATCTTTATTGTTTTGAACATTTTTGTTTCTATTTATGAATATGTGTTTCAAGGGTTACACTACACTGAAAGGAGGTCTGTCACTCTGTCACAAAGATGGTGTCATCAGTGATGTCATGAGTGATGCCACTGACCATGTCATGAGTGATGTAATATGTGACGTCATCAGCAGTGCATTGCAGGCGCGCAAGTTATAGTGAGTCCAACTAACTATAACGTGGGAATTTCAATGGTTTTATGTCAGTAAAATTTCCAGCTAACTATAACTGGTGTCAAACCTATGGTTTTTTCAGTGAATTTAATAGGTTTTTTAAATGCTAATTCCTAACTATAACTGGTGTGAAACCTATGGTTTTTTCAGTGAATATATATATATATATATATATATATATATATATATATATATATATATAAAATACTTATTTAAATATCGAACCAAACCACATTCACTGGATGATGTCATCATTGATGTCATCAGTGATGTCATTTGAGATGTCATCAGTGATGTCACTGACCATGTGATGAATGATATAATATGTGACATCATTAGCAGTGGATTGCGGGAGCGCGAGTAATAGTTAGTACAACTAACTAAAACGGAGGAATTTCAATGGTTTTGGAAGAGTGAAATGTCCAGCTAACTATAACACCCCAAAAACCTATGTTTTTTTCAGTAAATGTCTAAGGTATTTAAATGCTAATTCCTAACTGTAACATGTCTAAAACCTATGTTTTTTTCAGAGAAAATATATATATTTATATATTTTATTTTTTTTACACAAGGAAACGCCGCACAGTGAAACTTTACGTTGTGAAATTTATTAACAGAGCCTAGTCTGTGCAGACTAGGCTCTGTTAATAAATGTCACAACGTAAAGTTTCAGAGTGCGGCGTTTCCTTGTGTAAAAATGTATGTTTCCTGGCTACCTGGCTGAGCCTAACGCCTGCACCTGCTATTGAGCTGCTCTGGTATTCAACCACATTGTTACTATATATATATATATATATATATATATATATATATATATATTACACACACGAGAGTTGTCCCCTCAAAGAAGCCTCACGACAGGTAGGTTAGTTTCACGTTTTAATTATGCAGGCTGCAGCATAGTTGTTAAGGCATCACCAATAATCTGCAGCCGAAGCGTTTCGTGCTACTCCAGCACTTTGTCACAGGCTGAATCATTCCGCAGGCGCCAACCAGCCCACGGAGGCGGACTATCGCATTGGTGTTTAAAACTGGTTGGCGCCTGCGGAATGATTCAGCCTGTGACAAAGTGCTGGAGTAGCACGAAATGCGTCGGCTGCAGATTATTGGTGATGCCTTAACAACTATGCTGTAGCCTGCACCATTAAAACGTGAAACTAACCTACCTGTCGTGAGGCTTCTTTGAGGGGACAACTCTCGTGTGTGTAATGTTTAACGGCCAGTCCTGCCGTGGAGGAGCCCAGCCGCCAAGCAGCGGTTAATGTTAAACGCCAACCGGCGTGTAGCAGCAGACAGGAGTAAGTGATGCAGGTCGTATTGTGCAGCCTGGATTGAGCGGGACAATTACCAACCCACTGGGGTATTTTATTCATCGTTATCGTGCAGAGCACCAACTACTCACCTGAGTTTGATGCTTAAACACCACAAAGACCAGCAGGCAGTGCGCCTGTACACGCCCACGGAGGCGGACTATCGCATTGGTGTTTAAAACTGGTTGGCGCCTGCGGAATGATTCAGCCTGTGACAAAGTGCTGGAGTAGCACGAAACGCGTCGGCTGCAGATTATTGGTGATGCCTTAACAACTATGCTGTAGCCTGCACCATTAAAACGTGAAACTAACCTACCTGTCGTGAGGCTTCTTTGAGGGGACAACTCTCGTGTGTGTAATGTTTAACGGCCAGTCCTGCCGTGGAGGAGCCCAGCCGCCCAGCAGCGGTTAATGTTAAACGCCAACCGGCGTGTAGCAGCAGACAGGAGTACGTGATGCAGGTCGTATGGTGCAGCCTGGATTGAGCGGGACAATTACCAACCCACTGGGGTATTTTATTCATCGTTATCGTGCAGAGCACCAACTACTCACCTGAGTTTGATGCTTAAACACCACAAAGACCAGCAGGCAGTGCGCCTGTACACGCCCACGGAGGCGGACTATCGCATTGGTGTTTAAAACTTGTTGGCGCCTGCGGAATGATTCAGCCTGTGACAAAGTGCTGGAGTAGCACGAAACGCGTCGGCTGGAGATTATTGGGGATGCCTTAACAACTATGCTGTAGCCTGCACCATTAAAACGTGAAACTAACCTACCTGTCGTGAGGCTTCTTTGAGGGGACAACTCTTGTGTGTGTAATGTTTAACGGCCAGTCCTGCCGTGGAGGAGCCCAGCCGCCCAGCAGCGGTTAATGTTAAACGCCAACCGGCGTGTAGCAGCAGACAGGAGTACGTGATGCAGGTCGTATGTTGCAGCCTGGATTGAGCGGGACAATTACCAACCCACTGGGGTATTTTATTCATTGTTATCGTGCAGAGCACCAACTACTCACCTGAGTTTGATGCTTAAACACCACAAAGACCAGCAGGCAGTGCGCCTGTACACGCCCACGGAGGCGGACTATCGCATTGGTGTTTAAAATTGGTTGGCGCCTGCGGAATGATTCAGCCTGTGACAAAGTGCTGGAGTAGCATGAAACGCGTCGGCTGCAGATTATTGGTGATGCCTTAACAACTATGCTGTAGCCTGCACCATTAAAACGTGAAACTAACCTACCTGTCGTGAGGCTTCTTTGAGGGGACAACTCTCGTGTGTGTAATGTTTAACGGCCAGTTCTGCCGTGGAGGAGCCCAGCCGCCCAGCAGCGGTTAATGTTAAACGCCAACCGGCGTGTAGCAGCAGACAGGAGTACGTGATGCAGGTCGTATGGTGCAGCCTGGATTGAGCGGGACAATTACCAACCCACTGGGGTATTTTATTCATCGTTATCGTGCAGAGCACCAACTACTCACCTGAGTTTGATGCTTAAACACCACAAAGACCAGCAGGCAGTGCGCCTGTACACGCCCACGGAGGCGGACTATCGCATTGGTGTTTAAAACTGGTTGGCGCCTGCGGAATGATTCAGCCTGTGACAAAGTGCTGGAGTAGCACGAAATGCGTCGGCTGCAGATTATTGGTGATGCCTTAACAACTATGCTGTAGCCTGCACCATTAAAACGTGAAACTAACCTACCTGTCGTGAGGCTTCTTGGAGGGGACAACTCTCTTGTGTGTAATGTTTAACGGCCAGTCCTGCCGTGGAGGAGCCCAGCCGCCCAGCAGCGGTTAATGTTAAAAGCCAACCGGCGTGTAGCAGCAGACAGGAGTACGTGATGCAGGTCGTATGGTGCAGCCTGGATTGAGCGGGACAATTACCAACCCACTGGGGTATTTTATTCATTGTTATCGTGCAGAGCACCAACTACTCACCTGAGTTTGATGCTTAAACACCACAAAGACCAGCAGGCAGTGCGCCTGTACACGCCCACGGAGGCGGACTATCGCATTGGTGTTTAAAATTGGTTGGCGCCTGCGGAATGATTCAGCCTGTGACAAAGTGCTGGAGTAGCATGAAACGCGTCGGCTGCAGATTATTGGTGATGCCTTAACAACTATGCTGTAGCCTGCACCATTAAAACGTGAAACTAACCTACCTGTCGTGAGGCTTCTTTGAGGGGACAACTCTTGTGTGTGTAATGTTTAACGGCCAGTCCTGCCGTGGAGGAGCCCAGCCGCCCAGCAGCGGTTAATGTTAAACGCCAACCGGCGTGTAGCAGCAGACAGGAGTACGTGATGCAGGTCGTATGTTGCAGCCTGGATTGAGCGGGACAATTACCAACCCACTGGGGTATTTTATTCATTGTTATCGTGCAGAGCACCAACTACTCACCTGAGTTTGATGCTTAAACACCACAAAGACCAGCAGGCAGTGCGCCTGTACACGCCCACGGAGGCGGACTATCGCATTGGTGTTTAAAATTGGTTGGCGCCTGCGGAATGATTCAGCCTGTGACAAAGTGCTGGAGTAGCATGAAACGCGTCGGCTGCAGATTATTGGTGATGCCTTAACAACTATGCTGTAGCCTGCACCATTAAAACGTGAAACTAACCTACCTGTCGTGAGGCTTCTTTGAGGGGACAACTCTCGTGTGTGTAATGTTTAACGGCCAGTTCTGCCGTGGAGGAGCCCAGCCGCCCAGCAGCGGTTAATGTTAAACGCCAACCGGCGTGTAGCAGCAGACAGGAGTACGTGATGCAGGTCGTATGGTGCAGCCTGGATTGAGCGGGACAATTACCAACCCACTGGGGTATTTTATTCATCGTTATCGTGCAGAGCACCAACTACTCACCTGAGTTTGATGCTTAAACACCACAAAGACCAGCAGGCAGTGCGCCTGTACACGCCCACGGAGGCGGACTATCGCATTGGTGTTTAAAACTGGTTGGCGCCTGCGGAATGATTCAGCCTGTGACAAAGTGCTGGAGTAGCACGAAATGCGTCGGCTGCAGATTATTGGTGATGCCTTAACAACTATGCTGTAGCCTGCACCATTAAAACGTGAAACTAACCTACCTGTCGTGAGGCTTCTTGGAGGGGATAACTCTCTTGTGTGTAATGTTTAACGGCCAGTCCTGCCGTGGAGGAGCCCAGCCGCCCAGCAGCGGTTAATGTTAAAAGCCAACCGGCGTGTAGCAGCAGACAGGAGTACGTGATGCAGGTCGTATGGTGCAGCCTGGATTGAGCGGGACAATTACCAACCCACTGGGGTATTTTATTCATTGTTATCGTGCAGAGCACCAACTACTCACCTGAGTTTGATGCTTAAACACCACAAAGACCAGCAGGCAGTGCGCCTGTACACGCCCACGGAGGCGGACTATCGCATTGGTGTTTAAAATTGGTTGGCGCCTGCGGAATGATTCAGCCTGTGACAAAGTGCTGGAGTAGCATGAAACGCGTCGGCTGCAGATTATTGGTGATGCCTTAACAACTATGCTGTAGCCTGCACCATTAAAACGTGAAACTAACCTACCTGTCGTGAGGCTTCTTTGAGGGGACAACTCTCGTGTGTGTAATGTTTAACGGCCAGTCCTGCCGTGGAGGAGCCCAGCCGCCCAGCAGCGGTTAATGTTAAACGCCAACCGGCGTGTAGCAGCAGACAGGAGTACGTGATGCAGGTCGTATGGTGCAGCCTGGATTGAGCGGGACAATTACCAACCCACTGGGGTATTTTATTCATCGTTATCGTGCAGAGCACCAACTACTCACCTGAGTTTGATGCTTAAACACCACAAAGACCAGCAGGCAGTGCGCCTGTACACGCCCACGGAGGCGGACTATCGCATTGGTGTTTAAAACTGGTTGGCGCCTGCGGAATGATTCAGCCTGTGACAAAGTGCTGGAGTAGCACGAAATGCGTCGGCTGCAGATTATTGGTGATGCCTTAACAACTATGCTGTAGCCTGCACCATTAAAACGTGAAACTAACCTACCTGTCGTGAGGCTTCTTGGAGGGGACAACTCTCTTGTGTGTAATGTTTAACGGCCAGTCCTGCCGTGGAGGAGCCCAGCCGCCCAGCAGCGGTTAATGTTAAAAGCCAACCGGCGTGTAGCAGCAGACAGGAGTACGTGATGCAGGTCGTATGGTGCAGCCTGGATTGAGCGGGACAATTACAAACCCACTGGGGTATTTTATTCATCGTTATCGTGCAGAGCACCAACTACTCACCTGAGTTTGATGCTTAAACACCACAAAGACCAGCAGGCAGTGCGCCTGTACACGCCCACGGAGGTGGACTATCGCATTGGTGTTTAAAACTGGTTGGCGCCTGCGGAATGATTCAGCCTGTGACAAAGTGCTGGAGTAGCACGAAACGCGTCGGCTGCAGATTATTGGTGATGCCTTAACAACTATGCTGTAGCCTGCACCATTAAAACGTGAAACTAACCTACCTGTCGTGAGGCTTCTTGGAGGGGACAACTCTCCTGTGTGTAATGTTTAACGGCCAGTCCTGCCGTGGAGGAGCCCAGCCGCCCAGCAGCGGTTAATGTTAAACGCCAACCGGCGTGTAGCAGCAGACAGGAGTATGTGATGCAGGTCGTATGGTGCAGCCTGGATTGAGCGGGACAATTACCAACCCACTGGGGTATTTTATTCATCGTTATCGTGCAGAGCACCAACTACTCACCTGAGTTTGATGCTTAAACACCACAAAGACCAGCAGGCAGTGCGCCTGTACACGCCCACGGAGGCGGACTATCGCATTGGTGTTTAAAACTGGTTGGCGCCTGCGGAATGATTCAGCCTGTGACAAAGTGCTGGAGCACGAAACGCGTCGGCTGCAGATTATTGGTGATGCCTTAACAACTATGCTGTAGCCTGCACCATTAAAACGTGAAACTAACCTACCTGTCGTGAGGCTTCTTTGAGGGGACAACTCTCGTGTGTGTAATATATATATATATATGTATATGTATATGTATATATATATATATATATATATATATATATATATATATATATATATATATATGTATTTTACCTACTGGCGGTAGTAAAAGAAAAGTTACAACCTAGTTTCCATTGGAAAAGCATTTTTTGATTTGCTTATTACTTTGGCATGGTTTAACGAATCTTTGTGAAATTCTCCCCAAAAAAGTATATCCAAGTCAGCTCCTATCCTCAAAGTCTGGGGGTGATTCGTGAAGCGGGGGCTGAGAAAAAAATGGGGCCCAAAACCTGATTTCTCTATGTTAATTTCCATAGGAAATTTTGCGACAAGCTTCAGCCCGAACTGCTGAACGGAACTATTCCAAATTTGACACAAAGGTAGTGCGTGGGTTAGAAACCAACCTTTTCTTAAATGGTGTAAATCCGTTCAGTAGTTGCTGAGAAATTAGAAAAATAAAAGTTTCGATATCAGGACAGATCCTAAGTCCCGTGCATGAGCTTCACTGTGATTGGCTGCCAATACTTCACACCAGGAAGTGTTGGCAGCCATCTTGTGGCTTCATAGAAGCGAGTCGCTAGAAAACAGATAAACAAAGGTATAAAACAAGAGAAGGGGGCATGGTAGAAACACCATGACCCCCTAGGCCTGCTTAGGGGCGTCCCGGGAGGACCCCAGGGCCCAAAAGAGATTTTTTTTTATTTTGGCACATTTGCACAGTGGTGCAAGGAGGGGGCGGGGCAGAACATAGCAAGTGTGCAAACGCATCCCCTGGCACATTGTAAATTGGGGGATTAAGTCCCCTTCAATCCTGAGGGTCCCTGGGGGCCAAATGGCCCAACAGGTACCTCCAGTATGCACCAGGGAGCTGCGTTGCAGAGAGGTGTTCAGGGACCACGCCCCTTTTTACACCTCTCTGCAACGCAGCTTTGTGGCGCTTACTGGAGGTACCTGGTGGGCTAGTTGGCCCCAGGGACCATCATGACTCAATGGGTATTAATCCCCCAACTTAGAATTCACCAGGGGGTGTGTTTGCTAAGTGGTGGAGAGGGGGCGGGCCTGACATAGCAAGTTTGCAAACGCACCCCCTGGCACATTTTAAATTGGGGGATTGAGTCCCCTTCAATCCTGAGGGTCCCTGGGGATCAACTAGCCCATCAGGTACTTCCAGTATGCACCAGGGAGCTGCGTTGCAGAGAGGTGTTGAGAGGCCACACCCCTATTTACACCTCTCTGCAACACATCTCTGTGGCACTTACTGGAGGTAACTGGTGGGCTAGTTGGCCCAATGGGACCCTCAGGACTTAAGGGGATTTAATCCCCCAATTTACAACGCTCCAGGGGGTGCATTTGCACAGTGGTTCAGGGAGGGGGCGTGATCTGATTTGACAAGTGTGCAAATGCGCCCTGTGGCGTGTTTTAAGTTGGGGGATTAAGTCACCTTGAATCCTGAGGGTTCCTGAGGGCCAACTAGCCCACCAGGTACATCCAGTAAGCGCCACAGAGTTGCATTGTAGAGAGGTGTAAAAAGGGGTGTGGCCCCAGACCACCTCTCTGCAACACAGTTCTGTGGCGCTTACTGGAGGGGGCGTGGCCTGATGTGATAAGTGTGCAAACTCACCCTGTGGCACATTTTAAGTTGGGGGATTGAGTCCCCTTGAATCCTGAGGGTCCCTGCGGGCCAACTAGCCCACTAAGTACCTCCATTATGCACCAGGGAGCTGCTTTGCAGAGAAGTGTTCATAGGCCACAGCCCTTTTTACACCTCTCTGCAACACAGCTCTGTGGCGCTACCTGGAGGTACCTGGTGGGCTAGTTGGGCCCCAGGGACCATCACGACTCAAGGGGAATTAATCCCCCAACTTAAAACGTGCCAGGGGTCGCATTTGCACAGTGGTGCAGGGAGAGGGAGTGGCCTGATGTGACAAGTGTGCAAACGCTTCCTTGGCACGTTTTAAGTTGGGGGGATAAGTCCCCCTTGAATCCTGAGGGTCTATGGGGGCAAACTAACCAACCAGGTACCTACAGTAAACGCCAGGGAGCTGCGTTGCAGAGAAGTGGTCCAAGGCCACGCCCACTTTTTATACCACTCTGCAATGCAGCTCTGTGGAGCTTACTGGAAGTAGATGGTGGACTAGTTGGCCCCCAGGGACCCTCAGGACTCAAGGGGACCTAATTCCCTAATTATAACGCATCAGGAGGTGCGTTTGCACAGTGGTGCAGGGAGGTGGCGTGGCCGATGTGAAAAGTGTGCAAAAGCACGCTGTGGCACGTTTTAAGTTGGGGGATTAAGTCATTTTGAATCCTGAGGGTCCTTGGGGGCCAACTAGCCCACCAGGTACCTCCAGTATGCACCAGGGAGCTGCATTGCAGAGAGGTGTTCAGAGTCCATGGCCCTTTTTACACCTCTCTGCAACGCAGCTCTGTGGTGCTAACTGGAGGTTACCTGGTGGGCTAGCTGGCCCCCAGGTACCATCAGGACTCAAGGGGAATTAATTCCCCAACTTAAAACGTGCCAGGGGGCGTGTTTGCACAGTGGTGAAGGGAGAGGGTGGGCCTAACATAGCAATTGTGCAAACGCACCCTCTGGAACATTGAAAATTGGGGGAGTAAGTCCCCTTCAATCCTGAGGGTCCCTGGGGGCAAACTTGCCCACCAGGTACTAACAATATGTGCCAGTGAGCTCCGTTGTAGAGAGGTGTTATGAGGCCATGCCCATTTTAACACCCCTCTGCAATACAGCTCTGTGGCACTTATTGGAGGTAGCTGGTGGGCTAGTGGACCCCCAGGGACCCTCAGGACTCAAGGGGATTTCATCCCCCAATTTACAATGCTCCAGTGGCTGTGTTTGCAAAGTGGTGCAGGCAGGGGGCGTGGCCTGATGTGATGAGTGTGCAAACATGTGGCGCACTTTAAGTTGGGGGAATAAGTCCCCTGGAATCCTGAGGGTCCCTTGGGACCAACTAGCCCGCTAAGTACCTCCAGTAAGCGCCAGAGAGCTGTGTTGCAGAGAGGTGGTTCAAGGGCACGCACAATTCTTATACCACTCTGCAATAAAGCACTGTGATGCTTACTGGTGGTAAATGGTGGGCTAGTTGGCCCCCAGGGACCCTCAGGACTCAAGGGGACTTAATCCCCTAATTTACAACGCACCAGGTGGTGCGATTGCACAGTGGTGCACGGAAGGGGCGTGGCCTGATGTGTCAAGTGTGCAAACGCGCTCTATGGAATGTTCTAAGTTGGGTGGTTAAGTCCCCTTGTATCCTGAGGGTGCCTGGGGGTCAACTAGCCCACCAGGTACCTCCAGTACGCACCAAGGAGTTGATTTGCAGAGAGGTGTTCAGAGGCCAAGCCCCTTTTTACACCTCTCTGTAATGCAGCTCTGTGGTGCTAATTGGAGGTAACTGTCGGGCTAGTTGGCACCCAGGGACTATAAGGACTCAAGGGGAATTAATCCTCCAACTTAAAACTTGCCAGGGGGCGTTTTTGCACAGTTGTGAAAGGAGGGTGCAGGGCCTGACATAGCAAGTGGGCAAACGCACAACCTGGCACATTGTAAATGGGGGGAGTGAGTCCCCTTCAATCCTAAGGGTCCCTGAGGGCAAACTAGCCCACCAGGTACTTCTAGTATGCGCCATGGAGCTGCGTTGCAGAGAGGTGTTCGGAGGCCACGCCCCTTTTACCCCTCTCAGCAAGGTAGCTCTGTGGCGCTTACTGCAGGTAACTGGTGGGCTAGTTGGCCCCCAGGGACCCTCCGGACTCAAGGGAATTTAATCCCCCAATGTACAACGCTCCAGGAGGCCCCAATGCATAGTGGTGCAGGGAGGGGACGTGAACTGATGTGACGAGTGTGCAAACATGTGGCACGTTTTAAGTTGGGGGAATATGTCCCCTTGAATCCTGAGGGTCCCTGGGGGCCAACTATCCCACCAGGTACCTCCAGTAAGCGCAAAGGAGCTGTGTTGCAGAGAGGGGGTCCAAGGCCACACCCATTTTTTATACCACTCTGCAACACAGCTCTGTGGTGCTTACTTGAGCTAGATTGTGGTTTAGTTGGCCCACAGAGACCCTTAGGACTCAAGGGGACTTAATCCCCTAATTTACAACACACCAGGGGGTGTCTTTGCGCAGTGGAGCAGGGAGGGGGCGTGGCCCGATGTGACAAGTGGGCAAATGTGCCCTGTGCCACGTTTTAAGTTGGGGGAATAAGTCCCCTTGAATCCTGAGGTCCCGGGGGGCCAACTCGCCCACCAGGTACCTCCAGTAAGCCCCAGGAAACTGTGTTGCAGAGAGGTGGTCCAAGGCCATACCCACTTTTTATACCACTCTGCAATGCATCTCTGTGGTGCTTACTTGAGGTAGATAGTGGGCTAGTTGGCCCCAGGGACCCTCAGGACTCAAGGGGATTCAATCCCCTAATTTACAATGCACCAGGGGGTGCCTTTGCACAGTGGTGCAGGGAGGGGGAGTGGCCCGATGTGACAAGTGGGCAAATGCGCCCTGTGCCACGTTTTAAGTTGGGGGATTATGTCCCCTTGAATCCTGAGGGTCCTCGGGGGCCAAGTAGCCTACCAGGTACCTCCAATATGCACCAGGGAGCTATGTTGCAGAGGTGTTCAGAGGCTACGCCCCTTTTTACACCTCTCTGCAACGCAGCTCTGTGTTGCTTACTGGATGTAGCTGATGGGCTAGTTGGCCCCTAGGGAGCTGCATTGCAGAGAGGTAGTCCAAGGTCACACCCCCTTTTTACACCACTCTGCATTGTAGCTCTGTGGCGCTTACTGGAGGTCACTGCTGGGCTATTTGCCCCCTAGGGACCCTCAGGAATCAAGCGGACTTATGCCCTCAATTTACAGCGCACCAGGGGGTGCGTTTACACAGTGGTTCAGGGAGGGGGCATGATCTGATTTGACAAGTGTGCAAACGCGCTCTGTGGTGTGTTTTAAATTGGGGGATTAAGTCACCTTGAATCCTGAGGGTTCCTGCGGGCCAACTAGCCCACCAGGTACATCCAGTAAGCGCCACAGAGTTGCATTGCAGAGAGGTGTAAAAAGGGGCGTGGCCCCAGACCACCTCTCTGCAACACAGTTCTGTGGCGCTTACTGGAAATACTTGGTGGGCTAGTTGGCCCCATGGGACCCTCAGGATTCAAAGGGAATTAATCCCCCAATTTAGAACCCGCCAGGTGGTGCGTTTGCACAGCGGTGAAGGGAGGGGGCAGGCCTGATGTGACAAGCGTGTACTTATGCAATCAGTCTGCCAAAACCAAAGCACTTATAAATTCACCATGCACCCTCCTTGCAGTACTCTAATCATCCACACAGTACCCATGTACTCATGCAATGACCCAGGCACTAACTCATGGCAAATACAGAGGAGGTCATGCTAAACACAGGCGTACCCCAAAGCACAGTGTTCCCTAGTGTATGGAGGTATTTTCACTGTATTCTAAGTGTCTTTTAGCATAGCACTGGCTCCGGTCCTGGTTAGTCAGTATCAGTTACCACCAGTACCCGTCATTAAAAAGTTGGGGGCACAGGAGGACTTTCGTTGGTTCTTTCTACACATCTCTTGCTTCTTCCTGCACTTTTATTTGTATTTCTGGTCTTCTGTTGACTCTTTCAGCATTTGTCTTGCTTCTTTCTGTGCTATTCTTCCTCTTTCTTCACATGTCTTACCGTTGTAGGTATAGTTAGAAATTAGCATTTAAAAAACCTTTGGATTTCACTGAAAAAACATAGGTTTCAGGGATGTTATAGTTACAAATTAGCATTTAAAAAACCTTTGAAATTCACTGAAAAAAACATGAGTTTCAGGGACGTTATAGTTAGTTGAGCATTTCACTCAGTTAAAACCATAGTAGTTCTGCTGTTATAGTTAGTTGAGCTAACTATAACTCGCGCCCCTGCAATGCACTGCTGATGACATCACATATTACATCATTGATGACATGGTCAGTGACAGAGAAATGATGTCACAGAGAGTGAGAGAGAGAGAGAAAACAACATTAAAACTGTCTCACAGAGTCTGGAGTTAAGATTTTTTCTTGAAAAGTCAGAGGTAGATTTACAAGCTTCTTGCGTCACTTTCCCCATGTTAAAAGTGACAGAAAAGTGGCGTAATAAGCTTGTAGATCTGTTTGTCAGACTGTTGTAACCTATCTGTTGTCACTGCTCAGAGGTAATTATACATTGTAAACAGAGAAGCTGTTGTACACTACATACTCTCTTCTTCGACAAATAAAGGTAACACTACGGTTTTACGAGTGCAGTGTGCCTGGTACATTTCACTTGTTATAGTGCCGAGTTCAAGTGGTGTCTATATGGAAGTGCCTACTGCGTTACTGACGGATACGTGGCAGAACGGGATTGTAAATATGTCGACTTATTTCTAATGCATTGCAATGAAGGCTTTCAATATCTAGGCCTCTGTGCTTACCGTTGTATAAACCCTATGGACAAACACTTAAGGCAGTTGAATTCACAACTTCAGTTGGGCTGATCTTCTACACGTCCAAGCAGACAGCAGTGTCTAGAAGTTTAAAAGAGAAAGAGAAATGATGTCACAGAGAGTGAGAGAGAGAAAGCGAGAGAAAACAACATTAAAACTGTCTCGTAGAGTCTGGAGTTGGGATTTTTTCTTCAAAAGTCAGACGTAGATTTAGAAGCTGCTTGTGTCACTTTTCCCATGTTAGAAGTGATAGAAAAGTGTCGTAATAAGCTTGTAGATCTGTTTGTCAGACTCTTGTAACCTATCTGTTGTCACTGCTCGGAGGTAATTATACATTTTACAAAGTGAAGCTGTTGCACACTACCGACTGTCTCCTTTCACAAATGAAGGTAACACTACAGTTTAACGTGTGCAGTGTGCCTAGTACATTACAGTTCCATTATAGTGGTGTCTATATGGAAGTGCCTATTGCGTTAGTGACACAAATGTGGCAGAAAGAGATTGTAAATAGGCAGAGTTATTTCCAATGTATTGTAATGAAGGCATTGTATATTTAGCCTCTGTCCTTACCGTTGATTAAAATCTGCGGCTAGTGGAATTGACACCTTGAACTTACATTTTCTTGTACATGTTGAAGGGGACAGCATTTTCTAGAAGTTTAAAAGAGAAAGAGAAATTATGTCACAGAGAGTGATTGAAAGATGGTGCTCTACGTGTGGAAGAAGCCTTCACTGTAATCAAGAGAGTTAATCATTTCAATTTAGATAATGTTGTATAGAGCAGAGTGAAGATAGCAAAGTCGAAAAGTTTAAGAGAAAAGAGAACGATGTGAGAGAGTAAGAAAGAGAAAGGGAAAAAAGGATATTAAAACATGGGAGAAACACACGATAGGAGAGGGGTATGTGAAGCCAGAGGCGCAACCACAGTGAAAAATATCGGGGGTGGGGGCTAGAAAAAATTTGGGGTGGGGGCCAAGTTCAAGGAAGAGTGGAGCTGCAGGGGCTGTAAGCGGGGGGGATATCAAAGCGTCATTAACAAGCAAAATGTGTTTGAAAGACTTGTGACGTACTCGGGTGCAACTGTGTTTGGGTCCAGGAAGCTATGTCATCGTAGCCGTTAGCCCAATGTTTTTTTGCACTTGCTGTATACTACAGATTCTTTTTGTTTCGACCGATAAGTTGTCATTGTTTCAGAAACAAGCTTCTTTGCTCACCTTGTGCTATTGTCGTCGTCAGTGTTACATAATCCATTGTGAAGCTGGACATCTAAAAGATATTAAAAGAAAGATGTTATGATTGGTAATTATTACAATATTAGATTGAGTTAGATAATATCGCCCTTTTATAGACGTTGCAGGGCCGGTGTTCTATCGATAGCCTCATCCCATACGTCTGTACACCGCCCGACAGAATTTCCACGTATGCGGATAATTTTGCACAGCCGCACTATGGTCCATGTCTTAGATGCATGTAGTTTTAAGCTCACCACTCAGAGTTAAAGTATACAAGTGGAGTTCATTAAGACTGTGGTCGGTTGCGATTTAAGTTCAAATATGTTACATTAATAGAGAGCCGGAGGTGGGACCGAAAGCTATTTCGCAATACAGATTATAAATTGTTTCGCCCTGGAACCTTTTTATGTTGGTTACAATTATACAATATTTTTTTGTAGATTCCGAGGCTATGCCATGGCACCATCCATGCTACAGGTCAAAATTGCGGCCCCGCGTACATAAAACTGAATTGAAAAGTTGTTTTCTTTCTATATTTTAAACGGGTCTCTCTAGGGCACGGACTTAACGCTGAATATTCCATCATTATTGAGGATATTTTGATCGTCGAGGGACCGCATTTTAGATTGTCTACGCGTAGGGTGTGCACAGCCAGATGGGGAGCAGGAATAGACAGGGAGAACCTGCATGTATCGGCACCCCTCTGACGTAGGTGGTGTACAAAATGACTGGGGTGAGCATATAGTTAGAACACCGGACTAGTTACCGGGCATTTTGACATTCTGCAGAGCTGGGGGCTGATTTCGTTGATGGGGACCTGCGTGTGCAAAACAAAATTCATTTTGCATTGTTTATTTTCGAAGCAGACGCAGGTCTCCATCTATGAAATTAGCCCCTGCCGCAGTGACATCAGCTCCCAGCTCTGCAGAATGTTAAAATGGCCGTTACCCAGTCCGGCTCTGAGAGGTTGATTGTCACATTTCTACGAACTGTTTGTATTGTGAATATATTCCGGACATTTCAGCGACTATAAAAATATTACTGCTATTGGGAAAAAAAAATTAAACATGTAAATTAATAGATTATGGAGGAGTACGTTCGTCTAAAACACTAAGTCGTATTTTTGTATGTAGTCAGCTACAACCCTTTGCCTCCCTCCGATACGTACTCAAGCCTCACTGCTCACCTTTTCGTGGAAAAGAGACCTTCTTCCTGATGTAGTCCCGATTGCCAACAAAGAAGTCTCATATATGGTGCCGAGTCTTGATATCTGAATGGGTAACGACATACTCGTGCTCCCATCATCATCATCGCAGGTTCTTCACCCGCTCAGTGCTTCGGGCACCACTAACTCAGTGACCAAAGAGGCCACGCATGTAGTAGTGGGCCACTTGTTCGGTGCTTTGGGAACAACTCTAAAATTGCGTACAACATGTGCGCTCCGTCTTTTTTATACATAGGGTCACGTGTGTAGGGACGAATACGCTGAATGGGTGTGGTGTGGGTGTATACCAGCCATGAGGGAGTGTGTGTGTCGATCTGAGAACTAGACCTGTAACTAAGAAATCACTACAATGGAAATTTGGGCCCCATAGTGTTGTTGTGTTTACCTGGTAGCGTAAGAGTGTCTTTCTTTTTTCTCTGTGACGTTACGATATAGTCACTATGTATGTGGCCTATTTTGTGACGCATTTTATTTTGTAATGCGTTTCAAAAACTACTTCTGGTAGGGTGGTTTTAAATTAATCTGCGAAGTGTGCTTATGAGTTAGTTGAGTGTAGAAGTATTTTTTTCTATTTTCTATTCTATTATAATTGTGCTGACTTTTGTCCTTTAGCGTGCAGTACTATATTATTTTATAGAATGTATTATTGTTGAAATCATGTTTGAAAGTAGAATGGAAGCATGTAAACTGCTCTCTGTGAAGAAAAACAATGCCGGCTCCTTGAGGAAGTGCGGAGCCGGCTGGGACCGTGGAGGCTTTGGGGCTCTTCCCACGGTCCGCAATGTTAGATTTGAGGTCCGGGGGATGGGGGGGCATATTATCAAGTACCGGTGTTAAAATTATTGCCGTTTTATCAGCAGGAATCTGCCAAAAAAAAAACGGCGATAATGGGCTTGATATTACGCCCTTGTTAATTCCCATAGAAGTCCATGTTATTGTGTTAACATGGCCTTCTATGGAAATTCATAGTTTTGGGGTGGGGTAGCACACCATAGTTTATTCAAAATGTTTTAACCCGTGCTCTGTTGTCCAAGTCGCGTGCACACTGGTACGTGCTCAGCCCGTGTAGCACGTGGTTAACTGAACATCATTTACATGGAACACCTTCACGCTCCATCCAGTGGCACAGCTTATTTCATGTGCATATGCAACCAATTTTTCACTTTTTCACGCTTTTCATAATTTCACGTTTTTCTCTCTTCATTATTTATCCACATTCATCACTCTTTACATCCCTTGCCAGGAAACGGCATTTTTCCAAGTTTCTTATGTAAATGCAGGGCCGTCCGAACCTCTTAGCAAAAACACGTACTGAAGCCAAAATCCGTAAAAAGCAGTTTTATTGTAACCCAATGCATTTCTGGCCTCTAGGGCCTTTCTTCAGGGGTGACTGCAAGTACAAAATGCATAAATTAGCCCACTGTCCATCACTCGTCAACCACAATGATATATACATCAGTGTTGTTCCGTTATTTAACTTAAAACATGGAGTTTTTTAAACAACGTTACTAGCGTGAAGGTGTTCCATGTAAATGATGTTCAGTTAACCACGTGCTACACGGGCTGAGCACGTACCAGTGTGCACGCGACTTGGACAACAGAGCACGGGTTAAAACATTTTGAATAAACTATGGTGTGCTACCCCACCCCAAAACTATGTTTTTCACAATATGAGCCCTCGGGGGTAAGCACCCAGACAGCAAGGAGTACACAATTGACATTTGGCAAAATATATGGCTTCTTTCCCTTGCCAAGCGTAATATCTTGAATCCTGGAGTATGTTTTATTTGGGTTTAAATATGACTGTTAGTATTTCATGATTACGATGAAAAGAGCATAAATGTGTCAAAACTAGTAACGTTGTTTAATATCAGTGCAGGAAAGATTTATTTGCATATGATTTAGGTACAGTCTAGTCACGTTAACATGCAGATGTGATTGGTGCATTATGGGTGTTATAGTAACTGAGAGCGAACGAGTAAGGCTAAGCACATCACAGGTGCTAATGATGTTGCTGCAAGTGGGCGGATTACGGAGGGAGGAGCGCTAGTCATGCTTATAACGAAGTGACTGACAGAATTAAAGTGTAATGATCTTGTTCGTGGTGGGAGGAAGTATGTTGTTACAGAGAGCAGGTAAGCTAGCAAAAGCGCTTGAATGCTTAAGAAACTGGTAACAATGCATAGTTTAAAACTCCAGCGGGAGGGCTGGTGATACAGGTTTTCACAAGATGGTTTCACTTGTTTTTGGGAGGTAATTGATGGCGATATAAACTTTTAAGCACTGGCATGCGAAGGAGAAATCATGCGCAAGATATGCTGATAGCTTTTTGAAAACTCCATGTTTTAAGTTAAATAACGGAACAACACTGATGTATATATCATTGTGGTTGACGAGTGATGGACAGTGGGCTAATTTATGCATTTTGTACTTGCAGTCACCCCTGAAGAAAGGCCCTAGAGGCCAGAAATGCATTGGGTTACAATAAAACTGCTTTTTACGGATTTTGGCTTCAGTACGTGTTTTTGCTAAGAGGTTCGGACGGCCCTGCATTTACATAAGAAACTTGGAAAAATGCCGTTTCCTGGCAAGGGATGTAAAGAGTGATGAATGTGGATAAATAATGAAGAGAGAAAAACGTGAAATTATGAAAAGCGTGAAAAAGTGAAAAATTGGTTGCATATGCACATGAAATAAGCTGTGCCACTGGATGGAGCGTGAAGGTGTTCCATGTAAATGATCTTCTATGGAAATTAACAGGGGCGTATTATCAAGCTTATTATCACCGTTTTATCCGTGGTTTCCTGCCGATAAAACAGCGATAATTTTAACACCACCGGTCCTCGATACTATGCCCCGGGGTTCTTCGGGGATTATGAAAAATTTGTGATAAAGGCTATTTTTTTATGTTAGGTTTATCGTACGCGTAACAAGCACGTATGGACGACGTAGCGTGCTAAGATTGGAAGTTGTCCCATAAGTGTACTGAAGGAAGAAAAAGAAGAATATTTGTAAGTTATTTATGAATTGTATGTGTTTAGATGTTGGATGGCTCTAAAAAGAGCCCTTGTGTTTATTGGTAGTTTTAGTACCTATAAGTAAGTACCAATGCAGAGTCTAAAGTTCAAGAGGAAGACTCTGTTTCCCTCATCTGTAAAATGTACACTGTCTCTCCTATAGATGTCATGCATATTGAAACGTAGATTGTTGTGGTAGATGGACCCCATTCTATAGTCTTGGAGAAAGGCAGAAACAGATTTATTCACATGTTTCCTAGCTTTTTCAATCTAGGGACAATAGTGGTTGGACCGCTTCCATTTCTGCCTTTGGCATATATTAGAATATACAAAGGTAGTTTTGGGGAACAGTGTCATCAATTGTGCAAAGGTGTCCTTCATAAGCATTTCCAGACCTACCCCAGTCAAACTGCCTAGGTCATTGCCACCACAGTGCACAATTATGAGGTCAGGGTGTTGGAGATGCAAAAAGGATTTCACCAATGGCATCAATTGGTGCCACTTTAACCCTCTCTGTCCAATCCATTTAATGTCTACATTTGGGAAACGTAGGTCTTTGTGAATTCCTTTCCGTTCTGCGTACCTTTGACTCCAGAAAATATAGCTGTGTCCCACAATCCACACTGTAAGCATCTTGAAGAGAGGTCTGGATGCACTCTGAAGGTCTCTGTAAATGAAGTGGCAGTTTGAAAAGTGAGATTTTTTCTAAAATGGTGGACAACATGCAGTTTTGAAAAAAGAAAAGGATTAATTAGTTGCTCGAGAACATTCTGCTCTAAGCTAGGATGAATGTTTCTGTGTTTTAAAAGGCTGATTTTTATTGGTTAAGAAAAAGTGATAGAAAAGAACGTTACATAAAATAAGCTGGTATATTCTGGAGTCAAGCACACTTGCTGTTTTAATTTGCAACAATGTATGATGAACTTTTTACCTGTGTGCTGAGTAAGGTGTTCCGTGAAGTGTTTCTATGGTAACTGGCAGATTGTGGAATGGGGGAAGGGTTGAAAGTTTTGTCAGTTGGAAAGGGTGCAAAAGTTCAAGCAATATAAAAGTGTGTTTCGTTTTGATGTAATGTGGGAATAAATGTAATTTTTTATTTATTTGTATATGTGTGTAGATTGAGTGTGTAGATTGACTGGAAACGTTTGCTATTTGCTATTGGACTTCCTGTTGTCCTAGGACTGTGTAGGGGGTTGACAATGATCCGAAGGTAAAAATATTTGATGGCGTTTGTTGAGCCTTTGATGGCCCTGGGGACCACCACCTCCCAGGGCCGGCTCCTGTAGTGTTACGGGGTGGCTATCCTTGGGACATTGCTGTTTGCTATGGAAGGGCTAGAGTTCTCTTTGAAGTAGGAGTTGATAAATTGTATGGGAATGTATGCGGTGCATGTTTGTACATTAAGGAATTATGGGGCATATTATCAAGACAGGCGATACAATTATTGACGCTGTGGCTATCCTTGGGACATTGCTGTTTGCTATGGTAGGGCGAGAGTTTTCTTTGAAGTAGGAAAGCAGATTGCTTTTGGTCTGAGAGATCACCATGTAAGCTGGTCTCTCTGACAAAAATCAATGCCTGCTCTCGTAGGATGCAGGGAGCCGGCTGGGACCGTGGGGGTTTTGGGGCTTCCCCCACGGTCCTGAACGCTATATTTGAGCCCCGGGGGATTGAATAAAATTAGTGATAGATGCCATTTTATTTTTTGGGTATATTTAGTGTACACGTACTGTGCGAATTTTGAAAGTCGCTACATAAGTGTAAGTAAGCCAGAAAAAATCAATAAACAATATATATTTTAGATATGTATCAAGTTTATGTGTTTAAATGTTGGTTGCTTGTAATAAGACCTTTTCTTTTTATTGGTACTTATAAGTAAGTGATTATGCATAGTCTAAAATTGTTGAGGAGCAGTGTTTTATACAGTGGTGAACTTTTGACCTCTGTTGACAGGTGACTTTTGCATGATCTGTTGGGGGTAGGGTGGAAAGTTATGTCAGTTGGATAGGTTTGAAATGTTAAAGCAATGGAAATGTGTGTTTTGTTTCGAATTAATGTGTGAAGGATTTTAATTGGTTGTTTATATGTATGTATGTGTAAAGTGAGAGGGAAAATGTTCCATTTCGTGGTTCTGGTGCAAACAGTGAACTAGAGAGATTCTGTATAAGAATATCTACTGCGTGAGTGGCATTCTTCTTAATGTACAATCAATTTGAAAGGTGAGGTGATAAATTGTATGGGAATGTATGTGGTGCATGTTTGTACATTAAGGAATTATGGGGCATATTATCAAGACAGGCGATACAATTATTGACGCTTAATTGGCAGAAAACTGCCGATAAAGCAGCGAGAATGGGCTTGATAATATGCTGTATGGAATTCCAATCGAAGTGTATGTTAGATGTGAGGGACATCTAACATGGCTTTCGATTGCAATTGCATAGAGCATATTATCAAGCCTATTATCGCTGATTTATCAGCAGTTGTCTGCCAATTAAGTGGCAATAATTTCCGGTAAAGCTGCGATAATGGGTTTGATAATATGTCATTGTGAATTGCCATAGAAGCCCAGGTTATTGTGTTAACCTGGGCTTGTATGGGAATTCACAAGGCCATATTATCAAGCCCATTATCGCTGCTTTACCGACAGTTTCCTGTTGATAAAAGCGGCGACAATGTGTCGCCCTTTGTTCATAATATGGGCCTGTATTTGTCACTTTTTCCATAATTTCTAGCCTCTTTTTTTATACTTCCCTCTGTCTCCTCTTACTCCTTACTCTCTCTTGGTAGTACTGTCTTTTTCTTATATTGTCCTCTGTGGTAATATTGCCCTTTTTTGTCTTTATATTTTCCTATTTCTTCTCTAATTCCTTCTGTCTCCTCGTTTTGGGGCAAATTATCAACAAAAGGCGATAAATTATCGCCGCTTTTATCGGCAGAAAACTGGTGATAAAACGGTGATAATGGGCTTGATAATATGCCCATGAGAATTTCCATAGAAGCCCATGTTCTGGTGTGAACATGGGTTTCTATGGGAATTCTCACGGGCATATTATCAAGCGCATTATCGCTGTTTTATCGGCTGTTTTCTGCCGATAACAGCGGCGATAATGTATCGCTTTTTGTTGATAATATGCCGCTTTGTTCCTATTCTCTTCATATTTAATTTTTTTCTTGATACTCCTTGTTATGTCCTCTTTTTTGTTTGTTTCCCTCTGTATATAGTCTGGGTCGATTTACAAGCCCCTCGTGTGTTATTGTTGTTTTATTCTGTTACTTTTGTTTGATGTAATAGTGGTGGAAATAATGTAGTAAATTGCTTATGTATTTGGAAAATGAGTCAGTGTTGTTCACTGAAATCTAGTAATTATATTCAAGGAATATGTATAGTCACTTAAACGTTTTTCAGTAGTAAATGGTAAAATGCATGGTCTCATATTCTTTTGTCTAATATCACACTCTGCATGTGTGTACATTAAGGAATTAGGGGCATATTATGAAGGAGTGGTAAAATTATCCAGTTTTATCGGCCGGAAAGTACCGATAAAACGGTGATAATGGGCTTGATAATACGCCTTTGTTATTTCGTATAGAAGCCCATGTTAACACCAGAACATGGGTTTCTATGGGAATTATCAAGGGTGTATGATCAAGCCCATTGTTGTCCGTTTTATCGGTAGTTTCCGGCCGATAAAATGGGGATAATTTTAACAGCGTCCTTGATAATATGCCCCTATATTCGCTGCTTTTTAAAGTTTTACAGTAGTAAATGTGTTTTGGTAAAATGCATGGTCTTATAATTTTTTTGGGTAATATGACACTGTGTATGTGTGTTTATGAAGGAATTATGAGGCATATTATCAAGGAGCGGTGTTAAAATTATCACTGTTTGATTGGCAGGAAACTGCAGATAAAACGGCGATAATGGGCTTGATAATACGGTCTTGTTAATTTCTATAGAAGCCCATGATAACATCAGAAGATGGGTTTCTATGGGAATTAACAAGGGCGTATTATCAAGCCCATTATTGCCGTTTTATCGGCAGTTTCTGGCCGATAAAACGGCGATAATTTTAAGACTGATCCTTGATAATATGCCGCTATATTTGCACTTTTTTGTATATTTTCTACTGTCTCTTGTCATACTCCCTCCTGTCTTGTCTTACTCCTTCCTCTCTGATAATACTGTCTTCTTTTTCTTATACTCTGCTCTCTTTTTATACTTTTTTTCATACTTGCTCCTCTTTTTGCATATTTGTACTATTCTTCATATTCTCTTTTGTCCTTATAATCACCACTGTTGTCATAGTTCTTACTGCGTTCTCATAGTACTCCCTCTGTACTTATATGGTCAGTCTACCTTTGTAATTGTGTTTACTCCACATTTTTGTCTCTGTGTCTTTTTACATTCTTTCCTCTTTCTTCATATATACACTTCTGTTGATTGGCAGGAAACTGCAGATAAAACGGCGATAATGGGCTTGATAATACGGTCTTGTTAATTTCTATAGAAGCCCATGATAACATCAGAAGATGGGTTTCTATGGGAATTAACAAGGGCGTATTATCAAGCCCATTATTGCCGTTTTATCGGCAGTTTCTGGCCGATAAAACGGCGATAATTTTAAGACTGATCCTTGATAATATGCCGCTATATTTGCACTTTTTTGTATATTTTCTACTGTCTCTTGTCATACTCCCTCCTGTCTTGTCTTACTCCTTCCTCTCTGATTATACTGTCTTCTTTTTCTTATACTCTGCTCTCTTTTTATACTTTTTTTCATACTTGCTCCTCTTTTTGCATATTTGTACTATTCTTCATATTCTCTTTTGTCCTTATAATCACCACTGTTGTCATAGTTCTTACTGCGTTCTCATAGTACTCCCTCTGTACTTATATGGTCAGTCTACCTTTGTAATTGTGTTTACTCCACATTTTTGTCTCTGTGTCTTTTTACATTCTTTCCTCTTTCTTCATATATACACTTCTGTTCTTATATTCTGTGTTTCTTCTTAGTCTTGGTGTTCTTTGCAGGTACTCCCTATTCTTTTCTCATACTTTTGTTTTTGTTTTAATACTCTTCTCTCTGTAGTCACATTTCTCCTCTCTTTTCTTATACTTTGCACTCTTTACTAATATTGCCGTCTTTTAATATTGTCATATTCCTCTTATTATTTTCCCCCCTGTTCTTATACTCTTCCCTGTTTTCATATTCTGCTCTCTGTTGTCTTACTTCTGCATGTCTCCTTATACTACTGAGTTTTTCTTATATTTTCTTTTGTCCTATACTCCTTCTCTCTGTGTTCATATTTTCCTCTTTTTCTTCATATTTCTTTTCTGTTTTAATTTTCTGTCATTTCTGTTTATACTTCTTAAATCTGTAAATTTTGTTTGCTCTTTTCTCTTATTCCTCCTTGACTCCCTGCATACACTCTGCAACAGTTTCTTCATATTCTCCGTCTTTTCATAGTGATCTATCTCTTTATATTTGTTTCTCTTGTCATACTTCTGCATGTTTTGTCATACATTTTTTACTTTTTATAATCCTCCATCCGCTTATACTCCTTCTTTTCTCCTCAATCTGTATCTTCTGTTCTTGTACTCCCCTTTTTTCTTTATGTTCCACTTTTCCCCACATTCTTCGTGCTCTCTTCTGCTACTGTTCTCTGTGTCCTTATACACACTATCCTTTGCTAGCATTCGTTTTTTATTCTTATAGTTGCGTGTCTTTTCACATTTTCCTTCTTTTTTCTTTAGAGTCCTTCTCTCTCTTTTTACAGTGCCCCCTCTGTCCTGTTACTCTCTTTTTTCTTCTTATACTCTTTCTTCTCTCCTCATATTTCCATGTTTCTCTTTATACTCTCCTTTACCTATTGATACTTTTCAGTTTATTCATACTTCCTTCATCCGTTTATATTACAGTGTCTGTTTATACTCCCCTTTTTGGTTATATTTGTCCTTGTTTCATACTTTTTCCTCTCTTGTTGTAAGTACTTTCATTTTCATTGCCTCACGTTACTCGTCATAATTCTGCCTCTGATCTTGTAAGTAATATTATAGAATATTTCATATATTTATTTTTGTAATGTTATATCTATTTTTTGTTAATAGATTCTGTCTATCAATACTGAAGAAACGGTGTAATGCCTACCCAAACTCAGAAGAGGAAACGAAAGAAAAGTGTGTATTTGAAGAGATGTCATCCACAAGATTTACATGAAGAACCGTGTGTTAAGAAAAAGAAAAAAAGTCCTGGTAAGAGAAGGACACTTTTCTGACGAAAATATTAAAGACTAAGAGTAGTGTGGACAAAGGGAAAAATAATAATATTAAAGACTAAGAGTAGTGTGGACAAAGGGAAAAATAGTATTAATGTGCCTGCAACGAAAAAGAAAAAGAAGAATAAACAGAAGAATCATGGAAAGTCAACTACAGTAAAAATAGTGTACAGTAAAAGGAGGAAAAAACAATGGAAATTAGGACAAAAATGTTTTATAATAGAGTTGTTTCAAATTTACTTAAATAAAATAAGGGGTGTAAAAAAAACAGCATTTTATAAGAAAAAGAAAGGTATAGAAAATGGAGTTGAGAAAAGCTTTGGAATTGAAAACTAAATTGTTCATTTTAGTAATCAATAGAATTCGATCACTAGATAAGCCAATCCATTTAATGAAGGCCAAGGGTAGGTGGAAAAGAGTAATTAACAGAAGTAATTTTTGTGAATTGTTTTTGGGTGAATGGAAACATAGTTCAAGTTCTGAGCCTTTTTTTAATGAAGAAAGTTATTTTCAGAGTAATGATTTGTTGCATGCAGTTGACACTAGTGGTCGTGCTTATGAGGTTAGACATGGTTGTCCTATTGAGAAAGAGAAAATTGTTCCTAGAAATTCAGAAGAGGTGTTAGGTGATGAAGTTTTAGTGAGACGTCCTAAAGCTCCAGTGTACACTTGGAATTGTAGTAGTGTTTGCAGTGTACGGAAAGAATCTATTGAATTTTTTACGCAATTTCTTACGTAACTATACTAAGAAAAGTGTTAAACAAAAGATTAAGATGTTGCAAGGACTAGACCCTTGTAGAGTGAGAGAAAATACTGGTTTGCAAGGTCATTTTCTGACTTGTCTTTCTAAAAAAGTATGTTGAAGTGTTTTACACCATTTCATTTCATTCTGGAATGAGGAAATTAGTCAGAAGATTGTATTATGCAAAAAGTCCGGCTCTAATGTTAAAGAAGTTGAACAGTGCTCTTTTGCATGGATCTGTATCAAGTGTAAGAAAGGTTTGTGATGAAATTGAGGTTAGTTATTTTGGTCCTGAGGAAGACAGTGCAGAAATTGAGATATTAATAGAAGGAAATGTAGAAGAGAATGTACAACATTGTAGTACAGAAAATTTTGAGCAAGAAATTACAAAGTTTATTGTGATTTCAGGTGAAAGGCCAAATTATTGTTGTGTGTGTTGTCGACAAACTCATTATAAAAATCAGACCAGGACTGTTGATCTGTATTTAAAAAGTGAAAATGAAAATTATAATGAGTGGAAGGATTTTGCAACTTATTTGTTGGTAGAGAATTATTTTAATTTGGGTTCTGATCAGCATATTTGTAAATATTGTTATAACAAATTAGACAAGGTAGCATGACGTAGCTGGGAAGCCCCATGTGAAAGCAACTAGGGAGGGAGAACATGGCGCCCATCGGCTAGGACGGGTCGCACGCTCCAAGCAGCTCTCCGGAAACTCCACTCTGCTGCTGAAATCATGCTGCAGGATAGCGTGTTTTGAGACACGCTGATTGAGGGAAGGTGACGGACGAGGTCGCAGCAAAGACGGGGGTTTGTCTGTTCTGGCCGTAGCTTTCTTGGTTTGGTTTGTCTTACCGACGCTACTTTCCTGGATGTGCCTGTCTGCCACGTCCCGCCCTCTCCCCTCTGCCTTTCTGCTGTTCTGGGGACGGGCAGCCGTGGAGCTTAGGCGTGGCCACGCGGCGGCTGCCCGGGGGCTCCGTGCAATTGCGATTGCGGGCGGTGGGAGAAGAGGAGGGTCAATGATTTGTCCGGTGTCACCTGTGCCCGCGCCTCTTTGCTCGAATTTTGGAGCCACGGTGGTACAGGCTTCATACAGCCGGGAAGTGGATTCGCCTGGATCAGCTGGCTCAGACGACTCCCTGCCAAGCAGAAGTAAGGTGGCTGGGCAGGTTGGAGGCAGAATAAGTTCGGCTGGTAAAGGTAAAGATAAAGGCTTTGGTAAAGATGTGCCTTTAAGGAGTACAAGAAGCACAACTAGAAAGCAGAATAAAGGACACAAGTTGGTGAAAAAACTACAATACCCGGGGTACACCACGGGGCGGGCTCAGAACGTAGACAGTGGCTGGAGGCCTGGAGCAGGATTTAGATTTAGAGGGAAGTGAGGCGAAGAGTGCTAGTAACAAGAAAAATACTAAAGGCAAAAATACAAAGCAAAAACATAAAGGATCTGGCAACAAATATTTGAAGAGTTCTAGTGGTGTAACACCATCTCTACGCTCCTTCTTTAAAGTTATACCCCAGGTATTAGACATCTTATTGGGTATGGCAGCTTCCGCAGAGGCAGCTTCACAGGCAGTCCTGTCTGTCTCCGTTCCTGTTCTGGTCTCAGCCCCGGTCCCGGCCATTGTTCCTATCTCTGCTTCTGCTTCTGTTTCTGCCCCCGGGTTCGCTTTGGGCCCGGTTTCTGTGCCTGTAGTGCCTGCATTGCCTGCATCAACTTCTGAAGTGGCATCTACCCCCATACTTCCCCTTTGTGCCTCTTCACTGGTTGCTCCACATTCTGTACCACCTAAGGTACCTGGCGCACATGACCCCTCTGAGTCTGTTAATGTGAGAAAGATATCTATCACCCATGATGGGCAGACTGAGGAAAGAGACCAAGGGGCGCAATTAACAGAGAAAGAGACAATGGATGGAAGCAGATGTGGTGATTTGGGGGTAGGTCGAACGCTTGAGGCCTTGGTTCAATTAATCACTGCAATGAGGGAGGAGTTTAGGAGTGATTTTGCGTTCTCCAAAGCTAATCAAAACGATATTAGAGCATCCTGTGAGGTACTTGACAAGAAGGTGGATGGTCTGTATGAAAGGAAGGAGATATTAGAAAGTTCGGTGGGCCTATTAACATCTAACCTTGAGACCGCTAGGTCAAAAATTAAAATACTGCAAAAGGATGGGGAGAGTATGCGGGAGCGGATTGAAGTGCTGGAAAATTATTCTTGACGGAACAACATTCGGCTTTTGAAGATTCCGGAAGGAAAGGAAGGTACAGACCTTAAAAGCTACGTAACTAAGCTATTAAAAGATTCTCTTAATCTTGGAGAAACAGTTGAGAAATTGGATAAAGATATCCAGCGAATACATAGGGATCCATTCCGCCTTAACCCTGGAAGAAATAAACCTAGAAAGGTTTTGATAAACTTCCTGACATACTCCCTCAAGGAAAAGATGCTGAACCTCGCGCTGAAAGCCAGAACTCTACAAGGCCCGGACTTCTCTTTTGAAGTACGGTCAGATCTATCAAAGACCACTCTTGATAGACAGTGGGAGTTGGGGCAGCGCATGGATAAGTTTAGGACATTGGGCGCCACTGTCCAGATGAGGTTCCCGGCCTTTCTACGCATTATGTATAATAACAAAATGCACAATATTCGTACCCCACTAGATGCTGATGAGCTATTGGAGAGTATTAGAGATCATCTCCAGGCTCGAGGCGGCAGTTAATCTACGCACCCCTTGGCATGTATCTACAATCATCTCAACTCCCTGTCAAACCCCTAATTTGGATAACCTCAGTTATTTTTAGGTGTGTTGACAAATGGGCAATATTAAATTGAAGGATTTAAGGATTTAAGGGAACAAAGGGAATAGTAGGGTTCAAGACGAAATAAACAATTAAATAAGAAAACAATGGTAAATAGAAGTATACTATGACATAATTGGGTAAGCAAAAGGGGAAAAAAAATCACTTCAGGGTGTAGTAAGGAACTCGCAAAAAAAAATAGTAGAATGCACTACATTTCAAGAGATTCCCCCCCTTGCACCGTAGTCAATTTTGCCCTTAATGTATTCACCTTGGCAAGAGTTGCAGGTGTAGGTGTAGTTTGCCTGCAGAGAGAAGCAGCAGGGTGGGGTTGAGGGTGGAGGGCTGTTGGAGGGCGTAAATCTGGCTAGACATCAGGCCAGAGTAAGTAGGGGTGGGTTCTCTAGGGGGGAAGGGGGAGGGGTGTGGGGGAGGGAATAGCAAAAATTCCTCATTTGTCTGCCTTTTTTTTCATTTCCCAGTATGTATTTCTTTGACACTTTTTCAAGGTCAGAATCTTAAAATGCTAAGGCTAGGATCTCGCAAGAGGAGGTTAAGAGCAGTGGGGCGGCTAGATCTGACTCTATGACGTTTATTCAATACATGTTCTCGAATCTCAATGGTCTGCGCGTGAGAAGTAGGCGGGAGCGCATCCTACAATACTTGCGAGATTCTCCCGCGCAGATCATCGTCATCCAGGAGTCACATCTACTGAAAGCAGAGGCCACAGTAATACTTAAAAAACAGAGATGGATAGATAAATTCTGCAGTACAGACCACAATGCGAACATCAGGGGGGTATTATTTATCTTTAAAAAATCCGCCAAAGCCCAAATTTTAGATCATAAAGAGGACCAGTCAGGGAGATGGCTGATAGTAAGAGTCTCGTTGGAGGGTCAAATTTATACTTTCGTGGGATACTATGGCCCTAACTCTGATGATCCATCTTATTTGGATACTATCAGAAACTATCTGGTAACATCTCAGGATCCGGTGATCTGGATGGGTGATTTTAACATCGTGCTTAACCCTCGTCTAGACAAATCGGTAAAATCTAGAGCCTGTGGCTCTGTTAAGTCTAGACAAACCCTCACTGCGATCACGAAACAGCTTGGGTTGACCGATTTATGGAGGGAAATAGCTGGGGATAAACTGGGGGTCTCCTTCCGGAATAGTCGATTTAAGCATAAATCTAGAATCGACTATGCTCTTTTCAGCTACAGTTTGAAAGACACCCTAACAGAGATAGACTATCTTCCTTCTCATATGTCAGATTATTCAGCTCTTATATTTACTTTAAATACCGATAATAAGTTAAATCATTCATCTTGGTCGTTTGACCGGACAATCCTACTGGAGGACTAAGAAGTTAACTTTTTGGTAGCAGAGACCATTTTCATACTTTGAATTAAACCTTGAATCTTCTGTCCCAGCTGTGGTTTGGGAGGCAATCAAGGCCTTTTTAAGAGGCCGCATTACTAGCAGAGCCTCCTATAGGCGGAAACAATACAGACTTTTGACATCCAGCTTGGAACAAGAAATTAAGCAAATAGAGTTAAATCTTGGCCTATCCTTAGGATATTTAGAAGAGCAGATAAGACTGGCCGAATTTTCCGGGGATGGGGCTTTACTTATCCGAGGGACTCGGCAACTTTGATAGACGGGGCCAAGGCTGAGATGGTGGGTTGAATTGTTTACGATGGATCTATTGGTAACGGGACTGCTTCATTAACAGACGGATTCCGGGGCGGGGGGTTTGTGGTTTCCCCCGGGGCATTTTTGTATGGTGGATAATTTTATTTGTGCTGGCTTAGGGGGGCCCCCTTTGTTAGGGCGGGGGGGAGAGACCGGGAGCGCGTAGACTATCGCCCTCCTCCACTTCCCCGTTGGGTCGGGTTTCCTTTCTTTCTCCTTTTTCTCTGTTTCTTCTATATTTCGGGTTTGGTTCTCGGGCGACAGGCACACTGCTGGGGGGGGGCCGTAGTCATCTGCAGGGGTGCAGGGTGGGGGGTTGGGGGAGGGGATTTTTCATTTTTATTTTTGTTTCTATGGCCTTTTTTCTCTTCTCTTATCTTTCTTTGTCTTTTTCTTTTCCTGGGTCAGTGCAGTGGGTTTCCTTTGGTATCAATCACTGCTTTTTCATCTGTGCCTCAATTTTCGTGGTGTTCTCTGGGCCTTAGGGCAGGTGACTAGCAGGCGCGAATTGACCGTAATATTCCCTCACATCCTGAACCGCCTGTTCCAACGCCATTGATTTGACCGATTACTGTTTACTGTTGACACGTTTACTATTCTGCCAGCCGTTTTTCGCTGCTGGGAAATTGTTCGGCACCTGATCCTTCCATCCTATACTATAAAATGACAACCTTTTACATCCTGTTTTTCTAATTGTGCTGTTCAGTGACCAAGAGTACGCTAGCATGGTGATTCTGCTCCCCGAGGTGCTGCATGTGATTAAAAATTGCTCTCTGTTAATCTAACTGCTTAGCGGCCAGCCCCGGGGGTTGTAGGCCCATATTTGTATTTGGTTGCAACATCAATAAAGGTTTTTTTAAAAAAAAAAAAGACTGGCCGAATTAAAATCACAATTGGAAATCACACTGCAAGAGAGGGTCAGTAAAAGGTGGAAGGCGAGCAAAATCTCCCAGTTTGAATTTGGTGAGGCTGCAGGTAGGGTCCTGGCATGGAAGACAAAGTCTGATCAAGCTCTGAAGTACATTAAAGAAATCAAGGTAGAAGGGGAGGCTGCAGTAAGATCGTCACACTCAGAGATTGGCAATGCCTTTTTTTAATTTTTCCAGGCAATTTATACGGAGGATCTTCCCAATGACCAGGTGGCAAGAGACACTTGGCTAGAGGGAATCATGCTCCCAACTCTTTCAACAGCACAGCGGAACAGCTTAGAGACGAAAATAACCGAGGCCGAGGTAAAGGCAGCCAAAGGGAAAATAAAAAAAGGAAAATCGTCGGGTCCTGACGGTCTCCCTGGAGAGATGTTTTGAGCACTGGGAGATGCCATCATCCCAGTGCTGATGGCTCTCTTTAATGGCATTTTAAGAGAAGGGGATCCACTGCCAAAATCATGGGGGGAGGCCACGATTGTCCTTATCCCTAAACCAGGCAAAGTACCATCGGAATGTGGGTCTTATAGACCGATATCATTGTTGAACAGTGACTATAAAATCTTCACTACGATCATGTTGGCGTGATTGGCAGTGTAATTGGCACCATCATCCATCAAGACCAGAATGGCTTTATTAAGGGACGCCAATTATCTGACCTAACGCACAACTTGATAGGTGCAATAGATATCGCCTCGGCTTTTTCCCTACCATTGGCCACCCTTACCCTAGACGCAGCCAAGGCCTTTGATAGGGTTAATTGGCCATATCTGAATGATGTACTAAAGAAGTTCAACTTTGGGGAGTATTTTTGTAGGACCATCGCCCTGCTGTATGGGTCTCCTACATCTAGGCTGCTAATCAACGGGGTTCTGACATATGCCTTTAATATCACAAGAGGCACAGGGCTGCCCGATTTCCCCCCTCCTCTTCAATTTATATATTGAGCCATTTGCTCAGGTTTTGCGGGAGGAGGTAAATATTCCATCGTTTAAATTTAAGGAGTGGGAAAGGCGGGTAGCACTGTATGCGGACGATATTTTGGTCCTTACCTCAGACCCAGCTCTGGCATTCCCTGCTGTCATTATGCGGGCTGAGGAGTTTGGGCGTATCTCGGGGTATAATATTAACTCGAGCAAAACTGAAATTATGGCATGGAACATACCGGATTTACAGTTGGAAGTAAACATTGCCACTTCCATGCGTTATCTCGGGATACGCATTACGCAAGATCTGGGTAATATTGAACCCACCAATTTGGACCGAATATCAAAGGAATGTAAAGCCCAATTGAAATCTTGGACTCCCCTGCCCCTTTCCATACTGGGTAGGGTGAATTTAGTTAAAATGTGTATCCTTCCCAAATTTACGTTTATTTTCAATGCCATCCCCTTAGCATTTGATATTAAATCGATAGACAAGTGCCAGAGAGAAATTAATTCCTTCATCTGGAACTATAAATCCACCAGACTCGCATGGAAGAAGCTGAGGAGGAGAAGGAAAAAGGGAGGTCTTGCTCTGCCTGACCTATTATATTATGCATGGGCCTTCCAGTTGTCACACTCTAGGATGCTTTTAAAAATACCATCTAAACTTCATAGTGGGTCGATCTATAGAGCTATGCTAACAGGGGCCAACCTACCAGTTGACGGGTTTCTCTTTAAATTTGGGAGCCAGAAGTTTCTCGAAAAAATTCAACTTAAAATTCTACAGTCATGGGCCAATGATTGGTTTGTCATTAGGGAAAAATTGGGGCTGTCCTACTATTCCAACTTTGCCCCAATATGGGACTCCCCGGGTCAACCTTTGTGTTTAAGGGATAGCCTGTCCTCTTCGTTGGAGGAGGCCGGGGTCACAAGATGGGGAGAGCTATTGGTGGAAGGATCAATAATAGCCTGGGATGAACTACGTGAGCATATAGGCTCAGGGCTCTCCAGATTTAAGTTTATCCAACTTGATAGTTGGGTCAGGGCCCAGTGTGGTAAAGGGTTACAACTAGGGAAGGCCAGTAACTTGGAGCAGATGTTGGTGGAACGATCTAGTGGAGGTAAAGAAGTTGCCCTATGGTATTGGCAGTTGATGGAAGAAATTGATGGGGAGTTTGTTCTCCCAGATGAACTTTGGGGGGAGACGATTGGCTTTCAGTGCGAGGAGATATGGTCAGAATCTTTCGCCCTCCTTTATAAAATTGTGAAACCATCATGGTTAAGACGTAACCACCTGTTAACAGTTCATCGAGCATATATTACTCCGTTGAGACTCTCCAAGTTTCTCCCAGACAAGAAATGCAATAAATGTAACTTAATGGAAGCATTGGATATTCATATGTTCTTGGAGTGCCCTAACATTGCCCAGTTCTGGGAGGAAGTGAGATCTACTCTAAACTCCATCTTAAATACATCACTGTCAATCACTCTGCCACTTATTATCTTTGGGTGGGAAGACAGCATCATCGGTAAGGCGAGATCCTTTTTGTTCTATGCCATTTTATTGGCCAGAAGACAAATCTGTATTCATTGGGTAGACAAAACTGCTCCATTACACTCTGGCTGGCTTACATCCCTATACGAAACATCGAAAATCGATGTGAGTAGACCATGCAACAAAAGTAGTCTTTCTTTTTGGGACCTATTGACCCAGTGGAGATAGTATTCCGGGTTTTTTTTTTTTTTCCCGGGTCTTATGATTATGCCCTTAACACTCCTTGGACTGGGTCTGGCCGCGTCATGATAGTAGTCCTATAGGTTGAAATATACCTTGATGGAGTCAGCGTAAGCTCCCAAAGTCCCTCTTCCTCCTGGGATCTTTCTGCCACCATTCTAATATACTCGCGTTCTGGAGCTGGAGTCGGGTAAAGGTCATCTTCTGGCCTGACTTTCAGAGGAGGACACGCAAGGTGGTTGCTATTTCCCAAATTGAGGGCAAGGCAAATGAGGACAAATAAGAAAAAGCAAAAAAAAAAATAATAAATTAGACAAGAACAAAATGCCTGCTAGAGCTGTGCTTAATGATCTTGAGTTGTTAAATATTCCTTCTGAACTGATGGATATAAATACCTATGAGTCTATTCTTATTCAATGTGTGCATCCATTTCAGGCTATTGTTCGTATGGAGCCCAAGACAGGAAAATTGCCTCCTTTTGATTTACAGAGGGGATTAAAGGGAAGATAACGTTGTATCTGATAAAAAATAATCAATATTACAGAACTGTGTATGTGAGAGAAGAAGAAATAACTGTAGAAGAAGATAGTGACTTGCCATCTGGACAAATTGAAAAAGTGGATGTGTCCAGAACTGAAGAAATCTACGAACATTACAGTGCTCATCCACTGCATTCTAAAGAAGTGATGGGGAATACTATAGAGTTATTCCAAATGAAAGAAGCAAAAGGAAGTTCCATTAGTGTATGGGAAAAAAGCTTGGAAGCTCGTTGTTTCCCTCAATTGTTTCCCCCAGGAAAAGGAGGACGATATGATGACCGACCTGTGCAGATTCCGGCATCTAAATACCGGACATTAAGGTGTATGCAGAAGATCCAAGATTTTGACAATGTATTCCGTATTTGTTTCATCTTTTGTTTAAGAGTGACTTGTCTGGACTTTCTTATGCAGTGAATCATATATTGAAAACAGGTGTACATCTGCAAAATGTTTCGGAATTCATGGAAAAAGTACAGCAGAAAGATAATGCTTTGGAATCTCAGCTAATTAATCTCATGGCATGTCAGCGTGGTACTAATGAGTACTGGTGCCATCTTCCGAGAGAACTTAAATGTATGCTAAGGAACTTAGAAACTCCTACATGGTTCCTTACTCTAAGCTGTGCTGAATATGCTTGGGATGATTTACTTCAATTTCTTCGAGAAGCAAATCCAAATATACTAAATATTGAATACAAGACACCTGGAGAATTGTGCTCTTTGGATCCAGTTAATGTATGCAGGTATTTCAATCATAGATTTGAAGCTATGATGTCTTTTATCACCAATAAAAAAAATCCTCCTCTTGAAAAGGTTTTGGATTTCTTTTGGAGAAAGGAGTATCAAGCAATGTGTGCTCCTCACATACATATTCTAATATGGATCAAAGATGCTCCCAAATTTGGAACTGAGTTGATGATACTGTGCTGTCCTTTATTGAAGAATATGCTGCATGTGATATACCCAAAAGTTCACAAGATAAGGACTTAAGACAACAAGTCTTACGATTCCAGAGCCATCTTTGTGGGAAATACTGTCATCGAAAGTACAAATCTAAGGACAAGTTCTACACCAAATGTCGTTTTATATTTCCACGTCCTGTAATATCGAAAGGAAGAGTGAACAGTTTTTTTGTCATCTTTGCGACATACTATCACAAGAAATTCTCCCAAAAATATCTACAACTTAAAAAGAAATGAAGAGTCAAAATACATAAATGACTACAACCCAGTCATTTTGTCCATGTGGAATGCTAACATGGTATTGGTTCATAACACTTCCTATTCCAACTGTTGAAAGATCCCTCCCATTGTATTCATTCTACTTTGACTTTCTAAGAAGAACCATCTCTTCCGAGAATCCTGTCAAATAGAAGGAAGATCACCATAATAACAGCAATGGACTCATCTTCCAGCTATTCTTCAGAAGGAGATTTCATTCCTTAAGAGCCTCCAAAGAAGAAGAAAGAAACTCTAATTTGGAAGTTATTTACTTTCCCTGAAGGGCAAAAAAAGGTTAATGCTCCGTTAGTAACCTGTAAAATTTGCCAAACAACTCTTTCAAGGGGTGATCCATCCAAAAAATACTACTTTGGCACACCAAGTATGGTTCGACATGTCAAGAACTTGCACCCCAATAACTTTGCTCGAGCTCCAACACAGAGGTTACAGGAGAACCCACCTGCTGCTGCACCAAGCACATCGACTGCCGCAGCAGCATATTCAGCAATCAGTCCACACCCACAGATTGATCCTGATTTCGGTGAAGTTAACATTCTATGCATTTATTGCAATTAACTTTTGTCTTATGGGGAACAGTCTATCGACCTGATAAAAATGCAGGAAGCAGGAGCATCGCTATCCTTGACATTAGTATTTTTGACATTATCTTGTAATTGGTATCAACTACCCCAGCTGAAAGCAGTGGTAAATTTGCACACTTGCTGCCTTTCTTGGCTGGGGTTATCAATTGTTCTTCAATTTCATACTCTAATTCAAAGTCAAGGCCCTTTATCGAGCCTTTTTGTTGTAGTTACTACCCCAGCCGAAGGTTAATGCTCCAAAAGTAATCTGTAAAATTTGCCAACTCTTTCAAGGTGTGATCGATCCCAAAAATACTGTTTTGGCACAGCAAATTTAGTGCGACACATGAAGAACTTGCTCCTCAACATCTTTGCTTGAGCTGCAACACAAAGATTGCAGGACAACCCACTTGCTGATGCACCTAGCACATTAACTACTGCAACAGCATAGTCGGCAAGCAGTCCATATTCACATATTGATCTTGATTTTGGTAAACTTAAATGTCTATGCATTTATCGCAATGAACTTTTGTGTTACGTGAAACAGTTTATCAACCTCATAAAAAACAGGAAACAGGAGCATGGCTGTCCTCAACATTAGTCATTAGATATTTATCGAGCTTTTTTGTTGTAACAACTACCCCGGCCGAAGGCAGTGGGAAATTTGCACACTTGCTGCCTTTCTTGGCAGCGGTTATCAATCATTGTTCAATTTCATATTCTGATTCAAAGTCAAGACCCTTTATTGAGCCTTTTTGTTGTAACTACTTGCCGGGCTAAAGACAGTGGGTAATTTGCACACTTGCAGCCTTTCGTATTTGTTACATTATTCATCTTCCACTCAATCAACACATCATCCACACATACACACACCAACTTGCTGCCTTTTTTGACAGGGATTATCAAATATTGTTCAATTTCATATTCCTATTCAAAGTGCAGGCCCTTTACCGAGCTTTTTTGTTGTACATACGGCCCTAGGTACTGGGAAATTTGCACACTTGGTGCCTTTCTTGGCTGGGGTTATCAATTATTCTTGTTGTAATACAAATTCAAAATGCAGGCCCTTTATTCAGCCTTCTTGGTAACTACTTCTCGTGAATGGCAGTGGTTAATTTCCACACTTGCATCCTTTCTTGCGACGTACAGTCTGTGTAATGAGCTGGGTATCCAAACATCAACTTCCCTTATAAGGCAGTGGTTACTTTGCGCGTCTGCAGCCTTTCATACTTTTTACCTTAATAATCTTCCATTCAATGAATACATCGTCCACACATATACACACTTACTTGCTGCCTTTCTTAGCTGGAGTTATCAATTACTCTTCAATTTTATATTCTGATTCAAAGTCAAGGCCCTTTATCGAGCCTTTTTCATGTAGATACTACCCCGGCAGAAGGCAGTGGGTAATTTGCACACTTGCAGCCTTTCTTATTTTTGACATTATTCATCTTCCACTCAATCAACACATCATCTACACATACACACACCGACTTGCTGCCTTTCTTGGCTATGGTTATCAACTATTCTTCTATTTCATATCCGTATTCAAAGTGCAGGCCCTTTATCAAGCCTTTTTTGTTGTAACAACTACCCCGGCAGAAGGCAGTAAGACATTTGCACACTTGCTGCCTTTCTTGGCTGGGGATATCAATTATTCTTGAATTTCATATTCTGATTCAAAGTCAAGGCCCTCTATTGAGCCTTTTTGTTGTAGCTACTACCCCAGCCAAAGTCAGTAGGAAATTTGCACACTTGCTGCCTTTCTTGTCTGGGGTTATCAATTATTCTTGTTGTAATACAAATTCAAAGTGCAGGCCCTTTATTCAGCCTTCTTGGTAACTACTTCCCGTAAATAGCAGTGGGTAATTTCCACACTTGCATCCTTTCTTGTGACGCACAGTCTGCGTAATGAGCTGGGTATCCAAAGATCTACTTCCCTGATAAGGCAGTGGTTACTTTATGTGTCTGCAGCCTTTCTTACTTTTTACCATTTTCATCTTCCATTCAATGAACACATCATCCACGCATACACACACTTACTTGCTGCCTTTTTTGACTGGGGTTATCAATTATTCTTGAATTTCATATTCTGATTCAAAGTCAAGGCCCTTTATTGAGCCTTTTTGTTATAGCTACTACCTCGGCCAAACACGACACGACATGGCAGGACTATGAAAAGCATCTACATCTACAGCACTACATGCCAAAAAGAAATGCTTACTGTGTAAGTGACATTTTCCATCTGTAAGATATAAGATCTGACAATAGAAAAGAAACATGTTCTCAGTGAAGTGAAATGAGTTTTTGTGATATATTGAAACTATTTACACAACTTCTTTACTGTTGTTTGTTGTTACAGTGTTTTTGCTCTTCTGTTCAATATTTTAAGCTACACTGCAACTATTTTCACAACTTCATTACTGTAATATCGAGGTTTGTGGTGCTCACATAAAATATTTTGTGATACCTTGAAACTATTTTTAAAACTTGTTTACTATAATATCAGTCTTACAACTGCTTTCATAAAACATTTTTGGATACATTGCAACTATTCTAAAAAATTCTTTACTGTAATATCAGTGTTTGAGGTGGTAACAGAAAATAAATGTGATACATTGTGCTGTGTGGCTCAATACAATATTAAAACAGTGTGATAGTGTTTGCTGGAAGTGTAAAAATACAGACTGGGGTATTGAAGGTATAAAACACAAGTTTGATGGTGCATGGAAGAGTGCATACATAGTGTATAGGGGTTTGAAGCAGTCCATGCCCTAAGGCCCACTTTTCATCATGAGTACTTCAGTACTAGCTGAATGATTACAATTCTGCAAGAAGAGTGTCTCAAACCATTTGTATTATATAATAATAAATGTATTCTTGTAACATCTCATAATTTAACAGAGCTTCTAAAATAATTTAATCATTCATTACATTTTCCTGATTATCAATTTCAAAAGTCATATGATCATACTCGATGTCATCTAATGCTTCCACAAAATCAGCATCCAAGATTTTGTCTAGGAAATCACAACTGATATCTGCAGCATTCAATTCTTCCTCTTCATTCTCGCTACTTACGAAAAGTATGTTCAGCCCTTCTATGACACTGTTACTAATTTCGAAACTGTCTTCCAAATTGTTTTGTTGATTTTCCATACTGAATTTCTTATGGTGTAGTTCCTTGTACAACAATACTTCATTTTAGCCTTACTGTAATATCAGCATATGTGGTGAGTCTAATAAAATAAATTAAATATTTATCTTGAAAATGAAGCAACAATATTTTGTACTTGAGTGTATATTATTTTGAAAACATTCGAAAAATAAATACAATAAATACAGTATCACTATGCATTGTGTCAAGTGCTTTATTTAGGATATACAGGAATATGTTACCTTTGATTGTAATGACATATAAACCAAAACAAGATAGAACACTGCAACTAAAGCACATTACATAATGGTACAAAGCATGTCATTGAAATGTTGGGTATTAGGATAACATACACAACTCACATATAAAATGATTTCAGAAACTTGTTACTTTTTCGATGATAAGGATTAGTAATGTCTTTCCAAGAAGATTTGAATATTTAAAAGGGTAAAGTAGGAGGGGACGAACAGAGGTAAGAGATTACATCTCAGGATGCAAGAATGGATGAAAGGGTGGTCCAAGGTCTGCATGTACAATGGCCAGTGGAGACGTTTTGAGGGCGGGTACACTCAAGGTATTCTATAATGTGCAATAAGTGCTGACAATACCACCACACAGAATGGGCAAAAACAGATAAAATGATGGATTGTATGTGCTTGGACTATGATGAGAATACACTATAGAAGGACCACGGTCAAGGGCAAAGATTAAATACTTAAGAAATAACAAACAAGGTGGCAACAAGAGCCAGGAGGGTCCAAGAGTGGTGGAGGCTGGGTTTCTTAACCCGTGTCCTACCTACTGTGTTGCATCTTAAAACAGTGACGACAGGAGTGCCTTACTTTGACTCCCCCCATTACGTTGTCAATTAGGGTGGAGGGAGGGAAAGGAAAGGAGTAAACTACATGTCTACAGATGTACTGCTATGTTCACTGAATAAACAAAGTCAGATACAAAAGAAGATACACAAAACAAGGCTGCACAAAAGATACACAAAGGAAAGCTACACAAATAAGACGGCAAATCTTGAACACAAACTGGTAAGTCAGCAAAAGAACAAAAAGGCTAAGAACACTGCAACGGACGCTATGCTGTGGAACTCATTGTTGTCAGGTCCATGAAACTGTGCGGGCAGCAGGTGGGAGCCTACACAGGACGATGACAGGAACAGGACCCTGGAGAAGCTTGAGGTAGTGGCAGTCTCCGGGCTATGAGGGGGGGCAGTGAGCCCCCCGCATTTTTCAAAATAAAAACCCGGGGGTGGCATTCCCCGGGGAAAAAAATTGCCCCCGGGATTTGGCCACCCCAGGGGCTCATTAAGAATAAATGGACTTCTAGTTTTTTTTTCTTTTGCCACCCCGTACGCGTACCATACGCGTACCCCGCAATTTTTTATTTAAAAAAATATTAATAATTTGGGCCTAAAGATCCATGTGGGACCCCCTGAGCAGGCCTAGAGGGTCAGGATGTTTCTACCCTGCCCCCTTTCCTTATTTTTCAACTTTGTTTCACTGTTTTCTTGTGCCTCGGTTCTACTGAGGCACAAGATGGCTGCCAACACTTCCTGGTTTGGAGTGTTGACAGTTGACATCCAATCAACATGCAGCTCGTGCTCGTAATTGTACGGTTTTCGGTACACTTACTGTACGCATGGGGGGGCTGAAAATATACTTTAAAAAAAAAAATGGTAAAAAGCCCCGAGGGGGTGGCGGTCCCCTGGGCTGCGGGGAGGGGGGCCGTAAGCCCCCACGCATACTTCAAAATAAAACCTCGGGGAGTGGCGTTCCTCGGGGCTCGGAAGACCTTACAAGCACCCCATTATGGAAAAAAAATTGCCCCGGGGATTTGACCACCCCGGGAGCTCATTAAAAATAAAACGGACTTCTAGGTTTTTTTTCCTTTTCCACCGCATATGAGTACCATACGCATACTCCGCGATTTTTTATTTTTAAAACAGTTTTGGGCCCAAAGATCCATGTAGGACCCCCTGAGCAGGCCTAGAAGGTCAGGATGTTTCTACATCGCCCCCTTTCCTTATTTTTCAACTTTGTTTTACTGTTTTCTTGTGACTCAGTTCTACCGAGGCACAAGATGGCTGCCAACACTTCCTGGTTTAGAGTGTTGACAGACAGTTGATATCCAATCAGCATGCAGCTCGTGCTCGTAATTGTACCGATTTCTGTACGCGTGCAGTACTTCGTCTCTAGATATCACTATGATTTTACTTTTGATTTTCTCAGGATCTACTGAACAGATTTACACCATTTAACAAAAAGCACAAACTGCGAACCAAACTCTGCCTCTCTGCCAAATTTGGTGTAATTCCGTTCAGCCGTTCGGGCTGTAGCCCTGGCTAAAGGTCCCTATGGAAAATTGCATGGGGAAAACATGTTTTGGGACCCCCCTTTTTTCTCGGCCCCCACTTGACGAATCACCCCCAAACTTTCAGGAAAGGAGCGGAGCGGAGCAGCCCATTTTCTTGGAGAAATTCGCGAAGATTCGTCCATATATATATATAGACTGTCACGTGACTATGTAATTTAAAAGCGCGCACGTTTCCATTGTGCATTTTAAACTCTACCTGTGAACAAGGCAAAAGGTTGCTGAAACAAGTAAGGAGAAGGAGTACTTACTGCGCTGCTGTACCTGTGAATAAATGCTTTACTCTGGTATTGAGCCTCACCGGTGTTCTTGATGGTTGTCAAAGGATGGGCCTCTCCGGGACCATTGTTTGTGAGGCCGCCCTGCAGGGTCTGGGGCTCCTGTGCCCGGAGGCATTGTTTAGAATATGTATATATATATATATCACTGCTGTCGTGTGTTAAATAAAATCTATTGCCAAACCCGGAGTGCTTATATTCTCTTTCCATGACGGGAGGGAGATTTTGGAGCTTTTATATATATATATATATATATATATATATATATATATATATATCCAACAAACAGGTTCCCCCAAAGTAGAAAAGCCACACACAGGGAAGTTTCCTTTTCGTTTATTCCGTGCAAGTGACAGCAAAGTAGGTAAAAGCCATCCATCAATATAAACAGCCTGACGCGTTTCACGCTCTCTCGAGCATTTCATCAGAGGCTTCAAAGTTCAAACACCACAGAGCGCATACGCACTACTTTTAATTGTTACCACCTGCCCCAGTGGGCGTTGGCTCTTTCAGAGCATGATGGTCCTTGTAGTGCCATTCATACAACTTCAGTGAGCTGCTCTTTGTGATGCACGAATAAAATCCAAAATAAAGCCACAGTGGGTTTGGAAAGTCTTTCACTTCGACTTTGCTGCAAGTGCCTTCTTGCACAAACTGGCTTCCGTGTCCTTTACGCTGCTACTTTCAGTGGCTGCAGCTCGGTCCACACAGTATTCGTGGCAAGGCTTTTCCCCGACCGGAGCGGCCGTAAACTTCCAACAAACAGGTTCCCCCAAAGTAGAAAAGCCACACACAGGGAAGTTTCCTTTTCGTTTATTCCGTGCAAGTGACAGCAAAGTAGGTAAAAGCCATCCATCAATATAAACAGCCTGACGCGTTTCACGCTCTCTCGAGCATTTCATCAGAGGCTTCAAAGTTCAAACACCACAGAGCGCATACGCACTACTTTTAATTCCACCTGCCCCAGTGGGCGTTGGCTCTTTCAGAGCATGATGGTCCTTGTAGTGCCATTCATACAACTTCAGTGAGCTGCTCTTTGTGATGCACGAATAAAATCCAAAATAAAGCCACAGTGGGTTTGGAAAGTCTTTCACTTCGACTTTGCTGCAAGTGCCTTCTTGCACAAACTGGCTTCCGTGTCCTTTACGCTGCTACTTTCAGTGGCTGCAGCTCGGTCCACACAGTATTCGTGGCAAGGCTTTTCCCCGACCGGAGCGGCCGTAAACATCAAACAAACAGGTTCCCCCAAAGTAGAAAAGCCACACACAGGGAAGTTTCCTTTTCGTTTATTCCGTGCAAGTGACAGCAAAGTAGGTAAAAGCCATCCATCAATATAAACAGCCTGACGCGTTTCACGCTCTCTCGAGCATTTCATCAGAGGCTTCAAAGTTCAAACACCACAGAGCGCATACGCACTACTTTTAATTGTTACCACCTGCCCCAGTGGGCGTTGGCTCTTTCAGAGCATGATGGTCCTTGTAGTGCCATTCATACAACTTCAGTGAGCTGCTCTTTGTGATGCACGAATAAAATCCAAAATAAAGCCACAGTGGGTTTGGAAAGTCTTTCACTTCGACTTTGCTGCAAGTGCCTTCTTGCACAAACTGGCTTCCGTGTCCTTTACGCTGCTACTTTCAGTGGCTGCAGCTCGGTCCACACAGTATTCGTGGCAAGGCTTTTCCCCGACCGGAGCAGCCGTAAACATCCAACAAACAGGTTCCCCCAAAGTAGAAAAGCCACACACAGGGAAGTTTCCTTTTCGTTTATTCCGTGCAAGTGACAGCAAAGTAGGTAAAAGCCATCCATCAATATAAACAGCCTGACGCGTTTCACGCTCTCTCGAGCATTTCATCAGCGGCTTCAAAGTTCAAACACCACAGAGCGCATACGCACTACTTTTAATTGTTACCACCTGCCCCAGTGGGCGTTGGCTCTTTCAGAGCATGATGGTCCTTGTAGTGCCATTCATACAACTTCAGTGAGCTGCTCTTTGTGATGCACGAATAAAATCCAAAATAAAGCCACAGTGGGTTTGGAAAGTCTTTCACTTCGACTTTGCTGCAAGTGCCTTCTTGCACAAACTGGCTTCCGTGTCCTTTACGCTGCTACTTTCAGTGGCTGCAGCTCGGTCCACACAGTATTCGTGGCAAGGCTTTTCCCCGACCGGAGCGGCCGTAAACATCCAACAAACAGGTTCCCCCAAAGTAGAAAAGCCACACACAGGGAAGTTTCCTTTTCGTTTATTCCGTGCAAGTGACAGCAAAGTAGGTAAAAGCCATCCATCAATATAAACAGCCTGACGCGTTACCACGGCCTCCTTGAGTGCTGTGCATTTCTTGTGAATTGCAAAGAAAAGACTGAGCGCCATATATATATATATATATATATATATATATATATATATATATATATATATATATATATATATATATATATATATATATATATAAGTAACCGGACTCCTCACAGGTTGGAAAGGAGAAGAGGCCACAGAGGGAAGTAAGCAGGAGCCGTTTAATGATGGACAGCGTTGCAATATGCATTTCGGCGAATAGCCTTCTTCAGTTGCTGTTACTGTCACGTGATCACCCCGCCTGCACCTTTGAAGTGTCCAATATCACCCTCATTGGAAGGTGAGTATGATCCGGCCCTTAAGTCAAATGTTGATTACACCATGGTGGCACAAATGAGACTTCAACTCCCAGAAAGCAATATTTCTGGCGAGCATGTCGTGGGGACGGCAAATGTAGTAAGGGACAAAGATGCAGTGATGAAAAGAGGTTTTGCACGTCAAATGAAAGTCACACACACTCCTTCCAGTCCCCAACAGTCCAAACCTCTAGTGAATTGCCGCCAGGAAATAAGCCAAGTGTGGAGCCGAGATTACAATGAATTCGACTCCTCATTCGGTGACGAGCTGCCGCTGGCAGTGGGCTGAGGCGAACAAGACGCTTGAGGCGGGCAGGAAATGATCCGGGGAACGGAGAAACAAACAAGCCTTTACAGCTGGTGCCAGCACGTTCCTGCCGCTTGTAGAACCGGAGCCTCCAGCGCACCTCTGGCATGTGCGCAAAATAGATAAGTAATCGGACTCCTCACAGGTTGGAAAGGAGAAGAGGCCACAGAGGGAAGTAAGCAGGAGCCGTTTAATGATGGACAGCGTTGCAATATGCATTTCGGCGAATAGCCTTCTTCAGTTGCTGTTACTGTCACGTGATCACCCCGCCTGCACCTTTGAAGTGTCCAATATCACCCTCATTGGAAGGTGAGTATGATCCCGCCCCTAAGTCACATGTTGATTACACCATGGTGGCACAAATGAGACTTCAACTCCCAGAAAGCAATATTTCTGGCGAGCATGTCGTGGGGACGGCAAATGTAGTAAGGGACAAAGATGCAGTGATGAAAAGAGGTTTTGCACGTCAAATGAAAGTCACACACACTCCTTCCAGTCCCCAACAATCCAAACCTCTAGTGAATTGCCGCCAGGAAATAAGCCAAGTGTGGAGCCGAGATTACAATATATATATATACACACACAAATATATATATATATATATATATATATATATATATATATATATAGGGCGTTGTTTTGCCACTGCTTTATGAATAAATAATCGCTTCATCAAAATTGGGGCTCGGCGTTTTCCTTTAACGTTTTGAAGGAGACTGTGCTGTTTGATATATATATATATATATATCGCAAATATTCCACTCCATCCACTTCCACCAAAACCTCGGCGGCGAAGAAAGAGAAGCGAACCACTTCTTTGCAGGCAAGATGTTTTTATTTCAACCTTCTCAACAGCATACGACAGATGACGCGTTTCGGGCTCAGGCGCCCTTGATCACATAAAGGCTGTGAACGATTGAAGCCATTTTTAAATAAAATGCCCTTCCCATTCAGGTCACATGCTCAGCAAGTTAATAATAGACATAGCAGACAGACTGCGTGATACCACAGCAATAGTCGATGAAATATTGTTTATGTCACCATTTCATTATATCAACAGGACAAATTATCATGACCTACAATTATAATTCCGACTATATAATTTAATAGAACGGAAGATTGGTTAGTTTTAAAACTAGCGTCATGAAAAACATTTAATTGGAACCACATTCTGATTTCAAAAAAATAGACCAATTTGATAAATGAAAAATTTCTGGATGAATCCATATGTACATATAAAGTGCAATAGTGAAATTGCAACATAACTGCATCAATGCAATTAATTACTCGCTAATTTGTGAATCTGACATAGGAAAGGGAATGTGCATGACAATAACAGAGCATAGCAGCAATATTTTGTTCATTATTATTGAGTGTAATTTTCACTGACAACAAGTGCAAAAATACCATGTGCAGAAAGTGTGTTGTTACGTGCTTCGATAAAATGATTGTAAGAAAAAAATATATCTTAACAACCCGACCTCGGCTGAGGCATGACATGCTGAGCAGATGTTCTTGTAATCTATAGCTAAATTCAAAGAGATTACTTATCTCATATAAACAGTGTCTTACATCTCATCAAATTAGCTCAGCCCAAGTTTGAAAAAAAGTGAGATTAGGAATTGGTAGTACTCAAACAACTTATATCGGAAACTAACCAATATTCCCACCTGTGACTCAAAAATGACAATATGTGCATGAAAATAACATTCATAGAGTTGTTTACATCAATCCCAGCGACAAATTCTAGAATATCAACAATTGTACATGTAATTGAGAGAAGTTAACAGAGTATAAACACTGTCTATAGGCACGTATACATGTCTTCAGTGTTGTTCAGCCCATTTGGGCATTTGCTATCGAAGTTCAAGATAAATTTGGTTTCTAGCTTTCTTAGCAAAGCCTCTCTATTCCCCCCTCTACGTAGTTTGGGGACGGAAGATACCACATAATACTTTAAACAGGATAGGTTGTTTGCATGTGCTTGTTTAAAGTGGCGTGCCACGGGATAGTTGGGATCACTATGCAAGATAGCACGTAGATGTTGAAGGATTCTCTCGTGAACCTGCAGCTTTGTGCTACCAATGTAGTTAAGCCCACAGGTACAGGAGAGAACGTAAACTGCGTATTCAGTTTTACAATTGAAGTTCCCAACTATTTTATGTGGTATGGGACTGAACGGAGTGTAGTACTCTGTTGTGTTAATTCCAAATTTACATGCACGACATGTGGAGCATTTGTAGAATCCATCTTTGGGTTTCAACCAATTTGGTTTACTTCTTACTTCTGGACTCGCAAGATCTAATACTGCTCCCATGTTTCTCGCCCTACTAAAGGTAATAGTGGGGTTGGATGGCAAGTTCTTTCTAAGAACGGGGTCAGTGAGGACTATTGCCCAGTTCTTATTTAAGATAGATCTAATCTTACGTTCGTTCTCACTATATGCTGTGATTAGTCTCGGACATTGATCAGTTTCAAAAGACCTCGATGTAGCCGGTGAATCATGTAAAACATCTGGGGCTAATTCTTCCTCCATGGGGGTTGGTAATAAACTTGCCCTTGGTCTTAGTAAAGTTTTGGACATGGCTGCTGTCAAAATCTTATCAGAGTAGCCTCTTGCCTTCATGCGGCGCATGGATTCTGCAGCACAGGAACTGAATTCACTCTCTGTGCTACATATCCTTTTCAAACGCAATAGCTCTCCATAGGGAATGCTTGCGATCAAATGCCTGGGATGCGCACTTGAGGCATGGAGCGTGACATTACCCGCAGTAGATTTTCTAAACAGGGTACTTTCTACCTTCCCTTTGTCTACATATAGCTTGACATCTAGAAATTCCAAGCTGGAATTATCTATGTGGTGGGTAAAATGGAGATTCAAATTATTTTGATTGATGTTATAAATGAATTCCAGTGCTTCTACTCTGCTACCCTGCCACACGATGAAAATATCATCGATGTACCTATAGTAGTGTTTGATGTTTTCTTTAAAGATGGAAGAGTAGTCCCTCTTGAGGACCTGCTCCTCCCACCAGCCAACATGTAAACATGCGTAGCTGGGGGAGAAGCAGGCTCCCATAGCCACGCCCCTTAGTTGCTTAAACAATTCCTTCCCGAAAAGAAAGAAATTGTTATGGAGACACCAGCTAATCAAATTGATTAGTGCTTTGTTGTGCTGATAGTATTCGCACGGTCTTTGATCCAAGAAAAATTTAACCGCATTCAAACCTGCCTGGTGGTCTATGCTGGTATATAAAGACTCTATGTCTAATGAGATTAAATACATACCCTCAGACCATTGGATGTTCCTTATTTTCCCCAGGAAATCACCTGTATCTTTGATGTAGCTAGGCAGGGTTTTTACATGATTTTGCAGAAAGAAATCTACATATTGGCCCACCTGTTCCGCTACACTCCCTATAGCGGAAATGATGGGCCTGCCAGGAATAGGAGACACACCTTTATGCACTTTTGGTATTAAATACAATACTGGTACAGTAGGATTTTCATTGTGCATAAATTTGAATTCATCATTGGAAATCAGGCCATCGCTACGTGAATATATATATATTTATTTAAATTGTTTACATCCGCTCCGGTCGGGGAAAAGCCTTGCCACGAATACTGTGTGGACCGAGCTGCAGCCACTGAAAGTAGCAGCGTAAAGGACACGGAAGCCAGTTTGTGCAAGAAGGCACTTGCAGCAAAGTCGAAGTGAAAGACTTTCCAAACCCACTGTGGCTTTATTTTGGATTTTATTCGTGCATCACAAAGAGCAGCTCACTGAAGTTGTATGAATGGCACTACAAGGACCATCATGCTCTGAAAGAGCCAACGCCCACTGGGGCAGGTGGTAACAATTAAAAGTAGTGCGTATGCGCTCTGTGGTGTTTGAACTTTGAAGCCTCTGATGAAATGCTCCAGAGAGCGTGAAACGCGTCAGGCTGTTTATATTGATGGATGGCTTTTACCTACTTTGCTGTCACTTGCACGGAATAAACGAAAAGGAAACTTCCCTGTGTGTGGCTTTTCTACTTTGGGGGAACCTGTTTGTTGGATGTTTACGGCCGCTCCGGTCGGGGAAAAGCCTTGCCACGAATACTGTGTGGACCGAGCTGCAGCCACTGAAAGTAGCAGCGTAAAGGACACGGAAGCCAGTTTGTACAAGAAGGCACTTGCAGCAAAGTCGAAGTGAAAGACTTTCCAAACCCACTGTGGCTTTATTTTGGATTTTATTCGTGCATCACAAAGAGCAGCTCACTGAAGTTGTATGAATGGCACTACAAGGACCATCATGCTCTGAAAGAGCCAACGCCCACTGGGGCAGGTGGTAACAATTAAAAGTAGTGCGTATGCGCTCTGTGGTGTTTGAACTTTAAAGCCTCTGATGAAATGCTCCAGAGAGCGTGAAACGCGTCAGGCTGTTTATATTGATGGATGGCTTTTACCTACTTTGCTGTCACTTGCACGGAATAAACGAAAAGGAAACTTCCCTGTGTGTGGCTTTTCTACTTTGGGGGAACCTGTTTGTTGGATGTTTACGGCCGCTCCGGTCGGGGAAAAGCCTTGCCACGAATACTGTGTGGACCGAGCTGCAGCCACTGAAAGTAGCAGCGTAAAGGACACGGAAGCCAGTTTGTGCAAGAAGGCACTTGCAGCAAAGTCGAAGTGAAAGACTTTCCAAACCCACTGTGGCTTTATTTTGGATTTTATTCGTGCATCACAAAGAGCAGCTCACTGAAGTTGTATGAATGGCACTACAAGGACCATCATGCTCTGAAAGAGCCAACGCCCACTGGGGCAGGTGGTAACAATTAAAAGTAGTGCGTATGCGCTCTGTGGTGTTTGAACTTTGAAGCCTCTGATGAAATGCTCGAGAGAGAGCGTGAAACGCGTCAGGCTGTTTATATTGATGGATGGCTTTTACCTACTTTGCTGTCACTTGCACGGAATAAACGAAAAGGAAACTTCCCTGTGTGTGGCTTTTCTACTTTGGGGGAACCTGTTTGTTGGATGTTTACGGCCGCTCTGGTCGGGGAAAAGCCTTGCCACGAATACTGCGTGGACCGAGCTGCAGCCACTGAAAGTAGCAGCGTAAAGGACACGGAAGCCAGTTTGTGCAAGAAGGCACTTGCAGCAAAGTCGAAGTGAAAGACTTTCCAAACCCACTGTGGCTTTATTTTGGATTTTATTCGTGCATCACAAAGAGCAGCTCACTGAAGTTGTATGAATGGCACTACAAGGACCATAATGCTCTGAAAGAGCCAACGCCCACTGGGGCAGGTGGTAACAATTAAAAGTAGTGCGTATGCGCTCTGTGGTGTTTGAACTTTGAAGCCTCTGATGAAATGCTCGAGAGAGTGTGAAACGCGTCAGGCTGTTTATATTGATGGATGGCTTTTACCTACTTTGCTGTCACTTGCACGGAATAAACGAAAAGGAAACTTCCCTGTGTGTGGCTTTTCTACTTTGGGGGAACCTGTTTGTTGGATGTTTACGGCCGCTCCGATCGGGGAAAAGCCTTGCCATGAATACTGTGTGGACCGAGCTGCAGCCACTGAAAGTAGCAGCGTAAAGGACACGGAAGCCAGTTTGTGCAAGAAGGCACTTGCAGCAAAGTCAAAGTGAAAGACTTTCCAAACCCACTGTGGCTTTATTTTGGATTTTATTCGTGCATCACAAAGAGCAGCTCACTGAAGTTGTATGAATGGCACTACAAGGACCATCATGCTCTGAAAGAGCCAACGCCCACTGGGGCAGGTGGTAACAATTAAAAGTAGTGCGTATGCGCTCTGTGGTGTTTGAACTTTGAAGCCTCTGATGAAATGCTCGAGAGAGCGTGAAACGCGTCAGGCTGTTTATATTGATGGATGGCTTTTACCTACTTTGCTGTCACTTGCACGGAATAAACGAAAAGGAAACTTCCCTGTGTGTGGCTTTTCTACTTTGGGGGAACCTGTTTGTTGGATGTTTACGGCCGCTCCGGTCGGGGAAAAGCCTTGCCACGAATACTGTGTGGACCGAGCTGCAGCCACTGAAAGTAGCAGCGTAATGGACACGGAAGCCAGTTTGTGCAAGAAGGCACTTGCAGCAAAGTCGAAGTGAAAGACTTTCCAAACCCACTGTGGCTTTATTTTGGATTTTATTCGTGCATCACAAAGAGCAGCTCACTGAAGTTGTATGAATGGCACTACAAGGACCATCATGCTCTGAAAGAGCCAACGCCCACTGGGGCAGGTGGTAACAATTAAAAGTAGTGCGTATGCGCTCTGTGGTGTTTGAACTTTGAAGCCTCTGATGAAATGCTCGAGAGAGCGTGAAACGCGTCAGGCTGTTTATATTGATGGATGGCTTTTACCTACTTTGCTGTCACTTGCACGGAATAAACGAAAAGGAAACTTCCCTGTGTGTGGCTTTTCTACTTTGGGGGAACCTGTTTGTTGGATGTTTATGGCCGCTCCGGTCGGGGAAAAGCCTTGCCACGAATACAGTGTGGACCGAGCTGCAGCCACTGAAAGTAGCAGCGTAAAGGACACGGAAGCCAGTTTGTGCAAGAAGGCACTTGCAGCAAAGTCGAAGTGAAAGACTTTCCAAACCCACTGTGGCTTTATTTTGGATTTTATTCGTGCATCACAAAGAGCAGCTCACTGAAGTTGTATGAATGGCACTACAAGGACCATCATGCTCTGAAAGAGCCAACGCCCACTGGGGCAGGTGGTAACAATTAAAAGTAGTGCGTATGCGCTCTGTGGTGTTTGAACTTTGAAGCCTCTAATGAAATGCTCGAGAGAGCGTGAAACGCGTCAGGCTGTTTATATTGATGGATGGCTTTTACCTACTTTGCTGTCACTTGCACGGAATAAACGAAAAGGAAACTTCCCTGTGTGTGGCTTTTCTACTTTGGGGGAACCTGTTTGTTGGATATATATATATATATATATATATATATATATATATATATATATATATATATATATATATATATATATATATATATATGTATATATATATATATATATATATTACCTACTGGCGGTCGACAGTAGGTATATATAATTAGGATTTTTTCTCTATGGGATTTTTGAAAATTCTATGTCGAATAACTTTGGCGTTTGAGGACGGAATTGGCTGACATTTTCAGGAAAATGGCACATTTTGTTTCTGAGCAGCCCCTAAAAATTTGGGGGGGTTTCGTCAAGGGGGGGCCGAGAAAAAAGGGGGGTCCCAAAACGTGTTTTTCCCATGCAATTTTCCATTTGGCGGTTGGCCTCACTTTTAGCTCGAACGGCTGAATGGATTTTCACGAAACTTGGCAAAATTGTAGGGACTGGTAGCTCGATGTGCCTTTGCTAGGTCTCAATATATGTGTTCCGGTGGATTTTGAGAAATTAACGTTCAAAAAAATATATATATCTGTAAGCGCGCTCCGGGCAGCGCCCCGGTTCGCGTACCTGACGCGTAACGGAACTTCGCGAAGCGAAGCTGATTGGCTCTTCGGTGTCTGTCAACATTCTAAACAGTCTGGAGCGGCCGCCATCTTGTCTCTCGGTAGGATCGAGAGACAAGAGGAGGCCAAAACAAAGGGGGAAATGACCATAAGGGGGCATAGTAGATTCTCCCTGACCCCCTAGGTTTGATGTGGAGGCTTTAAAAGGGCCCCGCGGGGCAAAAAAAAAATATTTTTTGTTTTTTTTGCTTGGGGAGCGCCCGGTACGCGCACCGGGAAGCGGTCTGGGGAGCGTACTATAAGGAAAAAAGAATGATAGACTATGATATTTTGAAATATTGTATGTTTATTGATTGTTCTTTTTGTTGTTTTTTTTTTGTTTTTTTTATTTAAGTAGCAGTATTTATGATTATTAAATATAAATTTATTTTTGTGATTGTGCACAGTATACTATAAGTCTGACTTTACATTATAATCAATTTGGTACTAGTTTATGAATTACATATAAAAATGATTAAAGACTCAAACAATTTTTTATTATTAAATATAATTTTATTTTTCTGATTCTTTTTCAAAATTTAATAGAACGTCTAACATTTGACTGTCCGATATGTCTTCTTTTTGACTGAACATAACTTCCCACATTTGACCGTCCTCATATTAAAGTAAGAAATCCACAGATTCTACACATTGTAGAAGTTCATGGTCTCGTGATTCATCCATGAATTCCAAGTCAATGGGTTCAATGATTTCCTCATTGTTCATGTCTAGGACAATTTCAAAGGAAACGTTCTGTTCTCCTTCCATTTTTGTGCTGAAATTTGCATAAAAAATAAATATATCAGTAGAGATAGGGCACTGTTGGGTTTAAGTTCAGACAGGTACTTTTGAGGAGTGAAGTAGTACTATTAAAAAGTGCCTGTGAAAAAGCCTAAGTAAATTCATAATTATACCACAGAAACCTAAATCAATCCATAATTATAATAAACAAGCCTTTCTCAATGTCTAACTCTTACAGAGGGATAGTATATAACTATCTGAAAATGTTTTCAAATTTATAAAATAACATCTTACCTTTTAAAAACAAGTTTAAGTTGTGAGTGAAAATGATCTTGCAATGTAGTTCAGGAAGTAGTAGTCAAAATGGCTGTGTTTCTCTCTCTTTCTTTATATATATTCAGGTACATAACCAATCAAATGTCAGGTAAAAAAAAGTAGAAAATGAAAGTAACATTTTAATTGGTTGTCAATTCCAACACTTCAGATGTGTTTTGTGAAGTAATTTACCTCAGGGTATTTAGAGAGGTCTACAGGCTAAATGGCTAAATGGAATTCCAATCAAATTTGTGAAAATGGTAGGGATTGGTATGTAGTATGAGCTAATCTATATTTGGTGAAAGTGTCTCCAGTGGTTTTTCTGTGAATTACTTTCCCACCTTTTTTGAGCGAGCGCTTCCCGGTGCGCGCCCCGGTACGTGAACCGGCAGCGTTACGGGAGTCCTCCATGTTGTGTTTCGGTAGAATTGAGATACAAGATGGAGGGCAAATAATGTTGAGAATGGGTAGAAGGGGGCACGGTAGACGTATCCTGACCCCCTATGTTTTCTGAGGGTGGCTAAGGAGGCCCATATGTGCGAAAAAACCCCATTTTTTTTCAAATTTTCGCGCGGTTAGCGTCCGGTGCGCGTACCGGGTAGCGCTCCGGAAAGCGTAAATTGTGAAAACTAGTGAAAAAAGTTAGAGTAAAATAATAATTGTGAGTGATCAGATGTAGGGTAGCTCTGAAAAGAGCTTTTGGGTCCTGTGGCTGATGTAGGTACCTATAAGTAGGTACCAATGCACAGTCTTAAATTGAGGATGAAAATTCTGTTCCCCTCATCTGAGAAGTGAACTCCATCTGCTCTGTAGATATCTTGCATGTAGTAACGCAAGTTATTGTTGTAGATGGAGCCCATTCCATGGTCTCTCATGTAAGCTGAAACAGACTTATTTACATGCTTTCTCGATTTCTCAATTTGTGGACAAAATTGGTTGGACCACCTCCATTTCTGTCTTTGGCATATATTTGAATATACCAAGGCAGTTTGAGGAAATAGTGCCATCAATTGCTCAAAGGTGTCCTTTAAAAGCATTTCCAGACCTACCCCAGTCAAAGTGCCCAAGTCATTTCCTCCACAGTGCACAATTAACAGGTCAGGTTTTGGCAAATGCAAAAAGGTTTTCACCAATGGTATCAATTGGTGACATCTTAATCCTCTGTGGCCAATCCAGTTGATTTCCACATTTTGTAAATTGAGGTTGTGTAAATTTCTGTTATCAGCATAACTTTGAGCCCAGTGGATATAACTATGTCCAACAATCCAGACAGAAAACATGGTGAGAGGAGGTTCTGCTGCAGTCAGATGAAGTGTGGTAATGAAATGGCAGTTGAAACAGTAGGAGTATGTAATGAAAAAAACTGTGGAGTTTCTGTAGTAATTAATCAGTAGCAGTGATTGGGGGATTTTGATTGCTGAAAACAGAAAGTTAGGGTGCATGGATGAGTTCTTTGAAAGATGTAATTTGAATGGTCAAGAAAAAATCATTTTATGAAAGATTGCACTGGATACGCAGGTGTACTGAGAGTTCAGAGTTCAATTGAAACATTGTTGTGTGAAATTGCAAACATGAGAGGTCTTTCAGGAGGTGGTTGCTATGGAAAAAAGGCAGAAAGGGCAGAGGGGGGAAGGGTGTTGATTTGAAAAAAGTGAGGGAAGAGTTTTGATTGGGTGACATGAGAGATATGTGTGATGAATTACAGCATTTCTGTGCCATTGTTGGTTGCAGCCTCTGGAGTGCATACCTTTTGCTCTGCTGAAGACAAATTGGTGTGTGTCTGAGACTGTTTTGAAACTCAAAAAGTATTTGCTAAGGTGAGAAAAGATTCATTTAATTTAAATAGAGAATAGTATGCTTTAAGGAGAAAATTATGAAGAAAGTTGTGTATTTAAAATGTTGCTTTGTGTCAAGTGTTTTACAAATAGATTTTGTTTCTTTGAGTTACATAGCCATGTTACATAGGCATGTTAAAAGTGACGCAAAAATGGTGCAAGGGCCTTAAAAAAATGCTTTCATGTGTCTTAGGGCATTTTAAGTCACTTCCCCATGAATGTAGGTATATAATTACTTTACATGATGTGTTTAAAAACGTTTCTTGAAATCAATTAGGTTTCTTGATATGTACTGCTAGAGTTTCATAGGTTGCTTGGGGCATATTTACAAGTCCTTTGAGTTCCTTTGATGTTATTTTTCCCATTTTAATTTAAGACATTTCCTTGTGGTGCAAGGTCCTTGTAAATACGCCCCCATGTGTGCTTGGCAAATTTAGATTTTGATTCTTTGAGTTACATAGCCATGTTAAAAGTGACGCAAAAATGGTGCAAGGGCCTTAAAAAACGCTTTCATGTGTCTTAGAGCATTTTAAGTCACTTCCCCATGAATGTAGGTATATAATTGCTTTACATGATGTGTTTAAAAACGTTTTTTGAAATCAATTAGGTTTCTTGATATGTACTGCTAGAGTTTCATAGGTTGCTTGGGGCATATTTACAAGGCCTTTGAGTCCCTTTGATGTTATTTTTCCCATTTTAATTTAAGACATTTCCCCGTGGTGCAAGGTCCTTGTAAATACGCCCCATGTGTGCTTGGCAAATTTAGATTTTGATTCTTTGAGTTACATAGCCATGTTCCATACAGTGCTCACCTTCTGCGTAGTCTTTGATATGCTAGACTCCATCTGCACAATGAGATATCTAAGCAAAGGAAACACAGGTGATGTGATTGTGAAATGAGCAAAAGAAATTCCACATTTTTCAATTACATCACCTGTGTTTTCTAACATTACGAATCACATTGTGCAGATGAGGTTTAGGCCTGTCCAGGGACACAGAAGAGGTCTGGCCTTTGTTCAATCAATCAATCAATCAAAGACATTTATAGAGCGCACTACTTACCCGTAGGGTCTCAAGGCGCTTGGGGGGGGGGGCCGTTACTGCTCGAACAGCCAGGTCTTGAGCTTCTTCCTGAAGGAGAGGTGGTCTTGGGTCAGGCGCAGGTCGGTCGGGAGGGAGTTCCAGGTCTTGGCAGCCAGGTAGGAGAAGGACCTTCCTCCTGTTGTCGCTCTTCGGATGCGGGGGACGGTGGCGAGGGCGTGGTTGGCTGATCGGAGGTGGCGTTTGGGAGCGTAGAAGTTGATTCGGTTGTTGAGGTAGCTCGGGCCTTGATCGTGTAGGGCTTTGTGTGCGTGGGTGAGGAGACGGAAGGTGATTCTTTTGTTGACGGGGAGCCAGTGCAGGTCTCTCAGATGTCCGGAGAAGTGGCTGGTTCGTGGGATGTCGAGGATGAGTCTGGCTGAGGCGTTCTGGATCCGCTGGAGTCTCTTCTGGAGCTTGGCGGTGGTGCCGGCGTAGAGAGCGTTGCCGTAGTCCAGTCGGCTGGTGACGAGGGCCTGGGTGACGGTCTTCCTGGTTTCGGTGGGGATCCACCAGAAGATCTTCCATAGCATGCGAAGGATGTTGAAGCATGACGAGGAGACAGCGTTGACTTGCCTGGTCATGGAGAGGGAGGAGTCCAGGATGAAACCCAGGTTCCGTGCGTGGTCCGTTGGTTTGGGTGCGGTGCCCAGGGCGGGGGGCCACCAGGAGTCGTCCCAGGCGGAGGGCCAGGAGCCCAGGATGAGGACCTCCGTCTTGTCTGAGTTCAGTTTCAGGCGGCTGGTTGTCATCCACTCGGCTACATCCTTCATCCCTTCGTGCAGATTAGCTCTGGCGGCGGCGGGGTCGTTGGTCAGGGAGAGGATCAGCTGGGTGTCGTCGGCGTAGGAGATTATGTTGAGGTTGTGTTGGCGTGCGATGGCCGCGAGGGGGCTCATGTAGACGTTGAAGAGGGTGGGGCTCAGCGAGGATCCTTGAGGGACGCCGCAGATGACTTCGGTGGCCTCTGACTTGAACGGTGGTAGGCGGACTCTCTGTGTTCTTCCGTCGAGGAAGGAGATGATCCATTCCAGTGCCATCTCCTGGATTCCGACGTTGCTGAGGCGCTGCACTAGGGTGCGGTGGCAGACAGTGTCGAATGCCGCGGAGAGGTCTAGGAGGATGAGGGCCGCTGACGCAGCGGCGGTGCAAAAGATTTGCTATCTTGCGACATATTTACAACTTGATGCATCTAGGCAGATGTGTCATCCTGTAAAGTCCTGTGCCACATGAAACATGCGTCAGATTTCATGTGAGCGTTTTGTTGTAGGGTGGCCAGTCATTTGCATGAAAGCCCTGTAAAACTAACACAGTAAAATTAAGAAGATTTCACTGAGTCACATTTATGGCATTGCTGAATCAAATCCTTACGCCTGTTTGAAACAGCATCGCTGGACATGGTAAATAATATCTGCAAAATGTTACTCTTGTTAAACAATTTTACAATTATAGTCTCTGAGATTTGTCTCTTACTCTGCAACATCTCATTGTTGTTCTCTTTCTTTAAAGATAACGACAACATCAAGCATGAGTGATAATGAGCAATCTGTTGATCTTGATATTATCATTGAAATTGTGATTGAAACATCAGTGGCAGTAGATCCCTTGGATGATTTAAATCCTGAGAATGATGAAGAACATGATGAGGATGCCGATTTGTCAGAATTGTATGACATAGGGTGGGAAGCTGACCTGCTTGAGCCTATGGAACTATAAACATTTATTTTTAAAAGTTACTGGAAATGAAAAGTAAACATGTAAACCGTTTCATTTAAAATTAAACACAACTTCAAAAACAGCTTGTGTGTAGTGTCTTTAATAAAATAGTCAAATATGCTCATAAAATTAGTTCAGATTCACATATAAAACAGCACAGGTCAAATGTAGAAGCATTCCATTTCTTTGCTACTATTTGTGACTACTAAATTTGCCAATGCACTAAAAATTATTGTATGTAAAAATGACAAGTAGTGTGTTAAATTTTTGACGACTGTTATTGATTTACTGTTTGGTAATAGTGGTTAATAACATTTTTAATTATATTTTACCACAGATTCAACTGCAGATCATTTCAAAAGTACATAATGCCATCTAAAGAACGAAACAGAAAGGCTACAAAACGGCAAAGACAGCAGCTTACTAAATGCTTGCAGCAGTCCTCTACAATAAAAACTCGTCAAGTCACCAAGAAAGCTCCGGGTAAGAAAACGAAATCATTCCTAAGAAACATTTGTAGAAAAAAAAGTAGTACTACAGAAAATGTTTTAGTCCAGAAAAAGAGAACCAATTTAAACGGAAAGGAAAGGCCAATCAAAAATGTTACTGCTAGAGCAGGAGATAACTCTGTGCATGGTAGTAGAAGGAAAAATCAGTTTAGGGACATTCGTAGACGAATGATCCGCAACAGGATAATTGGCAATTTGTTAAAAAATATTAAGAAAGGTCAACAGAAAGTGGTTTTTTATAAGAGAAAAAAAAAAGTTGTGAAAATTATTGATCAGGCATTTGAAATTAAGCGAAAGTTATTTATTTTGATAATCAATAGAATTAGGAAGCTAAACAAGGCAATTTATGATTTCAAAAGAAATAGTAGATGGAAGAGAACAGTTAATCGTAGTAATTTTTGTGAAGTTTTTTCAGGAGAATGGATGCATAGTTCAAGTTGTGAGGCATTTTTTAATGAGGAGAGTTATTTCCAGGATAATGATTTGGTGCATGCAGTTGACACCAGTGGTCGAGCTTATGAGGTGAAAGATGGTTGTCCAGTTGAAAAAGAAAAACTTGTGACAACAGAGGCAGAAGAGGTGTTAGGTAATGAGGTTTTATGAAGACGTCCTAAGGGACCAGTGTATACCTGGAAGTGTAGTAGTATTTGCAGTGTGCGACAGGATTCCATCAATTTGCTTTGTGATTTTGTACGGACATTTAATAAGAAAACTTTAAAACAGAAAATGAAGTTGTTGCAAGAATTAGATCCTTGCAGAGTGAGAGAAGTGACTGGTTTGCATGGTCATTCACTGGCTTGTCTTTCCAGGAGCGTATGCCAGAGTGTTTTTCATCATTTCAGGATGCTAGCAGTGCATCATAATAAAGTGAGGAAATTATTTAGAATGTTCAATTATGCTAAGAGTCCAGCAATTATGCTTAAACAATTATGCACTGCTCTTTTGCATGGTTCTGAAGTAGATGTGAAGAATATTTGTGAAGAAATTGAGTTTTGTTACTTTGCAAGTAAAGAGGAGAATGTTGAAATTGACCCAGAAGAAGAAGGTAATGTGGAAGATAGTGTACAGGTTTCCAGTACAGATCATTTTCAGAAAGAAATTGCCACGTTTCAGGTGAAATCAAGTGAGAGGCCTAATTTTACTTGTGTGTGTTGTCGACGCACTTATTATAAGAATCAGACTAAGTTAGTGGATTTATATGCGAAAAGTAAAAGTGAAAATAATAGTGAATGGAAGGATTTTGCAACATACTTGATGGTAGAAAATTGTTTTGATTTGGGATTGGATCAACGTGTGTGTACTTATTGTTGTAACAAATTAAATCAAAACCGGATGCCTGCTAGAGCGGTTCATAATAATCTGGAATTGGTTGAGATTCCTTCTGAATTGAAGGATTTAAATACTTATGAATCTATTTTGATTCAAAGTATCCATCCCTTTCAGGCTATTGTACGAATGGAGCGAAAAACAGGGAAATTGCCTCCATCAGATTTACAGAGAGGATTAAAGGGAAGAGTTGTTTATTTGCCTCTAGATTTGAAGAAAAACATTAATACAATTGGAGTAGAGAAAGTGGAAGAGGAACCTCTGGTTATCTTAGTTAATGGGGTTCCGACAAAGAGTAAGAAAATCTGGCAAGATTTAGTGGATGTTAGGAAAGTCAAAAAGGCAACATTGTATTTGAAGAAAAACAATAAGTACTACAAGAATGTATACGTTGCAAAAGAGGAAGTAAGTGAAGAAGAGGATAGCGGTTTGTGTGCTGGTCAAATTGAGAAAGTAGAAGCCTCTAAAAATGAAGAAATATATGAACATTATAGTGTTCATCCTTTGCATTCCAAGGAAGTCATGGGGAATGCTATTGAGTTGTTTCAAATGAAACAAGCCAAAGGAAGTCCCATTAGTGTTTGGGAGGAAAGTTTGGAAGCTCGGTGTTTCCCACAGCTATTTCCAACAGGTCAAGGAGGAAGATATGATGAGCGACCTGATCAAATTCCTGCTTCTGAATACTGGACTTTACGATTGTATGCAGAAGATCCTAGGTTTCGTCAATGCATTCCCTATTTGTTTCATCTACTGTTTGAAAGCGATCTGTCTGGACTGTCATATGCAGTGAACCACATCTTGAAAAGTGGTGTACACATGCAAAATATCTCGGCAAGTGACTTTATGGATAAAGTCAATGTGCAAGACAGTATTTTGGATTCTCACCTGATTAATCTCATGGCGTGTCAGCGTGGTACTAATGAGTACTGGTACCGTCGTCATGGTGATTTAAAATGTATGCTGAGGAACTTAGGAACTCCCACATGGTTCCTCACTCTCAGCTGTGCCGAGTATGGCCGGGAAGACTTACTTGAATTTCTACGAGAGGCAAATGAAAATATCGAATTCAAGACACCCGGAGAAATGTGCTCCTTGGATCCAGTGAATGTATGCAGGTACTTCAATCATAGATTTGAAGCTATGATGTCTTTCATCATGAACAAGAAAAATCCACCTCTTGGAGAGGTGTTGGATTTCTTCTGGAGAAAGGAGTACCAAGCAAGAGGTGCTCCTCATATACATATGCTGCTGTGGATCAAAGATGCACCCAATTTTGGAACAGATCCGGATGACTTAGTGATGAGTTTCATAGAACAGTATTCTACATGTGCTGTTCCAAAGGCAAAGAAAGACAAAAGCCTAAGAGAACAAGTTTTACGTTTCCAAAGCCATCGTTGTGGAAAGTACTGTCGTCGTAAATTCAGAAACAAGGACAAGTTCTACACAAAATGTCGTTTCGCCTTTCCACGACCGGTGATTTCTAAAGGAAGAGTGAACAGTTTGATGTCTTCACTGCGACATAATGTGATGAAGAAATCACCCAAAAATACGTACAATTTGAAAAGGAACGAAGAGTCCAAGTACATCAACGACTACAACCCAGTGATTTTGTCCATGTGGAATGCTAACATGGATATACAGCTTGTGGCTGATAACTGTATGGCTGTGGCTCGGTATGTGACATCTTACATCACCAAAAAAGAAAAGACAGAATTGAAGGATATGTGGGAGGACATTTCCCATGAAAAGAGCCTCAGTAAGAAGTTGTACAGTTTCAGTCTGAAGATGTTGTCGCATCCAGAAATCAGAGCTTATGAATGTTCTGACCGGTTGTCTTCAGCAAGTCTCTATGCCAAATCCAGGAGTATCATTTGGGCGAGTCTTGGTCTTGCTGCAACGAGTAATCGAGTTCTGAAACCTGTACGGGAAATTGAGTATTTGGCGGAGAAGGAGCCAAACAGTACAGATATTTTGAAGACCAACATGTTGGATACATATTATCCAAATAGAAGCAGTCACCTCGAGAATGTTTGTCTGTATGAGGTTCTACAAAATTACATATTCAAGAGGAACATCAAAGAAGATATTGATAAAGGAGTGTATGCTGTAATTGGAAGTGAGGGATGTCTGGTCAAGCAAAGAAAATGTCACTTGGTAAACCATCGAAAATTGAGTGGCGAATCTCCTGAAAGAAAATAGTTTTTCTATTTAGCACTTTTGCAACTTTTCAAGCCTTGGCGTGCAGAAGAGGAACTGCTTGGAGATTTCCTCTGTTACAAAGACTCTTTCAATGCCGCCAAGGAGACCATGGAATGTCCTGTTTTTCCCAAATATCTAGAAATGTTGAATGCGGAAATCGAGCAGGAAGCAACGATTGCAGCCGAGATTGCTAGAGACAGTTCTCAGGACAGTCAGAGTTCTGTTTCATTGAGTCAGGATCCACTAGGAGGACCAGTTATCGAAAATGAAGCTGCCACTGCCATGATTGAAGTGGAAAGAGCCATGGCACATGCTCAGGAGGATGCGGTTAACTTAGAAGACTTGGAAAGACAACTCAACGTTGAGCAGAGGAAAATATATGACAAAGTTACCAACCAAATAGATCATGGATTAAGTCATGAGAAGAAAGAGTGCTCATGTACGTCGTTGAAGCCTGTCCGACTGTACGTGAGTGGAGAAGCGGGAACTGGAAAAAGTTTCCTCATTAAAGCAATTTCATGTTATTTGCAGAAAAGGACTGAGTCATCGCTGTCTTGTGTTGTCACCGCTCCAACTGGACTGGCAGCACATAACATTAAAGGTATTACTTTGCATCGTCTACTGATGCGGCCAGTGGAGCATGATAACAAATTACAATACCACAAGTTATCTGGAGATGCTTGTTGTGAAGTTTCAAGAGTCTTGAGGAAAATGAAACTTCTTATCATTCACGAAGTAAGCATGGTTTCCAATGTCATGCTTGCCTTTGTGCATTTAAGAATGCAAGAAGTTCTCAAAACAGAGTATGATGTGTTATTTGGTGGCAAACACATCATTGTTTTCGGTGATCTTCTGCAGCTGACACCAGCGAAAGGACAACCTGTGTTCAAAATGCTCACGCATGAAGATACCAGGAAGTGCCTAGGGAGCATTGGCAACGTCAATAAATGGTTAAACTTCAATTATGCTGAACTGCGTGAAAATATGCGCCAAGCGAAGGATGAAGAGTATAAGAATATTCTACAAGATGTTAGAATCGGAAAAGTGACCGAGCATGGGAAAGAAGCTTTACATGCACGATTACTATCAAATTTGTATCCAGAAGAAGACATTGTGCCTGAGAATATTTTTCAGAGAATTACTGAGAAGAAATCTGGAATATGTTTGATGCCAACTCTTGCAGAATGTGCCATCTTCAACAACAAAATGTTGCATTTAGAAAAGCAAGAGATTGTGAAACTGGAAGCTATTGACAGAGTAGAGCATATGGGAGCAACAATTATTTTGTCTGAGAATTTGAAATCAAAATTGGATTCATTAGAGAAGACTATATCTAAAACTGCAGGTTTTGAAAAGACTCTGAATGTGTGCTTAAATTGCCGTATCATTTTAAGAAGGAATTTACATGTTGAAAGAGGTCTGGTAAATGGATCAATGGGTAATGTTGTTGATTTTGAGGAATACAGAAATAGAGATGGAATTGAATTTAAAAAAATTAAATTTGATGGCATTGAGGAAGTACAGCTAATTGGTCGTTGCTCTGCTAGGTTTTTGCTTGTAAAAGACTTATATGTTCGCCGTAGGCAGTTTCCTGTTTGCTTGGCATATGCGGTGACAATCCATAAATCGCAAGGTTTAAGTGTAGACAGTGCATTGGTGAATATTGGCAGTTCTGTGTTCAAGGAGGGTATGGCATATGTGGCATTGTCACGAGTCAGAACTTTATCGGGATTGTACTTGATTGAGTGTGATGTCACAAACATTTGTGCGGATCTAGATTGTGTTAAGGAATACAATAGGTTAAGAAGAGAGTATGCGCCACATTTGCCTCAATATCCTTTGTTTGAGAAACGTGTGGTAGGCCGGAAACGAAGAAATGTGACCAGTAGTAGGGAGGTTGTAGTAAAAAGACGAAAAGACGATGAACCCGAAATTATAAGCAGAAAGAAAAAGGATTTTGTTGAAGATGTTGTTGGTTTTCAATTTGAAAACAGTTCTGGTGTCAACTGCTATGCTAATGTAGTGGTTAATGTTTTGTTTTCTCTAGAAAATTTAAAAGAAGAGATTGTGGTCAATTTGGATCAAAGATTTTGCAGTTTGTTGAATTCTGTGTTAGAGAAATGTAGCACTGATAGAACAAAAATAGAAAGTGTGTCTGAAATTCGAAATCTGTTAGACAAATGTTCAGGTCAAACGCAATTCTCTCAAAATATTCAGCAAGATTGTCAGGAGTTTTTAATGTATATGCTTGATGTATTACAAGATGAAGGTGTAGATGTAGATCACCTGTTTGGTCTTTCTTATCAATGGCAGCATGACTGCGAGAACTGTAGGGTATCAAGTACTACTAGTGTAGACTCAGAAAAATGTATATATTTAACTTTGCCAGACAGTAAATCAGTATCCTTTAATAAGCTAGTAAAAGCAGCCGATCACAACATGGAGTGTAGCCAATGTAAGTCTGAAATGTTGTCCACATTATTTATACGAACATATGGCCAGTATGTCATTTTAATGTTCCAACGATGTAGGCCTGATGGAACAAAATTGACAACTTTAATTAAAAATTTTGTGGCTTCGCAGTTGTCAATATCAGGAAGGACTTTTGTAACTGCAGCAATTATATATCATGACGGTCCTTCAACAACATCAGGACATTACACAGCTTATTTGAAGTCTAGAAACGGCTGGTCATTCTGCAATGATTCTGTTTTAACTTTAAAAAAAAAATTGCCTTTTGACCATAAAAATTCTTACCTGGTGTTTTTACAACCAAACTTTTAGGTAAAGAATCTCGGGATTTGCTCTGAGGAATTTCAAGAGGTTCTAATGGCTCCTACACTATTTGGCCTTGAGGATAAGTGTAGTACAGAGTCAAAAGTTATTTTTCAGTTTTAAGTAGTTCCTGAAAAAAAGAAGGTTTTCTTACAGAAAGTGGTGGGCACGGATTAGTTAAAGGACAACAGAGTATTTCCCAAAGCAAACGGTGTTCTTACCATAACACTTGACGTCATGGAAAAATAACTGCACTTTGAATGAGTTCAGAAAAACTGTTTCTTTTAATAAGCTAATTCAAGCAGCCAATCAAAACATGGAGTAGAGGTAATGTAAGTCTGCAATGCTGTCAACATATTTTGAACAAACTTTTGGTTATAATGTCATTTAAAAATTCCAACTATATAAACCTGATGAAAATAAGTTTTCAACTTTAATTTCAAATGTTGTGACTACACACTCGTTGATTTTAGAAAAAAAATTCTAACTGCAGCTATTACATGACATGATGGTCCTTTGACAACATCCACTTATTACACATCTTATACAAAATATTCTTACTTTCGGTTTTCAGAAGAAAGAATTTAGGGTAGGTAACTGGCCTATAATGATTCTAGGGGTTGATATAATTTTATGTACTGTTTTAAATTGCTTTGTGATTAAAAGTGATGTAGAGAATTAAATAATTGTAGTAGTCATAGAGGTAGTGTAAGTCTGCATCATAGTAAGCAGTATCAGTGTCATAGGAAATGTGGAACATGAGTGAGCAAGAAAGGTGAGATATTACTAGTACAGAATTGTAAAAAGTGATCTTGAACGTTTTCTTTCTGAAAGTTGCGGAAAAAGAAAATGACGGGATTTGCTTAGAAGAATTCCAAGAGTTATAAATGGCTCTTACACGATTTGGCCTTGTGGAAAAGTGTGGTAGAGAGCGAGAAGTCATTTATTGTATGTAACATATTTGTCAAAACTATGGAGCTTTTCTTTCAGAAAGTGGCAGGCTGAAAATAATAACAGCACAACAGAGTGTAAGCTGTTCATAGGATATCCTTCGACGTCATGGAAAGTAAGTTAATTTTAAGGAGTTCTGATTTTTGATTGGTTATGTTATATGGGTTTTTTAAACACAATCATTTTGATTGTGTTTTTTTTTCCCCGCTGTTTTTCCCCCGCTGTATGATGAATACCTTCAAGTCACTGTTTTTAGTGAAATTTGATATATTCTGAGAACAGCAAAAATAAACCATTTAACATGTATAATTAATTCTGTACTTTTTGTATTTATGATATACATTTAGAACTGTGTAGGAGGCATGGAGAAGCTGAGGCTTCTGTAAGTGTCAAAGTTGTTGCATGCAGTGCTCACCTTCTGCGTAGTCTTTCATATGATAGACTACATCTGCACAATGAGATACCTAAGCAAAGGAAACACAGGTGATGTGATTGTGGAATGAGCAAAAAAAATTGCACGTTTTTCAATTACATTACCTGTGTTTCCTAACATTACGCATCACATTGTGTAGATGAGGTTTAGGCCTGTTCCAGGAGACAGAGGAGGTCTGACGTTTGTTCAAGAGTGCAGTGGACATGACTCATTTCGTTGGTAGGCCTGCACATGTATTATCTCCTCTGTACTCTTCAACAAGCCTAAATTACATCTGCAACCCTGAGTAGGACACACCTGAAACAAATCTGTGGATAGACCACACCTTATCAGCATCTAGAAACAATCATTTAAAATGTTAAGGGCAGATTTATGATGGCCGTGCGCCTCTTTTGCGCCGCTGTTCCGTCACTTTTGTGACGCAGCAGCAGTGTAAAAGATGCACCATGTTGCAAGATAGGCCTCACTTCATCTCCAACAAGATACCGTCAGTTTAAAATGTATGTAATTAGGACTGTGTAGGGGGCATGGAGAAGCTGAGGCTTCAGTAAGTGTCAAAGTTGTTGCATGCAGTGCTGAACTTCTGCGTACTCTTTCATATGCTGGACTACATCTGCACAATGAGATACCTAAGCAAGGAAACACAAGTGATGTGATTGTCAAATGAGCAAAAGAAATTGCACGTTTTTCAATTACATCACCTGTGTTTCCTAACATTACGAATCACAATGTGCAGATCAGGTTTAGGCCTGTCCAGGGAGACAGAGGAGGTCTGGCCTTTGTTAAAAAGTGCAGTGGACATGACTCACTTCATTGGTAGGCATGGACATGTATTATCTCCTCTGTACTCTTCAACAAGTCTAAATTTCATCTGTAACCCTGAGTAGGCCTCACCTCAAACAAACCTCTGGCCTATTGTGGGACAGATTTATGATAGCCGTGTGCCTCTTTTGCGCCGCTGTGCGTCACTTTTGTGACGCAGCGGCGGTGCAAAAGATTTGCTATGTTGCGACATATTTACAACTTGATGCATCTAGGCAGATGTGTCATGCTGTAAAGTCCTGTGCCACATGAAACCGATGCAGCAGTGATGCAAAAGATGCACCATGTTGCAACACAGGCCTCACTTCATCTCCAACAAGATACCGTCAGTTTAAACTGTAAACATTTAGGACTGTGTAGGGGGCATGGAGAAGCTGAATCTTCTGTAAATGTCAAAATTGTTGTATACAGTGCTCAACTTCTGTGTACTCTTTGATATGCTAGACTCCATCTGCACTATGAGATACCCAAGCAAAGGAAACACAGGTGATGTGATTGTGAAATGAGGAAAAGAAATTCCACATTTTTCAATTACATCACCTGTGTGTCCTAACTTTACGAATCACATTGTGCAGATGAGGTTTAGGCCTGTCCACGGACACAGAAGAGGTCTGGCCTTTGTTCAAGAGTGAAGTGGACATGACTCACTTCATTGGTAGGCCTGCACATGTATTATCTCCTCTGTACTCTTCAACAAGCCTAAATTTCATCTGCAACCCTGAGTAGGCCTCACCTCAAACAAACCTCTGGATAGGCCACACCTTATCGTCATCCTGAATCAATCATTTAAAATGTTAGGGACAGATTTATGATGGCCGTGCGCCTCTTTTGTGCCGCTGTTGCATCACTTATGTGATGCAGCAGTGATGCAAAAGATGCACCATGTTGCAAGATAGACCTCAATTCATCTGCAACAAGATACTGTTAGTTTAAAATTTATATATTTAGGACTGTGTAGGGGGCATGGAGAAGCAGAGGCTTCTGTAAGTGTCAAAGTTGTTGAAAAACTGTTTGTCCTTCAATCTTTTCCCTTGTCTTTTCTAATTTTTAAATACATGTTTTAATATTTTTCAAAGTTTTGTTCTTTCTTTCACAGATTGAAAGTATAAAAATAACAAGTGACTAAGTTAACGACAATTATAAGGTAAATGTTTTGTACTCTTACATTTCTATCACATTTAACTTCTATTAGTTCCACTGCTTCATTTCTTTAACCCTCAGTTTCCTGCCTTTGCTACTTCTCTCATTCCTTTCTCTATTACTTACTTACTCTACTCCTTCCACTCCTTTTCTCAGTCCCTCTGTTCTCATAGTTCCTCACTCCTGTTCACTCACTCCGTCTCTATTACTCTCACTGTCTCTGACTGATCACTCTTTCACTACTAGTTCATTATGCTTTCTCCCTGTAGTTCAAGCACACTAAGGGGCATATTATCAACACAGGCAATAAAATTATCGCTGCTTTTATCGGCAGAAAACTGCCGCAAAAGCGGCTTAGCGGCAGTTTTCTGCCGCAAAAGCGGCTTTAGCGGCAGATTTCTGCCGATAAAAGCAGCGATAATTTTATCACCTATGTTGATAATATGCCCCTATGTTATTTACATTTCTTTGCTGTTTCAATCATTCCTTTTCTGTTACTTCTTCTTTTCTGCTTTCTGTTTTTTCTCTCTGTTATTCCACATGTTTTAATCTTATTTTGAACATTCACTCACATTCTCTAAGAAACTCTTGTTTATTATTCTTCTACTCTCCTTTTTTTTTCACTTCCTTATCTATTTTGTTTTTCACAATTATACCCTCTTCCATCTTTTCTTCGGTAAATAGATCTATTAAACAGTATCTCTGTGTTACTCCCTATAGCTGTCTTTCTTTTAACATTACTCTCTGTTTCCTTCCCTTATACTTACTCTTCTTTAATTTTTTTTTTGTTTCGCTTCCGGTTCGCGTACCGGCGAGCGAACCGGGAAGCGAACCAAAAGAAATAGAGGTTGCCAGAGTGCTAAACATTCTAGCAATTTTTTTATAAAGGGGAGGTAGTTCTGAAAAGAACTTTTTTTTAAATTATTTTTGTTGTTTTATTATTTTTCTGAACATTTTTTTACTTTTTTTGTATTTTTTGAACGGTTTTATATTTTTTTGTTTTTTTTGGGGGGGGGGAACGAAAATGATTCATTGTAAAGGGCTCAACAGGAGCAACAAAAAAAAAAGAATTTATTCTCTGGGGCGTTTCGGACAATCATGATTATCAATTGCTAAGTTGATTAAATTGATGCTACTTTCTCTGTAGCAAATCAACTGACCGCAACGCACGCACACTTGTTTAATTGTCCCGAACCTCATCTGTATATTTGGGACCATGTCCCTCGCCTCTGGTCCCGTCACTTCCTCTACATTTGATCTTTGGGCCACAGGAGGGGGGTTGTCCTGCAGGTCACGTAGCTGCGCAGCACTGTAGTTGATAGGGTGCCACCTCTCCATATGGCGATGCATCGTATAATTGCCATAACTGTATTTTTTATTTGTCCCTCTGGACAGATCTTTCTTGCATATAAGGCAAGTTACATACCGGGCATTCACTTTTTTTTGGCCCCGGGGATATTTAAAAAATTGCCAAATAAAACTCTCTTTGACACGGGACGTCCTAGGCTCTTCTTCCAAAAACTGCCTTGTCTCTTGCTCCTCTTCTTCTTCTTCCTCTTCTTCCTCCTCTTGATTGAGGATTACCTGAGGAGGTGGTCCTCTCTTGCTAGGAGGTGGTGGTGGTGGTGGGGGTGCACCAGCTGAAGCTACAACACTTGCCATTGCTAAGTGATGAAAAAAGGTCTTCCTCTCACAAAGATGAAAGTCAGAGTGAGAAAACAAGGAGGGGTTTTCATCATTTGGGAAAAAAAAAATTGTTCTGAACCAATGAAAAGTGTTATTTTTAGGTCACATGACCTAGCCTTACATCATTAGGAAACCAAAAGTGAAATGAACCAATGAAAAGTTTTATTAACAAGTCACATGACCTGTTATGCTTACGTTACGCGCTCCGCGCCGCGTCCCGGATCGCTTACGGGAAGCTGCGCTTCGCGCCTCGCTTCGCGTACCGGAGCACTTCCGGGTGCGCTAACGCGACGCGTCATATGACGCATTACGCGACAACGCGATACGTCGCGGTTACACGACGCGTCACCATGTTGTTTTTTAACACGGCAGTTGCGCAAACGGAACGTTTACCGGTTCGCGGACCGGGTCGCGGCAGCAAATTGAGCTAACGGGAAGCTACCCGGTTCGCGGACCGGGAGCGAAACAAAAAAAAATATTTAAAAAAAATAAATACAAAAATTGTATTAAAAACATATAAAATATATTTTTCGATTTAAAGAAGAATACATTTTAAAGCTTTTCATATTTGCTATTAAAAAACCATTGAAATTCACTGAAAAAACCATAGGTTATATACCATATATAGTTAGGAATTAGCATTTACAAAACCTTGAAAATTCACTGAAAAAACCATAGGTTATAGACCATATATAGTTAGGAATTAGCATTTACAAAACCTTATTTTACTCACACAAAACCATTGAAATTCCATATATAGTTAGTTGCACTAACTATATATCGCGCACCCGCAATCCACTGCTGATGATGTCACATATTACATCATTCATGACATGGTCAGTGACATCACTGATGACATCACTGATGACATCTCAAATGACATCACTGATGACATCACTGATGACATCTCATTTGACATCAATGATCACATCACTGATGATATCATTCATGTGACAATACAATGCATCTCCTCACACTTTAATATAACCTCTGTTACACCCAGTGTTAAATACAGAGTATAATTTTTGAAACCATTGACACACCAATACTAGTTACTACATACGCACTCACTGATTCCTACTTCTACACACACATTCACTCATTCACCCATACAATCATTCATACATACAATGACTCATCTTTACAACACTATCATATGCACTTATACACCTATACAGACACTCACACTCTGCCACTCATCCATGGAGTTACTAACACACCTAGTCAGTCCTGTAAAGAATCAATCACACTTCCATTTTCTAATCTATACAGTTAAACTAAGAGCACATAACATTTTCAAACATATACTAACACATACTTATTCTCTTACACAATCATTGATACAAGTACACATTGATCTGCACAGAGTAACACACCTCCCAGCCAGCCACACACACACTCAGTCTCCCATACAAATAATTGGGCAACCAATCAATAACCCATATAGTTACTCATATAGCTACTGATCAACACATGCAGCAGTTTACAGAGCAACAGAAATAATGATGCACAAATTAAGACAGTTTAGTCACTAACCCATGTACTTAGTGAGACACATTTAATCACTCACTCATACAGTCAGTCATGCACCTACTAAATCCTTCGTCCAGACACTTATACATCCACTCATTCTTCAATATGTAAGACATATTTTAAATTTACAGAAACATACAGTCACTGGATGTAGTCATCAGTGATGTCATCAGTGATGTCATTTGAGATGTCATCAGTGATGTCATCAGTGATGTCACTGACCATGTCATGAATGATGTAATATGTGACATCATCAGCAGTGGATTGCGGGTGCGCGATATATAGTTAGTGCAACTAACTATATATGGAATTTCAATGGTTTTGTGTGAGTAAAATAAGGTTTTGTAAATGCTAATTCCTAACTATATATGGTCTATAACCTATGGTTTTTTCAGTGAATTTTCAAGGTTTTGTAAATGCTAATTCCTAACTATATATGGTCTATAACCTATGGTTTTTTCAGTGAATATATACTACGTTCGCATATATATATATTCACTGAAAAAACCATAGGTTATAGACCATATATAGTTAGGAATTAGCATTTACAAAACCTTGAAAATTCACTGAAAAAACCATAGGTTATAGACCATATATAGTTAGGGATTAGCATTTAAAAAACCTTATTTTACTCACACAAAACCATTGAAATTCCATATATAGTTAGTTGCACTAACTATATATCACGCACCCGCAATCCACTGCTGATGATGTCACATATTACATCATTCATGACATGGTCAGTGACATCACTGATGACATCACTGATGACATCTCAAATGACATCACTGATGACATCACTGATGACTACATCCAGTGACTGTATGTTTCTGTAAATTTAAAATATGTCTTACATATTGAAGAATGAGTGGATGTATAAGTGTCTGGACGAAGGATTTAGTAGGTGCATGACTGAATGTATGAGTGAGTGATTAAATGTGTCTCACTGAGTGCATGGGTTAGTGACTAAACTGTCTTAATTTGTGCATCATTATGTCTGTTGTTCTGTAAACTGCTGCATGTGTTGATCAGTAGCTATATGAGTAACTATATGGGTTATTGATTGGTTGCCCAAGCATTTGTATGGGAGACTGAGTGTGTGTGTGGGTGGCTGGGAAGTGTATGACTCTGTGCATAGATGTATGGGTTCAAAAGTGCATGTTGGAAACAGCTGTATGGGCGGTTGACTGTGTGCATGACTGTATTGGTGAGTGAATAGATATCTCAGTGCTACATGTCAAAATAAGTACATATGTAAAATACAGTACATGTGAGAGTTGACATATATAAATAACTGTGCATAAGAGCCAGTGAATGTGTGAGTGGCTGTATGGATCATTGTGAACTTGTATCCAGGATTGTATAAGTGAGTAAATATGTTTTAGTATATGTTTGAATAAGTAAGGTGTGTTTAACTGTATAGTTAAGGAAATGGAGGTGTGATTGATTGTTTGCATGACTGTCTAGGTGTGTGTGTAACTTCATGGATGAGTGACAATCTGTGAGTCTGTGTTTACACTGAGTGTATCTAAGGTTATATTAGAGTCTGAAGAGGTTCATCGTATTATCACATGAATGATTTTATCAGTGATGTCATCAGTAATGTCATTTGAGATGTCATCAGTGATGTCATCAGTGATGTCATTTGAGATGTCATCAGTGATGTCATCAGTGATGTCATTTGAGATGTCATCAGTGATGTCATCAGTGATGTCACTGACCATGTCATGAATGATGTAATATGTGACATCATCAGCAGTGGATTGCGGGTGCGTGATATATAGTTAGTACAACTAACTATATATGGAATTTCAATGGTTTTGTGTGAGTAAAATAAGGTTTTTTAAATGCTAATCCCTAACTATATATGGTCTATAACCTATGGTTTTTTCAGTGAATTTTCAAGGTTTTGTAAATGCTAATTCCTAACTATATATGGTCTATAACCTATGGTTTTTTCAGTGAATTTCATTGGTTTTTTAATAGCTAATATCAAAACCTTTACAATGTATTATTCTTTCAATAGAAAAATATTTTTTACATTTTTTTTATACAATTTTTTTTTTATTATTTTTTTTGTTTCGCTCCCGGTACGCGAACCGGTTAGCTTCCCGTTAGCTCAATCCGGAGGCGCGACCCGGTCCGCGAACCGGTAAACGTTCCTTTTGCGCACCTCTCGCGTTACAAAACAACATCGTGACGCGTCGCGTCAGCATGACGTTTCGCGTTCTCGCGTAATACGTCATATTACGTGCTACGTTCGCGTACCCGGAAGCGCAGCGGTACGCGAACCGGAAGCGATCCGCGGCGCGGCGCCGACCGCGTAAGGTAAACACAGCAGGTCATGTGACTCGGTAATAACACTTTTCATTGGTTCATTTCACTTTTGGTTTCCTAATGATGTAATACTAGGTCATGTGATCTAAAATGAACACTTTTCATTGGTTTAGAACTTTTGCTTTTCCCAAATGATGAAAACCCCTCCTTCTTTCCTCACTCTGACTTTCATCTTGGTGAGAGAAAGACCCTTTATTTAGAGTTTGACATGGCTTCATTAGTAGCTTCAGCTGGTGCTAACCCACCACCTCCACCAAATCCAAGAAAGAGAGGACCACCTGCAGAAGTAATTTTGCAAGAAGAGGAAGAACAGGAAGAGGAGGAAGAGGAGGAAGAGCCAAGGTTTTTGCCAGAGGAGCCCAGGAGGTACAATCGAAAGGAGAATTACATCTGGCAATTCTATAGAATTCCTGAGGGGCAAAAAAAAGTGAATGCACGCTACGTGTTTTGCTGTATATGCGGTGATAGATTGTCAAGGGGAACTGATAAAAAATACAGTTACGGCAATCACACTATGCATCGGCATATGAGTAGGTGGCACCCAAATAATTATAGTGCTGCCCAGCTACGTGACGAGCAACAAAATCCCCTCCCAATGGCAAGAAGATCGGTTGTTCCAGAGGTGTCGGGACCAGAGGCGAGGGAGATGATCGCAAACATCCAAATGTTGTTTGGGCACGTAAAGCAAGTGTGCGTGGAATGTGGCGATTTCATCTGCTACAGGGAAAGTAGCATCACTTTGATTTTGCGAGCTATTCAAAATCATGTTAATGTTTGTCCGAGACGCCCCAAAAAATAAATTCTTTTTTTTTTGTTGCTCCTGTTGAGCCCTTTATAATGGATCGTTTTTGTTTCCCCCCCCCCCCAAAAAAACCAATTTTTTTTTTAAAACGTTCAGAAAATACAAAAAAAGTAAAAAAATGTTCAAAAAATACTAAAAAAAATATAAAACAACAAAAACATTAAAAAAAAAGTTCTTTTCAGAACTACCTCCCCATTATAAAAAAATTGGTAGAATATTTAGAACTCTGCCAACCTCTATTTCTCTTAGTTCGCTCCCCGGAGCGCTACCCGGTACGCGTACCGGAAGCTAACCAAAAAAAATCTTTTTTTTAAAAAAGAACAGTAAGTATAAGGTAAGCAAACAGACAGTTATGTGAAAAGAAAGACAGCGTTAGGGAGTAAACAAGAGATACTGTTACCTACAATCCACTGCTGATGATGTCACATATTACATCATTCATGACATGGTCAGTAACATCAACAGCAGTGGATTGTAGGTAACAGTATCCTTAGTTTACTCCCTATAGCTGTCTTTCTTTTAACATAACTGTCTGTTTCCTTCCCTTATAGTTACTGTTCTTTTTTTTTTAAAAATGTTTTGATCAGTCATAAACAGTGACATTAATAGAAACAGAGAGAGTGAACAAGAGTGAAGAACTATGGTCCTCCTCAGCCACCCTCAGAAAACCAAGGGGGTCAAGATACATCTACCGTGCCCCCTTCTACCCATTCTGAACATTATTTGCCCTCCATCTTGTATCTTGATTCGACCGAAACACAAAATGATGGACTTCCATAACGCTGCTGGTTTGCGAACCGGGCCACTTCCCGGGAAGCGGTCCAAAAAAAAAGGTGGGAAAGTAATTCACAGACACTAAGAGTAATAGAGATGGAGTGAGTGAACAAGACTGAGGAACTATGAGAACAGAGGGACTGAGAAAAAGAGTGGAAGGAGTTGAGTAAGTAGGTAATAGAGAAAGGAATGAGGAAAGTAGCAAAGGCAGGAAACTGAGGATTAAAGAAGTGAAGCAGTGGATCTAATAGTAGGTGAATGTGATAGAAATGTAACGAAAAGAGTACAACTATTTACCTTATAATTGCCGTTAAATTAATCACATTTTATTTTTATACTTTCCATCTGTGAAAGAGAGAACCAACATTTGAAAAATATTAAAACATGTATTTAAAAATTACAAAAGACAAGGGAAAATATTGAAGGACAAATAGTTTTTCAACAACTTTGACACTGACAGAAGCTTCTGCTTCTCCAGGCCCCCTACACAATCCTAAAGATATACATTTTAAACTAACAGTATCTTGATGCAGATGAAGTGAGGCCTATCTTAAAACATGGTGCATCTTTTGCATTGCTCTTGTTTCAGAAAAGTGTCGCTTCAGGATGCCAATAACATGTCTCCTATCCAGAGATTTGTTTGAGGTGAGGCCTACTCAGAGTTCAAGATGAGATTTACACTTGTTGAAGTGTACAGAGGAGATAATATCTGTGAAAGTCTACCAATGAAGTGAGTCATGTCCACTGCACTCTTCAACAAAGTAGAAACCTCCTATGTTTCCCTGGACAGACCTAAACTTGATCTGCACAATGTGATTCATAATGATAGGAAACACAGGTGATGTAATTGAAATATGTGCAATTTATTTTGCTCATTTCACAATCACATCACTTGTGTTTCCTTTGCTTAGGTATCTCATTGTGCAGATGTAGTCCAGCATATGAAAGAATACGTAGAAGTGCAGCACTGCATGCAATAAATTTAACACTTACAGAAAACTCACCTTCTCCATGCCTCCTACACAGTTCTACATATACATCATAAATGCAAACAGTACAGAATTAATTATACATGTTAAATGGTTTATTTTTGCTGTTCTCAGAATGTATCAAAATTCACTAAAAACAGTGACTTGAAGGTATTCATCATGTAACAGCGGGGAAAAAAAACACAATCAAAATGATTGTGTTTAAAAAACCCATACAACATCAGAAATCAAAATTCAGAACTCCTTAAAGTTAACTTACTTTCCATGACGTCCAAGGATGTCCTATGAACAGCTTACACTCTTTTGTGCTGTTATTACTTTCAGCCCGCCACTTTCTGAAAGAAAACCTCCATCGTTTTTAAAAACACGTTACATGCAATAAATGACTTCTTGCTCTCTACCACTATTTTCCACAAGGCCAAATCTAGTCAGAGCTATTTATAACTCTTGGATTTCTTGTAAGCCAATCCCATCATTTGGCATTTCCGCAACTTTCACAATTAAAATGTTGAAGATCATTTTCACAATCCTGGAATAGTAATATCTTCTCCTTCTTGCTCAGTCATGTTCTACATTTCCTATGACACTGATACTGCTTAATATGAAGCAGACTTACACTACCTCTATGAGTACTACAATTATTGAATTCTCTACATCACTTTTAATCACAAAGCAATGTAAAACAGTAGACAGCATTGCAGACTTACATTCCCTCTACTCCATGTTTTGATTGGCTGCTTCAATTAGCTTATAAAAAGAAACAGTTTTTCTGAACTCATTCAAAGTGCACATATATCTCCATGATGTCCAGTCCTATGATTAGAAGTTATGTCTCTGAACTACACTTATCCTCAAGGCCAAATTGTGTAGGAGCCATTAGAACTTCTTGAAATTCCACAGAGCACATCCCGAGATTATTTCCCTAAAATTTTGGTTTTAAAAACACCAGGTAAGAGTTTTTAAGGTCATACGGCAATTTTTTTTTGAAAACTAAAACAGAATCATTGCAGAATGACCAGCCATTTGTAGACTTTAAATAAGCTGTGTAATGTCCTGATGTTATTGAAGGGCCATCATGATATATAATTGCTGTAGTTACAAAAGTCCTTCCTGATATTGACAACTGCGAAGCTACAAATTTTTTTATTAAAGTTGTCAATTTTGTTCCATCAGTCCTACATCGTTGGAACATTAAAAGGACGTACTGGCCATATGTTCGTATAAATAATGTGGACATCATTTCAGATTTACATTGGCTACACTTCATGTTGTGATTAGCAGCTTTTACTAGCTTATTAAAGGAGACTGATTTACTGTCTGGCAAAGTTAAATATATAAATCTTTCTGAGTCTACACTAGTAGTACTTGATACCATACAGTTCTCGCAGTCATGCTGCCATTGATAAGAAAGCCCAAACAGCTGATCTACATCTACACCTTCAGCATGTAATACATCAAGCATATACATTAAAAACTCCTGACAATCTTGCTGAATATTTTGAGAGAATTGTGTTTGGCCTGAACATCTGTCTAACAGATTTCGAATTTCAGACACACTTTCTATGTTTCTTCTATCAGTGGTACATTTCTCTAACACAGAATTTAACAAACCGCAAAATCTTTGATCAGAATTGACCACAATCTCTTCTTTTACATTTTTTAGAGAAAACAAAACATTAATTACTACATTAGCATAGCAGTTGACACCAGAACTGTTTTCAAACTGAAAACCAACAACATCTTCAACAGAATCCTTTTTGTTTCTGCTTGTAATTTTAGGTTCATTCACTTTTTGTCTTTTTGCTATAACCTCCCCAGTATTGTTCTCATTTCTTCGTTTCCGGCCTACCAGACGTTTCTCAAACAAAGGAAACTGAGGCAAATGTGGCGCATACTCTCTTCTTAACCTATTGTATTCCTTAACACAATCTAGATCTGCACAAATGTTTGTGACATCACACTCAATCAAGTACAATCCCGATAAAGTTCTAACTCGTGACAATGCCACATATGCCATACCCTCCTTGAACACAGAACTGCCAATATTCACCAATGCACTGTCTACACTTAAACCTTGCGATTTATGGATTGTCACCGCATATGCCAAGCAAACAGGAAACTGCTTACGGCGAACATATAAGTCTTTTACAAGCAAAAATCTAGCAGAACAACGAGCAATTAGCTGTACTTCCTCAATGCCATCAAATTTAATTTTTTAAAATTCAATTCCATCTCTATTTCTGTATTTCACAAAATCAACAACATTACCCATTGATCCATTTACCAGACCTCTTTCAACATGTAAATTCCTTCTTAAAATTATACGGCAGTTCAAGCACACATTCAGAGTCTTTTCAAAACCTGCAGTTTTAGATATACTCTTCTCTAATGAATCCAATTTTGTTTTCAGATTCTCAGACAAAATAATTGTTGATCCCATATGCTCTACTCTATCAATAGCTTCCAGTTTCACAATCTCTTCCTTTTCTAAATGCAACATTTTGTTGTTAAATTTGGCACATTCTGCAAGAGTTGGCATCAAACATATTCCAGATTTCTTTTCAGTAATTTTCTGAAAAATATTCTCAGGCACAACATCTTGTTCTGGATATAAATTTGACAGTAATCGTGCATGTAAAGCTTCTTTCCCATGCTCGGTCACTTTTCCAATTCTAACATCTTGTAGAATAGTCTTGTAAACTTCATCCTTCGCCTGACGCATATTTTCATGCAGTTCAGCATAATTGAAGTTTAACCATATATTGACGTTGCCAATGCTGCCTAGGCACTTCCTGGTATCTTCATGCGTGAGCATTTTGAACACAGGTTGCCCTTTCACTGGTGTCAGCTGCAAAAGATCTCCGAAAACAATGATGTGTTTGCCACCAAATAACACATCATACTCTGTTTTGAGAACTTCTTGCATCCTCAAATGCACAAAGGCAAGCATGACATTGGAAACCATGCTTACTTCGTCAATGATAAGAAGTTTCATTTTCCTCAAGATTCTTGAAACTTCAAAACAAGCATCTCCAGATAGCTTGTGATATTCTAATTTGTTGTCATGCTCCACTGGCAGCATCAGTAAACGATGTAAAGTAATCCCTTTAATATTATGTGCTGCCAGTCCAGTTGGAGCAGTGACAACACAAGACAGCGATGACTCTGTCTTTTCCTGCAAATAGCATGAAATTGCTTTAATGAGGAAACTTTTTCCAGTTCCCGCTTCTCCACTCACGTACAGTCGGACAGGCTTCAACGACGTACATGAGCACTCTTTCTTATCATGACTTAATCCATGATCAATTTGCATGGTAACTTCGTCATATATTTTCCTCTGCTCAACGTTGAGTTGCCTTTCCAACTCTTCTAAGTTAACCGCATCCTCTTGAGCATGTGCCATGGCTCTTTCCACTTCATTCATAGCAGTGGCAGCTTCATTTTCGATAAGAGGTCCTCCTAGTGGATCCTGACTCAATGAAGCAGAACTCTGACTGTCCTGAGAACTGTCTCTGGCAATCTCGGCTGCAATTGTTGCTTCCTGCTCAATTTCCGCATTCAACATTTCTACATATTTGGGAAAAGCAGGACATTCTATGGTCTCCTTGGCGGCATTGAAAGAGTCTTCGTAACAGAGGAAATCTCCAAGCAGTTCCTCTTCTGCACGCCAAGGCTTGAAAAGTTGCAAAAGTGCTAAATAGAAAAACTCCTTTTTTTCAGGAGATTCGCCACTCAATTTTCGATGGTTTATCAAGTGGCATTTTCTTTGCTTGACCAGACATCCCTCACTTCCTATTACAGCATACACTCCTTTCTCAGTATCTTCTTTGATGTTCCTCTTGAATATGTAATTTTGCAGAACCTCATACAGACAAACATTCTCGAGGTGACTGCTTCGATTTGGATAATATGTATCCAACATGTTTGTCTTCAAAATGTCGGTACTGTTTGGCTCCTTTTCCGCCAAATACTCAATTTCCCGCACAGGTTTGAGAACTCGATTACGCGTTGCAGCAAGACCAAGACTCGCCCAAACGATACTCCTGGACTTGGCATAGAGACTTGCTGAAGACAACCGGTCAGAACATTCGTACGCTCCGATTTCTCGATGCGACAACATCTTCAGACTGAAACTGTACAACTTCTTGCTGAGGCTCTTTTCATGGGAAATGTCCTCCCACATATCCTTCAATTCTGTCTTCTCTTTTTTGGTGATGTAAGACGTCACATACCGAGCCACAGCCATACAGTTATCAGCCACAAACTGTATATCCATGTTAGCATTCCACATGGACAAAATCACCGGGTTGTAGTCGTTGATGTACTTGGACTCTTCGTTCCTCTTCAAATTGTATGTGTTTTTAGGTGATTTCTTCATCACATTGTGTCGCAGCGAAGACATCAAACTGTTTACTCTTCCTTTAGAAATCACCGGTCGTGGAAAGCCGAAACGACATTTGGTGTAGAACTTGTCTTTGTTTCGGAATTTACAACGGCAGTACTTTCCACATCGATGGCTTTGGAAACGCAGAACTTTTTCTCTTAGGCTTTTCTTCTCCTTTGCGTTTGGAACAGCACACGTAGAATACTGTTGGATGAAACTCATCACTGAGTCTTCTGGATCCGTTCCAAATTTAGGTGCATCCTTGATCCACAGCAACATATGTATATGAGGAGCACCTCTTGCTTGGTACTCCTTTCTCCAGAAGAAATCCAACACCTCTCCAAGAGGTGGATTCTTCTTATTCATGATGAAAGACATCATAGCTTCAAATCTATGATTGAAGTACCTACATACATTGACTGGATCCAAAGAGCACAGTTCTCCGGGTGTCTTGAATTCGATGTTATCTACGTTAGCATTTGCCTCTCGTAGAAATTCAAGTAAGTCTTCCCAGCCATACTCGGCACAGCTCAGAGTGAGGAACCATGTGGGAGTACCTAAGTTCCTCAGCATACATTTTAAATCACCATGACGACGGTACCAGTACTCATTAGTACCACGCTGACACGCCATGAGATTAATCAGGTGAGAATCCAAAATACTATCTTGGACATTGACTTTATCCATAAAGTCACTTGCCGAGATGTTTTGCATGTGTATACCACTTTTCAAGATGTGGTTCACTGCATATGACAGTCCAGACAGATCGCTTTCAAACAGGAGATGAAACAAATAGGGAATGCATTGTCGAAACCTAGCATCTCCTGCATACAATCGCAAAGTCCGGTATTCAGAAGCAGGAATTTGATGAGGTCGCTCATCATATCTTCCTCCCTGACCTGTTGGAAAAAGCTGTGGGAAACACCGAGCTTCCAAACTTTCCTCCCAAACACTAATGGGACTCCCTTTGGCTTGTTTCATTTGAAACAACTCAATAGCATTCCCCATGACTTCCTTGGAATGCAAAGGATGAACATTATAATGTTCATATATTTCTTCACTAGTAGAGGGTTCTACTTTCTCAATTTGACCAGCACACAAATCGCTATCCTCTTCCTCACTTACTTCCTCTTCTGCAACATATACATTCTTATAGTATTTATTTTTTTTTTTCAAATACAATGTTGCCTTTTTAACTTTCCTAACATCTACTAAATCTTGCCATATTTTCTTATTCTTTGTCGGAACCCCATTAACTAAGATAACCAGAGGTTCCTCTTCCACTTTTTCTACTCCAATTGTGTTAATGTTTTTCTTGAAATCTAGAGGCAAATAAACAACTCTTCCCTTTAATCCTCTCTGTAAATCTGATGGAGGCAATTTCCCTGTCTTTGGCTCCATTCTTACAATAGCCTGAAAGGGATGGATACTTTGAATCAAAATAGATTCATAAGTATTTAAGTCCTTCAATTCAGAAGGAATCTCAACCAATTCCAGATTATTATGAACTGCTCTAGCAGGCATCTGGTTTTGTTTTAATTTGTTACAACAATAAGTACACACACGTTGATCCAATCCCAAATCAAAACAATTTTCTACCATCAAGTATGTTGCGAAATCCTTCCATTCACTATTATTTTCCCTTTCACTTTTTGCATATAAATCCACTAACTTAGTCTGATTCTTATAATAAGTGCGTCTACAACACACACAAGTGAAATTAGGCCTCTCACTTGATTTCACGTCAAACGTCGCAATTTCCCTCTGGAAATTATCTGTACTGGAAACATGTACACTATCTTCCAAATGACCCTCTACTTCTTGCTCAATTTCAACATTCTCCTCTTTACTTCCAAAGTAACAAAACTCAATTTCTTCACATATATTCTTCACATCTATTTCAGAACCATGCAAAAGAGCAGCGCATAATTGTTTCAGCATAATTGCTGGACTCTTAGCATAATACAACATTCTAACTAATTTCCTCACTTTGTTATGATGCACTGCTAGCATCCTGAAATGATGAAAAACACTCTGGCATACTCTCCTGGAAAGACAAGCCAGTGAATGACCATGCAAACCTGTCACTTCTCTTACTCTGCAAGGATCTAATTCTTGCAACAACCTCATTTTCTGCTTCAAACTTTTTTTGTTAAATGACCGTACAAAATCACAAAGCAAATTGATGGAATCCTGTCGCACACTGCAAATACTACTACACTTCCAGGTGTACACAGGACCCTTAGCACGTCTTCCTAAAACCTCATTACCTAACAACTCTTCTGCCTCTGTTGTCACAAGTTTTTCTTTTTCAACTGGACAACCATCTTTCACTTCATAAGCACGACCACTGGTGTCAACTGCATGCACCAAATCATTATCCTGGAAATAACTCTCTTCATTAAAAAATGCCTCACAGCTTGAACTATGCATCCATTCTCCAGAAAAAACTTCACAAAAATTACTACGATTAACTATTCTCTTCCATCTACTATTTCTTTTGAAATCAAAAATTGCCTTGTTTAGCTTCCTAATTCTATTGATTATCAAAATAAATAACTTACGTTTAATTTCAAATGCCTGATCAATAACTTTCTCAACTTTTTTTTTTCTCTTATAAAAAACTAGTTTCTGTTGACCTTTCTTAATATTTTTTAACAAATTGCCAATTATCCTGTTGCGGAACATTCGTTTACGAATCTCCCTAAACTGTTGTTTCCTTCTACTATCATGCACAGATTTATCTCTTGCTCTAGCAGTAACATTTTTCATTGTCCTTTTCTTTCCATTTGATTTACTTCTCATGTTATGGACTGAAACATTTTCTGTAGTAATATTTTTTTTATTACAAATATTTCTTATGAAATATTTAGAGCTCTTACCCGGTGCTTTCTTCATGGCTTGAGAAATCTTTTTGTTAGAGGACTGCTGCGTTTTTTTTTTCTCCTGCTGTCTTTGACGTTTTGCAGCCTTTATCTGTCTTTGTATTGTAGGCATATTGAAATCTTGAAATGATCTGCAGTTGAATCTGAGGAAAAATATAATAAAAAATGTTAATAAACATTATTATCAAACAGTAAATCAGTAATAGTGATCAAAAACATAACACACTACTTGACATTTTAATTTGAAGATTTTTTAGTCATTGGCGATTCTTTACCATTCCTAATTTGCGATGAGCAAATTGCTAATTGCAAGTTACCCATTCATTTCCATGGCCTAGGAGGCTAATATGAATGAAGGTTTAATTTGCGATTAGCAATTTGCTCATCACAAAGTAGGAATTTTTCCAAGGGTGCAGGGGTGTCTCAAGAACACCTGCTGCACCCCTGAAAAACAAATTTGGGGGCATATGGCACACATACATGCCCTAAGGGCATGTGTTGGCGTCATATGGCACCTTGTGTTTTTTTGAAAAAAAGCTTTTTGAAAAGAATTCACAAATTACCACTAATTTACCACAATAGTTTCCAAATCCTTAATGTCATTTTTTACATAGTTTTTGTTTGATACATTGCATTTAAGTAGTCACAAAATTTACAAATGCTTCAGTGCAATCGCAAAATAAGGAATAGCAAATTTTGCTACTCCTTATTTTGCATCAAAGTTGTTTGATACATACCATTTGTCTAATTAACATTCGCAAAGGCCGAAATTCATAGAAGTTTGATCTTTGCAAATGCTAATTAGCTTGATACATATGGCCCCAAGTGAGGCCTGTCTTGCGACATGGTGCATCTTTTGCATCACTGCTGCTTGGGTTTTATGTGGTACGTTTTTTTTTTTACACCATGACATATGTGCCTAAATGCATCAATTTTTAATGTTGTCACCTCATAGCAAATATTTTGCACCACCGCTGCATCATAAAAGTGACGCACAGTGGCACAAAAAAGGCATACACCTATCATAAATCTATCCCTAGCATTTTAAATGATTAATCCAGGATGACAATAAAGTGTGTCCTATCCAGAGGTTTGTTTAAGGTGAGGCCTACTCAGGATTGCAGATTAAAGTTACGCTTGATGAAGAATACAGAGGAGATAATACATATAAAGGACTACCAATGAAGTAAGTAATGTGCACTTTATTGCGCCAGTCATCATAAATGTATCCCTAAGCTTCTTATCTTGTTACAGATGAACCACCATATGTACCATCAAACTATTTTGCATTTCCTAAATAGCAAATTTTAAGGAATAAATAGCAATTCTTTACTATTCCTAATTTGCAATGAGCAAATTGCTAATTGCAAATTACCCATTCATTTCCATGGGCTAGGAGGCTCATAGGAATTAAGGTTGCAATTTGTGATTAGCAATTAGCTCATCACAAAATAGGATTTTTTTCAAGCGTGCAGGGGTATCTCAAGAACACCCTGCTGCACCCCTGAAAAAGAAATTTGGGAGCATATGGCACACCTACATGCCCTAATGGCATGTATGGGCGTCATATGGGACCTTTTTTTTTGTTGAAAAAAATGCTTTTTGAAAAGAATTCGCAAATTACCACAAACTAGAAGTTGGTGGTAGTTTTCAAATCCTTAATATCATTTTTTACATATTTTTTGATACATTGCATTTAAGGAATCGCAAATTTTGAATTATTGACATTTTAAGTCATTTCCACATGTGCAGTGTTTTCAAAATATAATTTGAAAATCGTTTTTGGGGAAAAGTAATGGTTTGCAAATTTATGACAAGGACATAATGGTGTATGCTTCTCTATAAGGCATTTCAGTGTCTCTAATGTCATTTTTCCCATATTACATTATAAGACCTTTCCCCATGAAGCACATTCCTTGTAAATATGCTCCCACCTGTGCATTGCAAATTTAGATTTTGACTGTTTCAGTCACATAGCCATGTTGAAAGTGACCCAAAAAAATTGCAAACGTTTTAAAATAACACATTCATGTGTCTTAAGGACATTTTAAGTCATTTCCCCATGGACAATGTTTTCTAAGTCGCACAAAAGAGGTATACACCTATCATAAATCTGTCCCTAGCATTTTAAATGATTAATACAGGATAACAATAAGATGTAGCCTATCCAGAGGTTTGTTTAAAGTGAGGCCTACTCAGGATTCCAGATTAAATTTACGCTTGATGAAGAATACAGAGGAGATAATATATGTAAAGCTCTACCAATGAAGTAAGTGATGTCTACTTCATTGCGCCAGTCACCATAAATGAATCCATAAGCTTCTTATCTTGTTAGAGATCAACCGCCATATGTATCATCAAACTATTTTGCATTTCCTAAATAGTGAATTTTAAGGAATAAATAGCAATTCTTTACCATTCCTAATTTGCAATGAGCAAATTGCTAATTGCTATTTTACCCATTCATTTCCATGGGCTAGGAGGCTCATATAAATGAAGGTGCAATTTGCGATTAACAATTTGCTCATCACAAATTAGGAATTTATTCCAAAGGTGCAGGGGTGTCTCAAGAACACCCTGCTGCAACCCTAAAAAAGAAATTTGGGGGCATATGGCGCACATAAATTTTAACAACATTCCTTTACCTCAACAACGATTTTCAAATCATAACTTCAAAACACTACACATGGGAAAATTACTTAAATTGTCCTTAAGACACATAAAAGCGTTTTTTGATTGGCTTTCCTGCATGGTAGGGTCACTTTTAACATGGCTATGTAACACAAACATTCAAAATCAAAATTTTCCATGCACAGGTGGGAGCATATTTACTAGCAATTTGCGCCACAGAGAAAGGTCTTACATTAAAATGGGAAAAATAACATCAGGGACAGTCAATTGCCTTATAAAGAACCATACACCATTATGTCCTTGTCATGAATTTAAAAACAATTCCTTTTTCCCAAAAACGATTTTCAAATCATAATTTCAAAACACTGCACATGAGAAAATGACTTAAAATGTCATTGAAACACATGAAAGCGTTTTTTGATTGGCTTTCCTGCATGGTTGGGTCACTTTTAACATGGCTATGTAACACAAACATTCAAAATCAAAATTTTCCATGCACATGTGAGAGCATATTTACAAGCAATTTGCGCCACAGAGAAAGGTCTTACACTAAAATGAGAAAAATAACATCAGGGACAGTCAATTGCCTTATAAAGAACCATACACCATTATGTCCTTGTCATGATTTTATAAACAATTCCTTTTCCCCAAAAACGATTTTCAAATCATAATTTCTAAACACTGCACATGGGAAAATGACTTAAAATGTCATTAAAACACATGAAAGCGTTTTTTGATTGCCTTCCCAGCATGGTTGGGTCACTTTTAACATGGCTATTTAACACAAACATTCAAAATCTAAATTTTCCATGCACATGTGAGAGCATATTTACAAGCAATTTGCGCCACAGAGAAAGGTCTTACACTAAAATGAGAAAAATAACATCAGGGACAGTCAATTGCCTTATAAAGAACCATACACCATTATGTCCTTGTCATGAATTTAACATCAATTCCTTTTCCACAAAAACGATTTTCAAATCATAATTTCTAAACACTGCACATGGGAAAATGACTTTAAATGTCATTAAAACACATGAAATCATTTTTTGATTGGCTTTCCAGCATGGCTGGGTCACTTTTAACATGGCTATGTAACACAAACATTCAAAATCAAAATTTTCCATGCACATGTGAGAGCATATTTACAAGCAATTTGCGCCACATAAATCATAATTTTCTCCTTAAAGCACACTATTCTCTATCTAAAGTAAAGAAATAATTTCTCACCTTAGCAAATACTTTGAGTTTGAAAACAGTCTAAGAAACACACCAATTTGTCTTCAGCAGAGCAAAAGGTATGCACTCCAGAGTCTGCAGCTATCAAAAGCACAGAAATGCTGTAATTCTTCACACATATTTCTCATGTCACCCAATCAAAACTCTTCCCTCACTTTTTTTCAAATGAAAACCCTTCCCCCTCTGCCCTTTCTGCCTATTTTCCATAGCAACCACCTCTTGCAGAAACTCTGGTGTTTGCAAGTTCACACAACAATGTTGCAATTGAACTCTGAACTCTCAGTGCACCTGCATATCCAGTGCTTTCTTTTATTTAATGATTTTTTATTGACCACTCAAAATACATCTTTCAAAGAACACATCTGTACACCCTAACTTTCTGTTTTCATCAATCAAAATCCACCAATCACTGTTACTGCTTCATGAACACAGAAACTCCACAGTTTTTTTTTCATTTTACACTCTCATTTTTTCAACTGCCATTTCATTGCCACACTTCATCTGACTGCAGGAGAACCTTCTCTCACCATGTTTTCTGTCTGGATTGTTGGTCATAGTTATATTCACTGGGCTCAAAGGTACGTTGAAAGCAGGAATTTACCTAACCTCAATTTACAAGATGTGGAAATTAAGTGGTTTGGCCACAGAGGATTAAAATGTCACCAATTGATACCATTGGTGAAAACCTTTATGCATTTGCCAAAACCTGACCTGTTAATTGTGCACTGTGGAGGTAATGACTTGGGCACTTTGACTGGTGTAGGTCTGGAAATGCTTTTAAAGGACACCTTTGAGCAATTAATGGCACTTTTTCCTCAGACTGCCTTAGTATATTCAAATATATGCCAAAGACAGAAATGGAGGTGGTCAAACCAATTTTGTCCACAAATTGAGAAGTCGAGGAAGCATGTAAACAAATCTGTTTCAGCTTACATGAGAGACCATGGAATGGGCTCCCTGTACAACAATAACTTGCGATACTACATGCAAGATATCTACAGAGGAGATGGAGTTCACTTCTCAGATGAGGGCAACAGAATTTTCACTCTGAATTTAAGAATGTGCATTGGTACCTACTTATAAGTACCTAAATGTACCATAAATCCAAAAGCTCTTCTCAGAGCTACCCTACATCTAATCACTCACAATTATTATTTTACTCTAACATTTTTCACTAATTTTCAACAAAGTACACTCCCTGGGGCGCTACCCGGTACGCGTACCGGGAGCTAACCTCGCGAAATTTTTAAAAAAAATGGTTTTTTTTCGCACATATAAACCTCCTCAGCCACCCTCAGAAAACCTAGGGGGTCAAGATAACTCTACCGTGCCCCCTTCTACCCATTCCGAACATTAATTGCCCTCCATCTTGTATCTTAATTCGACCGAAACACAAAATGGTGGACTCCCGGAACGCTTAAGGTCCGCGAACCGAGGCGCTCAACGGTTCGCGTACCTAGTCACCCCCTGGGAAGATAAAGGAAAAAAAAAATATTGAAAAAATCCAACAATTAATTAACATACAGCATTTGAAAAGACTATCATTCATTTTTCATTGTAGTACGCTCCCCAGAACGCTTTCCGGTTCGCGTACCGGGCGCTAACCACGAAAAAAAAACAAAAAAAAATGTATTTTTTTTTTGCCCCGCGGGGCCCCTTTAAAACCTCCACATTAAACCTAGGGGGTCAGCGAGGATCTACTATGCCCCCTTATAGTTATTTCCCCCTTTGTTTTGGCCTCCTCTTGTCTCTCGATCCTACCGAGAGACAAGATGGCGGCCGCTCCGGACTGTTTGGAATGTTGACAGACACCGGAGAGCCAATCAGCTTCGCTACGCGAAGTTCCGTTACGCGAAAAGTACGCGAACCGGGGCGCTGCCTGGTCCGCGCTTACAGATATATATCTTTTTTTGAACGTTAATTTCTCAAAATCCACTGCAGCACATATATTGAGACCTACAAAAGGCACATCGGGCTCGCAGTCCCTACAATTTTGCCAAGTTTCGTGCAAATCCATTCAGCCGTTCGGGCTAAAAGTAAGGCTAACCGCCCTATGGAAAACTCAATGTTAAAAACACGTTTTGGGACCCCCCTTTTTTCTCGGCCCCCCCTTGACAAACCCCCACCAAATTTTCAGGGGCTCCTCAGAAACAAAATGTTCCATTTTCCAGAAAATTTCAGCCAATTCCGTCCACAAACGCCAAAGTTATTAGACATAGAATTTTCAAAAATCCCATAGGGAAAAAATCCTAACTATATATACCTACTGGCGATCGCCAGTAGGTAATAAATATATATATATATATATATATATATATATATATATATATATATATATATATATAAATTCACTGAAAAAACCATAGGTTTCAGGAGTTATATAGTTAGGAAATAGTTTTTAAAAAACCTTTGAAATTCACTCAAAAAACTATAAGTTTTAGTGGTGTTATAGTTAGCTGGACATTTTACTCATACAAAACCAATGAAATTGCTCCTATATAGTTAGTTGTACTAACTATATTTCGCGCACCCGCAATCCACTGCTGATGATGTCACATATTAGATCATTCATGACATGGTCAGTGACATCACTGATGACATCTCAAATGACATCACTGATGACATCACTGATGACATCATCCCGTGAATGTGGTTTGCTTCGTTATTTAAATATGCATTATATATATAGCAATTTACATTGAAGAATGAGTGGATATATATAAATAAATATTTGGATGGAGGATTTAGTAGCAGTGTAATTGACTGTTTACTTGACCAATTTATAATGTCTCACTAAATATAGTGGATAGTGACTAAACTGTGTGAATATCTGTATCACTTTGTCAGTTGTTGTGTAAACTGATTCTACAGTTGGTTACTAGCTATGTGAAAGTCTATATTAGTTATTGATTAGTTAACTGAGTATTTGTATGGGAGTGTGAAAGTGTGTGTGGTTCGGTGGGGGGGTGTGACTGTCCAAAGATGTGTGAATAGTTGATTCAGTAGATATGAAGTTAAAACTACATGTTCTAACAGTTTGTATGTGTCAGTAGGTAATATATATATTACCTAAGTGCTATCGCCAGTAGGTATATATAGTTAGGATTGTTTTCCATAGGGAAATCGCAACATTCTATTGGGAATAACTTTGGCACCGGTTGAGGAATCTTCCTGAAATTGTCTTTAACTTTGCCTCGCGGCGCTCCGCTCCTTCCCTGAAAGTTTGGGGGGGATTCGTCAAGCGGGGGCCGAGATAAAAGGGGGGTCCCAAAACATGTTTTCCCCATGTTAATTTCCATAGGGCGGTTGGACTCACTTTTAGCCCGAACGGCTGAATGGTTTTCCACCAAACTTGGCAAAATTGTAGGGACTGGTAGCCCGATGTGTCTTTGCTATGTCTCAAGATATGTGCTCCAGTGGTTTTTACGAAAATTAACTTTGAAAAAATATATATTGGGCTACATTGGGCTATATATATGTTAGAGCCCAAATGTAGCCCAGTGTAGCCCAATGTAGCCCAATGTAGCCCAAAGATGGCCTCCAGTGACAAAAAAACAAATGTAGCCCAAATATCAGCCAGATGTAGCCCAACTATAGCCCAATGACAGTATGTCGCAGAGTGTTCTAAAGAACAACTAGAGCGCTAACAGTCTTAATTATGACAAAAGTATGGCACACCTGAAGTCATCTTGATTGGAATAAAGTGTTAACACTTAAAACATTTAATTTGCAAAGGAACAAAATGAGGGGGTTCATTTTGCCATAGAAATTATGATTAGTGCTGAAGAAAGAAAAATTAGGGCACATTTTGAGTGACTTCTCAAATCCTCTTATATTTCATTAAAAAAATTCTGATATGCAGTCTCCCAAGATGGCCACCAGAGACAAAAGAGCCTGTGCTTAAAAACTCTGTTAGCAAAGCAGGCATTTGAGATTTAAAAAACGTTTTAATATATAAAAACGTTATCCGCTAATAGAATTAGCATTTGAAAAACCTTGCGAATTCAATGAAAAAACCATAGGTTTCAGGCCTTATATAGTTAGGAATTAGCATTTAAAAAACCTTGCGAATTCACTGAAAAAACCATAGGTTTCAGGCCTTATATAGTTAGGAATTAGCATTTAAAAAACCTTTGAAATTCACTGAAAAAACCATAGGGTTCAGGCCTTATATAGTTAGGAATTAGCATTTAAAATAACCTTGCAAATTCACTGAAAAAAACATAGGTTTCAGGCCTTATATAGTTAGGAATTAGCATTTAAAAAACCTTTGAAATTCACTGAAAAAACCATAGGTTTCAGGCCTTATATAGTTAGGAATCAGCATTTAAAAAACCTTTGAAATTCACTGAAAAAACCATAGGTTTCAGGCCTTATATAGTTAGGAATTAGTATCTAAAAATCCACTCAGTGATTCATAGATGTATACACACATCTAATCAATTACCTATGGATTCACTCATACATGCTGTCAATGAACAATAGAACACTATCAAAAATACTTATACATCTATATCGACATTAAACAACAGCACGCATCCTATTCACATATGAAGTCATCCTACTCACTTATGCAAACAATGGATCATACTTACATATTTACTTAGCAAAACACTTATACAAACACCACTTCTTCTATTCATTTAGATAGTAAGTCATACTTAGTGAATTATAAAATCATTATTACAAGTATACAGTTATCCATACAGTCACTCACACAATCATTGTGTCTTATGTATACTTATTTATATACAACAACTGACACATACACTGCCTTTTATTTTTCTAGTTTGTTGGACCTGTACCATTGAGAAATATATTTGCTCATCACCACACCCATAAAGATATTCACTCACCCAAACAACTGTTAGAACATGTAGTTTTAACTTCATATATCTACTGAATCAACTATTCACACATCTTTGGACAGTCACACCCCCCCCACCGAACCACACACACTTTCACACTCCCATTCAAATACTCAGTTAACTAATCAATAACTAATATAGACTTTCACATAGCTAGTAACCAACTGTAGAATCAGTTTACACAACAACTGACAAAGTGATACAGATATTCACACAGTTTAGTCACTATCCACTATATTTAGTGAGACATTATAAATTGGTCAAGTAAACAGTCAATTACACTGCTACTAAATCCTCCATCCAAATATTTATTTATATATATCCACTTATTCTTCAATGCAAATTGCTATATATATAATGCATATTTAAATAACGAAGCAAACCACATTCACTGGATGATGTCATCAGTGATGTCATCAGTGATGTCATTTGAGATGTCATCAGTGATGTCACTGACCATGTCATGAATGATCTAATATGTGACATCATCAGCAAACAGAACTCGCCTGTCACCACGCCGTGAGGGCAACGGCCTTCATTCTGCCACACAGGACCGCCGTGAGGGGAACGGCACAAGTCGCACTGTGGACACGCCGGTAGCAGCGGGAGGACCACAGTTCCCAGCTGCCCCGGGGACCCTGTGACGCCGCACACGCGCCCGGAGGCGCTTCAAATCAGCGGAGCGCCGAAGCGCTCAGGGGGAAAACAGAACTCGCCTGTCACCACACCGTGAGGGCAACGGCCTTCATTCTGCAACACAGGACCGCCGTGAGGGGAACGGCACAAGTCGCGCTGTGGACACGCCGGTAGCAGCGGGAGGACCACAGTTCCCAGCTGCCCCGGGGACCCTGTGACGCCGCACACGCGCCCGGAGGCGCTTCAAATCAGCGGAACGCCTCTCGCCCCGCGAGTCGCGCACGGGAGCAGCCGGGAGAAGCCCGGGACGAGTGCGGGGCCATCTGCGGCCATCAAAGGCCAGAGGAGGTCGGGTCGGGCCACCCCCCTTAGTTCTTATGCCAATATCCCAGGAACACTGATCAAAGGTACTGTTACCCATTGACTATTTCCGGTCCTTCTAACAGGTCTATTCCAAGGTTCTTGACATTGTCTTAGTACAAAACTTCCCTATTGGTGATAGCTCCTACGTTATGTCTCGCAAAGCGGACCTTAGAAATCTCTTCTCCCAGGGTGACCTGCATAGGGGAACAATGGATTCGTATTTTAAGCGTGTTATACTGCCCATTACAAGTGATTTAGATAGAATAGAACGATCCCCAGTTCTAGACAGCTCTTTCGCTCTGGGTTCTCCGCCTCAGACTGCTAATATAGCCCCGCCAATATCATTACTGGATGAACTTAATCAATTGTGCAAATCCTCTTACGTCTCATTGGTTCCAGAAAAAGCTCCAATTGTCTCAATATCTACGCCTAAACATGGGTCTAGCTGCTCTTCCCAATTAACTCACACTCCACAGGTAACGCCCCACTTAATATCACCAGCAGCAAACTTCCTACCGGTAACCCCCAACCAGGTGCTCTCTGCTAAAAGGAAGAGAGATGAGGCTATATACACGGGCAGTCAGGCCAAATTACAAAAATTACATCGTAATCCAGCTTTACGCAATACTTCCAGCACTGCGACTTCGAAAACACCTACACAGACCTCCCTATTGTTGGAGCTCGAAACCATGATGAAGTCAATCATAACTTCGTTGATTGATAAAATGACTAGACTAGAGGACAGGCTTAGGGGAGTCGAGGAAGCTATAAAAGTTAAGTCAATAGTTACCAAGACTATGGGAGGACCCGTACTATCGCAGCATCCAGCCCCTAGAGATACGCCAATTTCCACCACACAAAGCAAGATCTCCAGTATACCACCAGTTGTCCCACACATGAAAGCTGTAAATACCCCAAAAGTCACAAAAGTCGCTTTGCCATCACAATCTTCTTACCTTAGGGCTGGGCAGAATAAAGACAAGTCATCTTATAAAAGAATAGTATCTAGTCATGATACTTTACCTCATAAAACAAACCACCTACATTTGCCACCTGAGGCAGCTCCTATTGTGTGTGTCCTCTCAGGAATACCTGAACTCCCAAAGGGAAAACTCGAGAGACAGCAGGACCTTAGGAATAAGGTAGTATACTGGCTCACCAAAAATAGACCTCTGCCCTCCAATTTAGACGGGGCCATATTAAGTGTCCGAAGGGTGGGCTGGCTAGGACCTCTCGTAAAAAACACTGTGGGCGATTTGGTACTTGTAAAGTTTAGAAATAAATATGTCGTACCTTACCTGAAATCCTGGCAGCCACAAATAGGGGATGGTCCCATATCGGTTTGGTCTCTAAGTGACTTTTACCGCAGAACATCTTATGTCCCGTCATAATGTCAGACAACATAGAGTAATTTCCAGACGGCAAGAAGTCATCTTGTATTGCGTGGCCAACTTTCTCCTGTTTTTTTTAACTTGTCCACGCTGTATTTTGTATACTGATTAGCCGATTCATTTTATTGATTTAATTAATTTTTTCATTTATTTCTTTTATGAAATGAAATGCATTAATGTTTTGGTGTATTTTTTATGTATTCTTGTTGCTTTTATGATTTTTTTTACTGAAATCAAATAAAGCTAATCAAATCGACATCATCAGCAGTGGATTGCGGGTGCGCGAAATATAGTTAGTACAACTAACTATATAGGAGCAATTTCAATGGTTTTGTATGAGTAAAATGTCCAGCTAACTATACCACCACTAAAACTTATAGTTTTTTGAGTGAATTTCAAAGGTTTTTTAAAAGCTAATTCCTAACTATATAACTCCTGAAACCTATGGTTTTTTCATTGAATATATATATATATTCACTGAAAAAACCATAGGTTTCACACCAGTTATAGTTAGGTGGAAATTTTACTCGCATAAAACCATTGACATTCCCACGTTATAGTTAGTTGGACTCACTATAACTTGCGCGTGCAATGCACTACTGATGCCGTCACATATTACATCACTCATGACATGGTCAGTGACATCACTCATGACATCACTGATGACATCTCAAATGACATCACTGATGACAACATCCTTGTGACAAAGTGGCAGACCTCCTATCAGCATAAAATCACCTTTAACACACACATTCAAAAATAGAAACTAACATTTTCTTAAAAAAGGAGAAACCAATACCAATTACAACAACATATTAGGTAATTCCAACATCTACATACACATCCACTCATTCACCAACAGTTCTATATAGTCACTCATGCATGTACTTACTCATCATATGTACTCATATACCTATCATATACCTATACATCCTGTTACACACTAATACTCATCCATATAGTTACTCACACACAAATTCACACATGCAAATAAACTATCAAAAAAACATCTACTTGATTATACTGCTATATACACACCACTACACATACTTCTACAGAAACGGAAACATATTTACTATCTTAAACAATCAATTATAAAAACACATACTCACTAACCCACCCATACACACAATCATCCACCCATACAGTCTTGCACACATGCTGTCTTCAAAATACATACAAATAGTGAGTCACTCATTCATGCATCTGTGCTCTAAGTAATATCCCCCACCGGACCATACAGACACTGATACTGATACTCAAAAAAACAACTAATAACCCATATACACACTCATGTAGCTACTCACCAACCCATGCAGCCACTTATACACAAAGTGAGACACAGATACAGATATTTAAATATTTAAACATTACTCGCTAATCTATGTATTCACTAAGATACATTTAATAAGTCAGTTAACCAATCAATTTTACACAAAAAAACATCCATTTAGACATTTATTTACCCATTTATTCTTCCATCAACCTTTAGATATACATATATAAAAAATATTTCTTTTTCAGAAAGATACACATTCACTGGATGATGTCATCAGTGATGTCATTTGAGATGTCATCAGTGATGTCATGAGTGATGTCACTGACCATGTCATGAGTGATGTAATATGTGACGTCATCAGCAGTGCATTGCACGCGCAAGTTATAGTGAGCCCAACTAACCATTACGTGGGAATTTCAATGGTTTTATGCGAGTAAAATTTCCACCTAACTATAACTGGTGTGAAACCTATGGTTTTTTCAGTGAATTTAATAGGTTTTTTAAATGCTAATTCCTAACTATAACTGGTGTGATATATATATATATATAAAACATTTCTATGGCAAAATGAAACCCCTCATTTTGTTCCTTTGCAAATTAAATTTTTTAAGTGTTAACACTTTATTCCAATCAAGATGACTTCAGGTGTGCCATACTTTTGTCATAAGTAAGACTGTTAGCGCTCTAGTTGTTCTTTAGAACACTCTGGGACATACTGTCATTGGGCTACATCTGGCTGATATTTGGTCTACATTTGTTTTTTTTTGTCTCTGGTGGCCATCTTTGGGCTACATTGGGCTACATTGGGTTACATTGGGCTACATTTGGGCTCTAACATATATATAGCCCAATGTAGCCCAATATATATTTTTGCAAAGTTAATTTTCGTAAAAACCACTGGAGCATATATCTTGGGACATAGCAAAGGCACATCGGGGTACCAGTCCCTACAATTTTGCCAAGTTTGGTGGAAATCCATTCAGCCGTTCGGGCTAAAAGTGAGTCCAACCGCCCTATGGAAATTAACATGGGGAAAACACGTTTTGGGACCCCCCTTTTATCTCGGCCCCCGCTTGACGGATACCCCCGAACCTTTCGGGGAAGGAGCGGAGCTCAGCGAGGCAAAGTTAAGGAAAATTACAGGCAGATCCCTCATTCGGCACCAAAGTTATTCTCAATAGAATGTTGCGGATTTCCTATGGAAAACGATCCTAACTATAACTACCTACTGGTGACCGCCAGTAGGTAATATATATATTACCTACTGGCGGTCGCCAGTAGGTATATATAGTTAGGATTTTTTCTCTATGGGATTTTTTAAAATTCTATGTCTAATAACTTTGCCGTTTGTGGACGGAATTGGCTGAAATTTTCAGGAAAATGGCACATTTTGTTTCTGAGCAGCCTTTGAAAATTTGGGGGGGGTTCGTCAAGGGGGGGCCGAGAAAAAAGGGGGGTCCCAAAACGCGTTTTTCCCATGTTAATTTCCATAGGGCGGTTGGCCTCACTTTTAGCCCGAACGGCTGAATGGATTTGCACGAAACTTGGCAAAATTGTAGGGACTGGTAGCCCGATGTGCCTTTTGTAGGTCTCAATATATGTGCTCCAGTGGATTTTGAGAAATTAACGTTTAAAAAAAGATATATATCTGTAACAGCGGACCGGGCAGCGGCCCAGGACGCGTACTTTTCGCGCAACGGAGCTTTGTGAAGCGAAGCTGATTGGTTCTCCGGCGTCTGTCAACATTCCAAACAGTCCGTAGTGGCCGCCATCTTGTCTCTCGGTAGGATCGAGAGACAAGAGGAGGCCAAAGCGAAGGGGCAAATGACCATAAGGGGAATAGTAGATCCTCGCTGACCCCCTAGGTTTGATGTGGAGGTTTTAAAAGGGCCCCGCGGGGCAAAAAAAAACAATTATAATAATAATCTTACGGCTGAATGGATTTGCACGAAACTTGGCAAAATTGTAGGGACTGGTAGCCCGATGTGCCTTTGCTAGGTCTCAATATATGTGCTTCAGTGGATTTTGAGAAATTAACGTTCAAAAAAAGATATATATCTGTAACAGCGCACCGCTTCGCGTACTTTTCGCGTTACGGAGCTTTGCGAAGCGAAGCTGATTGGCTCTCCGGTGTCTGTAAACATTCCAAACAGTCCGTAGCGGCCGCCATCTTGTCTCTCGGTAGGATCGAGAGACAAGAGGAGGCCAAAGCGAAGGGGCAAATGACCATAAGGGGGCATAGTAGATCCTCGCTGATCCCCTAGGTTTGATGTGGAGGTTTTAAAAGGGCCCCGCGGGGCAAAAAAAAAAAATAATAATAATAATCGAACGGCTGAATGGATTTGCACGAAACTTGGTAAAATATTAGGGACTGGTAGCCCGATGTGCCTTTGCTAGGTCTCAATATATGTGCTTCAGTGCATTTTGAGAAATTAACGTTCAAAAACAAGATATATATCTGTAACAGCGCTCCGCTTCGCGGAGATAAAATTATATCTGTATTACCTAGCTGTTGCTAACACCAGTTAGCGACGGCTAGAAGGAGATAGCGACCATCTTGGGCCCCACTTTGCATGTGAGTGATATTTATCACTAATGACATGCAAAGTGGGCATGCCAAGATGTTAGCGACTGGAAACAGTCGCTAACATCGCTATCTCCTATTATCAACTTTTGGAAATATTCGAGATAAGCGCGAATATCTCCAAAAAGTAACAGCTGCCCTGAGCAGTTCTTAGCCATGTTATCCTATGGGAGGTGGATAACATGGCTAAGAGGATTAGCTCGGTAATGCATGAATATCGCTGAGTTTTCAGCGATATTAATGCATTGCGGTCGGTTTTTATCGTATTTGCGATAAACTTTGATAATAGCAAGGTTTATCTGCGATAATTTCTGACGGTAAAAAAATCTTTGCAATGCATCGTTAGGGATAAATATCGCTTAACTTTGGTAATATGCCCCAACGTCTGTTAACGTTCGATTCGAAGGAAATCAGGAAGTGTTGAAAAACATTGTCTGCGCCATCTTGTCTTTTTTCAAATGCCACACTTTTGTCGTGCACGGCAGCCATTTTAGATGCCTTGACCAGACCCACTCTGTGCACGCTGTCGATCCTTAGCATGGCTCCCCACCCTCGCAAGCATCTCCCCCAGGCAGTGGTCACCCCCGCTCTCTGTCTTATGCATGGGTAATAAACCTCCCCCCATCTGCGCTGCTCTTTCCTGAGAATCACACCCTGTGCCCGCCCGACACCTCCCTTTCGCCCTATTCACTACTGCACCCTCTGACACTCCTTTTCCGATTGTCCAGGCTGGTCCTAGGGTATCAGCTAGCCCTGCAGATGTAGTTTATGGCCACAGCTGTAAAGAATCACCCCTCTTCAAAGGAGTTATAGTAGATCAAGGCCCACACTCGATGAGATCCGTCACAGCAGAAGCGTTGCTATTATCTGAAAACCATCCTGTATTGTGATTGGGGAGGGGACCGAGCGTGAAGCGGAAGATTCCAGGGATGACTCTTTGTACATCAAAGTTTTTACAATTATGTGTCACATTAAAAATATATAGCACTCCGACAAAGTAGTAAGATTATAAAACTTTAATAATTTATAAATATATACAAGAAAACAAAAATAGTAATAACATATAAACATTTTTAGGGAAAAACAACGAAGTAGCGGTCGGCTTTGCGAATAGTCCCAACGCAGCACAACGTCCAGATTTCCGGCGTGGGGCGTCGCGGGGGGTGGGTCATCAGTAGCAAACTGTTGTGCGAATAGTTCCAAGGCAGCAGAACGCGCTGAAATCTAGATGACACGAAAGTGATGTCTAGTAAGTTGCCACCCAGCAAATAACGGCGTGGGGCGTCGCGGGGGGTGGGTCTTCAGTAGCAAACTGTTGTGCGAATAGTTCCAAGGCAGCAGAACGATGGCACCAAGGTGATGTCCAGTAAGTTGCCGCACTGGTTTTGGTATCCTACAATGCTGCTCCGAATAACGGCGTGGGGCGCCCCGGGGGAGGCGGCGTGAACGGGCCTCTCCAGGTGGAGTGTCATCTGTTGTAGTGGGGCGCCCCTTTACCGTTTCAGTTGCCATTCCGTCCGTTTTTGGTCCACTGTGTCAAAAGCCGCAATTCAGCTGAGTTGCGCCCACTCTTGCGGTGCAGCGATAGGCGGCTGTCACAGGACTCTCAAAATGGCGGCAGGCTCTTTCCTTTTTGGGCCTGGTCCACTGAAATGGCCCTGGGACACCTTGGAAATCGGACGCTTGTCTGCTAGGTCTTGGACCCCATTCTCGAAAGCGTCCCCTCCGCCTTGAGAATTCATCAAAAGTTTTGGGGGCCCCGACTCCTGCAGGCTTCTGGTGGGGAGCGGCTGCCATGATTGCTCGCGGAATGACCACGACGGAGCTACGAGATGGTGGTGCTCTCATGCTGACGCCAGCTTCAGTCTGAAACATCCAGAAACAAGGTGGGGCTTTCATCGTTTGGAAAAAAAAAAAAGTTTTCATCCAATGAAAAGTGTTGTTTTTAGGTCATATGATCAAGCCTTCCATCATTAGGAAACCAAAAGTAAAATGAACCAATGAAAAGTTTTATAAACAAGTCACATGACCTGTTATGCGGCATAGGGTATAAAATGCGGAGAAAATACGTTGGCACGTGAGGCGGCGTCAGTAGCGGACCGATGTGCGAATAGGCCGAAGGCAACACAGCGCGCCAAGATCCGGATGGCACCGAGGTGGTGTCCAGCAAGTTGCAGCACTGGTGTGGCCATCCTACAATGTTGAAAGTCGGCGTGGGGCGCCCCGTTGGCCTGTGAGTTTGCGTCAGTAGCGGACCGATGTGCGAATAGGCCGAAGGCAGCACAACGCGCCAAGATCCGGATGGCACCGAGGTGGTGTCTAGTAAGTTGCCGCACTGGTGTGGCCATCCTACAATGCTGAAAGTCGGCGTGGGGCGCCCTGTTGGCCTGTGAGATGGTGTCAGTAGCGGACTGATGTGCGAATGGGGCCAAAGGCAGCGCAACAATATTTTCTGACTGACACCACAAGGCGCTGAGATGCCAAGATCCGGATGGCACCGAGGTGATGTCTAAGTTGCGGACTGATGTGCGAATGGGGCCAAAGGTAGCGTAACAATATTTTCTGTATGGAAGATACCACTAGGCGTTGAGATGCCAAGATTCGGATGGCACCGAGGTGATGTCTAGCAAGTTGCTGTACTGGTGTGGTCATCCTACAATGCTGAAACTCGGCGTGGGTCGCCCCATTAGCCTGTGAGATGGCGTCAGTAGCGGACCGATGTGCGAATAGGCCGAAGGCAGCACAACGCGCCAAGATCCGGATGTCACAGTGGTGGTTTCATAGTTGAGAGGCACTTCATCTGCAGTGGGGCGCCGAGATCCGGATGGCACCGAGGTGATGTCTAGCAAGTTGCTGTACTGGTGTGGTCATCCTACAATGCTGAAAGTCGGCGTGGGGCGCCCCATTAGCCTGTGAGATGGCGTCAGTAGCGGACTGATGTGCGAATGGGGCCAAAGGCAGCACAACGCGCCAAGATCCGGATGGCACCGAGGTGGTGTCCAGCAAGTTGCCGCACTGGTGTGGCCATCCTACAATGCTGCGCCGAAAGTCGGCGTGGGGCGCCCCGTTGGCCTGTGAGTTCGCGTCAGTCAGTGGGGGCTGTTTGAGGATCTGACTGCATTGGAAAGCAATGTGATGCTGTGCGTCGCCCCCAAGATGGAGGTTCCTCGGCTGCAGTGGGGCGCCCCTTGGTGTTTCACTCGCTATGCAGCTGAGTTGCGTGCGCACTTGTGGCGAATAGGCCGAAGGCAGCACAACGCGCCGAGATCTGGATGGCACCGAGGTGGTGTCCAGCAATTTGCCGCACTGGTGTGGCCATCCTACAATGCTGCGCCGAAAGTCGGCGTGGGGTGCCCCGTTGGCCTGTGAGGTGGCGTCAGTAGCGGACCGATGTGTGAATAGGCCGGAACCAGCACAAGGCGCCAAGATCCGGATGGCACCGAGGTGGTGTCATAGTTGAGAGTTCTGAGCAGCGCTTGTAACACTGTCTGAAGCTTATTTGCACCTGCTGCAGCTTCACTATTGCCCTGGTGTGGCCTAAGATCGCCCATGACATAGGCGGCCACCTCCCGGGGTCCGGCGGAACTTTTTTCCTTTTCCTTTGTGCATCTTGTCCCACAATCCGTTTGACCTGAAGACACGACCAGGTCCCTGAATGTGTGCAGGGGGACGCTATTGATTGAATCAAAATGGCGGCTTCACACAAAGCTGACTCAAGCGTTGCTGCTGATGCTATACAGACAAAAACTGGTTTTCAGTTTGTACATTCTTCAGGATTTTTCCATCCAAGGCTGGTTGAGAGTTTGTATAACAATGGCTTCAGATTTTCAACATACTACTCTTCAACATTCTTCCTAAATGTAACAATGTGAGACTCACTAGGAGAACGGTGTAGTGAGGGCCACAAACGGCTGTTTATCTTTCCTTTCAAAATGCTGCCAACAATATTTTCGGAATGGAAGACAACACAAGGCGCTGAGATTCGGTTGGCACCGAGGTGGTGTCCAGCAAGTTGCCGCACTGGTGTGGCCATCCTACAATGCTGCGCCGAAAGTCGGCGTGGGGTGCCCGAAGGGGGGGGGGGAGGCGGCGCAAACGAGCCTCTCCCGCTTCTCCATGTGGAGGCAGTTCATCTGCAGTGGGGCGCCGAGATCCGGATGGCACCGAGGTGGTGTCTAGCAAGTTGCCGCACTGGTGTGGCCATCCTACAATGCTGCGCCGAAAGACGGCGTGGGGTGCCCGAAGGAAGTGTCCTTATCCAGGGCATTATCGCTGTATCTTTTCCTCCACTAAAATGGCCCTGGGACACCTTAGAACTCGGACGCTCGATTTTTTTTTCCTTTCCTGTACATGCAAAAAAAGGTAAATGCCCGGTACGTTACACGCTTCATCTGCCACGATGAACTCTCCAGAGGAACCGAAAAAAAATATAGTTGTGGTAACTATACCATGCATCGTCATATGGAGAGGTGGCACCAATTAATTATAGTGCTGCATAAAAGAGAGATTTGGAGGAGAACCCCTGACCTGCTAGTACATTCATCAAAGAAGTGGCACTGAGAGCTTCAGAGGCAAGGGAAACGGTCCCAAATATTTAGAAGAACTTTGGAAAGATTAAAATGACATGTTTAGATTGTGGCAAATTAATTTCATGTGGACAGATGAGTGTTACTCTAATAAATACAGCATATGAACATCATCATAGTCGATGGTTGGTAGAGACATTTTGACTATATCCTGGACCTGCCCGTCCTCGCCCAAAATGGCGCCGGAATAAATGGGACTCGTAACTCCTTGTTGTGTACTGGTTGCAGAACCTTGAAATCACGAGATACGTATGCAGTTTTGAAGCACATGGCGGGCGGGGACGAGAATTGATTGAATATTTCGACATCCCTATTGATATTAAGTTCTGATGTGTTATTGATTACTGTACTGTTGAAAGTTCGAATTAACGTCACCCATGGTACTTGCCCGCAAATGTATATCTAGATAATTTTATTGTAACTGGCCCTGTCGTATTTTAATTATAAAATGTACGTCCACCGATTCCGTAACTGTTAGACACCTTAGTTCTTGCAACCTAATGGCCCGCCCGTTACGTTCCTCTACAGTGTAAATGTCTACTCATCACATACGATTACAGTTTGCTCCGTGGCCGGCCCACGTGGTTATAGGCTCGTATTTGTATAATGAAATTTTCACAATAAAGGTTTTTAAAAGAAAACATGGTAGTAGTATATACATTGGTAAAGTTTGTAATAATAGTCACTGTTTTAGAATCATTAAAAGGCAAGTGAAATAAAGCAGACCAATTACATGAAGGGTAAAAGGTATAATACGAAGGAACGCAGTAAAGATAAATGGTCAAGGGCTGTTGTGTTTTCTATTCCTGCAACATAAAGTGATCGATAAGAATCTCATATTCAGGCGTATCGGCGACTAAGACAGCAGGTCGACCCTCTTTTGCTCAACGGCTCCATCATGGGACGAAGAAACGCTCTTTTTCTCGAAAAAAGAATATATTTTACTTGCAGGACAGTTGTAAAATTTCCGGGAAAGTACATTAGCCTGGAACATTATAACATATATTTAAGAAAAAATAATGTTCGGAAGTAATGAAAAGCGTAATTTTTAGGTCATATGACCAAGCCTTTCATCATTACAATAAGAAAAGTAAAATGAACCAATGAAAAGTTTTATTAACAAGTCACATGACTTGTTATGCTTACGTTACGCGCTGCGCGCCCCGGATGACTTCCGGATGCGCTAACGCGGCGCGTCATATGACGCATTACGCGACAACGCAGGTCCAGAATATAGTCAAAATGTCTCCACCAACCAGCGGTCGGAACACAACCCCTTTCAGCAGGCTAAATAGTTCTGTTAAATGACAACAGAAGGGACAGGCAACAAGAACCATCAGTCAAAGAGGGGAGGGCTAGTTCTTCTCTACCGGGTTACATTGGGGCGCTACCGGAACTGATCGAATTGGTAGTCTACAGTGTTTCTGGATGTTTCAGACTGAAGCTGGGGTTAGCATGAGAGCAGCATCATTTCGTAGCTCCGTCGTGGCCATTCCGCAACCAATCATGGCAGCCGCTCTTTATCGTTATTTTGGGCGGGGTGGGTGGCGGAGCCGAGCTGTTTTGCAGCCATCATTGTGTGGAGTTCAGTTCATCTCACTAGTTTTGTATTTGTCATGAGGGGCTGTTCCTAATGTTTCTATTTTAGCGAGGTCAAAAAGAGATCCCATTAGTGGCCTACTGATTTTGCTCGATTCCTTTTCTTTTTTTTTACACGATTTTTCGTTATCTGCAAAGACTAAACAGAGTATTGCGACTCTGTGTTTGTTTGTAAATAGAGAATGAACCAAAGAGAACTAATTCTAAAACAGTAAATACTTGGATAACAATCAATCAAATGGAGAGAGAAGCAGGCACGACGGATTACAACGGGGGCAAAGGCCTGCGTTAACTACCTTTCACTATCTGCAAAGAGAGAGTACTCCTAATAGAAATGAGGGGGGGGGGGGCACCATTCAAAGCAGATCAGTGTGCATAAACACGAAAATGTTTTCACTTACCACGTACTTGACATTCGACAGCTTATGATATTTGCTATTAAAAAACCATTGAAATTCACTGAAAAAACCATAGGTTATAGACCATATATAGTTAGGAATTAGCATTTACAAAACCTTGAAAATTCACTGAAAAAACCATAGGTTATAGACCATATATAGTTAGGAATTAGCATTTAAAAAACCTTATTTTACTCACACAAAACCATTGAAATTCCATATATAGTTAGTTGCACTAACTATATATCGCGCACCCGCAATCCACTGCTGATGATGTCACATATTACATCATTCATGACATGGTCAGTGACATCACTGATGACATCACTGATGACATCTCAAATGACATCACTGATGACATCACTGATGACAACATCCAGTGACTGTATGTTTCTGTAAAGTTAAAATATGTCTTACATATTGAAGAATGAGTGGATGTATAAGTGTCTGGATGAAGGATTTAGTAGGTGCGTGACTGACTGTATGAGTGAGTGAATAAATGTGTCGTACTAAATGCATGGGTTAGTGACTAAACTGTCTGAATGTGTGCATCAGTATGTCTGTTGTGATGTAAACTGCTGCATGTGTTGATCATTAGCTATACGAGAGGCTATATGTGTTATTAATTGGTTGCCCAAGTATTTCTATGGGAGATTGAGTTTGTGTGGGGGTGGCTGGAAGGTGTGTGACTCTGTGCATAGATGTGTGAGCAGTTTATTCACTAGGTGTATGAGTTCAAGAGTGCATGTGGAAACAGCTACATGGGCAGTTGACTGTGTGCATGAGTGTATTGATGAGTGAATGGATTTCTCAATGCTACATGTCATAGTAAGTACATATGTAAAACACAGTAAATGTGAGAGTTGGCATATATAAATAACTGTGCATGAGAGCCACTGAATGAGTGAGTGGTTGTATCGATCATTGTGAACTTGTATCAGGGATTGTATAAGAGAGTAAATATGTGTTAGTATATGTTTCAATAAGTAAGGTGTGTTTAACTGTATAGTTGAAGAAATGGAGGTGAGATTGTTTCTTTGCATGACTGACTGGGTGTGTGAGTAACTCCATGGATGAGTGGCAGTGTGTGAGTGTCTGTATACACTGAGTGTATCTAAGGTTATATTAGAGTCTGAAGAGATTTATCGTATTAGCACAAGAATGATGTCAAATGAGATGTCATCAGTGATGTCATTTGAGATGTCATCAGTGATGTCATCAGTGATGTCACTGACCATGTCATGAATGATGTAATATGTGACATCATCAGCAGTGGATTGCGGGTGCGCGATATATAGTTAGTGCAACTAACTATATATGGAATTTCAATGGTTTTGTGTGAGTAAAATAAGGTTTTTTAAATGCTAATTCCTAACTATATATGGTCTATAACCTATGGTTTTTTCAGTGAATTTTTATATATATATATTACCTACTGGCGGTCGCCAGTAGGTATATATAGTTAGGATTTTTTCTCTATGGGATTTTTGAAAATTCTATGTCTAATAACTTTGGCGTTTGTGGACGGAATTGGTTGAAATTTTCAGGAAAATGGCACATATTGTTTCTGAGCAGCCCTTGAAAATTTGGAGGGGGTTCGTCAAGGGGGGGGCCGAGAAAAAAGGGGGGTCCCAAAACGTGTTTTTAACATTGAGTTTTCCATAGGGCGGTTGGCCTCACTTTTAGCCCGAACGGCTGAATGGATTTGCACGAAACTTGGCAAAATTGTAGGGACTGGTAGCCCGATGTGCCTTTGCTAGGTCTCAATATATGTGCTTCAGTGGATTTTGAGAAATTAACGTTCAAAAAAAGATATATATCTGTAACAGCGGACCGGGCAGCGCTCCGGTTCGCTGACTTTACGCGTTACGGAGCTTTGTGAAGCGAAGCTGATTGGTTCTCCGGCGTCTGTGAACATTCCAAACAGTCCGTAGCGGCCGCCATCTTGTCTCTCGGTAGGATCGAGAGACAAGAGGAGGCCAAAGCGAAGGGGCAAATGACCATAAGGGGGCATAGTAGATCCTCGCTGACCCCCTAGGTTTGATGTGGAGGTTTTAAAAGGGTCCCGCGGGGCAAAAAAAAATAATAATAATAATAATCGAACGGCTGAATGGATTTGCACGAAACTTGGTAAAATATTAGGGACTGGTAGCCCGATGTGCCTTTGCTAGGTCTCAATATATGTGCTCCAGTGGATTTTGAGAAATTAACGTTCAAAAAAAGATATATATCTGTAACAGCGCTCCGCTTCGCGTAACGGAGGTTTGCGAAGCTGATTGGTTCTCCGGCGTCTGTAAACATTGCAAACAGTCCGTAGCGTGCACCATCTTGTCTCTCGGTAAGATCGAGAGACAAGAGGAGGCCAAAGCGAAGGGGCAAATGACCATAAGGGGGCATAGTAGATCCTCCTTGACCTCTTAGGTTTGATGTGGAGGTTTTAAAAGGGCCCCGCGGGGCAAAAAAAAAATAATAATAATAATCGAACGGCTGAATGGATTTGCACGAAACTTGGCAAAATTGTAGGGACTGGTAGCTCGATGTGCCTTTGCTAGGTCTCAATATATGTGCTTCAGTGGATTTTGAGAAATTAACGTTCAAAAAAAGATATATATCTGTAACAGCGCTCCGCTTCGCGGAGATAAAATTATATCTGTATTACCTAGCTGCTGCTAACACCAGTTAGCGACGGCTAGTAGGAGATAGCGACCATCTTGGGCCCCACTTTGCATGTGAGTGATATTTATCACTAATGACATGCAAAGTGGGCATGCCAAGATGTTAGCGACTGGAAACAGTCGCTAACATCGCTATCTCCTATTATCAACTTTTGGAAATATTCGAGATAAGCGCGAATATCTCCAAAAGCTAGCACCTGCCCTGAGCAGTTCTTAGCCATGTTATCCAATGGGAGGTGGATAACATGGCTAAGAGCATTAGCTCGGTAATGCATGAATATCGCTGAGTTTTCAGCGATATTAATGCATTGCGGTCGTTTTTTATCGTATTTGCGATAAACCTTGATAATAGCAAGGTTTATCTGCGATAATTTCTGACGATGCTTAGCGGTAAAAAAATCGTTGCTAAGCATCGTTAGGGATAAATATCGCTTAACTTTGGTAATATGCCCCAACGTCTGTTAACGTTCGATTCGAAGGAAATCAGGAAGTGTTGAAAAACATTGTCTGCGCCATCTTGTCTTTTTTCAAATGCCACACTTTTGTCGTGCACGGCAGCCATTTTAGATGCCTTGACCAGACCCACTCTGTGCACGCTGTCGATCCTTAGCATGGCTCCCCACCCTCGCAAGCATCTCCCCCAGGCAGTGGTAACCCCCGCTCTCTGTCTTATGCATGGGTAATAAACCTCCCCCCATCTGCGCTGCTCTTCCCTGAGAATCACACCCTGTGCCCGCCCGACACCTCCCTTTCGCCCTATTCACTACCGCACCCTCTGACACTCCTTTTCCTCTGTGTCCGATTGTCCAGGCCGGTCCTAGGTTATCAGCTAGCCCTGCAGATGTAGTTTATGGCCCCAGCTGTAAAGAATCACCCCTCTTCAAAGGAGTTATAGTCGATCAAAGCCCACACTCGACGAGATCCGTCACAGCAGAAGCGTTCCTATTATCTGAAAACCATCCTGTATTGTGATTGGGGAGGGGACCGAGCCTGAAGCGGAAGATTCCAGGGATGACTCTTTGTACATCAAAGTTTTTACAATTATGTGTCACATTAAAAATATATAGCACTCCGACAAAGTAGTAAGATTATAAAACTTTAATAACTTATAAATATATACAAGAAAACAAAAATAGTAATAACATATAAACATTTTTAGGGAAAAACAACGAAGTAGCGGTCGGCTGTGCGAATAGTCCCAACGCAGCACAACGTCCAGATTTCCGGCGTGGGGCGTCGCGGGGGGTGGGTCATCAGTAGCAAACTGTTGTGCGAATAGTTCCAAGGCAGCAGAACGATGGCACCAAGGTGATGTCCAGTAAGTTGCCGCACTGGTTTTGGTATCCTACAATGTTGCTCCGAATAACGGCGTGGGGCGCCCCGGGGGAGGTGGCGTGAACGGGCCTCTCCAGGTGGAGTGTCATCTGTTGTAGTGGGGCGCCCCTTTACCGTTTCAGTTGCCATTCCGTCCGTTTTTGGTCCACTGTGTCAAAAGCCGCAATTCAGCTGAGTTGCGCCCACTCTTGCGGTGCAGCGATAGGCGGCTGTCACAGGACTCTCAAAATGGCGGCAGGCTGTTTCCTTTTTGGGCCTGGTCCACTGAAATGGCCCTGGGACACCTTGGAAATCAGACGCTTGTCTGCTAGGTCTTGGACCCCATTCTCGAAAGCGTCCCCTCCGCCTTGAGGATTCATCAAAAGTTTTGGGGGCCCCCGACTCCTGTAGGCTTCTGGTGGGGAGCGGCTGCCATGATTGCTCGCGGAATGACCACGACGGAGCTACGAGATGGTGGTGCTCTCATGCTGACGCCAGCTTCAGTCTGAAACATCCAGAAACAAGGTGGGGCTTTCATCGTTTGGGAAAAAAAAAAAGTTTTCATCCAATGAAAAGTGTTGTTTTTAGGTCATATGATCAAGCCTTCCATCATTAGGAAACCAAAAGTAAAATGAACCAATGAAAAGTTTTATAAACAAGTCACATGACCTGTTATGCGGCATAGGGTATAAAATGCGGAGAAAATACGTTGGCACGTGAGGCGGCGTCAGTAGCGGACCGATGTGCGAATAGGCCGAAGGCAGCACAACGCGCCAAGATCCGGATGGCATCGAGGTGGTGTCCAGCAAGTTGCAGCACTGGTGTGGCCATCCTACAATGCTGAAAGTCGGCGTGGGGCGCCCCGTTGGCCTGTGAGTTTGCGTCAGTAGCGGACCGATGTGCGAATAGGCCGAAGGCAGCACAACGCGCCAAGATCCGGATGGCACCGAGGTGGTGTCTAGTAAGTTGCCGCACTGGTGTGGCCATCCTACAATGTTGAAAGTCGGCGTGGGGCGCCCCGTTGGCCTGTGAGATGGCGGCAGTAGCGGACCGATGTGCGAATGGGGCCAAAGGCAGCGCAACAATATTTTCGGAATAGAAGACACCACAAGGCGCTGAGATGCCAAGATCCGGATGGCACCGAGGTGGTGTCTAGCAAGTTGTGGCACTGGTGTGGCCATCCTACAATGGTAAAAGTCGGCGTGGAGCGCCCTGTTGGCCTGTGAGATGGTGTCAGTAGCGGACTGATGTGCGAATGGGGCCAAAGGCAGCGCAACAATATTTTCTGACTGACACCACAAGGCGCTGAGATGCCAAGATCCGGATGGCACCGAGGTGATGTCTAGCAAGTTGCTGTACTGGTGTGGCCATCCTACAATGGTAAAAGTCGGCGTGGGGCGCCCTGTTGGCCTGTGAGATGGTGTCAGTTGCGGACCGATGTGCGAATGGGGCCAAAGGCAGCGCAACAATATTTTCTGTATGGAAGATACCACTAGGCGTTGAGATGCCAAGATCCGGATGGCACCGAGGTGATGTCTAGCAAGTTGCTGTACTGGTGTGGTCATCCTACAATGCTGAAACTCGGCGTGGGGCGCCCTATTAGACTGTGAGATGGCGTCAGTAGCGGACCGATGTGTGAATGGGGCAAAGGTAGCGCAAGAATATTTTCTGAATAGAAGACACCACAAGGCGCTGAGATGCCAAGATCCGGATGGCACCGAGGTGGTGTCTAGTAAGGTGCACTGGTGTGGTCATCCTACAATGCTGAAACTCGGCGTGGGGCGCCCCATTAGTCTGTGAGATGGCGTCAGTAGCGGACCGATGTGCGAATAGGCCGAAGGCAGCACAACGCGCCAAGATCCGGATGTCACCGTGGTGGTTTCATAGTTGAGAGGCACTTCATCTGCAGTGGGGCGCCGAGATCCGGATGGCACCGAGGTGATGTCTAGCAAGTTGCTGTACTGGTGTGGTCATCCTACAATGCTGAAACTCGGCGTGGGGCGCCCCATTAGCCTGTGAGATGGCGTCAGTAGCGGACCGATGTGCGAATAGGCCGAAGGCAGCACAACGCGCCAAGATCCGGATGTCACCGTGGTGGTTTCATAGTTGAGAGGCACTTCATCTGCAGTGGGGCGCCGAGATCCGGATGGCACCGAGGTGATGTCTAGCAAGTTGCTGTACTGGTGTGGTCATCCTACAATGCTGAAACTCGGCGTGGGGCGCCCCATTAGCCTGTGAGATGGCGTCAGTAGCGGACCGATGTGCGAATAGGCGGAAGGCAGCACAACGCGCCAAGATCCGGATGTCACCGTGGTGGTTTCATAGTTGAGAGGCACTTCATCTGCAGTGGGGCGCCGAGATCCGGATGGCACCGAGGTGATGTCTAGCAAGTTGCTGTACTGGTGTGGTCATCCTACAATGCTGAAACTCGGCGTGGGGCGCCCCATTAGCCTGTGAGATGGCGTCAGTAGCGGACCGATGTGCGAATGGGGCCAAAGGCAGCGCAACAATATTTTCTGAAGAGAAGACACCAAAAGGCGCTGAGATTCCAAGATCCGGATGGCACCGAGGTGGTGTCTAGCAAGCTATGCAGTTGAGTTGTGTGCGCACTTGCGGCGAATAGGTCGAAGGCAGCATAACAATGTTTTCTGAATAGAAGACACCACAAGGCGTTGAGATTCGGTTACCACCGAGGTGATGTCTAGCAAGTTGCCGCACTGGTGTGGCCATCCTACAATACTGCTCCGAATAACGGCGTGGGGTGCCCGAAGGGGGGGGGGAGGCGGCGTGAACGGGCCTTCCTAGGTGGAGGCTCGTCTGCTGTAGTGGGGCGCCCCTTTACCGTTTCAGTTGCCATTCAGCTGAGTTTCGGCTGCTCTTGATGCTACAGCGACAGGCGGCTGCAACAGGACTCTCAAAATGGCGGCCTGTTCTTTGGATTTGGGCCTGGTCCACTAAAATGGCCCTGGGACACCTTAGAACTCGGACGCTCGATTTTTTTTTCCTTTCCTGTACATGCAAAAAAAGGTAAATGCCCGGTACGTTACACGCTTCATCTGCCACGATGAACTCTCCAGAGGAACCGAAAAAAAATATAGTTATGGTAACTATACCATGCATCGTCATATGGAGAGGTGGCACCAATTAATTATAGTGCTGCATAAAAGAGAGATTTGGAGGAGAACCCCTGACCTGCTAGTACATTCATCAAAGAAGTGGCACTGACAGCATCAGAGGCAAGGGAAACGGTCCCAAATATTTAGAAGAACTTTGGAAAGATTAAAATGACATGTTTAGATTGTGGCAAATTAATTTCATGTGCACAGATGAGTGTTACTCTAATAAATACAGCATATGAACATCATCATAGTCGATGGTTGGTAGAGACATTTTGACTATATCCTGGACCTGCCCGTCCTCGCCCAAAATGGCGCCGGAATAAATGGGACTCGTAACTCCTTGTTGTGTACTGGTTGCAGAACCTTGAAATCACGAGATACGTATGCAGTTTTGAAGCACATGGCGGGCGGGGACGAGAATTGATTGAATATTTCGACATCTATTTATTTATTTATTTAATTTATATGGCGCGTTATAACCACAGGGGTCTCTAAGCGCTGTGTGTCCAGATTTACGTGATAGGATGTTACATTCACTTGAAACCAGTTGCACGCCTAAGATCTGCCCCATGCTTGTCTAAATAGTACAGTTTTTAATTTTTTCCTGAAGGAGAGTAGGTTACTTTCCTTCCTGAGTTCTGGGTCCAGTTTGTTCCAAAAAACTGGGAGCGTGTTGGAAAACGCACGACCCCCCACCGTGGTCAATTTGAAGCGGGATTGGGACAGGAGAGTGGCGTCCGATGAGCGCAGGGTCCTACCCGGTGTGTAGGGGGATAGTCGTGATTTCAGATAATTTGGTGCTTTGCCATACCGAGCCTTGTGAGCGATGCACAGCCCCTTGAAGACAATTCTCTGGCGAATTGGGAGCCAGTGCAGCTCCTGCATCAGGGGAGAGGCATGAGCGGTCCTCGGTTTTTTAAAAATCAGCCTGGCAGCATCATTCATCACTCCCTGTAGTTTGTCCAGCAGCCGCTGTGGCAATCCTAAGTACAGGGAGTTCCCGTAGTCCAGCCTTGCCAAAATTGTGGCTGAAACCACATGTCTCAGAGTGGAAAATGAGAGAAGGGCCGAGATCTTCCTTAGTTGTCTTAAAAGGCCTATGCAAGTGCCTACTACTGTGGTGATTTGTTTTTCCATGGACAATTTATTGTCCACGTGTAAGCCTAAGCTTTTAACCGCAACTGCCGGTTTTGGTGGTGCGCCCAGTTCTTTAGGCCAGAATTTCTCGCTCCAAGGGTTGCCCGAGATGGAAATGGGCAACACTTCTGTCTTGTCTGGATTAACTTTCAAAGAGTTCTCGGACATCCAATTTACTGTGATTTTCAATATGTCCTGTAGCCTAGTGACTGCTCCCGGACCATCATCCAACCGGATGATTATCTGGGTGTCATCGGCATAGTTATACATTAGGCAGTCCATCCTATTCAGGAGGGCAATCAGTGGCTGTAGGTAGATGTTGAAGAGTAGGGGTGACAAGGCAGAGCCCTGTGGAACCCCACAGGTGATCGGGGCCAAGGTGGAAAATAGGTCACCCAACTGCACTCGTTGTGTCCTACCCTGCAGGAATGATGTAAGCCATGCATGTGCTGTACCCATGATGCCTAAGGATCTCAACCGCGACAGAAGCTGTTTGTGACACACGGTATCAAACGCCGCGGAGAGATCCAATAGTATCAGGGCGCTCGGTGTTTTAACATCAGCCCGCGTTCTTAGCTCATCTAGAATAGATAGCATAACTAGTTCCGTGCTATGATTAGCACGGAACCCTGCCTGGTTGGTCTCCAGCAGGTTGTTGTTCTCTAGATGGTCCGATAGTAGAGCTAACACATGCTGCTCAGCCACTTTAGCCAGGAAAGGCAACTGAGAGATGGGCCGGAAATTTTTCAGACATTTTATGTCTGCACCCGGTTTCTTCAGTAAGGGGATCAGACGAGCCTCCTTAAGAGCTAGAGGGATCTGACCTGTGCGAAGAGAGGTGTTCAATAAGTGCAGAACCTCTTCCTCTATTCCTGGCATTGCCATCTTAAAAATGTCTGGAGGGCAAGGGTCCACCAAGGAACCCGATTTAACTCGGCCTAGGATTTTAGAGAGTTCCTGTTTAGAGATGGAAGAGAACTCTACTAGTGGTGGGATGTTCAAAGGGGCAGCAAGGTCAGGTGGGCGAGGACATTCGAGGGGTGCAGTTTCCGCAATTTCGTCCCGGATGTCAGATATCTTTTTTACAAAAAAGTCTTGAAACCTCTGACAGTCCTCTTGAGTGAAATCGGGCTTTTGCTCTTTATTCACCCTGAGCTCCGCCAGGACCCGGAAGATTTCTTTTTGCGGATTTCTTGCAGCAACAATTCTTTCCTCGAAAAAGACAGCCTTTCTCGATTGTATGGCTAGTTTATACTGGGCTAAGGATGAAACATAATCTTGTTTGGGAATGGCGTCATATTTTTTGCGCCAAGCCCGTTCCTTCTTCCTGACCCCACGTTTCATCTCCCTTAGGGAGTCATTGTACCAAGGCACCCCAGCTCCTCTCGCCACCTTCTTCATCCTACGGAGTGGTGCCACCGCATCAATGGCACTCCCCAGTTTATGCTGGAGGTGTCCACATAGTGCATCAACGTTGACATCCTGCTCCGTAGCTGGAGGGTGGTGTTCTAAGAGGTGCACCAATTTTTGCCCATCAAGATTTTTCCATTTGCGGGCCGTTATCCAACCCTCCCCAGATTTAGACAGGGGGCCCCTCAGTATGAGCCTGCCCTTTATTAGAGAGTGGTCAGACCAGGCACAAGGGAGAATTTCCGTAGTGCCCTGGACTGGCATGGTGGTCCAGACTAGGTCGAGCACATGACCTTTCTCATGTGTTGGTCCCTTAACCTGTTGAGTGAGACCCAAGGAGAAAAGTGCCTCCTCGATCTGCAATGCTTGTCCTTCTTTTGGGGATTTTTCCCAATGATAATTAAAATCCCCTAGGATCACCAATTTGTCATATCTTGTGCACAGGTCCTGGACCAGTCTCAAGAAGAGAGTGGGGAAATCCGGCGACGCCCAGGGTGGCCGATATACCACCAAGAACACCACGCAGGCCACTCCCCTCCTGAGCTTAACCCCCATGACCTCAGCTCCTCCAAGGGTTTCAGCGAGGAACCTATCGGCACGGAGGCATGACTGATATAGAAGTGCTACTCCTCCTCCTCTCTTTGCTCCCTCCCTATTAAAGTGAATGGCCATGTAGTTATCTGGGAGAGCCGCCACCAGGTCCGGCGCTGAGCACTCTTCCAACCATGTTTCAGTTATTGCGAGGGCGTCTAATTCCCCGCCTTCCAGAAGGGTGAAGACCTCCAGTCTATGGCTCTGCAAAGAGCGAGTATTCAAAAGGCCGTAACTCAGGGTAGATATATTAGAGGAGCGCTGTCGCTCACTAAAGCTCCTCGGTGATATCAGCAGACCCTCACTACCCAACCTATGTATCAGGTCCGGCTCCAGATGGGTTTTACCTAGGTTAAGCTGCAGTAAGTCGCCCCTTGAGTAGACCACATTCTGGCCAGGGGTTCTGGCCCCAGGCCCCGGATGGTCACGGATGGGCAAAGATGGGCTCACCTCTGGCTCACCTCTGGCTCACCTCTGGCTCACCTCTGGCTCACCTCCGGCGCAACTACGGCGCGCCCGCTGCGCGTTACCGCTGCGCGTCAGCTCCATGTGAGCTTTAAATAGGAGGCTGCTAATGGTCCTAGTACAACCACTAGACCGTCAGCACTCCAAGATGGCCCCCTGAAGTGAGGGTGAAAGGGCTCCCACTGTACCGCGTTTAGACACTCCCTCCACAACAAACAGCACAAGCTGCGGTGGACCGGGGAGGTAAGCGGTGGTCAAGTATTAAAACAATTATACCGTGCAAATATTATTCATCCACAACAGTAAGCGGCGATTTTTAAAACTTGTTAATTACGAGTAAAAAGTCAATGGCAAGTCAATGGCATGTAAGCATGACCCAGCAGCGCGTCTGCAAGCAGTGTTTTCAGCGCGTTTTCAGCAGTGTTTCAGCGCGTCTGCAAGCAGCGTTTCAGCGTTTCAGCAACTGTAAATATTAGGATTCAGGCGCGGCAGGAAATGCTCGCCCTAAATAGGAGGCTGCTAATGGTCCTAGTACAACCACTAGACCGTCAGCACTCCAAGATGGCCCCCGGAAGTGAGGGTGAAAGGGCTCCCACTGTACCGCGTTTAGACACTCCCTCCACAACAAACAGCACAAGCTGCGGTGGACCGGGGAGGTAAGTGGTGGTCAAGTATTAAAACAATTATACCGTGCAAATATTATTCATCCACAACAGTAAGCGGCGATTTTTAAAACTTGTTAATTACGATTAAAAAGTCAATGGCAAGTCAATGGCATGTAAGCATGACCCAGCAGCGCGTCTGCAAGCAGTGTTTTCAGCGCGTTTTCAGCAGTGTTTCAGCGCGTCTGCAAGCAGCGTTTCAGCGTTTCAGCAACTGTAAATATTAGGATCCCTATTGATATTAAGTTCTGATGTGTTATTGATTACTGTACTATTGAAAGTTCGAATTAACGTCACCCATGGTACTTGCCCGCAAATGTATATCTAGATAATTTTATTGTAACTGGCCCTGTCGTATTTTAATTATAAAATGTACGTCCACCGATTCCGTAACTGTTAGACACCTTAGTTCTTGCAACCTAATGGCCCGCCCGTTACGTTCCTCTACAGTGTAAATGTCTACTCATCATATACGATTACAGTTTGCTCCGTGGCCGGCCTACGTGGTTATAGGCTCGTATTTGTATAATGAAATTTTCACAATAAAGGTTTTTAAAAGAAAACATGGTAGTAGTATATACATTGGTAAAGTTTTTAATAATAGTCACTGTTTTAGAATCATTAAAAGGCAAGTGAAATAAAGCAGACCAATTACATGAAGGGTAAAAGGTATAATACGAAGGAACGCAGTAAAGATAAATGGTCAAGGGCTGTTGTGTTTTCTATTCCTGCAACATAAAGTGATCGATAAGAATCTCATATTCAGGCGAATCGGCGACTAAGACAGCAGGTCGACCCTCTTTTGCTCAACGGCTCCGTCATGGGACGAAGAAACGCTCTTTTTCTCGAAAAAAGAATATATTTTACTTGCAGGACAGTTGTAAATTTTCCGGGAAAGTACATTAGCCTGGAACATCATAACATATATTTAAGAAAAAATAATGTTCGGAAGTAATAAAAAGCGTAATTTTTAGGTCATATGACCAAGCCTTTCATCATTAGAATAAGAAAAGTAAAATGAACCAATGAAAAGTTTTATTAACAAGTCACATGACTTGTTATGCTTACGTTACGCGCTGCGCGCCTCGGATGACTTCCGGATGCGCTAACGCGGCGCGTCATATGACGCATTACGCGACAACGCAGGTCCAGAATATAGTCAAAATGTCTCCACCAACCAGCGGTCGGAACACAACCCCTTTCAGCAGGCTAAATAGTTCTGTTAAATGACAACAGAAGGGACAGGCAACAAGAACCATCAGTCAAAGAGGGGAGGGCTAGTTCTTCTCTACCGGGTTACATTGGGGCGCTACCGGAACTGATCGAATTGGTAGTCTACAGTGTTTCTGGATGTTTCAGACTGAAGCTGGGGTTAGCATGAGAGCAGTACCATTTCGTAGCTCCGTCGTGGCCATTCCGCAACCAATCATGGCAGCCGCTCTTTATCGTTATTTTGGGCGGGGTGGGTGGCGGAGCCGAGCTGTTTTGCAGCCATCATTGTGTGGAGTTCAGTTCATTTCACTAGTTTTGTATTTGTCATGAGGGGTTGTTCCTAATGTTTCTATTTTAGCGAGGTCAAAAAGAGATCCCGTTACTGGCCTACTGATTTTGCTCGATTCCTTTTCTTTTTTTTTTACACGATTTTTCGTTATCTGCAAAGACTAAACAGAGTATTGCGACTCTGTGTTTGTTTGTAAATAGAGAATGAACCAAAGAGAACCAATTCTAAAACAGTAAATACTTGGATAACAATCATTCAAATGGAGAGAGAAGCAGGCACGACGTATTACAACGGGGGCAAAGGCCTGCGTTAACTACCCTTCACTATGTGCAAAGAGAGAGTACTCCTAATAGAAATGAGGGGGGGGGCACCATTCAAAGCAGATCAGTGTGCATAAACACGAAAATGTTTTCACTTACCACGTACTTGACATTCGACAGCTTATGATATTTGCTATTAAAAAACCATTGAAATTCACTGAAAAAACCATAGGTTATAGATCATATATAGTTAGGAATTAGCATTTACAAAACCTTGAAAATTCACTGAAAAAACCATAGGTTATAGACCATATATAGTTAGGAATTAGCATTTAAAAAACCTTATTTTACTCACACAAAACCATTGAAATTCCATATATAGTTAGTTGCACTAACTATATATCGCGCACCCGCAATCCACTGCTGATGATGTCACATATTACATCATTCATGACATGGTCAGTGACATCACTGATGACATCACTGATGACATCTCAAATGACATCACTGATGACATCTCATTTGACATCAATGACCACATCACTGATGATATCATTCATGTGACAATACAATGCATCTCCTCATATTTTAATATAACCTCTGTTTCACCCAGTGTTAAATACAGAGTATAATTTTTGAAACCATTGACACACCAATACTAGTTACTACATATGTACTCACTGATTCCTACGTCTACACACACATTCACTCATTCACCCATACAATCATTCATACATACAATCACTCATCTTTACAACACTATCATATGCACTCATACACCTATACAGACACTCACACTCTGCCACTCATCCATGGAGTTACTCACACACCTAGTCAGTCCTGTAAAGAATCAATCACACTTCCATTTTCTTGTCTATACAGTTAAACATAGAGCACCTTATATTTTCAAACATATACTAACACATACTTACCTTGTTATACAATCATTGATATAAGTACACATTGATCTGCACAGAGTCACACACCTCCCAGCCAGCCACACACACACTCAGTCTCCCATACAAATACTTGGACAATCAATCAATAACCCATATAGTTACTCATATAGCTACTGATCAACACATGCAGCAGTTTACAGAACAACAGACATAATGATGCACAAATTAAGACAGTTTAGTCACTAACCCATGCACTCAGTGAGACACATTTAATCACTCACTCATACAGTCAGTCATGCACCTACTAAATCCTTCGTCCAGACACTTATACATCCACTCATTCTTCAATATGTAAGACATATTTAAACTTTACAGAAACATAAAATCACTGGATGTTGTTATCAGTGATGTCATCAGTGATGTCATTTGAGATGTCATCAGTGATGTCATCAGTGATGTCACTGACCATGTCATGAATAATGTAATATGTGACATCATAAGCAGTGGATTGCGGGTGCGCGATATATAGTTAGTGCAACTAACTATATATGGAATTTTAATGGTTTTGTGTGAGTAAAATAAGGTTTTTTAAATGCTAATTCCTAACTATATATGGTCTATAACCTATGTTTTTTTCAGTGAATATATATATATATATATATATATATATATATATATATATATATATATATATACACAACCACGAAGGGGTCCAAAAATGAAGACGCACACTGCCAGCGGGTGCTCTGTGCAGGGGTCGAACCCAGACCCGTATTTCATTTACTGATTTCCAAAAGGCGCGGCACTCAGGGGAAGTTTTGATATTCAAGTAATTTTATTGAATCAAGCTCAACCGACGCGTTTCAGCCTCCACGGCTTTGATCACGGTCATCACCGTGATCAAAGGCGTGGAGGCTGAAACGCGTCGGTTGAGCTTGATTCAATAAAATTACTTGAATATCAAAACTTCCCCTGAGTGCCGCGCCTTTTGGAAATCAGTTCATATGTACATATATATATTACCTACTGGCGGTCGCCAGTAGGTATATATAGTTAGGATTTTTTCTCTATGGGTTTTTTGAAAATTCTATGTCTAATAACTTTGGCGTTTGTGGACGGAATTGGCTGAAATTTTCAGGAAAATGGCACATTTTGTTTCTGAGCAGCCCCTGAAAATTTTGGGGGGGTTCGTCAAGGGGGGGCCGAGAAAAAAGGGGGGTCCCAAAACGCGTTTTTCCCATGTTAATTTCCATAGGGCGGTTGGCCTCACTTTTAGCCCGAACGGCTGAATGGATTTGCACGAAACTTGGCAAAATTGTAGGGACTGGTAGCCCAATGTGCCTTTTGTAGGTCTCAATATATGTGCTGCAGTGGATTTTGAGAAATTAACGTTTAAAAAAAGATATATATCTGTAACAGCGGACTGGGCAGCGGCCCAGGACGCGGACTTTTCGCGCAACGGAGCTTTGTGAAGCGAAGCTGATTGGTTCTCCGGCGTCTGTCAACATTCCAAATAGTCCGTAGCGGCCGCCATCTTGTCTCTCGGTAGGATCGAGAGACAAGAGGAGGCGAAAGCGAAGGGGCAAATGACCATAAGGGGGAATAGTAGATCCTCGCTGACCCCCTAGGTTTGATGTGGAGGTTTTAAAAGGGCCCCGCGGGGCAAAAAAAAAAACTAATAATAATAATCGAACGGCTGAATGGATTTGCACGAAACTTGGTAAAATATTAGGGACTGGTAGCCCGATGTGCCTTTGCTAGGTCTCAATATATGTGCTCCAGTGGATTTTGAGAAATTAACGTTCAAAAAAAGATATATATCTGTAACAGCGCTCCGCTTCGCGTACTTTTCGCGTTACGGAGCTTTGCGAAGCTGATTGGTTCTCCGGCGTCTGTCAACATTCCAAACAGTCCGTAGCGGCCGCCATCTTGTCTCTCGGTAGGATTGAGAGACAAGAGGAGGCCAAAGCGAAGGGGGAAATGACCATAAGGGGGCATAGTAGATCCTTCCTGACCTCTTAGGTTTGATGTACCATTTTGCCAAGTTTGGTGTAATTCCGTTCAGCCATTCAGGCTGTAGACGTATGTAAATGTCCTATGGAAAATTGCATGGGGAAAACACATTTGAAAGTGTTGAAATTTAGAACCAATTAAAATGTTACTTTGGTTTTGTATTTGTGTGTGATGAAAGTTAATTGGTTATGTATATATGTCAAATGAGAGGAAACCACAGCCATTTTGTGATACTACTGTCTGAGGTACATTTGTGAGGAATTTTTGGTGGTGAATTTCTGGTGTTTGATTTACACAGTACTAACACTTTTCCTACTTTTGAAAAGGTGAGTTGTTAATTTGTAAGGGGAACTATGTTGTACACTTGAAGATAATTTGAAAAATGTTTTCTGTTATTTATTTGCAGTCCTTCTGTTATACTAAATACTTGATAAAGTTAGTTTTATATTATGTATTACTAAAAACGATAAATGAAAGTGATTATTTTTTTCTGCAATTTACAGCAAGCAATTTCAAAATAAAATGGCTCACAATGAAGAGACCGTGGCAATTTCTTTTGAATTGTCCACTACATTGATTGAAATTGAGAGCACCAATAATGAAACATTGTCACAAGGAGGACATGACTTGTATGATTCCATTAGATTGATTGAAATGGACAGCACCAAGAATGAAATATTGTCACAAGGAGATGACTTGAATGATTCCACTACGTTGATTGAAATTGAGAGCAGCAATAATGAAATATTGTCACAAGGAGGAGATGACTTGTATGATTCCATTAGATTGATTGAAATGGACAGCACCAATAATGAAATATTGTCACAAGGAGGAGATGACTTGAATGATTCCACTACATTGATTGAAATTGAGAGCACCAATAATGAAATATTGTCACGAGGAGATGACTTGAATGATTCCACTACATTGATTGAAATTGACAGCACCAATAATGAAATATTGTCAGAAGGAGGAGATGACTTGAATGATTTTTTTGATCAATCTCTTGATGGCGAATTTATCGAGTGTTTGGAGACGATAGAGTTACAAGAATCATTATTGCAGACTTTTCATGAGGACATTGCTGATGAGGACATGTTACTAGTTCTTTCAAATTTAGAAAATTCTGAAGAATAAATTTATATTTAGAAATCAAAAATTGTTTGAGACATTATTCATTTTTATTTTTAATTTATGAGGTTGTAGCGAAGTGATTGTAGTATAAAATGAGACTTATAGTATAGAGTGCAACATTTTTATGTTACATGGTAAGTTTACTCATATTTACTTCCCTTCTGCCACTATATTATCTCCAATGTGTATTTGACATCTCTTCTTCATCTCCGGCCTCCTTTCTCTCACTGTGTGTCTCCGATGCATCTTATCGGTGCTATTTTGTGTAATTACAGAAGAGAGTAAAATAAAATAGTTCGGAACGTGAAAAGGGGGCAAAGTAGAGTACTCCTCACCCCCTAGGCCTTTTTAGGCGGTCCCAAAAGGATCAGTTTCTGCTTTCCTGAGATTATGGTATGAGTTCCATATACCACAATAACTTGCATTACAACATGCAAGATATCTATCTCCTATTACCAACTTTTGGAGATATTCGCGCTAAGCGCGAATATCTCCAAAAAGTAACACCTGCCCTGAGCAGTTCTTAGCCATGTTATCCAATGGGAGGTGGATAACATGGCTAAGAGCATTAGCTCGGTAATGTATGAATATCGCTGAGTTTTTAGCGATATTCATGCATTGCGGCCGTTTATTATCGCATTTGTGATAAACCTTGATAATAGCAAGGTTTATCTTTGATAATTTCTGACGATGCTTAGCGGTAAAAAATCCGTTGGTAAGCATCGTTAGCGATAAATATCGCTTAACTTTGGTAATATGCCCCAACGTCTGTTAACGTTCGATTCGAAGGAAATGAGGAAGTGTTGAAAAACATTGTCTGCGCCATCTTGCCTTTTTTGAAATGCCACACTTTTGTCGTGCACGGCAGCCATTTTAGATGTCTTGACCAGACCCACTCTCTGCACGCTGTCGATTCGTAGCATGGCTCCTCACCCTCGCAAGCATCTTCCCCAGGCACTGGTCACCCCCGCTCTCTGTCTTATGCATGGGCAATAAACCTCCCCCCATCTGCGCTGCTCTTCCCTGAGAATCACACTCTGTGCCCGCCCGACACCTCCCTTTCGCCCTATTCACTACCGCACCCTCTGACACTCCTCTTCCTCTGTGTCCGATTGTCCAGGCTATCAGCTAGCCCTGCAGATGTAGTTTATGGCCTCAGCAGTAAAGAATCACCCCTCTTCAAAGGAGTTATAGTAGATCAAGGCCCACACCCGATGAGATCCGTCACACCACACGTGTTCCTACTATCTGAAAACTATGTCTCACATTAAAAATATATAGCACTCCAACAAAGTAGTAGGAATATAAAACTTTAATAACATATAAATATATACAACAAAACAAAAACAGTAAAAACATTTAAACAACGAAGAGACCGTGGCAATTTCTTTTGAATTATCCAATAGATTTATTGAAATTGATAGCACCAATAATGAAATATTCTTGTCAGTAGCGGTCTGTTGTGCGAATAGTTCCAAGGCAGCAGAACGCGCTGAAATCTAGATGGCACTAAAGTGATGTCTAGCAAGTTGCCGCCCAGCACATAACGGCGTGGGGCGCCGCGGGGGTGAGTGAGTCCAGTAGGCACCACAGCTATTCTTACCGGCATTGCAGAATTACTGCTGGGGACAATGCCTGTGCTGTAGCAGGGTCACAGCAGAAACAAAAAGGATTCTGTTGAAGATGTTGTTGGTTTTCAATTTGAAAACAGTTCTGGTGTCAACTGCTATGCTAATGTAGTGGTTAATGTTTTGTTTTCTCTAGAAAATGTAAAAGAGGGGGAGGCAGTCCAAAGTTCCGTTAAAAGGGCAAAGGAAAGGATCGGTGGTTTGAACTATCAGTCAAAAAGGGGAGGGGGTGCAACAATTTTTCCTACCGGGTCACACTGTGCTTTTACCGGAAGTGAGGTCTGCAGGATTCTAGTAATTCAAAGTGAGGCTGGCGCCGACGTCCCGCGAATATAGTTTCGTCACTCCACGGGTGATCATGGCAGTCATTCCCCATCGGGGGTCGGAGACTCCCGCGGCTCCTCTAGAATCTTCAAGGTCGTGGAGGACTACGGTGGTGGAGTCAACCAGTGACCGGGCCATTTCTTTATGCTGGGCCCGCTCTTGCCAGGTCGACCGCCATTTTGAGAGTTCGGTAGCTACTGGCGATCTCGGGGTCAAATGAGCGGACGGGCTCCACCCTGCCGGGCGAGACGTTGCAGCATGGCCACAGTGGAAGAACTCTTTTCCGGGCGCCTGGAGCGCTGAGGGTGCAGCTGGGAAGCCTCCACTGGGGAGGCGGGAGAGGCCTGTTCGCACCGTCTCTCCCTCCCAGTGCACCCCACGGCGTCTCGCTTGATATTTGTTATGGCCGGACCAGGCGATGAGGACGAGGGGGGGGGGTCGGAGGCATGTGCAAGACATCCCCCCCCAGGGTTGTTGCAGCAATTATACAAGAAAGAAGAAGTGTCCCGTCCATCTTCGGGCCGGGCTTCCGGTAGATGTCGGCCGGACGCCCCTGGCTCTGGCCCCATGAACGGGTTTCTTGGTTTATCGGCTGCAGCCGGATCCCGTCGGCCTCGGCCCCCCGACCGTTGGTGGCCGGACCGGAAGAGCATGTGGCGGGACTACCTGCAACTCTCAAGGGCCACCGCGGCCGGACTGGGAGAGAGAGGGGAGGGTCGAGGAGACATTCCCCCCCCCCTGCAACTGTTCAGCGTTGTAAAGGCAATCCCCTGGCCGGGTCCCGCTGGTCTCGGCCTCTCCTCCGGCTACACCCTACGTTAGGATCTCCTGGCCGAGGCGTGGCAGCAGGACCTGCCTTATATGGGCTGCTCCCGGCTGGGCGTAGCTGGAACCCTGCTCCACCTTGGAAGTTTCCAGAGTGGGGGCGGATGTTCTACTGACTTGCATTTTCCCTAGTCTATCGATTTTTTTGGCGTGGCAGGCGGTGGGACAGCGAGGGGTGATTTGGTTTCTCTTACTGTTTTTCTGGTCTCTCACCAATGGCATATTTTAACGTTTTCTTGTTTCTAGGACATTAACAGGTTTTATCATTACGTTATGTTATCGTTTCTTTGTTCGTTGTTTAATAAAAGTTCATGTTCATCAGTGGCCTACTGATTTTCGTTTTCCTATTCTTTTCTTTCCAGGTTGTTTCATGCTAAAGTTTCTGTTACCAGGATACAGTGATCACTTCGTTATTATTGCATATGTCCTTTTCACTAGGGGTGCTCTCTGGTCGGGCCAGATGACGTATGTCTAGTAAATGGTCCGGGTGAAACAGGTGCATCAATCAGTGGGGAGTAGATAGGCATGACAGATTACAACGGGGGAGAAAGGTCCGCATTACGTACCCTTTCACTACTTGCAAAGATTTTCCTACGTTTATTTGCAAACAGGGAATACCTCCAAAAAGAACTAATTCCCAAACAGTCAATGTTCGGACAATCAATCAATCAATGAGGAATGAAATAGGTACGACGTGTTAAAGGCTTGCGTTACCTACCCTTCACTATCTGCAAAGGGAGAGAGAATATTCCTATTCTTCCTCGTTTGCAGGCAGAGAAGATCCTTAAGAGAACCAACTTCGAACAATTCAATGCTCGATTCAAACAATCAACAAGGGGTACTGTGAACACAAATGAACGCCGCTTATGTACATACGCATTGCTATTTTCAACAGGTTGTTCCTAATGTTTCTATTTTAGCGAGGTCAAAAAGAGATCCCATTAGTGGCCTACTGATTTTGCTCGATTCCTTTTGTTTTTTTACACGGTTTTTCGCTATCTGCAAAGACTAAACAGAGTATTGCGACTCTGTGCTTGTTTGTAAATAGAGAATGAACCAAAGAGAACAATCAATCAAATGGAGAGAGAAGCAGGCACGACGGATTACAAAGGGGCCAAAGGGCTGCGTTAACTACCCTTCACTATCTGCAAAGAGAGAGTACTCCTAATAGAAATGAGGGGTGGGGGGCAGCATTCAAAGCAGATCAGTGTGCATAAACACGAAAATGTTTTTACTTACCACGTACTTGACATTCGACAGCTTATGATATTTGCTAATAAAAAACCATTGAAATTCACTGAAAAAACCATAGGTTATAGACCATATATAGTTAGGAATTAGCATTTACAAAACCTTGAAAATTCACTGAAAAAACCATAGGTTATAGACCATATATAGTTAGGAATTAGCATTTACAAAACCTTGAAAATTCACTGAAAAAACCATAGGTTAGAGACCATATATAGTTAGCTGGACATTTTATTGACATAAAACCAATGAAATTCCATATATAGTTAGTTGCACTAACTATATATCGCGCACCCGCAATCCACTGCTGATGATGTCACATATTACATCATTCATGACATGGTCAGTGACATCACTGATGACATCACTGATGACATCTCAAATGACATCACTGATGACATCACTGATGACATCTCATTTGACATCAATGACCACATCACTGATAATATCATTCATGTGACAATACAATGCATCTCCTCACATTTTAATATAACCTCTGTTTCACCCAGTGTTAAAAAGAGTATAATTTTTGAAACCATTGACACACCAATACTAGTTACTACATACGCACTCACTGATTGCTACGTCTACACACACCTTCACTCATTCACCCATACAATCATTCATACATACAATCACTCATCTTTACAACACTATCATATGCACTCATACACCTATACAGACACTCACAGTCTGCCACTCATCCATGGAGTTACTTACACACCTAGTCAGTCCTGTAAAGAATCAATGAGACTTCCATTTTCTTGTCTATACAGTTAAACATAGAGCACCTTACATTTTCAAACATGTACTAACACATACTTAGTTTCTTATACAATCATTGATACAAGTACAGATTGATCTGCACAGAGTCACACACCTCCCAGCTAGCCACACACACACTCAGTCTCCCATACAAATACTTGGGCAATCAATCAATAACCCATATAGTTACTCATATAGCTACTGATCAACACATGCAGCAGTTTACAGAACAACAGACATAATGATGCACAAATTAAGACAGTTTAGTCACTAACCCATGCACTCAGTGAGACACATTTAATCACTCACTCATACATTCAGTCATGCACCTACTAAATCCTTCGTCCAGACACTTATACATCCACTAATTCTTCAATATGTAAGACATATTTTAACTTTACAGACTTATACAGTCACTGGATGTAGTCATCAGTGATGTCATTTGAGATGTCATCAGTGATGTCATCAGTGATGTCACTGACCATGTCATGAATGATGTAATATGTGACATCATCAGCAGTGGATTGCGGGTGCGCGATATATAGTTAGTGCAACTAACTATATATGGAATTTCATTGGTTTTATGTCAATAAAATGTCCAGCTAACTATATATGGTCTCTAACCTATGGTTTTTTCAGTGAATTTTCAAGGTTTTGTAAATGCTAATTCCTAACTATATATGGTCTATAACCTATGGTTTTTTCAGTGAATTTTCAAGGTTTTGTAAATGCTAATTCCTAACTATATATGGTCTATAACCTATGGATTTTTCAGTGAATATATATATATATATATATATATATATATATATATATGTATATATTACCTACTGGCGGTCGCCAGTAGGTATATATAGTTAGGATTTTTTCCCTATGGGTTTTTTGAAAATTCTATGTCTAATAACTTTGGCGTTTGTGGACGGAATTGGCTGAAATTTTCAGGAAAATTGCACATTTTGTTGCTGAGCAGCCTTTGAAAATTTGGGGGGGGTTCGTCAAGGGGGGGCCGAGAAAAAAGGGGGGTCCCAAAACGCGTTTTTCCCATGTTAATTTCCATAGGGCGGTTGGCCTCACTTTTAGCCCGAACGGCTGAATGGATTTGCACGAAACTTGGCAAAATTGTAGGGACTGGTAGCCCGATGTGCCTTTTGTAGGTCTCAATATATGTGCTCCAGTGGATTTTGAGAAATTAACTTTTAAAAAAAGATATATATCTGTAACAGCGGACCGGGCAGCGGCCCAGGACGCGTACTTTTCGCGCAACGGAGCTTTGTGAAGCGAAGCTGATTGGTTCTCCGGCGTCTGTCAACATTCCAAACAGTCCGTAGCGGCCGCCATCTTGTCTCTCGGTAGGATCGAGAGACAAGAGGAGGCGAAAGCGAAGGGGCAAATGACCATAAGGGGGAATAGTAGATCCTCGCTGACCCCCTAGGTTTGATGTGGAGGTTTTAAAAGGGCCCCGCGGGGCAAAAAAAAAAATAATAATAATAATCGAACGGCTGAATGGATTTGCACGAAACTTGGCAAAATTGTAGGGACTGGTAGCCCGATGTGCCTTTGCTAGGTCTCAATATATGTGCTCCAGTGGATTTTGAGAAATTAACGTTCAAAAAAAGATATATATCTGTAACAGCGCTCCGCTTTGCGTACTTTTCGCGTTACGGAGGTTTGCGAAGCTGATTGGTTTTTCGGCGTCTGTAAACATTCCAAACAGTCCGTAGCGGCCGCCATCTTGTCTCTCGGTAGGATCGAGAGACAAGAGGAGGCCAAAGCGAAGGGGCAAATGACCATAAGGGGGCATAGTAGATCGTCCCTGACCCCCTAGGTTTGATGTGGAGGCTTTGAAAGGTTCTCGCAGGGCAAAAAAATATATACCGTTTTTTTTGTTTTTTTGCGTGGGTAGCGCCCGGTCCGGGAACCGGGAAGCTTTCTGGGCAGCGTACTGCAATGAAAAATGAATGATAGACTTTTCAAATACTGTATGTTAATTGATTGTTGGTTTTGTTGATTATTTTTTTTTTATTATTATTTTTTAAGGATTGTTTATTGTGTTTCATAATTTATTAAACTTTCTAACGCGGCGCGTCATATGACGCATTACGCGACAACGCAGGTCCAGAATATAGTCAAAATGTCTCCACCAACCAGCGGACGGCACACAACCCCTTTCAGCAGGCTAAATAGTTCTGTTAAATGACAACAGAAGGGACAGGCAACAAGAACCATCAGTCAAAGAGGGGAGGGCAAGTTCTTCTCTACCGGGTCACGTTGGAGCGCTACCGGAACTGATCGAATTGGTAGTCTACAGTGTTTCTGGATGTTTCAGACTGAAGCTGGCGTTAGCATGAGAGCACCACCATTTCGTAGCTCCGTCGTGGCCATTCCACGAGCAATCATGCTAGGCGCTCCCCACCAGAAGCCTGCGGGAGTCGGGGGCCCCCAAGACTTTTGTAGAATCTTCAAGGATGAGGGGACGCTTTCGCGAATGGAGCCCAAGCTCTAGCAGACAAGCGTCCGAGTTCCAAGGTGTCGCAGGCCCATTTTAGTGGACCACGCCCAAATCTGAAGAGATGGCCGCCATTTTGAGAGTCCTGTGGCAGCCGCCTATCGCTGCGCCGCAAGAGCGGGAGCAACTCAAGTACATGGTGAGCGAGACGCTGTAGTCGAAAGAGCGGGCGGTAAACAGCTGAATAGCGGAAGAGGCACAGTGTAGCAAAAGCGGGCTGAATGGCAAATGAAACGGAAAAGGGGTGCCCCACTACAGCGTGTCTTTAGGTGAAACGGATTGTGGGACAAGGTGAAGAATGGAAGAGTCACCAAAAGGAAAAAAGTTCCGCTTGACCCCGGGAGCCGGCCACCTATGTCGGGGGCGATCTCAGGCCACACCAGGGCAACACGACTTGGGGAGGGGGCCGGAGCCAAGCGCCCCCTCCGAGTCCGCGACATGACACCGTCCCTCGGGGGCCTCCGTCAAGCGGTTCAGGGTGGCACCGCATCACAACAGCCCCCACTTACTTTAAGAATAGTGAAGATGAAGCAATTGCAAATAGGCTTCAGACAATGTTACAAGCACTCCTCAAAACTTTGAACTTTTCAGAGTGCATGAGTTGGGACAGCGAGGGGTGATTTGGTTTCTCGGACTGTTTTTCTGGTCTCTCACCACTGGCATACTTTAACGTTTTCTTGTTTCTAGGACATTAATAGGTTTTATCATTACGTTATGTTATCGTTTCTTTGTTTGTTGTTTAATAAAAGTTCATGTTCATCAGTGGCCTACTGATTTTCGTTTTCCTATTTTTTTCTTTCCAGGTTGTTTCATGGTAAAGTTTCTGTTAACAGGATACAGTGATCACTTCGTTATTATTGCATATGTCCTTTTCACTAGGGGTGCTCTCTGGTCGGGCCAGATGACGTATCTCTAGTAAATGGTCCGGGTGAAAAAGGTGCATCAATCAGTGGGGAGTAGATAGGCATGACAGATTACAACGGGGGTGAAAGGTCCGCATTACGTACCCTTTCACTACTTGCAAAGATTTTCCTACGTTTATTTGCAAACAGGGAATACCTCCAAAAAGAACTAATTCCCAAACAGTCAATGTTCGGACAATCAATCAATCAATGAGGAATGAAATAGGTACGACGTGTTAAAGGCTTGCGTTACCTACCCTTCACTATCTGCAAAGGGAGAGAGAATATTCCTATTCTTCCTCGTTTGCAGGTAGAGAAGATCCTTAAGAGAATTAACTTCGAACAATTCAATGCTCGATTGAAACAATCAACAAGGGGTACTGTGAACACAAATGAACGCCGCTTATGTACATACGCATTGCTATTTTCAACAGTTTGTTCCTAATGTTTCTATTTTAGGGAGGTCAAAAAGAGATCCCATCAGTGGCCTACTGATTTTGCTCGATTCCTTTTGTTTTTTTACACGATTTTTCGCTATCTGCAAAGACTAAACAGAGTATTGCGACTCTGTGCTTGTTTGTAAATAGAGAATGAACCAAAGAGAACAATCAATCAAATGGAGAGAGAAGCAGGCACGACGGATTACAACGGGGGCAAAGGCTGCGTTAACTACCCTTCACTATCTGCAAAGAGAGAGTACTCCTAATAGAAATGAGGGGTGGGGGGCAGCATTCAAAGCAGATCAGTGTGCATAAACACGAAAATGTTTTTACTTACCACGTACTTGACATTCGACAGCTTATGATATTTGCTATTAAAAAACCATTGAAATTCACTGGAAAAACCATAGGTTATAGACCATATATAGTTAGGAATTAGCATTTACAAAACCTTGAAAATTCACTGAAAAAACCATAGGTTATAGACCATATATAGTTAGGAATTAGCATTTAAAAAACCTTATTTTACTCACACAAAACCATTGAAATTCCATATATAGTTAGTTGCACTAACTATATATCGCGCACCCGCAATCCACTGCTGATCATGTCGCATATTACATCATTCATGACATGGTCAGTGACATCACTGATGACATCACTGATGACATCTCAAATGACATCACTGATGACATCACTGATGACGTCTCATTTGACATCATTCTTGTGCTAATACGATAAACCTCTTCAGACTCTAATATAACCTTAGATACACTCAGTGTATACAGACACTCACACACTGCCACTCATCCATGGAGTTACTCACACACCCAGTCAGTCATGCAAAGAAACAACCTCACCTCCATTTCTTCAACTATACAGTTATACACACCTTACTTATTGAAACATATACTAACACATATTTACTCTCTTATACAATCCCTGATACAAGTTCACAATGATCGATACAACCACTCACTCATTCAGTGGCTCTCATGCACAGTTATTTATATATGCCAACTCTCACATGTACTGTGTTTTACATATGTACTTACTATGACATGTAGCATTGAGATATCCATTCACTCATCAATACACTCATGCACACAGTCAACTGCCCATGTAGCTGTTTCCACATGCACTCTTGAACTCATACACCTAGTGAATAAACTGCTCACACATCTATGCACAGAGTCACACACCTTCCAGCCACCCCCACACAAACTCAATCTCCCATAGAAATACTTGGGCAACCAATTAATAACACATATAGCCTCTCGTATAGCTACTGATCAACACATGCAGCAGTTTACATCACAACAGACATAATGATGCACAAATTAAGACAGTTTAGTCACTAACCCATGCATTCAGTGAGACACATTTAATCACTCATTCATACAGTCAGTCACGCACCTACTAAATCCTTCATCCAGACACTTATACATCCACTCATTCTTCAATATGTAAGACATATTTTAACTTTACAGAAACATACAGTCACTGGATGTTGTCATCAGTGATGTCATCAGTGATGTCATTTGAGATGTCATCAGTGATGTCATCAGTGATGTCACTGACCATGTCATGAATGATGTAATATGTGACATGATCAGCAGTGGATTGCGGGTGCGCGATATATAGTTAGTGCAACTAACTATATATGGAATTTCAATGGTTTTGTGTGAGTAAAATAAGGTTTTTTAAATGCTAATTCCTAACTATATATGGTCTATAACCTATGGTTTTTTCAGTGAATATATATATATATATATATATATATTCACTGAAAAAACCATAGGTTATAGACCATATATAGTTAGGAATTAGCATTTACAAAACCTTGAAAATTCACTGAAAAAACCATAGGTTATAGACCATATATAGTTAGGAATTAGCATTTACAAAACCTTATTTTACTCACACAAAACCATTGAAATTCCATATATAGTTAGTTGCACTAACTATATATCGCGCACCCGCAATCCACTGCTGATCATGTCACATATTACATCATTCATGACATGGTCAGTGACATCACTGATGACATCACTGATGACATCTCAAATGACATCACTGATGACATCACTGATGACAACATCCAGTGACTATGTTTCTGTAAAGTTAAAATATGTCTTACATATTGAAGAATGAGTGGATGTATAAGTGTCTGGATGAAGGATTTAGTAGGTGCATGCCTGACTGTATGAGTGAGTGATTAAATGTGTCTCACTGAGTGCATGGGTTAGTGACTAAACTGTCTTAATTTGTGCATCATTATGTCTGTTGTTCTGTAAACTGCTGCATGTGTTGATCAGTAGCTATATGAGTTACTATATGGGTTATTGATTGGTTGCCCAAGTATTTGTATGGGAGACTGAGTGTGTGTGTGGGTGGCTGGGAGGTGTATGACTCTGTGCATAGATGTGTGAGCAGTTGATTCACTAGATGTATGGGTTCAAAAGTGCATGTGGAAACAGCTGTATGGGCGGTTGACTGTGTGCATGAGTGTATTGGTGAGTGAATGGATATCTCAGTGCTGCATGTCAAAGTAAGTACATATGTAAAACACAGTACATGTGAGAGTTGACATATATAAATAACTGTGCATAAGAGCCAGTGAATGTGTGAGTGGCTGTATGGATCACTGTGAACTTGTATCAGGGATTGTATAATAGAGTAAATATGTGTTAGTATATGTTTGAATAAGTAAGGTGTGTATAACTGTATAGTTGAGGAAATGGAGGTGTTATTGATTCTTTGCATGACTGACTAGGTGTGTGAGTAACTCCATGGATGAGTGACAGTCTGTGAGTGTCTGTTTACACTGAGTGTATCTAAGGTTATATTAGAGTCTGAAGAGGTTCATCGTATTATCACATGAATGATGTCATCAGTGATGTGATCAGTAATGTCAAATGAGATGTCATCAGTGATGTCATCAGTGATGTCATTTGAGATGTCATCAGTGATGTCATCAGTGATGTCATTTGAGATGTCATCAGTGATGTCATCAGTGATGTCATTTGAGATGTCATCAGTGATGTCATCAGTGATGTCACTGACCATGTCATGAATGATGTAATATGTGACATGATCAGCAGTGGATTGCGGGTGCGCGATATATAGTTAGTGCAACTAACTATATATGGAATTTCAATGGTTTTGTGTGAGTAAAATAAGGTTTTTTAAATGCTAATTCCTAACTATATATGGTCTATAACCTATGGTTTTTTCAGTGAATTTTCAAGGTTTTGTAAATGCTAATTCCTAACTATATATGGTCTATAACCTATGGTTTTTTCAGTGAATTTCAATGGTTTTTTAATAGCAAATATCATAAGCTGTCGAATGTCAAGTACGTGGTAAGTGAAAACATTTTCGTGTTTATGCACACTGATCTGCTTTGAATGGTGCCCCCCCCCTCATTTCTATTAGGAGTACTCTCTCTTTGCAGATAGTGAAAGGTAGTTAACGCAGGCCTTTGCCCCCGTTGTAATCCGTCGTGCCTGCTTCTCTCTCCATTTGATTGATTGTTATCCAAGTATTTACTGTTTTAGAATTAGTTCTCTTTGGTTCATTCTCTATTTACAAACAAACACAGAGTCGCAATACTCTGTTTAGTCTTTGCAGATAACGAAAAATCGTGTAAAAAAAAAGAAAAGGAATCGAGTAAAATCAGTAGGCCACTAATGGGATCTCTTTTTGACCTCGCTAAAATAGAAACATTAGGAACAACCCCTCATGACAAATACAAAACTAGTGAGATGAACTGAACTCCACACAATGATGGCTGCAAAACAGCTCGGCTCCGCCACCCACCCCGCCCAAAATAACGATAAAGAGCGGCTGCCATGATTGGTTGCGGAATGGCCACAACGGAGCTACGAAATGGTGCTGCTCTCATGCTAACCCCAGCTTCAGTCTGAAACATCCAGAAACACTGTAGACTACCAATTCGATCAGTTCCGGTAGCGCCCCAATGTAACCCGGTAGAGAAGAACTAGCCCTCCCCTCTTTGACTGATGGTTCTTGTTGCCTGTCCCTTCTGTTGTCATTTAACAGAACTATTTAGCTAGCTGAAAGGGGTTGTGTTCCGACCGCTGGTTGGTGGAGACATTTTGACTATATTCTGGACCTGCGTTGTTGCGTAATGCGTCATATGACGCGCCGCGTTAGCGCATCCGGAAGTCATCCGGGGCGCGCAGCGCGTAACGGAAGCATAACAAGTCATGTGACTTGTTAATAAAACTTTTCATTGGTTCATTTTACTTTTCTTATTGTAATGATGAAAGGCTTGGTCATATCACCTAAAAATTACGCTTTTCATTACTTCCGAACATTATTTTTTCTTAAATATATGTTATAATGTTCCAGGCTAATGTACTTTCCCGGAAATTTTACAACTGTCCTGCAAGTAAAATATATTCTTTTTTCGAGAAAAAGAGCATTTCTTCGTCCCATGACGGAGCCGTTGAGCAAAAGAGGGTCGACCTGCTGTCTTAGTCGCCGATACGCCTGAATATGAGATTCTTATCGATCACTTTATGTTGCAGGAATAGAAAACACAACAGCCCTTGACCATTTATCTTTACTGCGTTCCTTCGTATTATACCTTTTACCCTTCATGTAATTGGTCTGCTTTATTTCACTTGCCTTTTAATGATTCTAAAACAGTGACTATTATTAAAAACTTTACCAATGTATATACTACTACCATGTTTTCTTTTAAAAACCTTTATTGTGGAAATTTCATTATACAAATACGAGCCTATAACCACGTGGGCCTGCCACGGAGCAAACTGTAATCGTATATGATGAATAGACATTTACACTGAAGAGGAACGTAACGGGCGGGCCATTAGGTTGCAAGAACTAAGGTGTCTAACAGTTACGGAATCGGTGGACGTACATTTTATAATTAAAATACGACAGGGCCAGTTACAATAAAATTATCTAGATATACATTTGCGGGCAAGTACCATGGGTGACGTTAATTCGAACTTTCAACAGTACAGTAATCAATAACACATCAGAACTTAATATCAATAGGGATGTCGAAATATTCAATCAATTCTCGTCCCCGCCCGCCATGTGCTTCAAAACTGCATACGTATCTCGTGATTTCAAGGTTCTGCAACCAGTACACAACAAGGAGTTACGAGTCCCATTTATTCCGGCGCCATTTTGGGCGAGGACGGGCAGGTCCAGGATATAGTCAAAATGTCTCTACCAACCATCGACTATGATGATGTTCATATGCTGTATTTATTAGAGTAACACTCATCTGTCCACATGAAATTAATTTACCACAATCTAAACATGTCATTTTAATCTTTCCAAAGTTCTTCTAAATATTTGGGACCGTTTCCCTTGCCTCTGAAGCTCTCAGTGCCACTTCTTTGATGAATGTACTAGCAGGTCAGGGGTTCTCCTCCAAATCTCTCTTTTATGCAGCACTATAATTAATTGGTGCCACCTCTCCATATGACGATGCATGGTATAGTTACCACAACTATATTTTTTTTCGGTTCCTCTGGAGAGTTCATCGTGGCAGATGAAGCGTGTAACGTACCGGGCATTTACCTTTTTTTGCATGTACAGGAAAGGAAAAAAAAATCGAGCGTACGAGTTCTAAGGTGTCCCAGGGCCATTTTAGTGGACCAGGCCCAAATCCAAAGAACAGGCCGCCATTTTGAGAGTCCTCTTGCAGCCGCCTGTCGCTGTAGCATCAACAGCAGCCGAAACTCAGCTGAATGGCAACTGAAACGGTAAAGGGGCGCCCCACTACAGCAGACGAGCCTCCACCTAGGAAGGCCCATTCACGCCGGCTCCCCCCCCCCCTTCGGGCACCCCACGCCGTTATTCGGAGCAGTATTGTAGGATGGCCACACCAGTGCGGCAACTTGCTAGACATCACCCCGGTGGTAACCGAATCTCAACGCCTTGTGGTGTCTTCTATTCAGAAAACATTGTTATGCTGCCTTCGACCTATTCGCCGCAAGTGCGCACACAACTCAACTGCATAGCTTGCTAGACACCACCTCGGTGCCATCCGGATCTTGGAATGTCAGCGCCTTTTAGTGTCTTCTCTTCAGAAAATATTGTTGCGCTGCCTTTGGCCCCATTCGCACATCGGTCCGCAACTTAGACATCACCTCGGTGCCATCCGGATCTTGGCATCTCAGCGCCTTGTGGTGTCAGTCAGAAAATATTGTTGCGCTGCCTTTGGCCCCATTCGCACATCAGTCCGCTACTGACACCATCTCACAGGCCAACAGGGCGCCCCACGCCGACTTTTACCATTGTAGGATGGCCACACGAGTGCCACAACTTGCTAGACACCACCTCGGTGCCATCTGGAACTTGGCATCTCAGCGCCTTGTGGTGTCTTCAATTCAGAATATATTGTTGCGCTGCCTTTGGCCCCATTCGCACATCGGTCCGCTACTGACTCCATCTCACAGGCCAACGGGGCGCCCCACGCCGACTATCAGCATTGTAGGATAGCCACACCAGTACAGCAACTTGCTAGACATCACCTCGGTGCCATCCGGATCTCGGCGCCCCACTGCAGATGAAGTGCCTCTCAACTATGAAACCACCACGGTGACATCCGGATCTTGGCGCGTTGTGCTGCCTTCGGCCTATTCGCACATCGGTCCGCTACTGACGCCATCTCACAGGCTAATGGGGCGACCCACGCCGAGTTTCAGCATTGTAGGATGACCACACCAGTACAGCAACTTGCTAGACATCACCTCGGTGCCATCCGAATCTTGGCATCTCAACGCCTACTGGTATCTTCCATACAGAAAATATTGTTACGCTGCCTTTGGCCCCATTCGCACATCGGTCCGCAACTTAGACATCACCTCGGTGCCATCCGGATCTTGGCATCTCAGCGCCTTGTGGTGTATTCTCTTCAGAAAATATTGTTGCGCTGCCTTTGGCCCCATTCGCACATCGGTCCGCAACTTAGACATCACCTCGGTGCCATCCGGATCTTGGCATCTCAGCGCCTTGTGGTGTCTTCTACTCCGAAAATATTGTAGAAAATATTGTTGCGCTGCCTTTGGCCCCATTCGCACATCGGTCCGCTACTGACTCCATCTCACAGGCCAACGGGGCGCCCCACGCCGACTATCAGCATTGTAGGATAGCCACACCAGTACAGCAACTTGCTAGACATCACCTCGGTGCCATCCGGATCTCGGCGCCCCACTGCAGATGAAGTGCCTCTCAACTATGAAACCACCACGGTGACATCCGGATCTTGGCGCGTTGTGCTGCCTTCGGCCTATTCGCACATCGGTCCGCTACTGACGCCATCTCACAGGCTAATGGGGCGACCCACGCCGAGTTTCAGCATTGTAGGATGACCACACCAGTACAGCAACTTGCTAGACATCACCTCGGTGCCATCCGAATCTTGGCATCTCAACGCCTACTGGTATCTTCCATACAGAAAATATTGTTACGCTGCCTTTGGCCCCATTCGCACATCGGTCCGCAACTTAGACATCACCTCGGTGCCATCCGGATCTTGGCATCTCAGCGCCTTGTGGTGTATTCTCTTCAGAAAATATTGTTGCGCTGCCTTTGGCCCCATTCGCACATCGGTCCGCAACTTAGACATCACCTCGGTGCCATCCGGATCTTGGCATCTCAGCGCCTTGTGGTGTCTTCTACTCCGAAAATATTGTAGAAAATATTGTTGCGCTGCCTTTGGCCCCATTCGCACATCAGTCCGCTACTGACACCATCTCACAGGCCAACAGGGCGCCCCACGCCGACTTTTACCATTGTAGGATGGCCACACCAGTGCCACAACTTGCTAGACACCACCTCGGTGCCATCCGGATCTTGGCATCTCAGCGCCTTGTGGTGTCTTCAAATCAGAAAATATTGTTGCGCTGCCTTTGGCCCCATTCGCACATCGGTCCGCTACTGACGCCATCTCACAGGCCAACGGGGCGCCCCACGCAGACTTTCAACATTGTAGGATGGCCACAGAAGTGCGACAACTTACTAGACACCACCTCGGTGCCATCCGGATCTTGGCGCGTTGTGCTGCCTTCGGCCTATTCGCACATCGGTCCGCTACTGACGCAAACTCACAGGCCAACGGGGCGCCCCACGCCGACTTTCAGCATTGTAGGATGGCCACACCAGTGCGGCAACTTGCTACACACCACCTCGGTGCCATCCGGATCTTGGCATCTCAGCGCCTAGTGGTGTCTTCTATTCCGAAAATATTGTTGCGCTGCCTTCGGCCCCATTCACACATCGGTCCGCTACTGACGCCATCTCACAGGCCAACGGGGCGCCCCACGCCGACTTTCAGCATTGTAGGATGGCCACACCAGTGCGGCAACTTACTAGACACCACCTCGGTGCCATCCGGATCTTGGCGCGTTGTGCTGCCTTCGGCCTATTCGCACATCGGTCCGCTACTGACGCAAACTCACAGGCCAACGGGGCGCCCCACGCCGACTTTCAGCATTGTTGGATGGCCACACCAGTGCGGCAACTTACTAGACACCACCTCGGTGCCATCCGGATCGTGGCGCGTTGTGCTGCCTTCGGCCTATTCGCACATCGGTCCGCTACTGACGCAAACTCACAGGCCAACGGGGCGCCCCACGCCGACTTTCAGCATTGTAGGATGGCCACACCAGTGCACCTTACTAGACACCACCTCGGTGCCATCCGGATCTTGGCGCGTAGTGAAGCTGCAGCAGCTGCAAATAAGCTTCAGACAGTGTTACAACCGCTGCTCAGAACTCTCAACTATGACACCACCTCGGTGCCATCCGGATCTTGGCGCGTTGTATTGCCTTCGGCCTATTCGCACATCGGTCCGCTACTGACGCCGCCTCACGTGCCAACGTATTTTCTCCGCATTTTATACCCTATGCCGCATAACAGGTCATGTGACTTGTTTATAAAACTTTTCATTGGTTCATTTTACTTTTGGTTTCCTAATGATGGAAGGCTTGATCATATGACCTAAAAACAACACTTTTCATTGGATGAAAACTTTTTTTTTTCCCCAAACGATGAAAGCCCCACCTTGTTTCTGGATGTTTCAGACTGAAGCTGGCGTCAGCATGAGAGCACCACCATCTCGTAGCTCAGTCGTGGTCATTCCGCGAGCAATCATGGCAGCCGCTCCCCACCAGAAGCCTGCAGGAGTCGGGGCCCCCAAAACTTTTGATGAATTCTCAAGGCGGAGGGGACGCTTTCGAGAATGGGGTCCAAGACCTAGCAGACAAGCGTCCGATTTCCAAGGTGTCCCAGGGCCATTTCAGTGGACCAGGCCCAAAAAGGAAACAGCCTGCCGCCATTTTGAGAGTCCTGTGACAGCCGCCTATCGCTCCACCGCAAGAGTGGGCGCAACTCAGTTGAATTGCGGCTTTTGACACAGTGGACCAAAAACGGACGGAATGGCAACTGAAACGGTAAAGGGGCGCCCGACTACAACAGATGACACTCCACCTGGAGAGGCCCGTTCACGCCGCCTCCCCCGGGGCGCCCCACGCCGTTATTCGGAGCAGCATTGTAGGATACCAAAACCAGTGCGGCAACTTACTGGACATCACCTTGGTGCCATCGTTCTGCTGCCTTGGAACTATTCGCACAACAGTTTGCTACTGATGACCCACCCCCCGCGACGCCCCACGCCGTTATTTGCTGGGTGGCAACTTACTAGACATCACTTTCGTGACATCTAGATTTCAGCACGTTCTGCTGCCTTGGAACTATTCGCACAACAGTTTGCTACTGATGACCCACCCCCCGCGACGCCCCACGCCGGAAATCTGGACGTTGTGCTGCGTTGGGACTATTCGCACAGCCGACCGCTACTTCGTTGTTTTTCCCTAAAAATGTTTATATGTTATTACTATTTTTGTTTTCTTGTATATATTTATAAATTATTAAAGTTTTATAATCTTACTACTTTGTCGGAGTGCTATATATTTTTAATGTGACACATAATTGTAAAAACTTTGATGTACAAAGAGTCATCCCTGGAATCTTCCGCTTCAGGCTCGGTCCCCTCCCCAATCACAATACAGGATGGTTTTCAGATAATAGCAACGCTTCTGCTGTGACGGATCTCATCGAGTGTGGGCCTTGATCTACTATAACTCCTTTGAAGAGGGGTGATTCTTTACAGCTGTGGCCATAAACTACATCTGCAGGGCTAGCTGATACCCTAGGACCAGCCTGGACAATCGGACACAGAGGAAAAGGAGTGTCAGAGGGTGCGGTAGTGAATAGGGCGAACGGGAGGTGTCGGGCGGGCACAGGGTGTGATTCTCAGGGAAGAGCAGCGCAGATGGGGGGAGGTTTATTACCCATGCATAAGACAGAGAGCGGGGGTGACCACTGCCTGGGGGAGATGCTTGCGAGGGTGGGGAGCCATGCTAAGGATCGACAGCGTGCACAGAGTGGGTCTGGTCAAGGCATCTAAAATGGCTGCCGTGCACGACAAAAGTGTGGCATTTGAAAAAAGACAAGATGGCGCAGACAATGTTTTTCAACACTTCCTGATTTCCTTCGAATCGAACGTTAACAGACGTTGGGGCATATTACCAAAGTTAAGCGATATTTATCCCTAACGATGCTTAGCAACGATTTTTTTACCGTCAGAAATTATCGCAGATAAACCTTGCTATTATCAAGGTTTATCGCAAATACGATAAAAAACGACCGCAATGCATTAATATCGCTGAAAACTCAGCGATATTCATGCATTACCGAGCTAATGCTCTTAGCCATGTTATCCACCTCCCATTGGATAACATGGCTAAGAACTGCTCAGGGCAGGTGGTAGCTTTTGGAGATATTCGCGCTTATCTCGAATATTTCCAAAAGTTGATAATAGGAGATAGCGATGTTAGCGACTGTTTCCAGTCGCTAACATCTTGGCATGCCCACTTTGCATGTCATTAGTGATAAATATCACTCACATGCAAAGTGGGGCCCAAGATGGTCGCTATCTTCTACTAGCCGTCGCTAACTGGTGTTAGCAACAGCTAGGTAATACACATATAATTTTATCTCCGCGAAGCGGAGCGCTGTTACAGATATATATCTTGTTTTTGAACGTTAATTTCTCAAAATGCACTGAAGCACATATATTGAGACCTAGCAAAGGCACATCGGGCTACCAGTCCCTACAATTTTGCCAAGTTTCGTGCAAATGCATTCAGCTGTTCGATCCTACCGAGAGACAAGATGGCGGCCGCTACGGACTGTTTGGAATGTTTACAGACACCGGAGAGCCAATCAGCTTCGCTTCGCAAAGCTCCGTAACGCGAAAAGTACGCGAAGCGGTGCGCTGTTACAGATATATATCTTTTTTTGAACGTTAATTTCTCAAAATCCACTGGAGCACATATATTGAGATCTAGCAAAGGCACATCGGGCTACCAGTCCCTACAATTTTGCCAAGTTTCGTGCAAATCCATTCAGCTGTTCGATGATTATTATTTTATTTTTTTTTGCCCCGCGGGGCCCTTTTAAAACCTCCACATCAAACCTAAACGGTCAGGGAGGATCTACTATGCCCCCTTATGGTCATTTGCCCCTTCGGTTTGGCCTCCGCTTGTCTCTCGATCCTACCGAGAGACAAGATGGCGGCCGCTACGGACTGTTTGGAATGTTTACAGACACCGGAGAACCAATCAGCTTCGCTTCACAAAGCTCCGTTGCGCGAAAAGTACGCGTCCTGGAGCGCTGCCCGGTCCGCTGTTACAGATATATATCTTTTTTTAAACGTTAATTTCTCAAAATCCACTGTAGCACATATATTGAGACCTACAAAAGGCACATCGGGCTACCAGTCCCTACAATTTTGCCAAGTTTCGTGCAAATCCATTCAGCCGTTCGGGCTAAAAGAGAGGCCAACCGCCCTATGGAAAACTCAATGTTAAAAACACGTTTTGGGACCCCCCTTTTTTCTCGGCCCCCCCTTGACGAACCCCCCCCAAATTTTCAAGGGCTACTCAGAAACAAAATGTGCCATTTTCCTGAAAATTTCAGCCAATTCCGTCCACAAACGCCAAAGTTATTAGACATAGAATTTTCAAAAATCCCATAGAGAAAAAATCCTAACTATATATACCTACTGGCGACCGCCAGTAGGTAATATAGATATATATATATATATATATATATTCACTGAAAAAACCATAGGTTATAGACCATATATAGTTAGGAATTAGCATTTACAAAACCTTGAAAATTCACTGAAAAAACCATAGGTTATAGACCATATATAGTTAGGAATTAGCATTTACAAAACCTTGAAAATTCACTGAAAAAACCATAGGTTATAGACCATATATAGTTTGGAATTAGCATTTAAAAAACCTTATTTTACTCACACAAAACCATTGAAATTCCATATATAGTTAGTTGCACTAACTATATATCGCGCACCCGCAATCCACTGCTGATGATGTCACATATTACATCATTCATGACATGGTCAGTGACATCACTGATGACATCACTGATGACATCTCAAATGACATCACTGATGACATCATCCAGTGACTGTGTGTTTCTGTAAAGTTTAAATATGTTTTACATATTGAAGAATGAGTAGATGTAGAAGTGTCTGGATGAAGGATTTAGTAGGTGCGTGACTGACTGTATGAGTGAGTGATTAAATGTGTCTCACTGAGTGCATGGGTTAGTGACTAAACTGTCTTAATTTGTGCATCATTATGTCTGTTGTTCTGTAAACTGCTGCATGTGTTGATCAGTAGCTATATGAGTAACTATATGGGTTATTGATTGATTGCCCAAGTATTTGTATGGGAGACTGAGTGTGTGTGTGGCTGGCTGGGAGGTGTGTGACTCTGTGCAGATCAATGTGTACTTGTATCAATGATTGTATAAGAGAGTAATTATGTGTTAGTATATGTTTCAAAATGTAAGGTGCTCTATGTTTAACTGTATAGATTAGAAAATGGAAGTGTGATTGATTCTTTACAGGACTGACTAGGTGTGTGAGTAACTCGATGGATGAGTGACAGAGTGTGAGAGTCTGTATAGGTGTATGAGTGCATATGATAGTGTTGTAAAGATGAGTGATTGTATGTATGAATGATTGTATGGGTAAATGAGTGAATGTGTGTGTAAACATAGGAATCACTGAGTGCGTATGTAGTAACTAGTATTGGTGTGTCAATGGTTTCAAAAATTATACTCTGTATTTAACACTGGGTGTAACAGAGGTTATATTAAAGTGTGAGGAGATGCATTGTATTGTCACATGAATGATATCATCAGTGATGTGGTCATTGATGTCAAATGAGATGTCATCAGTGATGTCATCAGTGATGTCATTTGAGATGTCATCAGTGATGTCATCAGTGATGTCACTGACCATGTCATGAATGATGTAATATGTGACATCATCAGCAGTGGATTGCGGGTGCGCGATATATAGTTAGTGCAACTAACTATATATGGAATTTCAATGGTTTTGTGTGAGTAAAATAAGGTTTTTTAAATGCTAATTCCTAACTATATATGGTCTATAACCTATGGTTTTTTCAGTGAATTTTCAAGGTTTTGTAAATGCTAATTCCTAACTATATATGGTCTATAACCTATGGTTTTTTCAGTGAATTTTCAAGGTTTTGTAAATGCTAATTCCTAACTATATATGGTCTATAACCTATGGTTTTTTCAGTGAATTTCAATGGTTTTTTAATAGCAAATATCATAAGCTGTCGAATGTCAAGTACGTGGTAAGTAAAAACATTTTCGTGTTTATGCACACTGATCTGCTTTGAATGCTGCCCCCCACCCCTCATTTCTATTAGGAGTACTCTCTCTTTGCAGATAGTGAAGGGTAGTTAACGCAGCCCTTTGCCCCCTTTGTAATCCGTCGTGCCTGCTTCTCTCTCCATTTGATTGATTGTTCTCTTTGGTTCATTCTCTATTTACAAACAAGCACAGAGTCGCAATACTCTGTTTAGTCTTTGCAGATAGCGAAAAATCGTGTAAAAAAACAAAAGGAATCGAGCAAAATCAGTAGGCCACTAATGGGATCTCTTTTTGACCTCGCTAAAATAGAAACATTAGGAACAACCTGTTGAAAATAGCAATGCGTATGTATATAAGCGGCGTTCATTTGTGTTCACAGTACCCCTTGTTGATTGTTTCAATCGAGCATTGAATTGTTCGAAGTTAATTCTCTTAAGGATCTTCTCTACCTGCAAACGAGGAAGAATAGGAATATTCTCTCTCCCTTTGCAGATAGTGAAGGGTAGGTAACGCAAGCCTTTAACACGTCGTACCTATTTCATTCCTCATTGATTGATTGATTGTCCGAACATTGACTGTTTGGGAATTAGTTCTTTTTGGAGGTATTCCCTGTTTGCAAATAAACGTAGGAAAATCTTTGCAAGTAGTGAAAGGGTACGTAATGCGGACCGTTCTCCCCCGTTGTAATCTGTCATGCCTATCTACTCCCCACTGATTGATGCACCTTTTTCACCCGGACCATTTACTAGAGATACGTCATCTGGCCCGACCAGAGAGCACCCCTAGTGAAAAGGACATATGCAATAATAACGAAGTGATCACTGTATCCTGTTAACAGAAACTTTACCATGAAACAACCTGGAAAGAAAAAAATAGGAAAACGAAAATCAGTAGGCCACTGATGAACATGAACTTTTATTAAACAACGAACAAAGAAACGATAACATAACGTAATGATAAAACCTATTAATGTCCTAGAAACAAGAAAACGTTAAAATATGCCAGTGGTGAGAGACCAGAAAAACAGTAAGAGAAACCAAATCACCCCTCGCTGTCCCACCGCCTGCCACGGCAAAAAAATCGATAGACTAGGGAAAATGCAAGTCAGTAGAACATCCACCCCCACTCTGGAAACTTCCAAGGTGGGGCAGGGTTCCGGCTACGCCCAGCCGGGAGCAGCCCATATAAGGCAGGTCCTGCTGCCACGCCTCGGCCAGGAGATCCTAACGTAGGGTGTAGCCGGAGGAGAGGCCGAGGCCAGCGGGACCCGGCCAGGGGATTGCCTTTACAACGCTGAACAGTTGCAGGGGGGGGGAATGTCTCCTCGACCCTCCCCTCTCTCTCCCAGTCCGGCCGCGGTGGCCCTTGAGAGTTGCAGGTAGTCCCGCCACATGCTCTTCCGGTCCGACCACCAACGGTCGGGGGGCCGAGGCCGACGGGATCCGGCTGCAGCCGATAAACCAAGAAACCCGTTCATGGGGCCAGAGCCAGGGGCGTCCGGCCGACATCCACCGGAAGCCCGGCCCGAAGACGGACGGGACACTTCTTTCTTTTATAATGGCTGCGACAACACTGGGGGGGGATGTCTTGCACATGCCTCCGACCCCCCCCCCCTCGTCCTCATCGCCTGGTCCGGCCATAACAAATCTCAAGCGAGACGCCGTGGGGTGCACTGGGAGGGAGAGACGGTGCGAACAGGCCTCTCCCGCCTCCCCAGGTGGAGGCTTCCCAGCTGCACCCTCAGCGCTCCAGGCGCCCGGAAAAGGGTTCTTCCACTGTGGCCATGCTGCAACGTCTCGCCCGGCAGGGTGGAGCCCGTCCGCTCATGTGACCCCGCGATCGCCGGTAGCTGCCGAACTCTCAAAATGGCAGTCGACCTGGCAAGAGCGGGCCCAGCATAAAGAAATGGCCCGGTCACTGGTTGACTCCACCACCGTAGTCCTCCACGACCTTGAAGATTCTAGAGGAGCCGCGGGAGTCTCCGACCCCCGATGGGGAATGACTGCCATGATCGCCCGTGGAGTGACGAAACTGTATCCGCGGGACGTCGGCGCTCCCATGCTGGCGCCAGCCTCACTTTGAATTACTAGAATCCTGCAGACCTCACTTCCGGTGAAAGCACAGTGTGACCCGGTAGGAAAAATTATTGCACCCCCTCCCCTTTTTGATAGTTTAAACCACCGATCCTTTCCTTTGCCCTTTTAACGGAACTTTGGACTGCCTCCCCCTCTTTTACATTTTCTAGAGAAAACAAAACATTAACCACTACATTAGCATAGCAGTTGACACCAGAACTGTTTTCAAATTGAAAACCAACAACATCTTCAACAGAATCCTTTTTGTTTCTGCTGTGACCCTGCTACAGCACAGGCATTGTCCCCAGCAGTAATTCTGCAATGCCGGTAAGAATAGCTGTGGTGCCTACTGGACTCACTCACCCCCGCGGCGCCCCACGCCGTTTTTTGCTGGGCGGCAACTTACTAGACATCACTTTCGTGCCATCTAGATTTCAGCGCGTTCTGCTGCCTTGGAACTATTCGCACAACAGACCGCTACTGACAAGAATATTTCATTATTGGTGCTGTCAATTTCAATAAATCTATTGGATAATTCAAAAGAAATTGCCACGGTCTCTTCGTTGTTTAAATGTTTTTACTGTTTTTGTTTTCTTGTATATATTTATATGTTATTAAAGTTTTATATTCCTACTACTTTGTTGGAGTGCTATATATTTTTAATGTGACACATAATTGTAAAAACTTTGATGTACAAAGAGTCATTCCTGGAATCTTCCGCTTCAGGCTCGGTCCCCTCCCCAATCACAATACAGGATGGTTTTCAGATAGTAGGAACACGTGTGGTGTGACGGATCTCATCGGGTGTGGGCCTTGATCTACTATAACTCCTTTGAAGAGGGGTGATTCTTTACAGCTGGGGCCATAAACTACATCTGCAGGGCTAGCTGATAGCCTGGACAATCGGACACAGAGAAAGAGGAGTGTCAGAGGGTGCGGTAGTGAATAGGGCGAAAGGGAGGTGTCGGGCGGGCACAGAGTGTGATTCTCAGGGAAGAGCAGCGCAGATGGGGGGAGGTTTATTGCCCATGCATAAGACAGAGAGCGGTGGTGACCAGTGCCTAGGGAAGATGCTTGCGTGGGTGAGGAGCCATGCTACGAATCGACAGCGTGCAGAGAGTGGGTCTGGTCAAGACATCTAAAATGGCTGCCGTGCACGACAAAAGTGTGGCATTTCAAAAAAGGCAAGATGGCGCAGACAATGTTTTTCAACACTTCCTCATTTCCTTCGAATCGAACGTTAACAGACGTTGGGGCATATTACCAAAGTTAAGCGATATTTATCGCTAACGATGCTTACCAACCAATTTTTTACCACTAAGCATCGTCAGAAATTATCGAAGATAAACCTTGCTATTATCAAGGTTTATCGCAAATGCGATAATAAACGGCCGCAATGCATGAATATCGCTAAAAACTCAGCGATATTCATGCATTACCGAGCTAATGCTCTTAGCCATGTTATCCACCTCCCATTGGATAACATGGCTAAGAACTGCTCAGGGCAGGTGTTACTTTTTGGAGATATTCGCGCTTAGCGCGAATATCTCCAAAAGTTGGTAATAGGAGATAGATATCTTGCATGTTGTAATGCAAGTTATTGTGGTATATGGAACTCATACCATAATCTCTCAGGAAAGCAGAAACTGATCCTTTTGGGACCGCCTAAAAAGGCCTAGGGGGTGAGGAGTACTCTACTTTGCCCCCTTTTCACGTTCCGAACTATTTTATTTTACTCTCTTCTGTAATTACACAAAATAGCAGCGATAAGATGCATCGGAGACACACAGTGAGAGAAAGGAGGCCGGAGATGAAGAAGAGATGTCAAATACACATTGGAGATAATATAGTGGCAGAAGGGAAGTAAATATGAGTAAACTTACCATGTAACATAAAAATGTTGCACTCTATACTATAAGTCTCATTTTATACTACAATCACTTCGCTACAACCTCATAAATTAAAAATAAAAATGAATAATGTCTCAAACAATTTTTGATTTCTAAATATAAATTTATTCTTCAGAATTTTCTAAATTTGAAAGAACTAGTAACATGTCCTCATCAGCAATGTCCTCATTAAAAGTCTCCAATGATGATTCTTGTAACTCTATGGTCTCCAAACACTCGATAAATTCGCCATCAAGAGATTGATCAAAAAAATCATTCAAGTCATCTCCTCCTTGTGACAATATTTCATTATTGGTGCTGTCAATTTCAATCAATGTAGTGGAATCATTCAAGTCATCTCCTCGTGACAATATTTCATTATTGGTGCTCTCAATTTCAATCAATGTAGTGGAATCATTCAAGTCATCTCCTCCTTGTGACAATATTTCATTATTGGTGCTGTCCATTTCAATCAATCTAATGGAATCATACAAGTCATCTCCTCCTTGTGACAATATTTCATTATTGGTGCTCTCAATTTCAATCAATGTAGTGGAATCATTCAAGTCATCTCCTTGTGACAATATTCCATTCTTGGTGCTGTCCATTTCAATCAATCTAATGGAATCATACAAGTCATGTCCTCCTTGTGACAATATTTCATTATTGGTGCTCTCAATTTCAATCAATGTGTTGGACAATTCAAAAGAAATTGCCACGGTCTCTTCATTGTGAGCCATTTTATTTTGAAATTGCTTGCTGTAAATTGCAGAAAAAAATAATCACTTTCATTTATCGTTTTTAGTAATACATAATATAAAACTAACTTTATCAAGTATTTAGTATAACAGAAGGACTGCAAATAAATAACAGAAAACATTTTTCAAATTATCTTCAAGTGTACAACATAGTTCCCCTTACAAATTAACAACTCACCTTTTTAAAAGTAGCAGAAGTGTTAGTACTGTGTAAATCAAACACCAGAAATTCACCACCAAAAATTCCTCACAAATGTACCTCAGACAGTAGTATCACAAAATGGCTGTGGTTTCCTCTCATTTGACATATATACATAACCAATTAACTTTCATCACACACAAATACAAAACCAAAGTAACATTTTAATTGGTTCTAAATTTCAACACTTTCAAATGTGTTTTCCCCATGCAATTTTCCATAGGACATTTACATACGTCTACAGCCTGAATGGCTGAACGGAATTACACCAAACTTGGCAAAATGGTACATCAAACCTAAGAGGTCAGGAAGGATCTACTATGCCCCCTTATGGTCATTTCCCCCTTCGCTTTGGCCTCCTCTTGTCTCTCAATCCTACCGAGAGACAAGATGGCGGCCGCTACGGACTGTTTGGAATGTTGACAGACGCCGGAGAACCAATCAGCTTCGCAAAGCTCCGTAACGCGAAAAGTACGCGAAGCGGAGCGCTGTTACAGATATATATCTTTTTTTGAACGTTAATTTCTCAAAATCCACTGGAGCACATATATTGAGACCTAGCAAAGGCACATCGGGCTACCAGTCCCTAATATTTTGCCAAGTTTCGTGCAAATCCATTCAGCCGTTCGATTATTATTATTTTGTTTTTTTTTTGCCCCGCGGGGCCCTTTTAAAACCTCCACATCAAACCTAGGGGGTCAGCGAGGATCTACTATGCCCCCTTATAGTTATTTCCCCCTTTGTTTTGACCTCCTCTTGTCTCTCGATCCTACCGAGAGACAAGATGGCGGCCGCTACGGACTTTTTGGAATGTTGACAGACGCCGGAGAACCAATCAGCTTCGCTTCACAAAGCTCCGTTGCGCGTAAAGTACGCGTCCTGGGACGCTGCCAGGTCCGCTGTTACAGATATATATCTTTTTTTAAACGTTAATTTCTCAAAATCCACTGGAGCACATATATTGAGACCTACAAAAGGCACATCGGGCTACCAGTCCCTACAATTTTGCCAAGTTTCGTGCAAATCCATTCAGCCGTTCGGGCTAAAAGTGAGGCCAACCGCCCTATGGAAAACTCAATGTTAAAAACACGTTTTGGGACCCCCCTTTTTTCTCGGCCCCCCCTTGACGAACCCCCCCCAAATTTTCAAGGGCTGCTCAGAAACAAAATGTGCCATTTTCCTGAAAATTTCAGCCAATTCCGTCCACAAACGCCAAAGTTATTAGACATAGAATTTTCAAAAATCCCATAGAGAAAAAATCCTAACTATATATACCTACTGGCGACCGCCAGTAGGTAATATATATATATATATATATATATATATATATATCTATATATCTATATATATATATATATATATATATATATATATATATACACACACACATACACACACACAACATTATTTCATATGGGGTGGTATAGGTCCCTGCCTCCATTATTTTTTATGGAAGCAGCACTATTGTTTTGTCACATTTAGAGCAGTAATAACGTTAGAAGTGTACTTTGTGAATAGCAATTTACTTTTTTGTGGGTCGGTTTCTGTATTAGCAAACCCCTCCTTCTCCCTCCTTATACCACTCCTTATATCTTCCTAAACCCCTCCCATTTTGTAGTAGATAGTCTCCATTGTCCTACCACTCTTCCTTGTTCATCCCATATACACTACTAGATAGTGAACTCACACCTGCAGAGATTGCTCCATAGAATATATATGAAAAGTGGAGGAGGATGTTTTGCTTTGCATTTAGCAGTAAGTAAACAGTACTACTGAATAACTACTTTATGAACTACAAAATGCAGTTTCTAAATCAGGCCCACTGTCCCCACTGCTTCCACTGCGGAATGTTGTTTTTCAAGCTTGGAGAATTTTATTTGCTTTTTTTGAAAAAACAATTGACAAGATAATTAAGTAGATTTTTTGGGGCAGCAGTATTCTGATCTATGGTTCCCTTAGCAGTAGTGTGGCCTCCATTATTATTCAGCAAATCCTGTTAAAATGGGCCGTATAAAACGATGCTTGATCAGAAAACATGTTTATAATGATTGCTACTAGTTAGATTATAAGGTAACCATAAAACATGAGTGATTCATGAGCAGCACATCATCAATCTTAGTTCAATCACATGATGGATAAGGGAACTGATTACATAATTAATTAATCCAAAACTGACTGTATCCTCCATCAAAGACGTATCTAGAAACACTGATGTCAATCTTGCTTTCCCCCTGTGACATTCATAGTTTTCAAGGTGAAAGAGCATACTGAGTATTTTACCTTTTACGAATTCATGTGTACCAATATTCGCACTGTTGTGTAAGGAGAATAATTAAATTGGTTAAGTTGTGCAAAATCACACTTTTTTTCAACGGCACCTTTTTGTTATTCTCATTAACAAAAGAAAGGTTTTAATTTTCGATTTTATCTTGCAAATCCCTAATAACAAATATAATTTCAGCAATATAAATACAATACGTTGCGGATTTTCCTCATTAAATAATTGCATTGGTTTTAATGTAATAAATCTACATACTGTGCATCAGTGTTAACAGTTCAAAGTATTAGCACATGCAATTAAAGTATATTAGTTTGTTCAAGCGCGACTGAAAAATGGACTATGAATATTAAGCAAAGTCCTATTTTTCCAAAGGCTATGCACATTGAGTGCTGATAAGTAATTAGTAAAGTGTCCCTGAAGGTGGCGATTAGTTAGGTTAAGACTGAGATTATTGGAGAAAGAAATATACATTTTCATCCTTCTGCCCTTTTCATGACCCCTTTTCCTGACCCGAGGCAACCTCACTACTTGCACATGCTGTTGATCACGTTTTGATGAAGTAAATTCAATAAATAACCCCAAAAAACTATACTAATTTTGTAAGTGTGATACAAGTACCATCATCAACTTGTGGAAATGGAGATTTCACACATTATTCCTCTCAATCAAAATGAGCAAATTCAAAAGGACTTGCTTCCATTTTACATGGCGCTTGCGAAAACAACATCGCCTCTATCCTACACTAGGCTTGCTCTGCGACATTTCGTGTACACGCCAGAATTTAGTGCTCAGCTCACTTAGGCTCTTATTCCCTGGGTTGAGTAACTCTCCATGTGTCCCCATCTGAGCACTGCAAAAGCAAACAAGCATTGGCATAGCAAATAGGTCTCACCTTTGGGACCTTATAAGTATTTAATTATGCAGTATAAGATCCTTGGTGCATCAACATCAACTGTTGCATGGCTAAACACTCATATGGTCCCAAAAGGAGAGACCTATTGGCTATGCCAATGCTTGAAAGCCATTGGCTTTGCTACATAGTGACAGAAATTGAGACACTAATCTCAAAATAAAAAGCCCTGCAATTGTACTGTGACCTGCATCTATCCACACACCAGATATTTTGCTCAATCCATCTACACTCAGGTTGCACTTTTCAGTGGGGACGAAATAAGCATCTCATCAAATATTAGGGGACTTTTTCAGTTTTGACTTAATAATAACAGCTATAACCCCGTTACTGTTACGATCAGCTGGATAACGTATCCGTTCCTATTTTCAATGCAGAAAGGGACGGCTTAAAAGCACATCTTTATCAGGTCGATAACACTGAATTGAGTTATAAAAAGACTGATTTTTGATGCGACAGGAGCAATTTCAGTTTGTGACGAACACTTATCAAAGTTGAAAATTCATGGTATTACTGCTCAACATATTACTATTCATAACAGATGTCATAATTCCTTTTGGAAAGTTGAAAGGCTACATGTAATGAGTCAAGATTTAATACTGCTACCTGCAAAACGCGCACAGATCTGTGTGGCAGGCACCTTAACCTACTGCGGTATCCTTATTGAATCACCGTGGTCTTGTCACCATCTGGAAAGGCGCAAGGAGCCCTGCATAACAGTTTTCCATACTGCGCCACATTTCTCTCTGTCACTTCGTTACACAGGGGTCCTGATATGTACCACCTAATGTTGTACCCTTTTCAAACTGACGAAAAGGTGGGGTGAAAACACCTTTGATAGCACCACTCATAATCAGCCAGGGCCCGCCCATGGTATTATTTGAGGCAGGCGAGCCAACGAATTAACGGGGAGAGCCGAGGCCAGGCCAGGCCGAGCCGAGCCCAGGGTTTGGTTTGATTCTAGGAGTCTGTGCACGAACGAGTCCTGTTAATAGTTGGCATTTAATCATGGGACAACAATCATGGTATAATAAGATGCGGTGTCATTCAAAATTCAAAAATAGAATATTTCTGTACCACAGAAAGGGGTTTCACCGTAGTACCTCAGATTGTCTCTCTGCATTGTGAAGTATTTTTTAAAAGTGCTAATATTTTCAACTGAAATTTGGGAACATTCCTGTCCTTGCCATGTTGACAATGTTATGAGTGTTCCTTGTAGGTTTCCCATTTCTACATTATTGATGTTGTGTTGCTCTTAAGATTTTGAAATTGTGCTTCATGTTTGAATATTATGGCATGTTAGTAAGTGTATGCATTTATGAAGCAATAACTATTTTTCCCACAAATCAGAATTCTACATTTGCTATTATGTTGCTAAAAATCAACCCATACTGTTCTGCACTAACCATTGCACCGTGTTACAGGTTGTTACTATTTCATTTGTCTTTTTCAATTGTCAAGCGTTTTTCTGATACATCATCTTTTATAGAGCTCGTAACCAATAGATTGCTGCTGATACATCCTCGTGTTCACAGTTTCCCCATGGTCAAAGTAGAATTTGTAATTATTTAAAACTTTGAAACAGTCAAAAATGTATAAACTCCCTAACAAGTTTCCTAATCAATTATGAAACACCACTAGACAACATGCAAGCTAGGTTCCCTACATGGGCTCGAAAACTAGTGAAACACTGTTTTGAGTGGCATACCTATACCAAGGAGCACGCATTTCCATGGCCTGAGGGGGGAGCGTTCAAAACCAACATAATAGAACACACAAGGACACACTTCCACACCAGACATATGGGCCAAGAGAGGGCTGGAAGAATGGCTCTGTTAAACCTACGGCCCAATGGCAGTGTAACCTTAGGTCGCAACCTACATGGGCACAGAGCTAGTGATGTCGCGGGAGAAGGCTGTAGCCAGTTCATCCTCTACCACCTCCTTGGCACTTCCCTGAGGGAGGAAGTGACACAGGCAAGGTGGTCCTGTGCTGAGCGATATGTTCCTCACACTGGAGGCCCCTTACCTGTTACCAAATGCTTCACCCAAGCGAGTGACCGCCACAGGAACTACTGCAAGCCTTACACCCTGAGGAAGTACCCCCACCTGCTACATGGGAAAAATCCTGGCACCTAAAGTGGGCAGCCCACCGCCCACATCCCCAGGCTGTGGCCCCCTTGGAATGAAACACACAAGATCACCCCCAAGCGGGCTGCGGCAGCTACAAGCGTACAAGTGACACCCGGCTGGAAGAAGATTCAACCACAGAACCCCAGAGGGATCCAACAGAGTGCCTGCACCAATGGGCAAATAGCCTGGCAACCTCCAAATTCAAAAGAATTACACTATTTTAACGAAAGAACTCACAGGGCCGACTATTGTAGCCTAAAATCATATCACAGCAGAAGGGAATTGCACCAGAGCAGGCCCCACAGAATATCCATCCCCAAAACCAAATCCAAAGAAACGCAAATGTATACAACAATCCGCCTCAAGGAAATCAGGCTACAGCCACCCAACTGCAACAGGGGCTGGATGGCTGGCCGAGTTCATGGCAATGACCACAGCAGACTGGGAGCCCAGCCCAGCAGGGACTGGGGCCACAGCCATTGCAGAGAGGGGTTACTGTCTGGGGTGGCATTACTCTAGCACAACCGTAGAATACAAATGCCCAGTAAAACCAAACCCTAAAAATGACACGGCCACTTAATACCCTCTTCAGAAAACTCACTACAACAAAACAGACTAGGGACACAGCAGTAGGGAAAGACTCAAGCCTTTACTTGCATCCAGGAAAAACTCAGGGTTGCCCTAAGCCCGGTCGATGATTAATCCATGCTTAATCCACTAGTTTGGGTTCCTGGAGGGGCCTAGGCTCCACTCTGCTGCTAGTCGCCCAGGGTGTTGTTGGCTGGCCACACCCCAGTATTGGAGTCTGGCGAGGGTACAAGGTGGCCTCCGACCAATGCATAAAAGCAGGCGCACAGGTCTCTTCAACCAAGTCACTAGCATGCACGCCAGATTGAAAGGACACCATTCTTTAACATTTTTAGGCCTCCCACAAATGGAGGCTGCTTTTCAGTTGCAAAACGAGGCAACACTCCAGTGCCGGAAGTCATGCTTTCCGTGCACCTGTGGTGTTGAGATGTTGAAATGATCCATAGAAATTCGTAGTCCATCCCCAAATTGATACCAAGTCAATAGGGAAATGTATCCGGTAAATTAGCCATTCTAGTTTGTTGCTCACAGCACAACAAGTCCCAGCCACACATCCAACCCCCATCATAAGCAGGACATTCTGCCTCCACCTCTCCCCTAATGCTTCCAAACACATCCAAAGTCTGCTCATCATGCCCCTTGAAGAATTCAAGTCTTCAATCTCAGGGGTCTCACTAATACAAAGAACTTGGCACAGAAGCTGAAATATGAAAAGACATCTTTATTAAACTTAAATAAGTGAGACTACGTCACACAGAAACCTTAGCAACTGAATGAGGCAGTCTAAAGAGTACAGAACACAGAGGCCTTTTATATGCTTAGGGTTACAAACTCAGCACAAAAGTCAGGGGCAGTCGTAGCTTTTGCAAGCATGCAAAATACCTAATATGGACATACAAGATCTGCAAAATATTAGCCAATAGGAAAACATTCAAAACAAGGCATCATGTAACCAGAACGTCCCCCTTAAGTGTGTTTCTGCCCAACCCATAAGTCAATCAATTACAGCACCTATAGGTCAATCAGTAATGGCAGGACATGTCTGTATGCAGTTAGGCCAGCTGGTGTCTGAGATTGGTTTTCAAAACAAGGACAGAGGGGGTTTTCAACACGTTGCAGTCCAAAGGGCAGAGACACTTTATGAATAGAGCAGCCTGTGTAAAGGCTACACAAAATGACGACAAATGTCAGATGGAGTCAAAATGAAAGAACCTCAGCCCTCCTTTTGCCATTACACAGGCAAATCCTAATTCATTGCTAGGTGAGCATTCTACTCATTTTATAAAAACAGGAATATGTAAGCTATCAGCAGGAATACAAGAACAAAGCATTTAACATTTAGATAATAGAAGAAAGTAATGACCCCTATTACAAACAGGATTATCATTTTTTTTTCACAACCCTAGGCAAAAGCAAATCCTAAAATTATTTAGCAAACTTTTTCAGGGCTCCTAGTTATTTCAGCGACTATTGACAATGCCAGTAAAACAATAAGAATCAGTCTCCAAACACCCATTCTATGCAATCGCACGGGAAATACCCAGAGTCCGTCCAAGCCTCTCTGGCAGGCTTCTATTGTCCATTAAATCGGCTTCTGTTGTTTTCTTCTGCATCGGCCTCTTCATTCAGGCCTTTCATGAAAATGGTGCTTCTCAGTATCCGTTGGAGTGCCCTCCTGGCAAACACTCACAGCTCATTTGAAAGTCTCAATGTCTCAATGCAGTGCACCAATATATTTCCTGTGCTGCAGGCACTACAGATACTGTGCTCTTTGTTAGTCATGGGCACAGATCATCTCATGCAGACCCAAGTACTATTAATCGGGAAAGAGCAACAGACTGTCACACTCAGCAACACTTTCAGGCTCCAACATTCTCATTTCAGTGTCAGAGGATGCTCGGGCTGCTCTTTCATTTAATCATAGGTACCACAATGTAGTGCCTTTTGCCAATCCTGGATCCTCTGGTGCACTGCCTTTCCGTTGGAGCAAAGAAAAGGGGGTGTGTGGCCAAAACTCAGGCCAAGGGGCTCAAGGGACTGCACACTGTCAGAGGTTAACAGCACATGACAGGTGGAAAACTGAAGCCTCAAAACAACAGGGATCCTTCTCTTTTGCTCTTTTGCACTGAAACTGGTTCTGTGGCAAAACCAGCTCCTCCTTCTTTTCTGATGTTCAACGCCTTCTGATGAAGCAAGCGCACTACTTTGGAGATACCACTGATGGTACGCTGGCGATCGCTGTCCAGTCTTCATTCATCTGTAGCTGTCACTGATGGGAATTAGGCTACTCAGCGTTCTGCAGGTCATGACTCGATCCCGCAGAACCTAGTGACGTAGGAAATGTAAAACAGTTGTTAGTTTCCTTCAATTCAATACAGAAACAGTTCAGTGTTTTAACAAGGGGATTGCAAGCAAGTGGCCTGCAATCTTCAAAGGAATGGCCATACGCCATGGGACAATTCTGGTCTAGAATACACTGTCATTCTCGAAGGCAATACAAAGACAAAGGCAGTAGGCAAAACAGTGCCTCTAGCCTCTTCAATTGGGTTTCCATGTGAGAGCATATCCTCTACCATCTAAGGGTAGGTAGCGACATGGGAATTCTATCTGAATGGATGTCCTCACATATGGTGGCATCGTCTAATGGGGTAAACACAGTTTTTTCCCTCAATTATTACATATAGGTGTTCCTAAATTCCTTATCTCGAACACCTCAAAAGAGAAATCACATAATACAAATTATCAGGGACATGTAGATACCTCCCTTTAATAATTGTGCATTAGGTGGACTATACAATACAAAAGCTAATTTATTTATTTATTTATTTATTCATTTGATTTATATAGCGCACTATAACCCAGAGGTCTCTAAGCGCTTTGACAGGGTCCGCTAGGCAATTCGGAAGGATACAGCTGGTTACAGATTAAAGACAGCCCCACGCTTGCTGAAAGAGCACCGTTTTTAATTTCTTTCGAAAAGACATTAGCTTGGTGTCTTTCCGCAATTCCAATGGCAATTTATTCCACAGAGCTGGGAGAGTATGTGAGAAAGCACGCCCTCCCACAGTAGCCAGTCTGCAACGTGGCTGGACAAGGAGAAAAGCTTCTGCAGATCTAAGCAACCTTCCCGGTCTGTAGGGAAGCAGACGTGATTTCATGTAATTAGGTGCCCTGCCATAAAGAGCTTTATGGACAATACATAGCCCCTTAAACATTAGCCTCTGCTTAACTGGCAACCAATGTAGTTCACGCAAGAGGGGAGATGCATGAATGTTCCTCGGCTTTTTAAAAATGAGTCTCGCGGCATAGTTTATAACAATCTGCATTCTATTTAGGAGTCCTTGTGGTAGTCCTATGTACAACGAGTTGCCATAGTCCAACCTGGCTAGAATCATAGCAGAGACCGCACTCCTCAGGGTAGAAAAAGACAGCAACGAGGAAACTTTCCTGAGTCGTCGGAGGAGGCCGACGCAGGTGCCCACCACCGCTGTGACTTGTTTTTTCATGGACAGTTTACCGTCCACATGGATGCCCAGGCTCTTAACCACTGCCGCCGGTTCCGGGGGCATACCCAGCTCCCTGGGCCAAAATTGATCGCTCCATGGGTTGCCAGCGATGGTGATTGGCAACACCTCGGTTTTATCCGGATTGATCTTTAAGGAGTTCCCGGACATCCAGTTAGCTGTGCTTCTCAGAATATTTTGCAATCTGGCAGAGGCATCCTGACTATCATCCAATTGGATGATAAGTTGGGTGTCATCCGCGTAGTTATACACCTGGCAGTCCATTTGATTGAGCATTAGAATCAGAGGCTGTAGATATATATTGAACATAAGGGGTGACAGAGCAGACCCTTGCGGTACTCCGCAGGTGATCGATGTTGCGGTGGAAAGCAGGTCACCTAGTTGCACTCTCTGCATCCTCCCTTGAAGAAAGGATGTGAACCATGCACGTGCTGTGCCCTGAATGCCGAAATCCCTCATCCGCGACAATAGTTGTTCATGACACACGGTATCAAATGCCGCGGAGAGGTCCAGCAGCACCAGGGCACCCGGAGTTTTCTTGTCTGCTCTGTTCCTTAGCTCATCTACAATCGACAGCATAACAAGCTCCGTGCTATGGTTCGCACGAAAACCTGCCTGATTCGGCTCTAACAACATATTGGTTTCCAGGTGTTCCGACAGAGTGGTGAGAACATGTTGCTCCAGTACTTTCGCCAAAAACGGCAACTGAGAAATTGGTCTGAAGTTTTTCAGACATTTCACGTCCGCCCCCGTTTTTTTTAGCAGGGGGATCAGCCGAGCTTCCTTAAAGGAGGCAGGCACTTGTCCTACCTGTAGAGATAGATTTAGGAGGCTCAGCACATCTTCCCTCTATGCCAGGGAGTGCAAGTTTAAGTACTTCAGGTGGGCACGGATCCGACCTGGAGCCCGACTTGACCCGCCCCTTAAGAATAGACAACCTCTCCTTTGTAATCAAGGGTAAGGTAGATAATGGGGTTATCACTGACGTTCTAACTGGCATAACCTGTGGCGGGCAGTCTATCTTAGGGGTCGCCGTGATTTTAGTGACAAGATCGATAATTTTATTAGTAAAAAAGTCCTGAAATTTTTGGCAATCTTCCAGAGTAAAGTCCGGAGTCTGTTCCTTATTTTTTCTAAGGTCCGCAAGAACTCGGAAGACTTCTTTCTGGGGATTCGTTGCCGTTGTAATCCTCTCTTTAAAAAACTCGGGCTTCCTGGCTATAATCGCTTGCTTATAGCTAGTGAGTGCCTGTGTATATCTGCATCGAGAATCAGGATTGTAGTCCTTACGCCAGGCTCTTTCCAATTTTACATCTAGATACCTCCCTTTAATAATTGTGCATTAGGTGGACTATACAATACAAAAGCTAATGATCAAAATGTGGAAACAAAAGACAAGAACTAGAGAGTCCTGGTATTTCCATCATTTAGAACACATCTGATCCCACCAGAAATTAAAGAAGCAGGAACAAAAGGGTAAAAATCCAAATTAAAATAGTCATTGAAAATTTGTCATGTTCAAAAAAATAAATGTAAGGTATCTCCTATTGAGGTGGAAAACTTGTCTTACTATAGTATTGAGTCAGTTAACCAGTCCATCACTACCCTGACAGTCAGACTGGAAAACATCGAAGTAGGCCTAAAGAAAATTCTTAAAAACCAGTCTGGTCATACAAAAGGGAATTATGCATAATATGGGTGTCTCTGGTACATTACTGCAATCTGGAAGTGTGAACCTGAAATATACAAAAATAATAAAAGGGCTAACTGGTGAAAAGAATATGGAAAAGGAAAATGTGAGTAGGACACAGCTAAAATCCCCAATAACTAGGCACAATGCAACATCAGTCAGGGGAGAAGCGGCAAAAGAAAAATCTATAGGAAGAACAAAAAAATTACTCGGGTGATAGTCAAGTTTGTGACATAATACCAAGAGTATGGGTGATGCAAAAAAGTCAAAATAGTACACAAATTGTAACTCTACCGCTGGCCCCTACACCATATACGGTAATCTCAGCTAATGTTCCAGTTCCTTTTTCAGGGAAAAAATGAAAAGTTTAGGTCACCTTTAGCAAGAGCCACAAATCTATAATTTCATCCTTAGGTCCAATCAAGGAAACATAAATCTAGGGCTGCCTGTTCCTTAAGGGAAGAGGACAGTATTGTGACTAATTCCAGGTGACACACTTTGATCCTGTATATCTCTTTTATTTTACTTCAATACTATATAGCCAAATTTGACATACATTGGTGAAGTGTTGTCTGTCTTGTTCACAGCACGAAAAATCATATCTGTGAAATTTAGCATCAGCGCAAATTCACCCAATTGTTGTGCAGCGATATACATTGTCATGTAGAACCCTTCACAACACAGGTGAACTTGTAATAGTATCTAAAACAGCAACATAAAACAAAAACATGCATAAAATAAAAAAACACACACATGCCAAGCCATCAGATATACGTGCTGTATATCAAGCACAAAAAGCATAGACAAAGTACAATAGCATATGTCAATAAGCGGTGACACACAACACCATGTCCTGTACTTTATGCACTGTGAACCTGAAGTCCAAAACCCAATATTCGGCCTGCTTAATTTGTCAGGCTTAAAATCGAAATTACACCAAAATTACTTTCTTTTACTTTCCTCACTTTTGACAGCAGATCACCAGTCAGTGGAGATCAGCTGTCAAATACAACTTACTGTGTCGCTTCTGACACACAGGACCAGCAGGAACAATTCATAAAACGATAAAATGCAAAATCATGAAAAAAATGCACAAACATTTCTTTTCAAAGAAGTCATAATAAAAAACACATCTTTTTTTCAACATACTGCTGACACTGCACATAACACACAAAATATCAACTGTAACCAACCATCTTTTGTAAACATGCTAAACCACCTTAATTATTACTGTCCAAAAATAAAACTCTTTCACAGACACTCTGCGTGTCCCGTGCGGCGCCAACCCCCTTTAAGGCCCTGCTATTTTTTCAAGGCTGGTCAGGAATGCACTTCTCAGAGACAAAAGCCCTAATGTAATAGGCTGCAGATGTCGACGTGAAAGCCTCCCAATGTGCAGGCTTTAATTTCTGTTTGTCAGAGAAGCTTTTCCAAGCAGTGATTTCTCCATCTGCATTCACTTACTTCTAAACCCCACCTCACTGACCTTAAGGTCAAAATCTGCCTCGTGCGCTTCTCTCACTCCGACGCTGACAAAGACAAAAAGCCTTCCTAACTCTCTCTAACCTACAATAATCAACCCTATTCAAAAACACATGTTATATAAATGACTTCTTTTAGGGGCTAAAATGTATTTATTCTAAGATTATTAAAACATTTACTGTGAAGAATTCGCAGAACATAATAACATAACATACCAGCTTTAGAACAAATGTTTGCTACCACCCTATGCAATGGTACTCATTTCATCAACCTTACATGGATAAACGTCTCAATAGATCAAGCTACAGTCAGAACCTTCAATCCTGATATTAAACACAAACCTCTGCACTGGGCACATTGGCTCACTGAGCTATGAAAAGCAACCTCAACTGGTAACAACCTGCAAGTTTGTATTATACACAAATGTATACATTTACTGAAGCCTGAGACACTTTAAAGCTATTGTAAATGGCAAAAATGCTGTTTAAAAGTCTATTTAACTCAATTTCGACTTTGATCTCTGGGGCACTTAAAAATAAAGATCCTACAATTGCATTACTTATTAATCATCCTCAGAATGGTCATTACAGATTGCAGAGATTGGACATTAGACATATGTCATGTAATTCCTTAGAAAAATGAGTTTTTCACGCCTTCGCCAAGTGAAATTCTATATGCTAATGTCCTCATTATGCAGTATAACATAACTTAAATTAAATTATAATGCTAGGAGGTGTCACAGTATAAGTATTAAGCTTCATGAATATTGAAAAATGAATTTTGAATCACTTATTTTTAATAATTATTTGCATAATTAATAATTATTTGTAATAAACCCAATCATTTTTGATAATTCCACATGTAGGTTCTGTAATTCCTCGAGTCTGACTTAATTTTTTTCTGTTCTGTGTCACCATTTTGCACCCTCCTCCACGCAGGCCTGCAAAGATAGCCTGGCGAACAAGGTGGCCTGGCCTCCCTAGTTCATGTACACATTAACTAGGCTTCTCTGAAATGAACTGTAAGAAACTGAAACTGACCTCCTCACCTGAAACTGACCTCGCAAAGCCAATTTCCCTGATTGATCTTTATCTGAGATTGCCAATCAATGTTCAGGACATCGTTAACTTTTTAGTTTCCTTGCACATGCCTTATCTTGTTTAGCATCTGTTACTGTTTCTTTTTTTTTTTAAATGTTTCTTCATTACATGGGTTAATTATTATTTAGCAACAGAACCAATAATATGCTTACAGAAATGCTTAAAGAGAGGAAAACCCTTAATTGAAATGTCTTCCTGTAATACAAAATAATGAACCTTATGTTTGTAACCTTTTTAAAACAACATTCTGAAATGCAAAGATTCACCCGTGCAACTGAGGGCGAAGTCCTGAGATTGGTAAATATTCCTGTTTATTTAGCTTGTCTCTCAAAGTTTGTAACATGCGCATGGTGGCTGTCTATTTAAAACTAAAACTAAGACATTTCAAGTTTCAAAATGCGCGTGCAATACAGTAAAATCCAATGTATTCAGATGATGTGTTTGTCTGTTAATATCTAATACAATGTATCTAAGGAAAATGCTGTAAGTTTTTTTTTTTTATTTGCAAAACACCCAATTTCGTTTTTGGGGCTTTTTTATACCTAGTGAATGTAAATTTACATTTTATTTTTTACGCATCGTAATTGTGCATAATTGCTTACTTCTATAAATTAAATAGCAACATATAGCTATTTTAGCATATCACATGGTTCATTTTTAGATTTGTATTTCATTTCTAATTAATATTAATTAACTAACATTTTACATAACAGACTGAAGACAACAAGAAAGACCACAAACACAAATTGAGCTCATTTCAGACATACACAGAAAGGGGTCAAACACTCAGGACACACAATACAGCGCGCTTTAGCCAATTATTTTGTAAATAGCGCCATCGCTATTCACTTACAGAAATCGCACTAATGGGAAAACCTACAAACCACATAGACATTTAAACACACATTTAACCCACAGACCAATACTCAGGACAGAAACAAAGGACAGCCCACAGACTGTACTTAAACCAAACCATTTGTAAATACTAGTTGTAAGTCATATTTACAAGAAGCGCTTCTCAATAGTGTTCCAAAAGACTGCAAACACAGCCCAACAGATTGATGCATATCCAAGAAGCGAAAATACACTCAATTCACTAGCTTTGGCTAGCAGAACACCAAAAATCGCTCTGCATATCTTCATTCATAAAATTGCACAGAACAAAGGATCCTTGTATGTATTATGTCCATATTTTAATTCCCTGGGGATACAGAATCACCAAGGAAGAAATATGTTTGTATACCTAAACCTATTTAGGTATTCCTTCTAGGAGAGCCGGCTAATTAATTTCACATCACACTATGGTACCGCCAAGAAAAAGCAACACATTCTTCAATGTGAGCTTTGAAAACAGGCATGCCAAAAATACTGCAGAATATGCAATTATAAACAAAGTAGTGCTTAAGGTTGCACGGTTCAACAAAACCAAATAGAGAAAAATCTCCTCATTACCTGCCTACACAAATTGCAATTTGCATATCAAATCCATACAAATCAAAAGTTGGCAACACAAATTCCAAAATTCCAAAGCTACAGTAAGCGTTACTAAACTACCTTACTCTTACCAATCAAAAGGTTGTCCAAATTCTAACTGCCAAGTTCTAAATGACCTAACGGTCCTTTTTTAGAATACTCACGCCAAAAAGGTTCTCAGTCAGGAGTGACATCATGTGGAGGATCAAAATCAGGAAGATCAGAAATATACTGGGCTGCAGAGACAAAGAATCCCCAGAATCTCCGTGCACAGAGTACTTTCTTAGTAGAATCCTGTCCTGTCCTCCTCAGTAGATTTCAGTCTCCTGACAAGATCACTCCTTCAGAAAGTCACTTCTCTGATGAAGCCCAGGTTGGCCGCGCCAATTGAAGAACTCAAGTCTTCAATCTCAGGGGTCTCACTAATACAAAGAACTTGGCACAGAAGCTGAAATATGAAAAGACATCTTTATTAAACTTAAATAAGTGAGACTACGTCACACAGAAGCCTTAGCAACTGAATGAGGCAGTCTAAAGAGTACAGAACACAGAGGCCTTTTATGTGCTTAGGGTTACAAACTCAGCACAAAAGTAAGGGGCAGTCCTAGCTTTTGCAAGCATGCAAAATACCTAATATGGACATACAAGATCTGCAAAATATTAGCCAATAGGAAAACATTCAAAACAAGGCATCATGTAACCAGAACGTCCCCCTTAAATGTGTTTCTGCCCAACCCATAAGTCAATCAATTACAGCACCTATAGGTCAATCAGTAAAGGCAGGACATGTCTGTATGCAGTTAGGCCAGCTGGTGTCTGAGATTGGTTTTCAAAACAAGGACAGAGGGGGTTTTCAACACGTTGCAGTCCAAAGGGCAGAGACACTTTATGAATAGAGCAGCCTGTGTAAAGGCAACACAAAATGACGACAAATGTAAGATGGTGTCAAAATTAAAGAACCTCACCCTCCAAAATAACTGAAGTACAGTGGCACCGGGTAGGTAGTCCTTGATTCCCACCAAGGGTGGCAGACATAGAACATCCTGGATCTGAGGGAGATGTGGGTGATGGGACGAACATGAAGATGATCAGCACAGCACCCAGCTTGTCGAATAAGATGGACCGGGCCTCCCGAACATCATCCAAGGTAGCAATAGACCTGATCCAAGTCATTACCACAGCTGAATCACGGAGTCCACAGAGCAGCTTCTCAACTCCCACCGGTATGCCACATTACACCGAGTCCTACATGACACCCAATTACCTTTTCCAGAAAAAGGGCATAGTCAAAACACCCAGCTCCATTAGGGAAAACATCAATATATGCCGGATGCAGTGACCAGAGGGATATGCACGCGACTACAAGAACATCGACATTACCCACAGAACCCATAAAACCCATAAAAATGTAAAACAATAAATGAATTTCACATCACAAACAGTCAATGCAGATCAAAAGGACACCCCTGAACTGGCACACACACAAACACACACCCACACGCACACACTTACATAATGGAAGCAGCCCACAGAGGAAAATACTCTCTCTCCCTACCGCAAGAAGGAGTGGGGGGACCAAAGTACTGGCAAAATAACGCTACCCAACTTAAACCGGCCATTCATAAAAACGTCTTCACCTCTTTCCAGTACCTCACTAGAATGTTTTGCCCACAGATAAAGATATAGAGTGTACCCCAAAAAAGAAAAACACAGGAACTCTTGGAAAACTGTCTAACAATTTTTTTCCAAGATAACCTTCAACTGACAGCTCTTATCCCACAGGTCTTCGAGCCACACCTGCACCAGGATTACAGTGGCCCGCCGCCCCTTCAATCAAAACTCTCAAAAGGAAGTCAACAATGCCAACTGCTGAAGAACACAGGCTTCAAATCGACTTTATGGACACTTTTTGAGAAAATAAAAGAGACTTTTTTTTGCACTACAGCAAGACAAGACACCCTAGGGTGCCCAGACAACAACAAATACCCCTGCAGACCATCCCAACACCTGCAAATGTTTTCCAAGTTATGTATTTTTGCATTCTTCTACAGCCTCTGTTCAGCATGGGCTCTCTCCTGCCCCTCCAGAGCCAGAAATATGCCTACTTTGTCAACCTTGCATCGCATGTGCAGAGACCTCTCTCACCTCACTTACATCTATGCTGAACCAAACACTAGAATTCCTCAAGCACTACATAGCAGCCTCCAACACAACACCTGGCATGAGCACATGACCACCGTGCATGCTCAAACCACGAACAGATCATGCTACATATGTTCACTCATACCCCAAGTCATAGGCGCAGACAGGCTCTACCTCTCCCAAAAGATAGCACCCAAGACATAAAAATGTTTTATTCACCTGTACCTATGTAGGATTAGGGCCAAGAATCAACCCAATAGAGTAGAACCCCATAGAGCAGTAGCAAACATCACCCAGTATGAGACCAACCCCATGGCACTGTACTTTTTTACCGAATCTAGCTATATTCAAATGGAACTAGACCAAATGTGTAGGAGGGCCACTATAGGGGAGGACACTGTTTGGCCCCTGGACTTCATAAAAAAGAGGTTCCTGGAGGTAGTAAACCACTGCACCAGTGCACAAATACATCTGCTCCTGACTCCCAGAGTGGCCCTTAAAAATGTTGTTGCTGCCTTTTTTAATGACAAGTGGAATTCCAGTGCACGGCCACTCACCTTGACCATGCTACGGGAAATGAGTGCCCTTAGAGGGGCTCCAATGCCAGCATAGACATCCCATGCCAGGAAATCTGGGATACCAAGATTAATAGGTACATGTGGTTGGAAGGAATGGGACAGCACCTAATTTTATTGAAACTTACACTGTATTCTTTGTGTTTCAGAGGAAGGGAACCATACCGCTTGGTTCCAATGAGAACTGTGAAGTATTTCTGCATATACCGGTCCTGCAATGGAGCATCTCCACGTTGATGGATATGTATTGGTAGTGCGGCGAGCTTGCCTACACCCAGCTGGTCCCCAGATGGCGGGGCCTCTGCACCCTTGTGACTGTACATACCCTTACATCCCTCGTGAAGATCTGTCTGAGTTGTCCCAACATCAGATACAGAAAAAGACAACTCTGTAGCATCAGGCTCGAAGAAGAAGAACTGCTGATTATTTTGGCTGGGCTCAGTACAAGGATTTTCTGGAAGAATTTAGACTATTTTCTGAAATGCAAGTAAATGCAGGAGGGTCAATACCCTTCTTCACCTTGGAAATGAAGATGAACGTCCACTGGTTACAAATAACTAGATGGGAAATGTTGACGATGATCAATGACACTGATCTCAGCCTAAACGATATCAAGGAGCCATCCGCCTTTGGGTGATGCAACATCAGTATGTGTTGGACTTCATGACCACAATAGAAGGTGGGGTGTTTACCAAGATTGGTGCTTCCTGCTGCAGTTTTATTCCTGAAAATTATATTGAAAACTGAACTTTTGCTCTTGCATCCAAGCACTGCATATTCTACAAGCTGACATGAAGAAGAATAGAGGTGCCCCTGAGCAGGACTGGTTTTATAGTATTTTTTCTAGGATCCCCCTACGGGTATCCCAACTATTCACATCATTACTTTCAGTTTTCCTTTTTGTACTACAGGTGTGTGGATTCTGACAAATCGGGGTTTCCTGCTGTAAATCGCAGTCCCCAAATTAGGTTGTATGCAAATAGCAAGGGAAAGAATTGCAGACACTACAGCAACATACACCATTTCGAATACTAGACTGTCATGACATACGAGGAAAATTATATAGTTGACAATTCAACTAGAGGGGGTAATTGGGCTTGCGTGTGATTTCATTCGCTGACGAAACTCAACTTCGCCTGTGTTTTCAGTAGAATGATGTGGAAGCTTTGAGTTTGTTTAAACAGAGCTTCATTTATGTAGTAAGGTGGTTAAACAATAATTGTCTCAAGCTAAATCCCAACAAAATGGAGATTCTCTTTTTTAGAACAAAATGTTCCCCTGATTCTTGTAATTAGTGGCCATCTGTGTTTGGGTCTCCTCCCATACTCACTTTAAAAATAAGGAATTTAGGTGTCAAATTTGATACCAACCTTTCTTTTGTACCCTAAATCAAGGCAGTTTCCTACTGCTGTTTTACAGGCTTCAAATCTCTAAAAAGGATTCTGCATCTAGTTCCTGACTTTTTCATTTTTCACACTATGGTGATCTCTAAACTCCATGATGTGAACAGTCGGCATTTGGGTCTACCAGTTTATCTGATTAAGTGTCTTCAGAATATTAAAAATGCAGTTACTTGTTTAATTTTGAGAATTCCTCTGCAAACATCAGTGACACCCTCCTTGACAATTACACTGGCTGCCTGTAATTACACACATTCAACTTAAGGTTTTACCTTTGCCCATAGAACACTTAAGCACAAAGTACCCCTCTATTTAAGTAAGAGATGAAGGGGTACATGCGTCAAACTTAGAAATAGCGATTTCTAAATAGCGAAATTTAAAGAACCGCTATTTCCAATTCGCTATTTCCAATGCATGAAGTTTTAGTGATTAATTACCGAATAGCTAAAATTCGCAATTGCAATTAGCGATAACGCACCAGCGACTCGCAAATATTAAAATACCTAGTTGCAAGCTCGCTAATCGCGATTTCGCAAATTGCAAAATTGCTATTAGCAAAATCGCAATTTGTGCGTCGCTTTTGATGCATGCTGATGACATTACAGCCAGGAAGTCATCCAGCCTATGCATCATTCAGTGTTCAGAGAAAGTGAGAGGAGGAGGCTGAGTGCAGGAGCAGAGCAAGACAAGCAACTTTTTTGCTTTCAGACCTGTCCATTGGTAAAAAATGGATCCATCAGCATCAGGGGAGAGTGCATCAACCAGGAAACACAAGCTGAAGTTCAGTGAGAGAGAAATTGAAAATCTCATTGAGGAGGCTGTTAGGAGCCACGACAAGCTATTTGGAAAACTGTCTCTCAAGGTACCAGAGGCAGAGAAAATGAAAATCTGGCTCATGATCCAGAATAAAGTGAATGCAGTGGGGGTCACCCACAGCACAATAGATGACCTAAAAAAACTGTAGTATGACCTACGCAGCTGTGCCAAGAAGAGGATTGCTGACAAGCTGAAGGAGGCCAGGTAGACTGAAGGGGGACCAGCAACACTGCCTGGGAATACACCCCTGGAGGACATGGTTGAGTCCACACTCCAGCCTGAAGCTGTGGTGGGAGTGAACCAGTTAGATACATCCGGAGTGGCCAGTACATCACAAGGTAAGATGCATGCAAGTGTCCCTTGCAAGAGATATATCGAAATATGCACATCACCTCAGTTCAGCTCAAATGTACAGAAAACAACTCCAGTCAACAATTTCCTCCCACACCCAAATGTATTATGGGAGTTAGAGGCAAGTTAGGCAGGTTGGTAGGCAAACACACTATAAGAAGGTAAAACACATGATCACTGTGTGACAGTCACTAATTGAATGAGGCCCAAAGAATGCTTAATGTGACACAACATTACCCTTAAAAAACCGAACATTGCACTGCTTAACATCACAGATGCAGTGGAAGGAGAGTCTGAGGACAGTGACAGCCGAGACACACAGGAGACTCTGGTTCTGGTTGTGGCTGACGTTGAAACACCTGTGGTCCCATAAATCACAACCCCCGCCCCCAAAAGATGGAGGGCCAGAGTTCCACCACTGCAGACCATGGAAACTGAGGATGAGCCTGAACCAGCTCAAGAGACAAGCCAGCCTTGAGGTACACCCACAACGACACCCCAAGCACAGATCCGGCACAGCACAATCCAAAGCCAGAGGCACAGATCAAGGTCACGCTTCACGCCACCGGAGGACCAATGTACAAGTGTCTGGGGTGGGCTGGTTGGCCAGATGCTCAGGGTACAGCGCCTGCAGGCAAAACGTGTGAGGTCGATGCAGGCCAATACCCAGCAATATGGTAAGTAACACTGCAGTCATGAGAAATTGCCTGACAGAACTCACAACAGCTGTGGTGGAAGGCAACATGCAGTCAAATGCAGACATGCAGGAGCTGACCAGGTTGATGCGGGGGGGCCAGGTGACACATAGAAGAAGGCAGTGCCAGTTAATGCAGCGCTTAAAAGGCTATTCTCAATCGAACAATCGTTTGAGCACCAACAGTGTCCCGTAGGTTCGTAGCCATGCAGATAGAGATGACCCATTGTTGTGGGGATGTGGCCAAGGCACTGGGTCAGGTAACCAATGTTGTGGAACATATCCAGGCTGCCACTGCAGGGGGTAGCAATGTGACCGGTGAAAATGGGAGTGAGGATGGCTCTAGCCTCATTAGCATGTCAGTGCCAGTCCCCAATTGCAGGAGGCACACCACTCGGAGCACAACACCCTCCGCAGCCTCCATGAGGGATGGAAATGATGCCAGCGAAAGGCGTCTGGGGGTGCGTGGTAGGAAGAGATGGACAGGCATGTCCAGAGCAAATCAACCATGGTGAGGTAACCATTGACACTACCATTACCAGTGACTGAGATTCAAGTCCTATAATTCTTTTATTGTATTATTTTTTCTGTGTGCATTCCCTGTTCTAGTTGATACTTTTTACGTGTGCTTTAAAACAACAACATGGTTTAATGATAGTAAATACAGTACAGTTTAAGCATGCTGTGTCGTGGCTCATCATTACTCACCTCAGAAATAATGTTGTGCAATTTCTGCACGTCTCCTTCGCCCTTCTGCTGAGTTTGCCCCATGTGCTGATCGTAGTTGTGGCCTCTGCTGGTTGTCCTCCTCAGGTTCACTGTCAGTCAGTTCAATGGGTATGTCTCTCCTGGTAGCAATATTGTGCAACATGGTACATGCAGCAACAATTCTGCAACAGGTCTCTGGCCGGTACTGCAACACTCAGCCAGTCTTGTGGATGCAGCGAAAGAGACATTTTATCAGCCCAAAGGTGCGCTCGATGACATTTCGTGTGGCGATGTGCGCTGCATTGTACCTTTGCACATTTTGGGTGGCTGGGTTGAGATATGGTGTCAATATGTAGTTTTGCACAGCATATGCGCTGTCACCTACAGGGTAGAGAGCAACGGGTTAGTGCCAGTTATGCATTGCCATTTGGCCACTGTGTGAGAAGAATCATTATATATGTTTACCAAGTAGATGTCCTTTGCCAATATCGCCCCTGAGCAGACAGGTGTGTATGCCACTGTGTCGAAATATATAAGTCATGTGTGCTTCCAGGGTATTGAGCCACATTGTCTGTTATGATATAGTTAGCGTAGAGACTACTTGCATATTCAGTGAAGGGTAGTATTTACGGTTCCTAAAAATTTATTCATGCACTGCTGGGGAACAAATAGCAAAATGCGTACAATCTATGCAACCTATAACATGTGGAAACCGGGCTAACTGGTAGAAGTCCAGTTTGGTCTTATTCAATTCCTGTGTGGATCCTTGTCATCATGGCGTTCAGGAAAGAATTGAAGGTACGTGAAAGGGAACTTTGTGTTACCCCTCCAGCAACAGCTACTACACCCTGGAAACTGCCGGACGCAAGTAGGTGTAGGCAACATAGGACTTGCACATGAGTGAGGATAGCATGGGTCCTACAAGTGTGGCGCTACATTAGGGGTTCCAATTCTGCAATTGGATCAAGGATCATGGCACCATTCAGCCTGTACTTGTCATAGATTTCTTCATCTGTTTGTCCCAACAATGTGATGTACACTCTGAAAATGCGCTCCTGTATTCTCCTTCGCTGGCCTGCCACATGGAGCCTCATCCTCATCGCCATCAGGTAGAAAGCTGCCATTGTGAAAGGTTCAGAGGCCTCCTTTGTCAGTTTGAGTAGTTTTTTGATGATCTGCACCTGTAAGGCTTTTATACTCATGGTTACCACCTGATTGTGATCCTCCTTAAATTGCACTTGCTATTTGCGATTTTTCATGCATTTGTTAGCGAGTCCTTAATTGAAACTCGCAATTAAAGATTTCACAAGTAAGGAATGGCTAAATATGTGTCCCAAATTTTGCGATTCCTTATTTTAGCGATTTACAGGGATTCTCTCAGATTTGGGTTCATGCATTGGGAGTCGCTAAATTGTGCTTGCAAACACGCTTTTTTGGCAATTCGCTATTTTTGCAAGCACAATTTAGCTTCTTGCATGTGCCTGTTAAACCTTACTGCCAGGTAAGAACTTTGAGATTGAATAAGCCCAAACTGCTTAAAGTTCCTAGGGTCTATAAAACTAGGAGAGGGGGAAGATAATTTGGCTGTCGTACATCCAAGTTTTGGAATTCTCTTCTACCTACCCTTTGCTTAGCCCCTTCGAAAGGTGTGTTTAAAAATAATCTGATATATTTTCTTTTTTAATGCTTACTATGTGTTGATTTTCTTATTTGTTTTTATGGGCTCTGCTTTCATAGTTGTTAGACCTCCTACCATTGGTGTGAGTCTCCCTCCCATTTCTTTGCTGTTGTCTCTGCTGTTTTTTATATGTTTTTGCTGGTTAGAGGCATTGGGCACTGTGCCACTGCTATTCAGTGCCACGATGCAAGTGTTCCCTATTGTAAATTATTGTAATGTATTAGTGACTCCATGATTGGCTTATTTGATTTACTTCTCAGACCCTAGTACAGTGCCCATGTGTGCCCAGTGTCTGTAAATGGCCTGTAAATCAAATGCTGCTGGTGGGCTTGCAGCACAGATTGCATCACCCACAGAAGCAGCTTGTAAAATGTGACTCAGGCCTGCCATTGCAGAACTTGTGTGCAGCCTGGGGCTGCCATGTCGACTTGACAAGTGCACCCACTTGTTAGTCTCTAACATTTCCCTTTTCTACATGTTAGTCACCCCTAAGGTAGGCCCAAGGTACCCCCATGGGCAGGGTGCCTTGTATGTAAAAGGTAGAACATGCCCTGATGTGTGTGGCATGTCCTAATATTGAATTACAGCCAATTTTGTTTTTCACTATTGCAAGGCTACCTGTTCCCATAGGCCAGAATGGGCAGTTTGATTATAACATCTTATAATCCTAACTGACCCAGGGAACATGGTAGAAAAACAAATTTAGTATGCCTGAACTCAGAATGATAAAATACATTTTTTAGTAAAGTTGGTTTTAACATTCTGTGTTTGAAAATACCACTATTAGAAAGTAGGTATTTTCTTGCCTAAACTATCCAGCCTGCCTCTGATAGGTTGTGTATTGCATGTATGTCTGGTTTGTGAGTGACAGGGGCTGAGGGGGCTCCAGGAGGCAGCCTGAGCCAGCACTAGGCTGAATAGACCTATATGCATTGGGAGTGGGTGGAGGAGTAGCACCTGGGCCTGAATAGGGCTGTGCCTGCCTTCCACAATGCTGGCTCCACCTCCTGTAGTGTGTCTGATGACCCTGGCCCACACTGACAAGGAAAGATGTTGTGCACTGGCAGAAGGCACCCAGAACTGGTTTGGACTAGATACAGACACTCTCTGCCTTCAGAGACAATGGATTTGTGTATAAAAAGGGGGACCCAGACCCCAGAATTTTAGATCACTTCTGGACATCAAGGCGGACCTTTTTTCCAAGGAGAAGAACCAGAGAATCTGCAGGAGTTTTTGACTTCCCCTGTGCCAGTGTGTTGCTGTCTGGGGTTGGCCTGCCGTGGTTTCTTTATTGCCAAGGAAAGGAGAAAGACTTTTATTTGCAACTTTCATCATCTTGAAGAAGGATCTCCAAGGGCTTGAACTCATGCTTGCCTCCTGCTGAAGTCTCAGGGATACAAGACTTCACCACCAGCTCCCCCCTGAATTTCCTTGCTGGGAATTCCGTCTGCAGAAGCCTGCATGTTGTTGGGAGCTGGAAGCGGGATTCAACGAGAAGAAGCGTGTTGCATCCGCGGCTGCTGCCATTGCATCATCGAAGAAGCGTGTCGCCACAGCAAGGGTTGCCATCACATCACCGGAGTAGCGTGTCTTCATCGCAGCGGTTTGTTGTCGCATCCCCGGAGAAGTGTGTCGCCACCGCAAGGGTCTCCGTCGTATCACCGGAGAAGCCAGTTGCAGGGTCTGTCGTGGCTCCAAAGTTACAGACTTCGCCGCACAGCCGTCGGGCGTGCACGCATCGTCTTCACATCATCGCATCATATCAAAGGTGCCATCTTCTCTCATCGCACCGGATTGTCGCATCACATCAAGGTGCCATCTTGTTGCTTCGCAACCTGTACGCACCACAAGATCGTTGCATCACCTTCTATCCTGTAAGGAACAGACACATCGCCGACTTTTCGCATCGCCTCCCCCGAAGCAAGGAACCGACGCATCGTTCTCCCTGCGAATCTTTTGTTTATCTTGCGTGATGCATCCAAAGGTACTTTGTGAGAATAATGTTGCGTTTTCCATCATCTTTTAATTAAGTTGCTTCTATCATCTTAAAGTCATTTTCTTAATACTGTATTGTGTTTTTTGTCATTAGGGTCTTGTGTTAAGTCTATATAAAGAATACATATTTTTATAAAAACCTGTGTTGTGTCGATCTGTAGTGTTTTCACTGTATTACTGTATGTGTTCACAAATGCTTTACACACTGCCTCTGAGATAAGCCTTCCTGCTTGTGCCAAGCTACCGCAGGGTTGAGCAGGGGTTATTTAGGAGTGTAGCCCCCTTACTCTGATTAGAAGCAAGGGTCCCTATTTGGACAAAGGTGCAAGCCATTGCCAACTAAAGACCCCAGTTCTAACAATAGTTAACTATACCTGACAACGTGCGTGCTGTAAGCACCAAGATGCTTCTTCATCAGCAAGCTGTGTAGTTTACAAATTGTATTGCATTATAATATATTGTATTGTATTGTGTTGCGTTGTATTGTATTCTATGTGGATACTCTATCAGTATTGCCACAACTCAACATGACCACCATACTTTTAAATGGTCCTTAGTCTGACCTATGTGAAATGTATCAGTATGTGTTATTCATGCAGAAAATGTATAACCGCCTTAGCTGTGATTTTAGTTGTGAATTCTTCAAATACATTTTACATAATCCAGTTGTGGTTTTTACACAATTAGGTCTGATGCTTGAGGTTTCAGATCAGATCAGATAGTCTTTATTCAGTATACAACAAAGGTATTACCATTAAAGCATACATTCATAGTCAAGATCAGTGACAACATTAAATTCCATGCACAATTAAAAATAGCTAAAATAGTTATTGAAACATCTGAAAAATCTATTAAACAGCAAGACTTTGCTTAACATCAAACGTGTTCATATTCCAATTTCACCGATTTCCGTGAGGGTAGTGGGCATACAATTACTGCTAAAAGTATCATAAAATGTGGACCAGAGTAAACCCCAGTCTAAAAAAACAAATGTTCAGAAGAGAAGCAAAAAATACTAGATGCAGTTATTTACTTCCCCACTAGTTTCCTCAGGTGGATGGCAGTGGATAAAAATGTATAAACAGTCAGACAAACAAACTCCGACTGTAGAAGCTGTAAAAAACATAAAGCAGAGCTACAGCCTCTAATATGCAGATACCTCAATAGGGGATCAAAAACTGTTTTCAAGGAACAGTATATAATTTACTAAGGAAAAATGTGTAGAAGAGATTGGGCCATTTCTGAATCACAAAGACAAGATTCTAAGTGAGCAACAGGGTATGCAGAACTAAGATAAGAGATCAAAACCTGATCTACACCAAACATGAATCTGGCCAAATAAAATGTTTGTCAGTGAGAGAGGGGAAACGCAAGGTATGGTTTCATGTACATGGTAGTAATGAGAGATAAGAATTCTGAAATCTGCTTATTTTTGGGCTCCTGCTCTAGCCTTTGTTGGGTAAATATAGAAAAATTATCACATCTAAATTGCTTTTTGGGGATGTAAGCCATTAAGAGTGGATTAGGGTATCAATCTTGGTTCCTGAACAGGGCCAGATGCTCCTTTACATAAAATAAACGAGGCAGGTTGTGTGCTTTATCTAAAACTTGCAGTCCTTAATTAGTGTCTGATTAAGCCAAGTTTCTTATTTGACCCATATCGATTTTTATAATAATAATAATGGTGCTACTTTAACATAATCTACTAATCTGACATGTCCCAAATCTTTGATTTCGGGCTATGGTTCGGTGGTTGGGTGCGTGGTCGGTGCGCTGAAGCTGTTGTGTATGTCGGCGATCTTGCGGTGGAAGAATGAGGCGAGTGAGTCGCAGAGGTCTTGCGAGGGTGTGACGTCGTTGTTTCCGGCGCTGGGGTTGGAGAGCTCTTTGACGATGTTGAAGAGTTCCTTGCTGTTGTGGGTGTTGTGGTCGTTGTTCTTTGAATGTTGTCCTTTTAGTGGTGCGGATCAGCTGGTGGTGTGCGCGGGTGGCGTTCTTGAGGGGAGTCATGTTTTCTGTAGTCTGGTCGTGGCGCCAGGCTTTTTCGAGGGTGCGGCAGTTTTTCTTGGATGTTTTGAGTTCGTTGGTGAACCACAAGGCTTTCTTGCTGCCGGGGGTGCTGGGAGGGTTCTTCAGTGGTGCGAGGTCGTTGGCGTAGTTGGTGAGCCACTGTGTGAGGTTACGGGCGGCTTCGTTGGGGTCCGTTGTGCTGGCGGGAGGGTTCTGGCTGAGGGAGGTGGTGAGCTGGTCGGCGGTGATCTTGTTCCAGCTCCAGCTCCTGCGGGGAACCTGTTGCGGGTGGTGGTGATTCGTGGTTCTCCTGAAGCTGAAGTGGTCGCAGCTGTGATCAGTCCAATGAAGTCCGGTGGAGTGGCTGAAGGAGATGTGTTTGCTGGAGGAGAAGACGGGGTCAAGCGTGTGGCCGGCGTAGAGGGTGGAGGTGTTTACCAGTTGCTTGAGTCCGAGGTTGGCGAGGTTGTCCAGCAGGGTGGTGGTGTTGCTGTCATTGTTGTTCTCCAGGTGGAAGTTGAGGTCTCCTAGGAGGATGTAGTCAGAGGAGGTGAGGGCGTGCGGGCTGATGAAGTCTGTGATGGCTTCGCTGAATTGTGTGCGTGGTCCCGGGGGTCTGTAGATGAGAGTGCCCCTGAGGGTGGTCTTGGGGTCGGTGTGTATCTGGAAGTGAAGGTGTTTGTCGGCGGTGAAGGTGTCGTCGTAGTTGCTCGTGATGTGGATGGTGTTCCTGTGGATGATGGCGATGCCTCCTCCGTCTAGTTGATGTGATCCCTCCGGGTGATCTTGTATCCGTCAGGGATTGCTATGGCGATGTCGGGCGCTGAGGAGGCGTTCATCCAGGTTTCCGTGAGGAAGGCGATGTCCGGTGATGTTGGGTCGAGCAGATTCCAAAGTTCGATGGCGTGTCTGTGAACGGAGCGGGTGTTGAGCACGATGCACTAGAGGTGGTTGTTGCTGGTGCCTGGCCTTTCAGGTGCGGTGCAGGTCTGGAGGCAGGTAAAATTGCAGGCTTGACAGGTGAAGGGTCCGTGGGTGCGTTTCGGGGTGGCTCGGTAGCAGGCGGGATTCCGGTCGGGTTTGAGTGCGTTGAGGGTGGCGGCGTCGTAGGTCCGTCATGTAGGCTGGCATCATCGGGGACCAGGGGTCCTGGCGTTGGGCGCGGTCCAGGCACTGACGGGCATAGACGGGCTTGCCTTTGGCGCGCCTTCGGCGCACAATCGGCACGTACGCGCGTGCTCCATATGAGGCGAAGTGGGAGGGAGGAGCAGCTGGGAGGCGGGAGCGGGGCGGCCAATGGGGTACAGAAATAAAAGGGGGCGGGGCCGCGAGGAAGCAGCGGCAGGAAGCGGGGAGCGGGTGGGGGCACACCGGAGGGTACCGTGAAAAACTTAAGCGCACTATCTAATAAAAACAGAAGAAGAAAAACAGAAGTACAGTCACAAGTAAAAGTGTAATCACAGAGAGCACGAAAATGAGGCAAGAACGGAGCAGGGAAAACGAGCAGCAGCGAGGGGGCACAGCTGGCGAGACGTGTGGCGTGGGGGGTGTCCTGAGGTCAGGTAACACTCACCTGCGCCGCGCGTGCTCCATATGAGGCCAAGTGGGAGGGAGGAGCAGCTGGGAGGCGGGGCGGCCAATGGGGTACAGAAATGAAAAGGGGGCGGGGTCACGAGGGAGCAGCGGCGGGAAGCGGGGAGCGGGTGGGGGCACACCAGAGGGTACCGTGAAAAACTAAAGCGCACTATCTATTAAAAACAGAAGAAGAAAAACAGAAGTACAATCACAAGTAAAAGTGTAATCACAGAGAGCACGAAAATGAGGCAAGAACGGAGAAGGGAGAACGAGCAGCAGCGAGGGTGCACAGCTGGCGAGCGGTGCGGCGTGGGGGGTGTCCTGAGGTCAGGTCACCACACACCCACAAAAACCTGTCTCACAGATCCAACCATCACTCACTCTCATTTACCCTAAACGTAGCCAGCAATATTAACATGGGAGCAGGAGCACAGGCAGCCTGCACTACTACTCCCACATGCCCCCTGTACCACACCCCAGCATGATGGAGCACTCCCTCCCACCCATAAGCATGTGGCAGCCATTGCAGTGTTCACCTTCACCTAACAGGTAGGTAGCCATCTTGCCTGGGAGGCCTACTTGGGGGAGGGAGGCCTGTACCACTACTCCCACCATGCTCCCTGACCCACACCCAAGCAAGAAAGAGCACTCCCCCAGCCACAAGCAGCTAGAAGGCATTGCAGTGTTCACCTTCACCTAACAGGTAGGTAGCCATCTTGCCTGGGATGCCTGTTTGGGGAGGGAGACCTGTACCACTACTCCCACCGTGCCCCCTGTCCCACACCCCAGCATGATGGAGCACTCCCTCCCACCCATAAGCATGTGGCAGCCATTGCAGTGTTCACCTTCACCTAACAGGTAGGTAGCCATCTTGCCTGGGAGGCCTACTTGGGGGAGGGAGGCCTGTACCACTACTCCCACCATGCTCCCTGGCCCACACCCAAGCAAGAAAGAGCACTCCCCCATCCACAAGCAGCTAGAAGGCATTGCAGTGTTCACCTTCACCTAACAGGTAGGTAGCCATCTTGCCTGGGAGGCCTGTTTGGGGGAGAGAGGCCTTGTACCACTACTCCTACCATGCTCCCTGGCCCAAATCCCAGCAGGAAAGAGCACTCTCCCACTCACAAGCAGTTTGAAGCCATTGCAGTGTTCACCTTCACCTAACAGGTAGGTAGCCATCTTGCCTGGGAGGCCTGGTTGGGGAGGGAGGCCTGTACCACTACTCCCACCATGCCCCCTGTCTCACACCCGAGCATGTTGGAGCTCTCCCTCCCACCCACAAGCATGTGGCAGACATTGCAGTGTTTACCTTCACCTAACAGGTAGGTAGCCATCTTGCCTGGGAGGCCTGTTTGGGGGGAGGCCTGTACCTCTACCCCCACCATGCCCCCTGGCCCACAGTCAAGCATGATGGAGCACTCCCTCCCACCCACAAGCATGTGGCTGCCATTGCAGTGTTCACCTTCACCTAACAGGTAGGTAGCCATCGTGCCTGGGAGGCCTGTTTGGGGAGGGAGGCCTGTACCACTACTCCCACCATTCCCCCTGGCCCACACCCCAGCAGGAAAGGGCACTGCCCCACCCACAAGCAGTTGGAAGCCATTGCAGTGTTCACTTCAAACTAACAGGTAGGTAACCATCTTCCCAGGAAGGTGTGTGTGTGTGTGTGTAAGGGAGGCCTGCACTACAACTCCCAACAGTCCCCCTTGTCCCACCCCTGAGCGGAATGGAACACTCCCCACCCACCCACAATCATGTGGTAGCAATTGCATTGTTCACCCTCATCTAACAGGTACTTAGCCATCTTTTCAGGTTGTTCTATTTAGGTGTGGGAGGCCTGCAATACTACTCCCACCATGTACCCTTGTTTCCTAGCTGAGCAAGATGGAGCACTCCCTCCCACCCACAAGCATGTGGCAACCATTGCATTGTTCACTTCAAACTAACAGGTAGGTAACCATAATCACAACGAGGGCTGTTTGCGAGTGGGAGGCCTGCACTACAACTCCAACCAGGTACCCCTGTCCCACCCCTGAGCAGGATGGAACACTCCCTCCCACCCTCAAGCAGTTGGAAGGCATTGCACTGTTCACCTTCACCTAACAGGTAGGTAGCCCGTACGTGCACCCACATCTTTGTCACTAATGAAAGCATGCCATATGGCAACACCAGCCCTCTCATTGCACAAATATGCACACCAACCTTGCATGACATGCACAGCGTGCACTGTCACAGATAACAAAGAGTGACATACCAATGTACATGCCCAAGGAAGACTGGGCACACCCATGCACAGCACACACTGATGAGTTCATTGACATGTACCCACTCAGCAAGGCCCATGACCATATTTAGGAAGCATGTGTGGGCTCATAAATGTAAATATGTACATGACAGGAAAGTTCATGTATTACAATACAATGGCCAGTCCATGGCCAGATGTGACATCTGCCAGGTCAGACAAATCAACAAGATGACAATGAAAAGATGTTGTGCTGGCCCCTACATGGCAACAGGTCCCTGTGAACATGACTCCAGTACAATTTGCTTAGTATGCATTGATACCTCACAACATGTACAAGTAATGTATGTACCTCTGCACCATGTTAGGAGGCACAGAAGTGCACATAGGAAATGATGTGAAGATCTGTCAATTGTGTAGTGTACAGACAGTGGATGACACACAGCTAACGGAATGCTTGCAGAGTGCACAACAATGACCATTCCCCATCGAATCCACAGGTGACCAAGAACTTAATGCTGAGGACAACACCAACTACCAGCAGAACCAGTCTTCCCCCGTGGTACATGGACTCTCGGATGTAGAATCCCGGGATTTTCTGAATGATGATCTCAAGGCCGGATCATCTGGTGTGCCAAGGAGCAACAGGTCCCATGACCCCATCCTCCTAACCACAACGCCTGCTGCAACACCAACTGCACAGAAGACCCCTGCAGTTACGGCCTGTGCGTCCACTGCCACAGCTGCCGCCACCACCACCACCACCAGTGCTACCTGCAACACCCTCCCTGTCCCAGAGGATGTCCACCCAACACCAACAACTGAGGATGGCAGGGAGAGTGTGCGGGGACCCACAGTGGCGAGGCAACAGGTCCGTGGCAGCAGGGCCAGTGGGAGGGCCAGGGTCACCCTCAGACACCAGGAGGCTGGGACCCCATCCCTGGAACACATTACCAGAGTCCTTGGGGAATACGAACAGGCCCAGGGACAAAGTGGACGATCGGATGTTCTTTTACGTGAGCTCATCCTGCTGATGAGGTCCATCGACACATGCATTGGACAAATGGTGGACCTCATGAGCCAGCAAGTAGCGTTACTGAGGGATAGGCCTGCGTCCCAACCAACACCTCCACCCACTCTGTTTTGCTGCAGGATGACAGTTCACCATCCTCCCCTGCGGCCACAGAGAGGGGTGAGTTCTCAAACACCGCTGGCACCACAATAGGGCCCCCCAAGCCAAGTGACAAATGGGCCCCCGAAGAAGAGCCTGGGAGTCTCTGTAGGCAAGGCACCAGCCAAACACCAGTCCCGGAGCCAGCCCTGATGGCAACCCTCTTCCCCACTGCATTGACTGTTTGGACTGTTCTTCCCCCACTGCCTTGTAAATGGCACCTGTTTGTTGAACTGGGTCACCACATCAAAGTGGTATCTACTCTGACATCTCATTTACCATGACTGTCAACTCGCTGCCCCATCAACACCTCCATATAAATCTGCTCACCCCCCCTCACATATCAACTTTATAAATAAAATACCGTACACACTGTTTTTGTGTCAGATTTGTCTTTAGTGCAGGATGTACAGTCTTCAGAATGTCCAGAATGTATCAGATATATGTACAGTATGTAGGCAAGGATATATTTGAGGCACCTAGGGAAACACAACAGAACAACATTCACTGGTGAGAGTGTGGCATCACAGACATTACACTACACCAACCATCTACATAAACCAACATGCAGACAACACAATGTGCAAAAATTGTTACCATACACGTCCCGTATACGTTCACAGATGACATGTCACAGTCACGTATCCACACACAGGTGACTTCACATCTGGCTGTTTCACCCGTTTCATGCACCCGCGATTTTGCAAAAGTTCGGCACTTCCGCAAAATGGCCAGGTTGTGCTGCCGTCGGCCAATGGCCAACGGCACCATGGAAGGGGTTAAACCATTTACACATAGCCCTTCACAACAACAGCAATCTCACCCGACAATGTATATGTTGGACTTCGTCACCCACCTTCAAGTGAAGTAGCGGATGATGAGTTGTTGACACATGCCACCCCTTCCTCCTCTCCACTGTCCTCATCACAGGACTCAGGTTGTTGTGCAGGTGGGGCCTTGGGTCCTCATCATCATCCAGGAGCAGGGGTATCTGCTTGTAAATGGCCAGGTTGTGGAGCATGCAGCATACCACTACGATCTTACACACCTTCCCAGGCGAGTATGCCAGTGCACCTCCGGTTTTGTCAAGGCAGCGGAAACGTGACTTGAGCAGACCAAAAGTACGCTCAATCACACAACGTGTCCTGCCATGGGCCTCATTGTATCTGATATCAGCTGGGGTCCTGGGATTCCTCAGTGGGCTCAACAGTCATGGACGGCTGGGATATGCAGAGTCACCTAGGAATGACAAATACACATTGCAATGTTGCACACGCAGAGGGCAGCAGGTCACACACCCAGCTCGCCATACAACTAGGCATACTCACCCACAATCCATGCACGCTTTGGAAGCAGATTAGCCATCAGCCGGAGCATAATGCTATTCCTCAGGACATAGGAGTCATGGGCAGAGCCGGGGAATCTGGCACACCCATGCGAGATTGTCATATCTGCCAGGCACACCACCTGCACATTGACTGAGTGGTAATGTTTTCTATTACGAAAAATGTGCTCACTTGCCTGTGGTTGCACAAGACAAACAAGTGTGCAATCTATGGCACCAATAACATGGGAGATGTGCTCAAGGGGATAGAAGTCTCCCTTCACATCCGCCAATTCAGCACCCCTGGGGAAATGTATATGTCTGTCCTTGTAGATCATCATGGTGGACAGAAAATCCCGCAGCACCATGCTGAACATGGGTTGAGACATCCCACCAGTGCGGGCCAGAGTCTTCTGAAACGATCCATTGGCAAAAAAATGGAGGGCTGCACTCACTTTATATGTTGGTGTGAAAGCTGTTGGATATGTCCGGCGAGGCTGCAGGTGAGGCTCCAACAGATCACAAAGGGTCTTCAGGGTAGCTCGATCTAGACGGAATTTGCGAATGATAGCCTCATCCTCCATGTCCTCCAGCAGTGTCAAGTGACTTATCAAATTAGGCCTCCTCCTAGTTGAGATGAAAGTGGACACATGTCAATGACATCCATCATGAGATGGCCACAGCATATCACCTTCAGGATGACACATAAAAAACAATGACTGACTTGATAAATGGGTGACACACCAGGTTACATGGGTGAACGTTTGAGCCACACAGAGGGCACACGTCTCTATTTACAATACACAAGTGCCTTAAAAACCACATAGGTCAATGTGAATGCAAATAGTTGTATGGCCACCTTCCGCATGTTCACGCCTGGGAACGTGGCATTCTGCCAATATGCGACAAATCAACACCACTGTCTCATACTCATCTGCTGTACCTGTCACACCTCAATGCATCATTCAAACTTGGCACACTTCCACAACACAATGACCACAGTCGGCGGTGAACTGACAACTGCGTGTACAGAATAGCACAAGTAAGTAATTACATCATACAGTGAGACAAGCCTTGCCAAGGTCATCACTGCCCCACAACACATTAATATGTGTACACATTGTAGAGTCCACTACAACACTGTCCTGCCTCATCAACCATCTAATGCATTTTTGACATTTTAGGGACTACAGACCAATGTTCGTCACACATACACAACCATGGCATATCTAGGCACCTGTGGAGTCAATGGAACATTGGCATTGTATGCACGATGATGTGCCCTTCACCATGTGGCCACTGTGCACTGTTGAAAAGTTCCTGAAGGACATTGCCATTGTATGTCTCCCAAATCGCAATACCTACCGCCTGGCCCCGGCGGTGTCTCACCAGCACCCTCCCTTACGCAGGTGCGGTAGTTATTAGCATGGAGACATGCACAAATGGCGGTTGGCATGCTCCTCAACCCAAATTGTGGTGCCTTATGTCATTGTATGAGCCCCAAATTGCGGTAGCTACCACCTGGCCCCGGCAGTGTCTCACCAGCATCCTACATTTACACAAGTGCGGTAGTGATAGCCATAGAGACATGGGAAGATGGTGGTTGGCATACTCCGCCACCCAAATCACGGTTACTACCGCCTGGCCACTGCAGTGTCTCACCAGCACCCCCAGACCCCTCATCAGCTGCTGCCTCCAGGGACTGCTGCCTGAGACCCTCATCTGTGGCTGCCTCCAGGGACTGCTGCCTGAAACCCCTCATCTGCTGCTGCCTCCAGGGACTGCTGCCTGAGACCCCTCATCTGTTGTTGCCTCCAGGGACTGCTGCCTGAGACCCCTCATCTGCTGCTGCCTCCAGGGACTGCTGCCTGAGACCCCTCACCACCCAATTCCACCACAGGTGTTCCATGTCCACATGGATGGCAAGGACAGAGAAGATCCATGCCAGTCCATTCACAAGCGAGGAGCTGGAGGTCCTGGTATGGTAAGTAATCAAAAACAGAGGTGTAGGGCAGGGGAGGCACACATATAGTTGGGCTGCTGCAGAATGTGCCCGAGGGTGTGGGGTTGTGTCATGCACTGACAAACATGCTGTCTCCAGGGGAAAAGAGTGTGTGCCCCAATGTCACAGGTTTCCCTGCCAGCAGTTGTAGGTCGGAGTGAAGTGTGTTGCATTGTCAGCTATACAGTGACACAGTATGTTGGCCATGCATGTGCCAGGACAGTGACTGCTTGGCTGAATGGCTATGTGTGCCCCTGTTGTCCAACTCAGTGCTAACACATATGCACTGCACAGTGGTCGCCCACCAGGACGAGAACACATCACTGCACTTACTGTGTCCTTACTTTTTTTTTCACAGTGAAATCCAACTATGCACCATCTCAGCCCTGTATAATTGCACATGACCACACTTGTGTAGATTTATATTTTGTTGGTGAGTCCATGTCCCCCAATGCCACACACATGACATACTGGTATATTCACAGGGCATGCACATTGAGTGCTGCACAGTCTTGCACACAGTGAGTCTACCCCCAGACACAGGTCAATATGTGATGTATGTTGTGCCCAGACATGTATAGGACTGGAGATGTGTGCAAGTCAAATAGGGTGTTCAGTGCTGTCATCCTGCATGTGTGTGAGATGTGCAGGGACTCTGTACGCCCTCATTAATGCATGCAATCACATCAGCTTAGCCCATGCTGAGTACACTTGTGAGTTGTACCCCAGGGTGGGATGGACAGAGATTGGATTTGCTAATGAGTCTGTGTCTTGCTACTGTACTGATAGATGTTGGTACATGACAATGTGTCACTGATCATTTCCTCCTCTTGTCTCCCATACCTGCAGATCAAGGTACACCAGCATAAGGCTGTGTGGAGGGCCATTGCAGCAAAGGTGCGAGCTCTGAGGGTATCTAACCGACGGCAAACCCACTGTCACAAGAGGTGGGGCCACATCAGCCGGCTGGCAAAGAACGTGGCAGAGATGACATTGGGGCTGCTTCCTCACACTGGGCAGTTGGCCCGGCGCAGCATGACACCACTGATGTGCCGCATCTTGGCAGTGACTCATCCTGATCTGGATGCACGTCTGAAGGAGCATTATCAGCAAGGCTGGGGTGAGTATTTGGGGAGGGTGACTTTGGCTGGAAGCGGATGCATGTGTACCGGGCCTGTGTCAGTGTGGCCTATGTGATGTTTGTGGGGTGGTGCAGTGGAATGTCATGTAAGTGGCTTCTGGGATGGGTGCCAGTGTCATGCATTTGCACAAACTGTACTTACAAAGGTGATCAGCCCTGCTGTGCATTGCCATTGCCGTATGTTATGCTCTTCATGGTTATTCAGCATTGGGGTAGTCTGGGGAATCGATTTGGGAGTGAACAGCAGTGTTCCTAATCTTGAGTGTGACTACATCTATGCGTACATTGCACGCACCATGAATGTTGAGTCCTACACATCTGACAACAATGTGCACTAGTCTTTGGGCCCCAGAGTACAACATGGTGTTTTGCATGAGCTATTTGCCATTGTGAACTGCCATGTCGTAATAGGTGTCTGTGATGTCCCCCCCTGTTCCCTCAAGGTCTGTCAGTGGCAACAAGTGGTGTGCCCACATCATGTCCCTAGGTGTGGGTAGAGCAAGTTGTGTGTCTGGTAGACTTCAGCCACGGGCAGGGTATTGTATTTTGCTGTGTGGCATTAACATGGCTCAGTCCTGACAGATGATCAGGGTTATATGCACTGTTGTGGCCTATGTAGTGAGTTGCTGCAATGTGATTGCAGAGTGTGGTGTGCAACAGGTAGATTTGGGCATCTTTTGTACTGCATTGATTGCATTGCTTTGTCCTGTTGATGCCCCTAACCTAACCCTGCATATTTCTCTCATGCAGATTCACCAGTTGGCACGCAGGGACAGGAGCCAGACACCAGTGGGGGTGAGACTAGCACTACAGCGGCACAGGAGCCCAGTGACACAGAGGTCACCAGTGCCTCAGAGGGGGACTGGAGTATGCAGGAGGAATGTCTGCCTGAGACCCAAAGTACCACATCATCTGATGCCAGCGGGGATGCATCCATGTTGGCGGGCAGAGGGAACGGAGACTCTGTATCATCTTCTACCAAACAGCGGCCAATGCCCCCCCTCCCATCCACTTTCTCTTGTGCTGCCTGTGCCAGTAAGAGGGGATGAGTTACATTCACACCTGGCACTGCTGCCCCTGTACCTGTCACCCCTGCTGCCCTCAGTGCTGAGTCTGTTGAGCTTCTGCACCAGCTTTGTGTGGGACAGCCAGCCCTCCTCAATGCCTTCAGTGACCATGACAAAAAATTAGCCCAAGTGGTTGCCTACAAGGAGGGCATACACTCCAACATGGGTGGGCTGCACCGTACTGTCCAGGCTTTGTCATCTACAGTGATGTCTGCCATTCAACAGGCACATACTCCCATTCCTGCTCCAGGGCCTTTGCCCACCCCCCAGTCAGTGGCCACATCTGATGATAGTGACCATGGTTCACATGCATCACAGTCACGATACAGCACAAAAAGCATCCTGCAGAAACAACCCAAGCGGGCCCTCCCGCAGACATCATCCCCACAGAAGAGCAAAGCCACCCCAGAATGCAAAGACAAGAGCCCGTCAGGGAAAAGCAAGGCCCAACAAGCAAAGAAGCAGACCTCAGGCTCACATGCCGCAGAGGCATCCCCAGCTAAGGACTCTCCTGTCTGTAAAAGTTCACGCAAAGCAAGGCATGCAGTTTCTGTGCCCACTGAGGAGGTAATGTATGGCATGGGTACACCTAGGAAGGGCTCAGGGCCACAGTCCCCCACCACATTGACTCCCATTCCAAGCCCAGTGAAGCAGGTGAAGGAGGGCACTGTAGGGGGTACACCTGGCAAACAGGGAAAGAAGGGCACTGTAGGTGGTACACCTAGCAAACAGGGGAAGGAGGACCAGAGGCGTAGCCAGACAAAGTGTTCCGCAGGATCCAGCATGTCCCCAGAGGGAGTGCCAGTATTTGCACCTGATGCGGCTCTGTTGGTGTGTGTACCTGTTGTATCAGCACCAGTTCCTTTAACCCCAGTACAGGGAAGCCATTTCAAATTCCCAAGAAGTGGAAAGGCACCCCTCAAACCTCTCCCACCCACACTGTGTCTCAGGTCTGCATGACTCCGCCTCCACGTGCAACTACACCACCTGGTCCAAGCAGCCCTCTGGCTTGTCAAGCCACTGATAGCCCTACCTCACCTGGTCCGCTCTCTCCCCAAGCAGGTGCTCCTGATGTCCCCAACACACAGCCAGCTCCCAGTCTGCCTGACAGCCAGGTGTGAGCGCTAGTCCCCCTCACACACCTGTCTCTCCCACATGTGGGCCTGTTCTGCCCATTGTTACCCCTCTGACTGTGTTGCTGCACATGGAAGGGTAGTTTCATGCACACTCCCTGTGCAGATTCTCATGTACTAGCTCTGCACTTTGCCATGCCCACTGGCCTTCCTGTTCTGCCCTTGCCTGTGCAGATTCTCATGTACTCGCTCTGCACTTTGCCATGCTCACTGGCCTTCTTGTTCTGCCCTTGCCTGTGCTGATTCTCTTATACTCGCTCTGCACCCTGAACTGGCCACTGGTCCTGTTGCTCTGCTGTGTTGGACTATTCCCTGTGCAGCCTCTCATGTACTTGCTGTGAACTTTGCCCTAGACACTGGCCCTGTCGCTCTGCTGTGTTTGACTATTCCCTGTGCAGCCTCTCATGTACTTGCTGTGAACTTTGCCCTGGATACTGGCCCTGTTGCTCTGCTCTGTTGGACAATTCCCTGTGCAGCCTCTCATGTACTTGCTGCTAACAATGCCCTGGACACTGGCCCTGTCGCTCTGCTGTGTTGGACTATTCCCTGTGCAGCCTCTCATGTTCCTACTGTGAACTTTGCCCTGGACCCTGGCCCTGTTGCTCTGCTGTGTTGGACTTTTCACTGTGCAGCCTCTCATGTAATTGCTGTGAACTTTGCCCTGTCCACTGGCCCTGTTGCTCTGCTGATTTTGGACTATTCTCTGTGCAGCCTCTCATGTACTTGCTGTGAATGTTGCCCTGGACACTGGCCCTGTTGCTCTGCTGTGTTGGACTGTTCCCTGTGCAGATTCTCATGTACTCGCTCTGCACCCTGAACTGGCCACTGGCCCTGTTCCTCTGCTGTGTTGGACTATTCCCTGTGCAGCCTCTCATATACTTGCTGTGCACCCTGGACTGGCCACTGGCCTTGCTGTTTTGCCCTTGCCTGTGCAGATTGTCATGGATATGCTGTGCTCCCTGAACTGGCCATTGGCTCCTGTTTTGCCCTTGCCTGTGCAGAATCTCATGGATATGCTATGCATTTTGTACCTTGCTCTTCTCTACTATTGGTGCCTATCTATGCAACATGTGAATAACGACAGTTACTCCTGTTGTCTGTTTTGTCAGTGTCCTTACTGAATAAAGTTATTTTGGTGTGTGAATGTGTTTGGCTGTGCCCCATGCTCTATGAGGCACTTCAACATTGCCAAGGTCTTTGCTTGTCTATTCTTTTCTCTTAGGGGTGAAAGAGACTCCAGTTCTTTCTGACACTGATACTTGTGGCATCTATGTTGTCAATTTAACCTGTGTTGCAGTTCTCAATTGCCAGCTTTTCAATTGTTGTCTACATAGTTCACATGTCAGGTTGGGGGACACTGCCAGCAGAGTGTAACTCTGTGCACAGGTTTGCATGCAGGCTAGGCAATGTCATCATGTATGTGTGTTATTCCTTTCTGTGTGCCCAGCTATGTATGTATAAGGTCATCTTGTGACTGCCCGTCATCCTGGTCCTATGGCCTACATGAGATGTGTGCTTTTGGGTTGTCAAGCGGTGTGCAGTGTGTTGGTGTCCATGCTGTTCTGTCTGACTCCTACTTGTTGCTTTAGTCACTTGTGAGTGTGCAGAGTGTGTGACTAGCACATCAGTGTTTTTTTGTTTGATCATCCATGTGTCTTGATTCTGTTTGAGTAGACTGTGAAGATCTGCTGCTCCACACTGCCATTGTGGTTGTGTTTCTGATGCACAGGAGGCACATGGTACCTTTTATCCTCCTGTATGGCATGGTGTGTGTGGTATAATGCCATCCCCTATGTGTGCTTCTTGTGCCTACTCTTTGTGGGCCTGGACTCCCTCTGATTGTGTTTTGTGAATTCCTGCCATGTACACTAATGACGTGCAGTACACTTCATATGGATGTCGGCTGTCCCCTTGGTGTGGGTGTGTGTCTGTGCCTCATCATCACTTAATTTGTGACATTGTGCTGTGTGATGCATTTATTTGGGCTGGGGCTATGTACCACTCAGGTTCTTTCCCTAATTGTTCCTTTGTGGTGTTCTTGTGCTGTTTGGCAGTCATGGTTGCTCATCTGCTGTTCAGCTGTGTGTGCTGGTCAGTGCTAAGTTCAATTTGATTCCACCATTGTGTCCCAGATCTGTTGTGGTTGTGTTGGATGTATGTGTGTTGGCTGTGTTGTTGCTTCCCTTCCTGGGTATGCTGTTGTGTTTGTGCTGTGCTGATTTGTGTTGTAAGGGTTGGTGTTGTGTCACTCATGTCTGTGTGTGACTGGTTTGCTTGGTGTGCACACACTGCTTGTTGTGTGTACAGTGCTGTGTGTAAGTGGCCTTGACATTTCCTGATGTGCATCCCCTGATGTCATGCAGTGTTTGTTTGGCCTGTGCATCTGTAGTTGGTTTGATGTGGCTGTGTTGTTCTGTGATGGTGCACTTCTTGTGTGATTTGTGGTATGTTGTGTGTGCTCTGTTCCTGAGTGATGAGGTTGTGCACTCCTGTTGTGTCTGTGCTCCCATTGCCTTGCCACAGTTTGGCTGACAGTGTATGTCTGTTTTTGTTGTGGTTCTGTGTGTGTTTCATTTGGGTTATGTGTTTGTTTGATGTTTTAATGCAGACATTTGCCGTGGCATCCCTGTGTGTGATGTTTGTGGCTACACTCAGGGTGTGTTTTTGTTTTTGTGTGTATGGACTGGCAAGTATTGGCAGCCTTCAATGTGTGTGGCACTGGTGTTGTGTGCTGCCGTTGTGAGGGGGGTATGTGTGTATGTCAGTGATGGAGTATGTATATGGGCCTTGTGTATTGTGCTGCTGGTGGACTCCTGTGAGGTTGTTGTATGCACGTGTGGCTGTTCTCAGTTTGACTTCAAGGCCTTCCTTTTTTCCTTGTGCCTTTACCTGGTATGCCTTGCTGTCTCCCTGTGTTGTTGCACTGTGGTGCCTGTGGTTTGACTTCACTGATTGTATCAGCCATGTGTGGTTTGATCGTCTGAGAGGGGTGTTCTGTGTTCATTGTCTTGCATGTGATGTGCACATGCTTGTTGTGTGTCTCCATGGCCTTCCATTTGTGTACATCCCACGTTGGCTTGCTGATTTGTTATGCTCAATTGCTGTTGGCATTGTGGGTGTCTGTGTGTCAGTGTGTGGTATGTATGTGTGACTGTGCTGTGTGTCCATGTATATGTTTGTTCCTTGTAGGTGTTAATTTGGTGCTTGTACTCATGTTTCTTTCCATGTGTGTGGTAGTGTTGTGGTGTGTGTGTTACCCTGGTACTGTGCTGTGTGTTGTGTGTTCCTGTGCAGCCACTCCTGCAGTGTCTGTCTCCCTGGGTATTTGTTGTGTGGTCCAGGGTGTGGATTCAGCTGGCTTGTTGTTGTGCACAGGATGGGCACATGGCATGTGCCTTCATGGGGTGTTCTGATGTGTGGTGGGGGGAGGTGTGTCCCTGAGGTCTTAGTGCCCTGCCCATGCCTTGGACTGGCTATGCCTTCAGCAGTGTGCGCATGTATTCCTTTGGATTGACCGCTGCGGTGACATTCCCGGGACATTGCTGCAAGTTTGCGGTAGATTTGTGCCCAGGATGCAGAGAGGTGACTTAGTGGCAGGTGGGTCATGTGTGAATGCCCTTGTGGATGTGTTACTGCCCCAGCAGGGTGTCTGTTGTTGATTTGGACCCTGTGTCAGCCTTTGTGTTGTGTTTGTGTAGTTGCGTACCTGGGGCGATGTCCGCGGCGGGCCATTAGTTCATAGTGATGTAGCAGGTACAGCACCTGGAACACGTCTAAAGCTGGGTCCATGGCGGTCGTGATCGGGTGGAAGGGACCGGGACTCTGATTTTGCGCTCCGCTGTCGAGCTTCCGCCGTCTCTGATTGTGCGGTGTCGCCGCTGCGGTGCGTCTGCTTGTTTGGGCCATCCTAATTTGTGGAGGGGGGCGGACGTCATTCCGCATGGCGGTGAGTCTCCATTGGCTCACTCCGCCGCAATGGCGGGCGCACTTTGATGGCGGTGCGCGACGCTCCGCGGCGGACGGGAATTGGCCTATGTTTGGCAATACTAATATGGCGGACGTGTTTCCCACTGCTCGTGGGCGATAAGATGCGTTTTTCCGCACCGCCAGCACCACGGTGGTGCCACCGCCCGACATCCTAATGGACCCCCTAATGTCAATATCCTTTCATCACAAGTTCAACACATTCCTGGATGAGTTCATACTCCTCCATGCCCTGATGAAAACATGAAAATGCAAATCAAAACGATCAACACCCTTATATTCTAGACACTTCACCAAGAAGATGCTGATCGTTCATAGACAAGAAAAGAAATGGAAGAAAAGCAGATGTTTGTACTACTTAAATCTCTCCCCTCAGCACACAGGAAACTCACCATGTCAGTTAATTTGTAATACAACTCCAGCACTAGTCGAACAGCATCCAACAAATGCAGAACACACTTTAAGATGAACACGCACTGAATTAAACCCCTGCCAGGGTCACTATTTCAGAACTCTACTGACTAGTACAATACCATAAACCTCTTCTTCAGTGAAAAGATACAGACATTCCAGTAGCTCATATTGACAGCACCAAGTCAAAATCTCTCCCCCCAACAATCCTGCAATGGCCATCCTCCAAACTCCTCTCTCTCAGTGATCTCACTGAAATCCTAAGTTCCTTCTAAGTCATCACCCATTGTTCATCAATCCGCTCACTGCACACGTACTCCCAAGACTGCTCATCAACATTATTGCCTCCTGCACCAAAGGTATCTTTCAAAAAGCCTTCAAGACAGGTCAGATCCACATAATAACAAAGAAATCCACCCGGACCAGGACGACCTGGCAAACTACGTGGTGATGATTAATGTAGCCTTCACCTGTCAGCTTATTGATAAACAACCTACACTCAGCTTCAAGAACATATCAACACCATCATATGCATGCCTACCAATCAGACTTCAAATCACAAATCATGCCACAGCATCAACGCTACCATCACAAAACTAGTTGATAATGAATTTTGGATTACAGATAAGGATGATCCCTGCCTTCTGAGACTCTTTAACCTCTTGGTTACCTTTAATTCGCTCAACCAGCCACCCTTATTCTCATATTGACATCTGAAATAGGATTTTTCTAGCTTACACCACATTGTCCACATGTGTACCCCAAGATCCCAGAATCTACTTGCGAGAACTTTGATTTGGGAGCAATCAGCAGTTACTGAGGCCCAATTGAGTCAACGGGGATCTTTCATCTCTGGTGTCTTGGGACCTCCATACTGCCGAAACCAACTACCCATTTAGCACTTGATTCTCGCGGTAGGTAGCAAAGCAGCACAGACCAAGGCTGATTCAGGGGAGTGATTAGATTTCAATCTCATAATAGAGCCAAAAATATAGCAAGGGGTAAATGAAGAGATCACAACATCTCATGGATTGAAGAATAATCAAACCGGGCAATCATAAAAAGCTGAATAGAATTATAATAAATATGTGAGTATGTTGAAATAATAATTATTTAGCACAGGTATTACCAGAGATTTTGTAGGAGGAGAGATACTAAGGTTTGTGCAAAGCAAGGCAGCTCTTAAACCAGATATACTGCATTTTGTAAATGGACATATTTAGCATAATTCTAATTAGCTTTGCAATAGGCTGCAATGATAAAATCATCCAGGCACACGCTGCACTCGGTAAGGAACAGATTATACAAATGCTGAATAGCTTTGTGGGAGAATGCTGCACATAAAAAATAAAAGGGCTGAAAAACTGACTGCTAACTGGGAAAACTAAAGAGAGAATTTATCACCACCTAAATTGGCAGAATCAGGCAGCAAGTAGAAGCAGGAGCATATGGGATCCAAAGAAGCTGAAGCCATTGATGACAGCGAAAAATAAAGTTCACTGATGAAGATATCAGCATCCTTATAATTTAGGTTACTGTCAGAAATGGGCTATTAATTTAAGATGGGAATCCCTCTACCAACTAAATAAACCCATTATGGTTATGTCAAAAGACAGTTCAGAAATAATCTTTGCTCAAACCCTGGTAGAGACGTGCATGTGAGGTTGAAGCATTCCAAACAATGCCAAAGCAAGGAACACAACAAAATAAAATTACAAAGCTAATTTAGAAAAATAGAGAAACTCTTAATGCGCAAAAAGACCTCAACAACATTAAAATAGGTTAAGGAGAATGGGAGCTAAGAATGTTTAAAATACAAGTAAAAAAAGATCAAGAAAAAGTAAAGCACAAATCAAAAGTCACTGTTCGTGGTTGGCCTGGCCCTGAGCACAATTTCAGGGATCCTGCAATGCAGCAAAGGTCAGACACACAAGCAGATCATTCCGGTCAAATTTTTTACTGTGACACTCAGAGCCTAATTAAGAATCTGTCACAAGGATGGATATCCTGTCCGCCGTATTACAAGCACCATAGGAAGCAATGAAGTTATAATAAGGTGGCTAGGTGAACCTGTCCCTTGAGGTTAAATATGTTATTGTTGTGCTCTTACTGAAGTTATTTGTTTGGTTCAAAACGTTCTGAGCGGGACAAATATGGAATTCATAGCTGCCAAGTTTCTAATGTGAGTAGGATGATTTCTCACTTTTCTGGGTTTAACCTTCAGACTTAGTCACTTTCCTGGGAGTCAATATGTTCTAGAGGGGCATCCAAGATACCTCAACCATGAAGTTTGGATGAACCTGATTTCAGCATGTCAAAAAGATTTGGATGGTTGCCTTGGGTGCGCCCTTCCTGAGCAAGCTTCAGCACCTTGTCCCAGTCTTTCATAGGTGGAGAAATGACTACGTCTAAACTTTTTCAAAGTTCCTTCTCTTCCATCAGGGTATTGTACCTCAAATGCAGTGTTTCTAGCCCCAGGAATGTTCTAGGAGGAGGTCATTGAAGTGCCAGTTCCACTAGCCAGTGACTGAAGAAATTCTACAATCCTAACTTTTTTTAAGAGTCCTTCCAAGTCGTTTTTCAGTAGGTCCTCTTTGTCTTACTTTTAAATTACCCAGGAGCCCCTGTGTGAGAAAGTCATCCTTTTTCTCCCGATCACTCCCATTTTTGACTGGTATTGGTGGTAACTGACTGCGTCCTGGTCTCTGCTAGCCAGGACAAGGGCCGGTGCTCTGATTAAAAAGGTCTATGGTAATTAGGTATAATTACAATTGGTAATGACTTCCTACCTGTAAGTCCCTAGTATATGGTAGGGCATGTAGAGGCCCAGCAGCTTGGAGGCACTTACGTGTGCTCTGCTGTGTAGTTTGCTGCCATTTTAAACGTTAGCTCTGGTTTGCAAGATGCTTTTAAACTGAAATATTATGCAAATTTGACTTTGGATTTACAGGTACTTCCTAAGTAATAAACAACCCTATTTGTACATATAAGTCAAGCCTAACATCTACTCTAGGTGTCCCAAGGGTAGAGTGCCTTGTAAAAACAAGCAGGGCTATTTTAAAAGAAGTTTTACAGGCCCTGGTGGTGGAAAAACTACCAATTAAATTTTTCCTCCATTGTAGCACTTTATCGCCGTAAGCTAACACAGGGATCATGGAATATAGTGTAATTATTGATGGAAGTGCGCTAAAAGAATATTGCAAGGATTTGAAAGATTGGTCATGACCAATCCAACAACTAGCCATTGTTAAATTTATCTTAACTAATACAAAAAATAAGTATAGAACTTCTTTTCCAGTGAGCCAAAATCCAGCCTTCTAGCAGCCTCTCCTGATTGGCCAGCCCTTAACCGGTTTAGCCAAACTGCTTTGATGAGGTGATACGTGGCATACATAGAGGCAGATGCTATCTGTAGGGGGAGCTCTGCAGCTGGAGAGAGCAGGCCAGGACAGCAGATTGGTAAATCATACTGGGCTTAAAGGAGAGAAGGACAGTAAGGAATGCCAACCAGGCCTACCCCCTATTCCTGTACCCTCCAGCCAGATGACATGGAATTTGCAGAAGGACTGGAAATGGAGTGTTAAAGGAAATGAGTCACACACGTGGGTTGGCTTTTCAGGCCTTACTCCCAACTAGAGGAATTTTGAAGTGCCCATGCTTTGTGGGACAAGAAGGTGCCACACTTTGGAGGAGGCTGTCATGCTTTTGGTGTGGCACTGTAAACTCCTTTTGTCAGGCCTGCCCCCTGCTTTTCACCTCAGGACATTCAATAAATATATGAGAGCTGCATAGAAACTCATATCCTCATCCCGGGCTCTACTCTACTCCGTCTGCATGGGACGACTTCTGGTGGCCAGCAGTACTCAGAATCCCCCCACACCCACCATCCAAGCATGCAGCCTCTGCATCATCTTCGACTCCTCGCTTTCTATGAACTGCCAAATCAATACCTTATTGTCCTCCTGCTTCCAGACTTATCCTGGACATCCCTGTGCCAAAACCACATCTCTGGTCACCTTAGAGACCCCCACTGGCTCCAGATCAACAAAAGAATCACCTTCAAGCTCCTCATGCACACCTACAAAGCCCTACACAACACCAGAGCCAAATACCTCAACAACTGCCCCTCGTTCTACACACGTACCAGACACCTCCAACCCATCCATCTTGCCCTGGCCACTATCCCACAGATCTGCAAGACATCAGCAGGGGGAAGAACCTTCTCCTACCTTGCAGCGAAGACCTGGAACTCCCTATCTCTGCACATCAAGCAATCACCATCACTGCCTCCATTCAGGAAGGATCTGAAGACCTGGCTCTTTGACTGATTTGCAGAACCTCCCGCCTCCAGTGCCTTGAGATCATTATAGATGAATAGTTGCGCTCTATAAGAACCCAGATTGATTGATTGATTGATTGATTGATTGAGATATGCTGCCTGAAACTCCAAGAAGAAGAAGGGCTGTCCTGCTGAAACTCTGACCTGCACCAAAAGGGCGGCTCTCTGAATGACTATGTCTGCTACACACTAAAGAACTGCCCCAAGGACTTTGCCGTGCTTCAAAAAGAGAAGGAGTGAACTCCCTGAAAGGAACAGGTTAAAAGAGCTCCACCTACATCATCACTAGCAAGAAGAACCCAGCTACCAACTTCAGCTGGACTTTTCCAAGTGCATTGTGGGAACTTTAGTCCAAACTTCCGAGTAGCAACTCAGAGAATCTGGAACATTGGATTTGTGTTTGTGAAACTTGGAACCCTCAAGAGGAACTCAGACATTTGGAGCAACTTTTGGAAAAAGCTCCATAATGTGACTAACCCGACGTTGAAAGTCAAGCCAATTACCTCGCACTGCGACCCGGCCTGGCTTTCATGTTTGTGCTGCTGGAAGCTCTCGGAGCTCAAGACTTCGAGGAATTGACCGGGGACTCCTATTAAACCAAACCGATGAAGCCACTATGAACATGGCCTGCTGGAGCGGCCCGATCAACATCGAGTGAAAATGCTCCACAAAGGTTTCTAAGTGCAAAGGTAATATTTTGACCCAGGGCACTCGCTTAGTGTATCCCACCAGGGCTCCATCGCGGTCAGCCTCAAACTTTGACTTTGTCCCTGTCAAGCATGACCAGATGTCCCAATTTGGTGCCATTGTTTTTTAAGCACTAGAATGTGTTTATTCTTTAAAAATGCATATCTCTGGTTCCCTACCTTGTATATTTGTTGTTTTGGTGTAATTTTAATCATAAAAATATTTCCTATTTTTATAAATTGGTTGTAGATTTTTATTGTGTGTTGTGTCTTGTTTATTTAATGCTTCACACACCTGTCTCCTAAGTTAAGCCTGCCTGCTCATTGACAGCTACCAAGCTTTATGCAAGGGACTAATTTATTGAGACCTTGTCAGGTCCTTGTATTGCATTGGTGGCATATTGCTAGTGGTAGGTGCCAATAATCCACCTTCCAACACCCTGTTTTAAGATGGCAGAACCCAGCTGCTTCCACTCTGACCTGCTTCAACTCACGTCTATCTGACTGGGTAAATATAGTAATCTCCCCTACTGTGATTGAAGCCTTGCTGTTTGTGAGAGTCCTGGGAATTAACAGAGGAGCCCCACGGTTGTGTGGCGTTTTAGGCTCCGAATGAATTTTCCCGATTCATACCCTTATATATTTACAATTCACAATGCCCTAATATAGGCATAGAAATCAAGCCCTTATTTAGACATAGCCCATGCAGACCAAATACAGGAATGGCTACTTCCACCCGTACCAAACGTCACAAAGATTTCTTGGAAAATTGGCTTAAGCAGTTCGGGAACTTCCCCTTTCTTGAATATTGATTTGTCTAAGAACTCATGTACTTTGCAAAGAACAACTATTCCTCAGGGGTTCTTTCCTGACGTTATTATGCCCGACTTTATTTCAAACTATGGCATTCCTAGAAACCTTCAAGATATAAATATACCTTCACTTGCTCTAGCAAGACACGGTGGTTCAGAGCAGTTCGACTATGTACTTGCCTGACGCAGCTCACTACAGCAAGTGCTGAAGGAAGCCGACCCTCCAGCTCACGCACTGATCAAGAGGCTGCCTTTCTCTAACCAACAATCTAGCTCCAGTGTTTCCAAGCTCCCCTTGCGGGTTGTTGGGAAATCGAGTCCCGAGACAGAGATACCAGACCTCTTTCATTCTAACTAAAGGTATGGGGCTGATTAGAACCTAGAGAAATCTTGGATAGATTCTTGGCAAAGAAAACTAAACCTATGCTACACAATACTTACTTCTTCCTGCGTACTAGACTTAGGTTAGGTACATTGGGGTAGGCGTATTTTAGAAGCACCAGTTGAGTATTTTTAGTCATTGTTATTTATGTATGTATTTTTATATGGCTTTGAAACCATACAATGCTCTTACAGTATTATTTCATGATATTGTTCTTGCTGTACGCATTATACTTTGCAGTCTGCATTACGATTGTAGCAGTCCACTTTTCTTGCATGAGAAAGAAGACTGTTCAATAAACCTTTTATTGAAAATGCTCGTCTCTCTATTTCTCTGCAACTCTGTAGAAACAAAGCATGCATGATTGACTGATTGAAATATTTATCTATTGTTTCCGCAACTAGAGAGATACATTTCTTATTCTTGGGAAACAAAGTTGTCATGTTTATGCGGTTGTCAGAAACTAATTCCTTCTTGTGAATTTCAGAAAGTTTGTAGTGACCTCTGAGCTAGCTGGCATTCACTATTAAGTTTAGTATATTCGATAGAGACCTAGCCGACCTCAGTCCTACGACTAATCTATAGGATATATTATTCCAATGCGCTGAGCCTATTGGGAATATAGGAACTGCACTACATGGTGCCCAACGTGGGGCAAGGCACTAATTTAACGCTAGATACTAACAAGTAACTCAGTCGTGCTTTTCTCAGAGACCCCTTTTTTCCCATAACTACTCCAATAGACGTCTGGAGTGGGTAAAAGGATAAAATATACGCCATAACTGAGTAGGACGAAAATCCTATGTATTCGTTTTTGGTTTGTTCAATGTTGAAAGATACAGTGTTCCACAATATTGTGCACCTTATCTTTGTTTCCTTGAAACTTGCTCTGCAAACTTTCAGTCAACAAAATGCCGGATAGCAACACAGAGAACAGTGGAGCTACAGGCAATAATGCCGTAGTAGGTTTTGACGTTACAGGTTTCCAAGAGACCGATGTGGATGCTATAATCATCCCAGAAAATTTAAGGAAAGCCATCACTATAAAACTTATAACAAATAGCCTATCATCAAGAGATGGTAGGGTAATTTTTGTAATAGAGGCACATGAATATCGTCAGACAGAGGTATTCAATTCATGGATTATCTTTCCTGAAGCAAATCCAGTATCACATGTGCTTTACTTCTACAAAGAAGAGGAACATTCAACAGAATACATTCCTTTTGAGGATATTGAAATTCCACTAATTTACCAAGAGCAGTTTAAAGGTGCCCTACAACATCAAAATCTCATTAACAGGCTCGGTCCACTAGGTAGACTAGGAGCAACATGGCCGGTATTAGCCATCTATACACCACATCCTGCCATTTTTAGAAATGTCAGATGCAGAACTATTAGTTAAACTAAAACAACTAATAAAAATCCATAGACAATTGGTTCAATATGTCATGCGGACTCTAACAGTCCAACCTCCTATAAGGATTCCACAACACACCCCTTACCAGGGGAACACAAATAAAATCACACCTCAGACTATACAATCAGTCATTGGTAAATTGCCCTCAAAAAGGGAACAAATTCCATTCTGGATAGCTCAAAAAATTACTCAAATCGAAGCAGTGTTTCCTGATTCTACCCCTCATGAGAAACACAGGATTTTAACAATCTGTTTACCCATGGGGATTGCACCACACCTGGAGGACTGCGACACTGGGGGTACAGTCTTTGCTGCAATCTACACCAAAACACATGGTGTTCCGTCTATGGCGGTAATACCAGACGTCCTGAAACAGATTCAAAATTAATACAGGGCAGAGCCTGCTTTAAATCTAGGTATGCAGTTACTGAAAGATTTCAAACAGGTCTCAACAATAATATTAGCTAATATTAAAGGTGAAGCAGCATCCGTGGCGATCCACCAAAAGCAAACAGAATTTGATGTAACTGAGCAACCACAAGAACTAGCCAGAAAAATTTTAAAATCCTATGAAGAACTAGGTAGAGACAGTTTGGGTGGTAAACCAGTGAAACCCCAGCTGACTGAAAGTCCTAAAAATGTCTTTATTAAAAACACTCTCACTCTTCCTAGACAAACTTCTAAAGAGAAGCGTTCTCAATCCCGAGGTAGGAATCCTCTAAAGGAGCCCTCTGAAAGGAGGTATAACCTCAGGAATAGGGATAATTTGAAAAAACCTGATACATATCAAGATACTGATACACGTTCCTCTCGTACCTTTCAGACTTCATCACTGAAATCCGAAAGAAGAGGAAGGTTAGAACACAACACAGCTCTGTGGTGCTTACTGGAGGTACCTGGTGGGTTAATTGGGCCCAAGGGACCCTCAGAATTCATGGGGACTTAATCCCTCAACTTAAAATGTGCCATGGGGTGCGTTTGCACACTTGTCACATCAGGCCCCCTCCTTCACCACTGTGCAAACGGGCCCTCTGGTGTGTTGTAAGTTGAGGGTTCCTTGGGTCACACTAGCCCACACTTATATATTCGCCATGCGCTCTCCTTGCAGTACTTTATTCATCCAGTCAGTACCCATGCACTCATGCAATGACCCATGCACTAACTCATGCACTGCTACAATACCCTGAGCACTACCCATGCAGTCCAGCCATCGCCCTGTCACTACCCATGCATTCCTCTAATCACTCAGCAAGCACCATGTACTTTTCTTTACACTCCGCCAAAACCCAAGCACTTATAAATTCACCATGCACTCTCCTTGCAGTACTTAATCATCCAATCAGTACCCATGTACTTATGCAATGACCCAGGCTCTAACACATGCACTGCTACCATCACCTGAGCACTACTGATACAGTCCAGCCATCTCCTTGTCACTACCCATGCACTCCTCCAATCACCCAGCCAACACCATAAAATGTACCATGCACTCTCCTTGCAGTACTCTAGTCATCTAGTCAGTACCCATGTACTTATGCAATGACCCAGGCCCTAAAACATGCACTGCTACAATCCCCTGAACACTACTGATGCAGTCCAGCCATATCATTGTCACTACCCATGCACTCCTCCAATCACCAAGCCAGTTCCATGTCTTTATCTAATCACTGCATCAAATAACGAGCACTTATAAATTCACCATGCACTCTCCTGGATGTATGACGTTATAACGCATACTTTTACTCCGCAGACCATTACAACGCGACTTTTACACCGCATACCGTTACAACGCATAGCGCCTTGGGGCGCTGGATAGTGGTAAGTATTATTTACTATTCTAACTCCAGTCCCCGTGGACCCTAGGGAAGGTGTTGGATAGTAAATTATACTTATTCCCTATCCTAGAGCGCCCCCCAGCGCAATGCGTTGTAATGGTATGCGGAGTAAAAGTCGCGTTGTAATGGTAGTGCGGAGTAAAAAATGCGTTGTAACAGGTGTATACCACTCTCCTTGCAGTACTCTAATCATCCTGTCACTACCCATGTACTCATGCAATGACCCCGGCACTAACACATGCACTGCTACAATCCCCTGAGCACTGCTGATGCAGTCCAGCCATCTCCTTGTCACTCTCCATGCACTCCTCCAATCACCCAACCAGCACCATGTACTTATCCAATTACTCTGCCAAAACCCAAGCCCTTATAAATTCACCATGCACTCTCCTTGCAGTACTCTAATCATCTAGTCAGTACTCATGTAAGTATGCAATGGCCCAGGTACTAGCACATGCACTGATACAATCCCTGAGCACTACTGATGCAGTCCAGCCCTCTCGTTGTCACTACCCATGCACTCCCCCAATCACCCAGCCAGTTCCATGTACTTATCCAATCACTCAGCCAATACCCAATCACTAATAAATTCACCCTGCACTCTTTTTGCAGTACTCTAATCATCCAGTCACTACCTATATACACATGCAATGACCCAGACACTAACACATGCACTGCAACAATCCCCTGAGCACTACTGATGCAGTCCAGTCATCTCCTTGTCACTACCCGTGCACTCCTCCAATCACCCAGCCTGTTCCATGTCCTTATCCAATCACTCAGCCAATACCCAATCACTAATAAATTCACCCTGCACTCTTTTTACAGTACTCTAATCATCCAGTCACTACCTATATACACATGCAATGACCCAGACACTAACACATGCACTGCTACCATCACCTGAGCACTACTGATGCAATCCAGCCATCTCCTTGTCACTACCCATGCACTCCTCCAATCACCAAGCCAGTTCCATGTCTTCATCTAAGCACTGCACCAAAATACGAGCACTTATAAATTCACCATGCACTCTCCTTGCAGTAGTCTAATCATCCTGTCACTACCCATGTACTCATGCAATGACCCCCGCACTAACACATGCACTGCTAAAATCCCCTGAGCACTACTGATGCAGTCCAGCCATCTCCTTGTCACTCTCCATGCACTCCTCCAATCACCCAACCAGCACCATGTACTTATCCAATTACTCTGCCAAAACTAAGTATGGGCGAAATTTGCGAATTCGCGGTACGAATTCGTACGAAATTGTGAAAAAAGTCAGCGAGTTCGCGAATTTTCCAGTGAACTCGCGGATTTTTGTGCCATTTGCGCAAATATGTGACCACGTGTGCCTGTAACTTTGCCAGCGCGCCAAAAGGCTTCCGAGGTCCCTTGAGTGAGCTGGCCATTATAGTGGGGACGGGCGGGAAGACGTTTCATACCGCTAGTGTGTGGTGGATGGGGCCAAACGGGCGGGGTTTCTATGCGAGTTCACATGCATCTTGTTTATAAAGGGTCAGAGACCGAGCAGAGCAGCAGATGAGGAGAAAGCAGCCTCCTGGTCACAGGAGCTACACGGGGATGGCGCTCGGGAAACTCATGGATGCAAAAATACGTTTGGCACAGGACCCCAGAATCCTTCAGATGTCCAAAATAGCTCTGCTGCGCGTGTTGGTACAAAGCCATTCTGATCCTGCTCAGTGGGTTCAGGCGCATGCAGCTGCTGCTGCTAGACAATGTCCCATCTCATACTAAACTGCTCCGTACAGGCATATGCTGGCGCTGGGCAGTAGGGTGCAGTGGCATGCGGGTGCTCCACACCTGGTACATGCGCATAACTGTGCCAGGGGGGACACGTGTTTATTGGTGCTGTGTAGCAAGTTATGACTTTACATTTTGACTGCATCAGATGGTGGAACCACCTACATGGATCAGGAACATCCAGGCACTAGACTTCATGGTGCAAGAGCATAATGGTGCTGTGCGGTACGGGTATATATGTACTTGGGGCAGGGGGACACTTAGCACAATGTGTGCTCACAACCAGAGGGCTCCCAGGCAATTGAGCACAAATGATTTTCACACTGAGAGGGCTCCGGGCAGTTCAGCAGCATGGGGGCTCAAACCCACTGGGCCCCGGGGCAGTTCAGTAGCGCGTGGGCTCACAACCCCTGGGCAGCTCAGCAGCGCAGGGGCTCACACCCACAGGGCTCCCGGGCAGTTTAGCAGTGCCACCCTCTGGTTCATCACTGCCACCCTCTGGTTTCATCACTGCCACCCTCTGGTTCACCACTGCCACCCTCTGGTTCATCACTGCCCACCTCTGGTTCACCACTGTCACCCTCTGGTTCATCACTGTCACCCTCTGCTTCATCACTGCCACCCTCTGGTTCATCCCAGCACCCTCTGGTTCACCACTGCTACCCTCTGGTTCATCACTGTCACCCTCTGGTTCATCACTGCCACTCTCTGGTTCATCACAGCACCCTCTGGTTCACCACTGCCACCCTCTGGTTCATCACTGCCAACCTCTGGTTCATCACTGTCACCCTCTGGTTCATCACTGCCACCCTCTGGTTCACCACTGCCACCCTCTGGTTCATCACTACCACCCTCTGGTCACCACTGCCATCCTCTGGTTCATCACTGTCACCCTCTGGTTCATCACTGCCACCCTCTGGTTCACAACTGCCACCCTCTGGATCATCACTGTCACCCTCTGGTTCATCACTGCCACCCTCTGGATCATCACTGCCACCCTCTGGTTCATCACTGCCATCCTCTGGTTTGCCACTGCCACCCTCTGGATCATCACTGTCACCCTCTGGTTCATCACAGCTCCCTCTGGTTCACCCTCTGGTTCATCACTGCCACCCTCTGGTTCATCACAGCACCCTCTGGTTCACCACTGCCACCCTCTGGTTCACCACTGCCACCATCTAGTTCATCACTGTCACCCTCTGGTTCACCACTGCCACCCTCTGGTTCATCACTGCCACCCTCTGGTTCATCACAGCTCCCTCTGGTTCACCACTGCCACCCTCTGGTTCATCACTGCCACCCTCTGGTTCATCACAGCACCCTCTGGTTCACTACTGCCACCATCTAGTTCATCACCGTCACCCTCTGGTTCACCACTGCCACCCTCTGGTTCATCACTGCCACCCTCTGGTTCATCACAGCACCCTCTAGTTCATCACTGCCACCCTCTGGTTCATCACTGCCACCCTCTGGTTCACGACTGCCACCCTCTGGTTGATCACTGCCATTCTCTGGTTCATCACAGCTCCCTCTGGTTCACCACTGCCACCTTCTGGTTCATCACAGCACCCTCAGGTTCACCACTGCCACCCTCTGGTTCACCACTGCCACCCTCTAGTTCATCACCGCCACCCTGTGGTTCACCACTGCTACCCTCTGAATCATCACTGTCACCCTCTGGTTCATCACTGACACCCTCTGGTTCACCACTTCCACCCTCTGGTTCATCACTGCCACCCTCTGGTTCATTACTGCCACCCTCTGGTTCGCCACTGCCACCCTCTGGATCATCACTGCCACCCTCTGGTTCACCACTGCCACCCTCTGGATCATCACTGTCACCCTCTGGTTCATCACTGCCACCCTCTGGTTCATCACAGCACCCTCTAGTTCACCACTGCCACCCTCTGGTTCATCACTGCCACCCTCCGGTTCATCACAACACCCTCTGGTTCACCACTGCCACCCTCCGGTTCATCACTGCCACCCTCTGGTTCATTACTGCCACCCTCTAATTCGCCACTGCCACCCTCTGGATCATCACTGCCACCCTCTGGTTCATCACTGCCATCCTCTGGTTTACCACTGCCACCCTCTGGATCATCACTGTCACCCTCTGGTTCATCACAGCACCCTCTGGTTCACCAGTGCCACCCTCTGGTTCATCACTGCCATCCTCTGGTTTGCCACTGCCACCCTCTGGATCATCACTGTCACCCTCTGGTTCATCACAGCACCCTCTGGTTCACCAGTGCCACCCTCTGGTTCATCACTGCCACCCTCTGGTTCATCACTGCCACCCTCTGGTTCACGACTGCCACCCTCTGGTTGATCACTGCCATCCTCTGGTTCATCACATCACCCTCTGGTTCACGACTGCCACCCTCTGGTTCATCACTGCCACCCTCTGGTTCATCACAGCTCCCTCTGGTTCACCACTGCCACCCTCTGGTTCATCACTGCCACCCTCTGGTTCATCACAGCACCCTCTGGTTCACCACTGGCACCCTCTGGTTCACCACTGCCACCATCTAGTTCATCACCGTCACCCTCTGGTTCACCACTGCCACCCTCTGGATCATCACTGTCACCCTCTGGTTCATCACTGCCACCCTCTGGTTCATCACAGCACCCTCTAGTTCACCACTGCCACCCTCTGGTTCATCACTGCCACCCTCTGGATCATCACTGCCACCCTCTGGTTCACCAATGCCACCCTCTGGATCATCACTGTCACCCTCTGGTTCATCACTGCCACCCTCTGGTTCATCACAGCACCCTCTAGTTCACCACTGCCACCCTCTGGTTCATCACTGCCACCCTCTGGTTCATCACTGCCACCCTCTGGTTCACGACTGCCACCCTCTGGTTGATCACTGCCATCCTCTGGTTCATCACAGCACCCTCTGGTTCACCACTACCACCCTCTGGTTCATCACTGCCACCCTCTGGTTCATCACAGCTCCCTCTGGTTCACCACTGCCACCCTCTGGTTCATCACAGCACCCTCAGGTTCACCACTGCCACCCTCTGGTTCACCACTGCCACCCTCTAGTTCATCACCACCACCCTGTGGTTCACCACTGCTACCCTCTGAATCATCACTGTCACCCTCTGGTTCATCACTGCCACCCTCTGGTTCACCACTGCCACCCTCTGGTTCATCACTGCCACCATCTGGTTCATTACTGCCACCCTCTGGTTCGCCACTGCCACCCTCTGGATCATCACTGCCACCCTCTGGTTCATCACAGCACCCTCTGGTTCACCAGTGCCACCCTCTGGTTCATCACTGCCACCCTCTGGTTCATCACTGCCACCCTCTGGTTCACGACTGCCACCCTCTGGTTGATCACTGCCATCCTCTGGTTCATTACATCACCCTCTGGTTCACCACTGCCACCCTCTGGTTCATCACTGCCACCCTCTGGTTCATCACACCTCCCTCTAGTTCACCACTGCCACCCTCTGGTTCATCACTGCCACCTTCTAGTTCATCACAGCACCCTCTGGTTCACCACTGCCACCCTCTGGTTCACCACTGCCACCCTCTAGTTCATCACCACCACCCTCTGGTTCACCACTGCCACCCTCTGGATCATCACTGTCACCCTCTGATTCATCACTGCCACCCTCTGGTACATCACAGCACCCTCTGGTTCATCACTGCCACCCTCTGGTTCACGACTGCCACCCTCTGGTTGATCACTGCCATCCTCTGGTTCATCACATCACCCTCTGGTTCACCACTGCCACCCTCTGGTTCATCACTGCCACTCTCTGGTTCATCACAGCGAGATTCGCGGACCGCGAAAATGCAGAAAATCCACAAATTCCGCGAACGGAACGGATTTTACGCCCATGCTTAGCCAAAACCCAAGCCCTTATAAATTCACCATGCACTCTCCTTGCAGTACTCTAATAATTTAGTCCAGTGTTTCCCAAACTGTGGTCCGCGGACCCCTAAGGGTCCGTGACACATTCCCAGGGGGTCCGCAGGCAGCAGTTTTAAAAGCACTGCAAATGTTCTAAGTGTAATTAGAAGTTTTCGAGCAACAATAAAAGTGTCAAGACCAAGATAAAACCAATGATTAATGTTCCTGCTGGAGAGAGATGAGTTTTGTCCAGTGGCAGCTTGACTTATTTAATGTAGCACAGAGGGTTAATATGCCTCTTGCAAAGAAAGTGTGCCTGTATTTTATTTTTTTAACTGTGTTTGATCTGCATAGGTCATTGGGTTACTGCTTTTGTCACAGAGATTCTTTAGTTACTGTGCAGTTTATAGGTGACAATTGGGATCTAGCACAGAGACATATAAACTGGCATCAAAAAGATGTTTGCAAACTGCATGGTACAAGATAGTAACTTAAGTTTCTTCCCAGTCTTTCATTATCCTGATGCTGCTAAAAAGGTTTATTTAAATGGAAATAAAGTTTCATTGTTAAAGTCCATGCTAAACACTGTTATGCCTACCAGTATGTAAGATGTGAATTCGGCAACTAGTAGTCACCTTTGCCTTATGTTATTACATGTATGATTCATTGTCTCTATGGGGTAGATTTACAAGGATAGTGACTCAGTGAGTGCTGCAAGCCATTTGGCTGTGCTGCACTTAGTCACTTTCAAAGCACAGGGATGCAACATATTTACCATAGTATGTTGCATCTCAGTGCTCTTCCAGCGCTGGTGCACAAACTGCTGCCATGCGCCGGCACAGGCACCCTTGTAACATGGTGCAAGGATGCCTGCGTTGTGGGGAGATTGTTTATGTTCAGGTAGGATTCCCTTTCTGCACATAAACAATCACTAGAGGGGATTTCATCTTCCTAAACAACGAGGAGAAATGAATACATTTCTTCTTGTTGCACCTCCCTACGCCTCCCTTGGGGAGGTGTAGCATTCGGACGCATTTCCAGATTCATGATTTCTCGTAAATCTGGAAATGTCTGGTTTCATGGGTGTTGCTTGGGAACACTCACAGAAAAACCCATGAAACACACCTTTCACGCAAAGTCCTGTGTGCAAAGGGGCAATATTGATAAGAATAGGAAAAGTCACGCAGGGTGGCTTTTCCTGTTCTTATAAATATGGGGCACTAAAATGCGCCGCTGGAGCGTCACTTTTGACATCCTGTAATGGTATGAGAGATGCTATAAAACAAATGAAATACATGTGACAGAGGGACTATGGAGAGACGAGGCACTGTTGAAGTGTGATAAAAAGGGAATCACTGAAGAACCCGAACAAAGATTATCGTATCCTGGTGCATAGTAAAGTCATCATTTACTATTCTTTTAAAGCTAATACAATTCAATATATAATGATAAATGTGTTGTAGAATGCACTATTGTTTCCTAAATTGTCTTGGGGGGAGAGCCTCCCAAAGTCCCCTGTGTAGTGGTTTCGACTCACTCACTGCACTTGGTGTGCACCCCGTGGGGACTGGTCTGAAAACATTTGCCAGGGCTGCTTTGGGTTTCCAGACTGGCCCTGGCAGGAGCAGGAGCCTCGTAGTGTGAAATAAAACCAACCATTTAAAAGTTAGTCATGGAGATGCAGCACCAACCTTCCCAATAAAGTTTTTTGTTTTTTGCAAATTCTTTCAATATAAAATACTAAAATCCTTAGTAATTTGACTATTTGTTTTGTGTTCACACCTGTGTTTATTTTTTTCGGATTACTGTTTAAAATTTAAATTATACAGATTGCTAGGGGGTCCCCGGCTTCCAGTGCTGACTAAATGGGGGTCCTCAGGAGCCAAAACTTTGGGAACCACTGATCTAGTCAGTACCCATGTACGTATGCATTGGCCCAGGTACTAGCACATACACTGCTACAATCCCTGAGAACTACTGATGCAGTCCAGCCATCTCGTTGTCACTACCCATGCACTCCCCCAATCACCCAGCCAGTTCCATGTACTTATCCAGTCAGTCAGTCAATACCCAATCACTAATAAATTCACCCTGCACTCTTTTTGCAGTACTCTAATCATCCAGTCACTACCTATATACACATGCAATGATCCAGACACTAACACATGGACTGCTACAATCCCCTGAGCACTACTGATGCAGTCCAGTCATCTCCTTGTCACTACCCGTGCACTCCTCCAATCACCCAGCCTGTTCCATGTCCTTATCCAATCACTGCGCCAAAACACAAGCACTAATAAATTCACCATACACTCTCCTTGCAGTACTGTAATCCTCCAGTCACTATGCATGTACTCATGCAATGACCCAGGCACTAACACATGCACTACTACAATCCCCTGAGCACTACTGATGCAGTACAGCCATCTGCTTGTCACTACCCATGCACTCCTCCAATCACCCAGCCAGCACCATGTACTTACCCAATTACTCTGCCAAAACCCAAGCACTTATAAATTCACCATGCACTCTCCTTGCAGTACTTTAATCATTCAGTCAGGACCCATGTACTTATGCAATGGCCCGGGCACTAACACATACACTGCTACAATCCCCTGAGCACTACTGATGCAGTCTAGCCATCTCCTTGTCACTACCCATGCACTCCTCCAAACACCCACCCAGTTCCATGTCCTTATTGTATTGTATTGTATTTTGAATTTATATAGCGCAAAACTGTCACCCTGCGGGTATCCTGGCGGTGCAGCTTGCCAAGTTAACACTAGGCAGAACACATATCCAATACGCTGTATCCAAGAGCTCGAATTACTCAACCCTAAGGAAGAGCCATGTCTTTAAACTCTTTCTAAATGGAAGTAATAATTTCATCTGTCTAATATGCAGGGGTAGGGTATTCCAAATTCGTGAAGCAGCTATCCCAAAAGCTCTTCTGCCTGTCATGGATTTCTTGAATCTGGCGGTGGTTACCAAACATACATTGGAAGAGCGGAGATTTCTCCCGGGCTTATACCAGGTGAATTTCTCCTGCATGGACATTGGACCCAGACCATGTACTTCTTTGAACATGGTGCAGAGAAATTTGAAAAGAATTCTCTCCTTGATGGGCAGCCAATGGAGGTCCTTTAATGCTGCCATTGATGAGGACCTATGCTGCCTATTTAACGACAGGTTGGCTGCTATGGACTGAATCCTCTGCAACTTCAGTAGCACTGATTGTGGTGCTCCCAGAAATAACGAGTTACAGTAGTCCAGTCTACATAATATTATACTCCTCACTACTAAGGGTCTGGTAGCACTTGGCAGTGGTGGAAGATCTGGCGTAGTGCTCTTAGCAGAAAGAAACAGGAGCTAACTATTTTATTGGCTTGTGATTCCATTTGAAGATTTTCGTCTATTAAAAATCACAGGTTGCGTACTGTTTTAACTGGGATCAGTGGTTCATCTGTAGGGGAGAATCTAAACTCAGATGGCAGAGGCCGCAGCACTTTAGACGTGGAGCAGTATACAACCTCTGTTTTTCCACCATTAAATTGTAAGGAGTTTGTCCCGAGCCAATTGGAAGTCTGTTGTATGCACTCCTGAAATGTTTCTAATGACACTGCATGGTTTCCTTCCATGAGAATTCCAAGGGGCCGATTCCGATTCGGGAAAAAGCGCTCCGATTAGCTGTACGGAGTGTTTTTCCCGTACGAATCGTACACCTACAACGTCCCTGTATGTACGAGCAAGTACGATCCTAACCCAAAGCGCCACTCCGTACGTCTCGTACCAACCACCGTACAACTTGAAAGTACATACGGATTGTATCCGGGTGACACCGTACGCTATGTCCGAACGTAAATAGGCCGCTCTTTCCGGACCAGGAAGTACGATCCGTGTTGACGACACTCCGGACGGCCCTTTTGCTACGGGAGCTGAAAACAGTCGTACAAACAGAGTCCGTCCCGAACCGCACCCCGGTACGCGACATACACGACATGAACCCCATCGTCCGTGTCATCCCTGTCCTGTCCTGTACGCCTACGACCTCGTACATAGAAACCGATGACGGCGCAGACGGTGAGTACAACGTACCGCAACAACGGAAGTATACCTGTACGGTGCGCCCCACGCTCACATCACCATTGCAATAGTGAAACGTGCCGCATATTCGCCATTAATGTCGGGGATCGGAGCGCCACATGCACGTGCATATCACCATTACAATAGTGATACGTGCCGCACACACGTCTGTAATGTCTGGGTACGGTGCGTCACACGCTAGCGCATATCACCATTGCAATAGTGATACGTGCAGCACATACGCCATTAATGTCGGGGTACGGTGCGCCACACGCTAGCGCATATGACCATTGCAATAGTGATATGTGCTGCACATACGCCATTAATGTCAGGGTACGGTACGCCACATGCTAGCGCATATGACCATTGCAATAGTGATAAGTGCCGCACACACGTGTGTAATGTATGTGTACGGTGAGTCACATCTGAGTGGTGGGTGGAAAAGACTCCCAGCAGTGCCCAACAGTATTGGGGGTGGGTGCAGAGGACTCCCAGCAGTGCCCAGACATAGAAGGGGTGGCTGGATATGGCTCCCAGCAGTGCCCAGACAAAGGAGGGGGTGTGGATATGACTCCCAGCAGTGCCAGACATAGGAGGGGTGGCAGGATATGACTCCCAGCAGTGCCCAGACATAGGAGGGGGGTGTGGATATGACTCCCAGCAGTGCCCATACATAGGAGGGGTGGCAGGTTATGACTCCTAGCAGTGCCCAGACATAGGAGGGGGTGTGGATATGACTCCCAGCAGTGCCCAGACATAGGAGGGGTGAGTGCAGAGGACTCCCAGCAGTGCCCAGACATAGGAGGGGGTGTGGATATGACTCCCAGCAGTGCCCAGACATAGGAGGGGGGTTGGATATGACTCCCAGCAGTGCCCAGACATAGGAGGGGGGTGTGGATATGACTCCCAGCAGTGCCCAGACATAGGAGGGGTGGCAGGTTATGACTCCAAGCAGTGCCCAGACATAGGAGGGGGTGTGGACATGACTCCCAGCAGTGCCCAGACATAGAAGGGATGTCAGGATATGACTCCCGCAGTGCCCAGACATAGGAGGGGTGAGTGCAGAGGACTCCCAGCAGTGCCCAGACATAGAAAGGGGGGTGTGGATATGACTCCCAGCAGTGCCCAGACATAGGAGGGGTTTCCCAGCAGTGCCCAGACATAGAAAGGGGGGTGTGGATATGACTCCCAGCAGTGCCCAGACATAGGAGGGGGGTTGGATATGACTCCCAGAAGTGCCCAGACATAGGAGGGGGGTGTGGATATGACTCCCAGCAGTGCCCAGACATAGGAGGGGTGGCAGGTTATGACTCCCAGCAGTGCCCAGACATAGGAGGGATGGCAGGATATGACTCCCAGCAGTGCCCAGACATAGGAGGGGTGAGTGCAGAGGACTCCCAGCAGTGTCCAGACATAGGAGGGGGTGTGGATATGACTCCCAGCAGTGCCCAGACATAGGAGGGGTGAGTGCAGAGGACTGCCAGCAGTGCCCAGACATAGGAAGGGGGTGTGGATATGACTCCCAGCAGTGCCCAGACATAGGATGGGGGTGTGGATATGACTCTCAGCAGTGCCCAGACATAGGAGGGGGGTGTGGATATGACTCCCAGCAGTGCCCAGACATAGGATGGGGGTGTGGATATGACTCTCAGCAGTGCCCAGACATAGGAGGGGGTGTGGATATGACTCCCAGCAGTGCCCAGACATAGGAGGAGTGGCTGGATATGACCCCCAGCAGTGTCCAGACATAGGAGGGGGTGTGGATATGACTCCCAGCAGTACCCCACATAGGAGGGGGTGTGGATATGACTCCCAGCAGTGTCCAGACATAGGAGGGGGTGTGGATATGACTCCCAGCAGTACCCCACATAGGAGGGGGTGTGGATATGACTCCCAGCAGTGCCCAGACATAGGAGGGGTGGCAGGATATGACTCCCACCAGTGCCCAGACATAGGAGGGGGTGTGGATATGACTCCCAGCAGTGCCCAGACATAGGAGGGATGGCAGGATATGACTCCCAGCAGTGCCCAGACATAGGAGGGGTGAGTGCAGAGGACTCCCAGCAGTGCCCAGACATAGGAGGGGTGAGTGCAGAGGACTCCCAGCAGTGCCCAGACATAGGAGGGGGGTGGATATGACTCCCAGCAGTGCCCAGACATAGGAGAGGTAAGTGCAGAGGACTCCCAGCAGTGCCCAGACATAGGAGGGGTGGGTGCAGAGTACTCCCATCAGTGCCCAGACATAGGAGGGGGGTGTGGATATGACTCTCAGCAGTGCCCAGACATAGGAGGGGGTGTGGATATGACTCCCAGCAGTGCACAGACATAGGAGGGGTGAGTGCAGAGGACTCCCAGCAGTGCCCAGCCATAAGAGGGGTGTGGGTATGACTCCCAGCAGTGCCCGGATATAGGAGGGGTGAGTGCAGAGGACTCCCAGCAGTGCCCAAACATAGGAGGGGGGTGTGGATATGACTCCCAGCAGTGCCCAGACATAGGAGGGGTGGCTGGATATGACTCCCAGCATTGCCCAAACATAGGAGGGGGGTGTGGATATGACTTCCAGCAGTGCCCAGACATAGGAGGGGTGAGTGCAGAGTACTCCCAGCAGTGCCCCGACATAGGAGGGAGTGTGGATATGATTCCCAGCAGTGCCCAGACATAGGAGGGGTGGCTGGATATGACTCCCAGCAGTGCCCATAAATAGTAGGGGGGTGTGGATATGACTCCCAGCAGTGCCCAGACATAGGAGGGGTGGCAGGATATGACTCCCAGCAGTGCCCAGATATAGAAGGGGGTGTGGATATGACTCCCAGCAGTGCCCAGACATGGGAGGGGTGGCAGGTTATGACTCCCAGCAGTGCCCAGACATAGGATAGGGGTGTGGATATGACTCCCAGCAGTGCCCAGACATAGGAGGGGTGGCTGGATATGACTCCCAGCAGTGCCCATAAATAGTAGGGGGGTGTGGATATGACTCCCAGCAGTGCCCAGACATAGGAGGGGTGGCAGGATATGACTCCCAGCAGTGCCCAGATATAGAAGGGGGTGTGGATATGACTCCCAGCAGTGCCCAGACATAGGAGGGGTGGCAGGTTATGACTCCCAGCAGTGCCCAGACATAGGAGAGGGGTGTGGATATGACTCCCAGCAGTGCCCAGACATAGGAGAGGTGAGTGCAGAGGACCCCCAGCAGTGCCCAGACATATGAGGGGTGAGTGCAGAGGACTCCCAGCAGTGCCCAGACATAGAAGGGGGGTGTGGATATGACTCCCAGCAGTTCCCAGACATAGGAGGGGTGAGTGCAGAGGACTCCCAGCAGTGCCCAGACATAGGAGGGGGGTCTGGATATGACTCCCAGCAGTGCCCAGACATAGGAGGGGTGGCAGGATATGACTCCCAGCAGTGCCCAGACATAGGAGGGATGGCAGGATATGATTCCCAGCAGTGTCCAGACATAGGAGGGGCGAGTACAGAGCACTCCCAGCAGTGCCCAGACATAGGAGGGGGGTGTGGATATGACTCCCAGCAGTGCCCAGACATAGGAGGGGGGTTGGATATGACTCCCAGCAGTGCCCAGACATAGGAGGGGGTGTGGATATGACTCCCAGCAGTGCCCAGACATAGGAGGGGTGGCAGGTTATGACTCCCAGCAGTGCCCAGACATAGGAGGGATGGCAGGATATGACTCCCAGCAGTGCCCAGACATAGGAGGGGTGGCAGGTTATGACTCCCAGCAGTGCCCAGACATAGGAGGGATGGCAGGATATGACTCCCAGCAGTGCCCAGACATAGGAGGGGTGAGTGCAGAGGACTCCCAGCAGTGCCCAGACATAGGAGGGGGTGTGGATATGACTCCCAGCAGTGCCCAGACATAGGAGGGGTGAGTGCAGAGGACTCCCAGCAGTGCCCAGACATAGGAGGGGGGTGTGGATATGACTCCCAGCAGTGCCCAGACATAGGATGGGGGTGTGGATATGACTCTCAGCAGTGCCCAGACATAGGAGGGGGTGTGGATATGACTCCCAGCAGTGCCCAGACATAGGATGGGGGTGTGGATATGACTCTCAGCAGTGCCCAGACATAGGAGGGGGTGTGGATATGACTCCCAGCAGTACCCAGACATAGGAGGAGTGGCTGGATATGACCCCCAGCAGTGTCCAGACATAGGAGGGGGTGTGGATATGACTCCCAGCAGTACCCCACATAGGAGGGGGTGTGGATATGACTCCCAGCAGTGTCCAGACATAGGAGGGGGTGTGGATATGACTCCCAGCAGTACCCCACATAGGAGGGGGTGTGGATATGACTCCCAGCAGTGCCCAGACATAGGAGGGGTGGCAGGATATGACTCCCACCAGTGCCCAGACATAGGAGGGGGTGTGGATATGACTCCCAGCAGTGCCCAGACATAGGAGGGATGGCAGGATATGACTCCCAGCAGTGCCCAGACATAGGAGGGGTGAGTGCAGAGGACTCCCAGCAGTGCCCAGACATAGGAGGGGTGAGTGCAGAGGACTCCCAGCAGTGCCCAGACATAGGAGGGGGGTGGATATGACTCCCAGCAGTGCCCAGACATAGGAGAGGTAAGTGCAGAGGACTCCCAGCAGTGCCCAGACATAGGAGGGGTGGGTGCAGAGGACTCCCATCAGTGCCCAGACATAGGAGGGGGGTGTGGATATGACTCCCAGCAGTGCCCAGACATAGGAGGGGGTGTGGATATGACTCCCAGCAGTGCACAGACATAGGAGGGGTGAGTGCAGAGGACTCCCAGCAGTGCCCAGCCATAAGAGGGGTGTGGGTATGACTCCCAGCAGTGCCCGGACATAGGAGGGGTGAGTGCAGAGGACTCCCAGCAGTGCCCAAACATAGGAGGGGGGTGTGGATATGACTCCCAGCAGTGCCCAGACATAGGAGGGGTGGCTGGATATGACTCCCAGCATTGCCCAAACATAGGAGGGGGGTGTGGATATGACTTCCAGCAGTGCCCAGACATAGGAGGGGTGAGTGCAGAGTACTCCCAGCAGTGCCCCGACATAGGAGGGAGTGTGGATATGATTCCCAGCAGTGCCCAGACATAGGAGGGGTGGCTGGATATGACTCCCAGCAGTGCCCATAAATAGTAGGGGGGTGTGGATATGACTCCCAGCAGTGCCCAGACATAGGAGGGGTGGCAGGATATGACTCCCAGCAGTGCCCAGATATAGAAGGGGGTGTGGATATGACTCCCAGCAGTGCCCAGACATGGGAGGGGTGGCAGGTTATGACTCCCAGCAGTGCCCAGACATAGGATAGGGGTGTGGATATGACTCCCAGCAGTGCCCAGACATAGGAGGGGTGGCTGGATATGACTCCCAGCAGTGCCCATAAATAGTAGGGGGGTGTGGATATGACTCCCAGCAGTGCCCAGACATAGGAGGGGTGGCAGGATATGACTCCCAGCAGTGCCCAGATATAGAAGGGGGTGTGGATATGACTCCCAGCAGTGCCCAGACATAGGAGGGGTGGCAGGTTATGACTCCCAGCAGTGCCCAGACATAGGAGAGGGGTGTGGATATGACTCCCAGCAGTGCCCAGACATAGGAGAGGTGAGTGCAGAGGACCCCCAGCAGTGCCCAGACATATGAGGGGTGAGTGCAGAGGACTCCCAGCAGTGCCCAGACATAGAAGGGGGGTGTGGATATGACTCCCAGCAGTTCCCAGACATAGGAGGGGTGAGTGCAGAGGACTCCCAGCAGTGCCCAGACATAGGAGGGGGGTCTGGATATGACTCCCAGCAGTGCCCAGACATAGGAGGGGTGGCAGGATATGACTCCCAGCAGTGCCCAGACATAGGAGGGATGGCAGGATATGATTCCCAGCAGTGTCCAGACATAGGAGGGGCGAGTACAGAGCACTCCCAGCAGTGCCCAGACATAGGAGGGGGGTGTGGATATGACTCCCAGCAGTGCCCAGACATAGGAGGGGGGTTGGATATGACTCCCAGCAGTGCCCAGACATAGGAGGGGGTGTGGATATGACTCCCAGCAGTGCCCAGACATATGAGGGGTGAGTGCAGAGGACTCCCAGCAGTGCCCAGACATAGAAGGGGGGTGTGGATATGACTCCCAGCAGTTCCCAGACATAGGAGGGGTGAGTGCAGAGGACTCCCAGCAGTGCCCAGACATAGGAGGGGGGTCTGGATATGACTCCCAGCAGTGCCCAGACATAGGAGGGGTGGCAGGATATGACTCCCAGCAGTGCCCAGACATAGGAGGGATGGCAGGATATGATTCCCAGCAGTGTCCAGACATAGGAGGGGCGAGTACAGAGCACTCCCAGCAGTGCCCAGACATAGGAGGGGGGTGTGGATATGACTCCCAGCAGTGCCCAGACATAGGAGGGGGGTTGGATATGACTCCCAGCAGTGCCCAGACATAGGAGGGGGTGTGGATATGACTCCCAGCAGTGCCCAGACATAGGAGGGGTGGCAGGTTATGACTCCCAGCAGTGCCCAGACATAGGAGGGATGGCAGGATATGACTCCCAGCAGTGCCCAGACATAGGAGGGGTGAGTGCAGAGGACTCCCAGCAGTGCCCAGACATAGGAGGGGGTGTGGATATGACTCCCAGCAGTGCCCAGACATAGGAGGGGTGAGTGCAGAGGACTCCCAGCAGTGCCCAGACATAGGAGGGGGGTGTGGATATGACTCCCAGCAGTGCCCAGACATAGGATGGGGGTGTGGATATGACTCTCAGCAGTGCCCAGACATAGGAGGGGGTGTGGATATGACTCCCAGCAGTGCCCATACATAGGAGGAGTGGCTGGATATGACCCCCAGCAGTGTCCAGACATAGGAGGGGGTGTGGATATGACTCCCAGCAGTACCCCACATAGGAGGGGGTGTGGAAATGACTCCCAGCAGTGCCCAGACATAGGAGGGGTGGCAGGATATGACTCTCAGCAGTGCCCAGACATAGGAGGGGGTGTGGATATGACTCCCAGCAGTGCCCAGCCATAGGAGGGATGGCAGGATATGACTCCCAGCAGTGCCCAGACAAAGGAGGGGTGAGTGCAGAGGACTCCCAGCAGTGCCCAGACATAGGAGGGGTGAGTGCAGAGGACTCCCAGCAGTGCCCAGACATAGGAGGGGGGTGGATATGACTCCCAGCAGTGCCCATACATAGGAGAGGTAAGTGCAGAGGACTCCCAGCAGTGCCCAGACATAGGAGGGGTGGGTGCAGAGGACTCCCATCAGTGCCCAGACATAGGAGGGGGTGTGGATATGACTCCCAGCAGTGCCCAGACATAGGAGGGGGGTGTGGATATGACTCCAAGCAGTGCACAGACATAGGAGGGGTGAGTGCAGAGGACTCCCATCAGTGCCCAGCCATAAGAGGGGTGTGGGTATGACTCCCAGCAGTGCCCGGACATAGGAGGGGTGAGTGCAGAGGACTCCCAGCAGTGCCCAAACATAGGAGGGGGGTGTGGATATGACTCCCAGCAGTGCCCAGACATAGGAGGGGTGGCTGGATATGACTCCCAGCATTGCCCAAACATAGGAGGGGGGTGTGGATATGACTTCCAGCAGTGCCCAGACATAGGAGGGGTGAGTGCAGAGTACTCCCAGCAGTGCCCCGACATAGGAGGGAGTGTGGATATGACTCCCAGCAGTGCCCAGACATAGGAGGGGTGGCTGGATATGACTCCCAGCAGTGCCCATAAATAGTAGGGGGTGTGGATATGACTCCCAGCAGTGCCCAGACATAGGAGGGGTGGCGGGATATGACTCCCAGCAGTGCCCAGATATAGAAGGGGGTGTGGATATGACTCCCAGCAGTGCCCAGACATAGGAGGGGTGGCAGGTTATGACTCCCAGCAGTGCCCAGACATAGGAGAGGGGTGTGGATATGACTCCCAGCAGTGCCCAGACATAGGAGGGATGGCAGGATATGACTCCCAGCAGTGCCCAGACATAGGAGAGGGGTGTGGATATGACTCCCTGCAGTGCCCAAACATAGGAGGGGGGTGTGGATATGACTACCTGCAGTGCCCAGACATAGGAGGGGTGAGTGCAGAGGACTCCCAGCAGTGCCCAGACATAGGAGGGAGTGTGGATATGACTCCCAGCAGTGCCCAGACATAGGAGGGGTGGCTGGATATGACTCCCAGCAGTGCCCATACATAGTAGGGGGGTGTGGATATGACTCCCAGCAGTGCCCAGAAATAGGAGGGGTGGCAGGATATGACTCCCATCAGTGCCCAGACATAGAAGAGGGGTGTGGATATGACTCCCAGCAGTGCCCAGACATAGGAGGGGTGGCAGGTTATGACTCCCAGCAGTGCCCAGACATAGGAGAGGGGTGTGGATATGACTCCCAGCAGTGCCCAGACATAGGAGAGGTGAGTGCAGAGGACCCCCAGCAGTGCCCAGACATATGAGGGGTGAGTGCAGAGGACTCCCAGCAGTGCCCAGACATAGGAGGGGGGTGTGGATATGACTCCCAGCAGTTCCCAGACATAGGAGGGGCGAGTGCAGAGGACTCCCAGCAGTGCCCAGACATAGGAGGGGGGTCTGGATATGACTCCCAGCAGTGCCCAGGCATAGGAGGGGTGGCAGGATATGACTCCCAGCAGTGCCCAGCCATAGGAGTGGGTGTGGATATGACTCCCAGCAGTGCCCAGACATAGGAGGGATGGCAGGATATGATTCCCAGCAGTGCCCAGACATAGGAGGGGCGAGTACAGAGGACTCCCAGCAGTGCTCAGTCATAGGGGTGTGCATTTCCAACATCATAGAACAACCACATGCCTGTATGTGTACATCCCTAACCTGTAACACTCATGATAGTTGCATATCAACACATCACTCACAGCAGTGACCTACTCCACGAAGAATGGTATCCTGTCACACACTGGGTGAGACACCACATGTGGTTGTTTTGTCAGATCCCACATGCATAGCCACCCATGTAGTTTGCTGGCACACACACCCCCCCTCCATCATGATTCAATAGTGTGTAGTCATGTAACAGACCACCCAACAAATGAAGCACAAATGGACTAATAAAGTGTCATGTACATCCCGACATGATGTGAATGTCCAGGTGGTGAAACATATACTCCCTCATGGAAGGAACAGGGTAGAAAACCCCTAGATCCAAAGCACCCAAATGTGTTTTGTGTGCACAATTTTCAAATTTTACAATCTGAATCATGAGGTCAAGGCGGATAACATTGTCATGCATAGTGTGAAAAATTATGATGGACTCCCTGAAGGCATTACTACACACTACAAACCCAAGCACATTGAGTAGCATGGATGGCACTGACCAATTATCAGATTGCATTTGTGAGCAGGCATGGCCATTGCGCAAGTGAATGTACTAATAAATGGGGAAATCCATACTAAACTCACCACAACAATTGTGCAACTGTCTGTAGTGAAGATCTCATGTGTCACTGAGGAAGGGACACTCTTTTGGATAATGTCTGTATGCAAACTGCACATACACCAATCTAGATAATTAGCTGCAACATTGGGATAGCACAGAGATACCATGGTCCACCTCATTCCCATCTGAAAAATAGACATCTTTCACAATACCAAAACATTAACATTACACCAACTTGTAGGCACAGCACCTAAAGCAATTCCCTGAAATGCAATAGTTCAGAATGAAAAATAAAATACTGTATTCAGCGCCATAATGTAAAAGAATAAATAAATGAGTCCAGGCTCACAGAAGGCCAATGGCCTGTCCAAAATACTGTCCATAACAGTGGTGACTTTGTGGAGGTTGTCACCCCAAAACTTGCCTGCACATGGTGGACTTAGAGGTCTGTGGACCCATGGGGGGCATCATCGGAGTCAGGGTCCGGCACCGCAGGGACAGGAGAGGGAAGGGTATGTGTAGTGGGTGCAGGTGGGGAGGATTCCTCCACAGTGGCAAGTGCAGCGCAGAAGGATGCATCATATTCAGCGCTGCACACTGCTGCCAGTTCTGACAGGCTACCACCTGAACCCGGGGACACAATGGGAGTGGAGGTAGAGGGCTGTGAGTTAGGTGTAGTGTGTCTGTGGATGGGTGTGTGATGTATGTCCCCTGTCCCTGTGGGTGTGCGTACATCTCCCTGAGAATGGGTGCCTGGAGGTCTGCGCTTCAACTTACATGTGGGTATGCTGGGTGTCTCTGTTGGGGTGTGTGATCTGGTGCGTCTGCGTGTATGGTGAACAGGTATGGGAGAGGGATATGTGGATGGGTCAGAAGGAGTGGGGGGATTGACGCTGCAGGATGGCAAGTGCTGCCGTCAGTGTTGAGTCCATGGACGCCAAACTCCGCGTTGATCAGACATGTCAGATGACATGCCCTCCATGAATGACAACAACTGTGTCATGATTTGTGTTTGGCCATGGAGGACAGTCAGCATTGATGCCTGACCAACTTGAATCTGCCGGAGTAGGGCCACAGACTCAGCACTGAGGGCAGCAGGGGAGACAGGGGCAGGGACTGCGGTGCCGGGGACGAAGGAGACACGGGGGAAGCACGGACCGAAGGGGCCCTAGCAACTGGGAGGGTGAAGATGGGTCTGGAGGAGGAGGGGACAGACATAGTGGGTGCAGATGCTGTTGCTGCGAATTCCCTCTCCTCCTGGGAGTCCAAAGCCAAGCCGTCCGCATGATATGATGTGTCTTGCTCATGAGGTCCGGCCGCCTGGCTCCCTTCACCCTCTGTGCCACTGCCTCCCTCCGACACCTCAAAGCTGGTGGCACTGTGGCTTGGTCCCTCTGCTTGGTCCGTGCTTGTGTCTCCTCCACTTTTGGGTGGTGATGCTGTTGGCAAGGGGAAAGTAAAAATATATATCAGTCACCTGTACACATCAGACATATGAGCAACAAATCATTTGGGGACATTTCTAATCATGGCATGCATCATGAGTCACATGCCACATAACTCAGCACATATTTAAGTCTAGTACTGCGCAATAGTAATAGAATAGAATAGAAGAATAGAAACAGATTTGTAAAGCGCGTGGTTACCCGGGAGCGTCCCAGCGCTATAGAGCAGAGAATACTGTGTGGGGATTGCCAAAATAGGAGTCCTGAGGAAAGAGAAAGGTTTTAAGAAGCTTACGAAACTTCGAGTGGCTGGGTTCAGTTCAAATCCTAAGAGGGAGTGCGTTCCACAGATTCGCTGCATTGACAGAGAATCGACGTCCTCCTGTTCGAGCTCTCTTCACTCTGGGGACAGTAGCAAGATGCCCATCGTCGAAGCGAAGGGCCCTGTTAGCCTTGTAAGGGCACACTAAGCTCCTCAAGATAGGGGGTCCCTTACCCTGTATCCTTGTGGATGATGGACACAACGCTCCTTGTATACAAAGATACAAGTAACAGACCAGGCCACAACTTGAATGAGAGTCACAATGATGAGCCATTGTATGTCAACAGGTCAGGTGTTAATCCATCACCGTTCTGTTGCCCACTCAGCCACCCCAGTCCACACATGGTCATGTTCAAATCTGTCTGAGCCTGTGCCACATGGGAACAGTCCTGCCCGAACTGCCATGTAATGCCATCCCTGGACCTGAAACAAGCTTTCTATTACCTCCCACTGGCATCACAGCTGTCTACAGCCAGGCTTGCGTGAAACACAGATGTGTATACAAACAAGCATGGCTGAAGATGGCTGTAATGACAGTAAATGGTCCCAGGAACCTTGTTTCAAGTCCAGGGAAGGCATGGGTTGACATATTTGGCTGGACTGTTCCCATGAGGCACGTGGACAGACAGATTTGCACATGACCATGTTTGAACTTGGGGGGCAGAGTGTGCAACAGAAAGGTGATGGATAAAACCCTGACCTGTTGACTGGGTAAACATAAACATGTTGTGATGCACATCAACACTGGGATAGCACACTATTCAGTGCGAGCATCTGTCACATGATGCCAGGGACAGGGGCACTGTCTCACTTGTCAAATTGACACCCAGCATGACCCTGTGTGACAATGTCATGTGTGTGACATGTCAAAGATTATGCATGCTGTTTGTATCCCGTTAATTTAAGCTGTTGTAGGTGCATCTATGATGGGTCTGTGCCGTGATTGCAAGGGTTTCCCATGTTCGCACACCATGCCACAGGGGCATTTCAACTGCTCATGTGTGTGATGGCATAATAGATCATTTGTCCCCAAACATACAGGTCTGCATCCTGAGAATGGCTGTGGTGTAGTTTAGTCAAATGCACACCTCATTCACAATGTTACAGATATGTGCAATCGATAGCACATGTGACGTGAGTGTGTGCCTTGCAATCAGCTGTCTGGATGTGTTGACAACCTTCTCATGCAGGTCACATGACGTGTGTCACTGACGTGATACATTGTTCTGCTCACTCAGACCAGCCCAGCAGATCATTTGTGTCTATGTCATGTCCATTTCACAGACAACAGGTGTATCAGTTATAATGGAGGAATGCCAGCTAGCTGGCATATGTGTCCTTGATGTACAGGCCATGCCAGACTCAATGGTGATTTGATGTGTTGAAGCAGTGTTGCTTGTGCTATGTACATTGTAATTGTCGTTGGCTGACAGTTGTACACCTTTTTCCCCAAATATGTTGTACAGGGCAGCCCCTCTGCCAAGGCTGTTGCCAGACTTGGATGCCATGAGGGAACGTGATTGCATCCGCCGTTACAGATTCACTGAACAGTTGATTCAGGACTTGACGGACAGGCTGGAACCACATCTCCTACCACGACACAGGTATCCAACTGCGCTGACACCCAAGGTAAAGGTAATGGAAGCCCTACATTTCTTTGCCACAGGTACGTTCCAATTTACCATAGCTGATGGGGGGGGGATGTCACAGACCATGTTCAGCCGTGTCCTACGTGATGTGTTAGCTGCTATGTTGAGGCACAATGATGAATTCATCAAATTCCCTACTCCAGACGAGTTGACAGGTGTCAAGGGTGATTTCTATGCCCTGGGTGGGATGCCACATGTAATTGGGTCCATTGATGGAACACATGTTTCTTTGGTGCCACCACAAGCTCAGGAGCAGGCCTACCGCAACAGGAAACATTACCACTCTATAAATGCCCTGGTGGTGTGTCTTGCTAACATGCTGATTTCACATGTTTGTGCACGTTTTCCAGGATCGTGCCACGATGCATTCATCATGAGGCGTAGCATGGTACACACAGATGATGCTGCAGCTGCGCAACCATTGGGCATGTCTTGTTGGTGGGTAAACTCTGTTTCTCATGTATGTCTCAATTTTATGTATTTCTCTGACGGCATCACATTACACACTCATTGCCATGATGTCAATTTGTAGGAGACGCAGGATATCCCAACATGCCGTGGCTCATGACTCCGCTCCACAACCCCAGAACGGCTGCAGACCAGCGGTACAACAATGCACACGGGCAGACCAGGCGAGTGATAGAGCGAACGTTTGGACTCCTGAAGAGCCGGTTCAGGTGCCTCAACAAGACTGGCGGATCACTCCCATACGCCCCTCTCAAGGTGTGTGACATCTTCACTGTGTGCTGCATGTTGCACAACATGGCAGTTGAGAAGGCCGTGCCACTCATCCTGGATCCTGATGAGCTGGAACATTCACCCATTGAGGATGAAGGCCTCGGCCAGGATGCAAGCGATGAGGAGGAGGAGGATGATATCCGGAGTCAGCTCATACACAACTTCTTCTCATAATGGTGAGTCCTAGGAAAATATTGTGCAAGCTTGTACCATAGAGTGGCATGTGTAGCATACTGTGTGTCCAGCTGACTGTATGCAATGTCACTTTGATGTTTGTTGTTGCAGTGTCACACAAGTGCTGATGTAATGCCACACACATACGTGCAATGTGTGAACATGGAATGTACTGGTGTACCACATTCTTAGTGTATTATACCTGACCATGCTATTCCTCATGAAGTTAGCAACGTCAACCGAATCAGCGGTACATGCAGGGACATGTTGAAATGTCAGTTTGGGTAAGGATTCCAAACAGGCTGTTTTGTGTTGGTATGGTTTCAATTGTGTGGTAAAAGTTCATGCGCATGTTGTCTGACCATACATACATGTCACATTACCATGTCTCAAATTTCATGTTGGCCCACTCCCATGACAGGACATTCACACTTCTTGACAGTCATCTGCAGTTGAGTTTTGACTCTGGTGAATGCATCAATGTGTGTAAACCTTGACCCTGGCACATTGCAGATACCACAGTTTGACATTGTGTGGGACATCACAACCACAGCCACTGTGGGGAATTGCAGCCTCACTGTGTGCAGCAGGCATGTGTCTAGATCATCCCCTGAACCTTGTGTGCCAGTACAGTTTGATTTCCCAAAAAACATGTTGTGTAGGTGTGGGCCAGTGTATGTCCCACATGTTCATTCAACTGTCCTGTGAGTCTGTTTGCATGGATGCATTGCCCCTTGTGCCAGTATGTCATGTCACTGTCATGTAGTTACCTCAGTGCCTCGCTAGCCTTCTCTGTGAGTTGATGTTAACTTTCCATTCCCATGATGCCAGGTATGTTGCACTGATGTCATCACAACGTTGTCCTGTAGCAAATGTTAAATCTCCGTGGCACCAGTCGAGTGAGGTCATTCACAGGATTATCTAGTGCCGTGCAGCATCTCATGGTCACGGTAGGGTTTTTTTTGTGGCTTTGTTCCTCATTACTCGCTGTTGAGTTTGGTTCCACCTGCTTGTCATGTTTAGCATAGTGGGGCACAGTTGCAAGAGCCAACGACTAGCTCCTGCGGGGCTTCCTTGTGTTTAGGTCATTCCCTTCCTCTTTCCAGGAGCTGCTTACGGCTCTTGCGGGTGATGTCTACTTTCCCGTCATGGCCCTTACGGATTCACAGGGCTAAATACGGATTGTTGGCTTTGTGTCAGTAGCACTGCTATACATTACATTCTCAGAGATTAGGACCCTCAATCATACACTGTGACTTAGTTGATGGCCGCATGGATCTAATTGCATAGTAGCAGCCTTGTGAGCGTTACACATGCTTCGTTTAGGTGACAAACTGTGCTACCTTTTATGTGTCCGTGTTCATGCATCTGATCTTGTCTCATTGCAAAATCTGTGATCACACATAGGGTACAGTGGCAGCGGTTACACTTCACAGGTGTGACTGGTACAGTGTAGGTCCGGAGGTATTCTGTGATTCTGTGACAAAAGTATGGATTCCTTATGCTTGTTTTTCTTTGTTTCAGATCTCCCTCCCTGCAGTTCCCCTCCTCTCCTTCCCTCGCCTGATCTCCCTTTTGTGTCAGTCTTTTGTACTCAGACCAAGGGGCTATTAGGAGATGGAACCCTTTCAGCATCGCACCACTCTGATGATCAAAGGTACGGACAGTCCCTGGCAGTCGTGTGGAGAATCTTTCACCAGCATTACAGGTAACATCATTGCATGACTGTGATTGTCTTCAGAGCAATGCCACGGGGCATGTACATTGGCTAATGCAGCATGGCCTCACAAACAACTTCATCCTATTGTGTAGGAAGTGTGTTTCACACAGTACATTGTGCCTCATTGCTGTCAATGCACATCTCTTGCCAGTCTGCATGCGTTCAATATGGCACTGTTTACGATGATTGCTCATATGTGTTTACGTGTACAGTGACAACATGCATGCTGTTGGTAATGGCAAATGTACCATATTGTGCCTGACGTAAATGGTTACGTATGTGTTGTTTAGCTTGCTATACATGATGTGCAGGATACACCTGCTGACGCTGTGTGTCCTGTGCCCCGCTTGGCCTTAGGGTGCCTAATCCTGTGCCCATGATCTTTGGCGATTGTTCACCCATTTACCTCGGGGTGACCCGTGGGTATCCTGCCTTCACATACACATGTCACTTTGTGCCCTGCAAGAATCCTTGGGTTTGTGTGCTTGTTTAGCATGTTGTCTCACCCATTCTGCCGTCATGTGTTCACTCATTCCTGCTGCTGCATCCCCAGCCACAATGCCGCACCGAGTGGCCAGATCCTGCACCACACACGCCTACAAGATACTCCTCCATCCATCAATTCTTCTTGCACTATATAAGTACACCTACATTTACATTTACATTTTTAAAGCATGCCGCAGCTTGTCTGTACCACTGTTGCACAACCTCCATGACAAAGACAGGTCCGTCAGCACCTGCAACAAGCACACTGCAAGACACGCAGCTCATTTCATGACTCATGTGACGCAACAGACTCATGCTCCAGCCACCCTCCACACAGTGAACATCAGACAATCATCCACCTGGTATCACGCTACCACAAACACACCCATGACAGCTTCTCTGCCTGTGTGTGCAACTCATACTGGCAACACGATGCAGCCCCGCATAACAGTGTGTCTACATACAACCAGGTCATGTGCCTCGTACAGCTCACACACAACTTCCAGCAGCACCACATTGTACTGTGTTACCTCGTCAACACAACAGCACCACACATCGCCTTCATTACTGTAACGTGGTAGTACGCAACATCAGCACACCACTTCTACATAGCCATCATAGACGGATAGTCCAAAACCCACAGGGACCACACACCAAAAGCAGGATTATGATTGGTCTACCTTAACGAGGTACACCCTCAGAGTCACATACAACACCAGGGACACACTCCGCATTGTCAAACATCTACACATCTAGTATCACACCAACAGCCTGACCACCCTCATTGTAACTATCATCTACAGCTCTTCTATCCTACACACACAATTTGGCTAAGCCATCTATCAATCAATCAATCAATTCATTTGTTGAGCGCCCTACCTACCCATGAGGGTCTCATGCGCTGGGGGGGGCTGCTACAGATCGAAAATCCAGGTCTTGAGAAGTCTTCTGAAGGCCAGCAGGTCCTGGGTCTGTCGTAGCCTTGTAGGGAGGGTGTTCTAGGTCTTTGAGGTGAGGTAGGAGAAGGATCTGTCACTGACGGTGGTTTTCCAGATGTGAGGGACTGTGGCAAGTGCAAGGTTTGTAGAGCGGAGGCTGCGTGTGGGTGTGTAGAAGCTAAGTCGGTTGTTGTGGTATGCTGTTCCGGCGTGGGTAGGAGGTTTGTGTGCGTGGATGAGGAGTTTGAAGATGATCCTGTTGTTGACAGGGAGCCAGTGCAGGCCTCTCAGGTGTGGTGTTATGTGGCCGTGTTGAGGAAATCGACGATCATACGTGGCGAGGTGTTCTGGATGCGTTGCAGCCGTCTCAGGAGTTTGTTTGTTGTAGCTGCATAGGGGGTGTTCGCATAATCCAGTGAGCTCGTGGAGAGGGCCCAGATGACTGTTTCTCACGTGTTTGAGGTGATCCATTTGAAGATCCTGCGGGGCATTCAGAGGTTGTAAAAGCAGGAAGCTGAGATGGCGTTGTCCTGCTTGGTCATGGAGAGGGAGGATTTGAGGATGACCCACAGGTTGCGTGCGTGGTTTATTTATTTATTTATTTATTTGCTTGTTACGCGCATGAATCAATTCCCGAAGGGATATCTCTGCGCTGTTACTTGCTTTTGGCAGATTACTGTAAGAATAAAGCTGAGGATGGGGGGTCGGGCAGACTTAAGGCAGGGTAAAGAGGTATGTCTTCAGTTTTTTCCTGAATAACTCCAGGGTCCTGGTCTGTTTCAACTCGGTGGGTAAGGAGTTCCACAGGATTGGTCCTTTATAGGACAGTGCTCGACCACCCTGTCTGGCTCTTCTTATCTTTGGGACCTGAAGCAAGGAGAGTGCGTCCAGGGATGTAGGGCAAGAATTTTTCTTTCAGGTAACTGGGGCTGGTACCAAACAGGCATCGATATATGATGTTGCAGACTTTAAATTTGATGCGTTGTTTTATAGGTAACCAGTGAAGTTGACGAAGAAGAGGGCGGGAAGGCGTTCTGGGGGGGGGCATTGAGGGCCAGCCTAGCAGCCGTATTCTGTACAACCTGAAGTTTGTCTAGCTGTTCTTCATTTGCTGAGAGATATAGGCCGTTGCAGTAATCCATTCTGCTTATAATGAGGGTCTGAATGAGAGTTTTCCTATGGCTTTCGGGTAGGAAAGGAAAGGCGCGTCTCAGAAGCCCCACCACATGGAGGCAGGCACCCGCCACTTGCGTGGTGTGCTCCTTAAGCAGGAGTGCCTGGTCTAATTTGACGCCGAGATTTTTTGCTGTTTGTTTGGGGTTGGGGACGGGGCCCAGCTCCAGAGGCCACCACTGCGGGGACCAGAGAAGAGTCGCCCCTCCAAACAGCATGACCTCGGTTTTTGACACGTTGCACTGAAGAAAATTTTTTGACATCCAGCGTGCTACTGCCCTCATCCCATCAGCAAATGAAGACTGAATTGCCGGTGTTAGGGTCTGGAACGGGAAGAGCAGCTGGGTGTCATCAGCGTACGATACAGGGGTAAATCCAAAGGATCTTATCAGATTAGCTTAAGGGGCCACATAAATGTTAAACAGCGTGGGGCTGAGGCACGAGCCCTGTGGCACTCCCTTTGCTAGCTCTCTTGATGGTGAGGAATGAGAGCCCAGTCTGACGCCTTGGGTTCGGTCAGAGAGGAAGCTATGCAGCCATGACAAGGCTGTACCTCCCACCCCCACATCTCTCAGTCTTTCGAGTAGAAGATCATGTGATACCGTGTCGAAGGCAGCGGACAGGTCTAACAGCACTAGAATCACTGATTCCCCCCTGTCCAGTGACATCCTGATGTTGTCGGTCACGGAGAGGAGGGCTGATTCAGTGCTGTGGTTGGGCCTGAAACCAGATTGAGAAGGGTCCAGGCCCCCCGCTGCCTCGATGTAGTTCGACAGGTGGGTATTTACATGTTTCTCGGTAAGTTTACTGAGATAGGGTAGGAGGGATATGGGTCGCAGATTAGATAAATCTGACCAGGGTAGTGTGGTATTTTTCCTAATTGGATTTACGACTGCTTGTTTCCATTCAGACGGCACCTGCCCTTCGCTGAGGGATTTATTTAGTATAGTTTGTATGAATGGACCTAGGAAGGGGCAGAGAGGGGACATCATTCTTGCAGGTATGAGGTCGTTAGGAGAGCCAGATTTTATGTGGTTTATTAGAGGGGGGAGATCGATATCAGATATTAGAGGAAAAGTAAGTAGCGATACTAGTTGGTGGGTTCTGGGGCTGTTCCCGGCGATGTTGGCCACCAGGAGACATCACAGGCTGAGGTGGTGGGGCCGGAATGAGGACCTCCATTTAGTCAGACTTGTGTTTCAGCCTGCTGTCCTTCATCCATTTGGCAACGGCCTTTCATTCCTCTGTGGAGGTTTCCTTTGGCAGTGTGTGGTTCTTCGGTGAGGGATATGATCAGCTGGGTGTAATTGGCATAGGAGATGATGTTGAGGCTATGTTGTAGTGCAACATGGGTGAGTGGTGCCATGTGGATATTGATCAACGTCGGGCTGAGGGATGATCCCTGTGGGACGCTGCGGATGGACTCAGTATTCTTGGAACGGAAGTGTGGGCGGCAGACGCTCTGGGCTCTGCCGGAGAGGAAGGATGTGGCCCAGGTCAGGGCAATCTCTTGGATTCCGGCGTCATGGCTGCGTGCTGTTAGGGTATCTTGGCAGACCGTGAGGAAGGCTGGTGATAGGTCCAGAAGGATGAGGGCGGCTGTTTCTTCTTTGTCCATGAGGATGCTGATGTCGTCGTTGGCGGTGATGAGGGCGGTGTCCGTGCTGTGATTGCTGCGGAATCCAGACGGGGATGGTCCCAAGATGTTGTTGTCTTCGAGGTAGCGGCTCAGCAGTCTGTTGACGATCTTCCATGTGACCTTTTCTGTGAAGGAGAGATGGCCCCGAAGTTCTTGAGGTATTTGGGGTACGCCTTTTGTTTATTCACTAAGGCATTGATCTCAGAATTCTCCCAGCTCCCACTGAAGGTAGCTGTCTCAAAGGAGATGTTGATTGTTTTTTGGAGAAGGGGTGCGCTGGCTTAGCTGAATTGTTTGAAAATGTTGAGAAGCCATGTATCAGATGTCGATCCGGAGTGGATGTTGTCCATGGTCCTGATGGTGTCTTTGTTGCTGACGTGCCAGGCGGTCAGGTTATTTTTGTGGGTGTTGGTCTAAGGGAGGTGAACTCGTTGGTGGTTGTGGGGGTAGCGGAGTGGAAGCTGTTGTGGATCTCGATGATCTTACGGTGCAAGAAGGTGGACAGTGAGTCACACAGGTCTTGTGATGGTGGTATGTCATTGGTGTTGTAGATGGAAGTTGTGAGTTCAATCCCGATGTTGATGTGCTGTTTGCTGTTGTGTACATTGCTGTCTAGGCTGTCCTGTTGACGGTCCTGATGAGTTGGTGGTGTCTGCGGGTGGGCGCTCTTGTGTGCGGTGTAGCTGTCTGATGTTTGGTTGCGGAGCCAGCTCCTCTACAGCTTCCGACAGGTGCACTTGGAGGTCCTGAGCTCTTCGGTAAACCATGCGGCTATCTTGTTGTTGTGATAGGTGGCGGAGGTCTTGAGTGTGGCGAGGGTGTCGGTGCAGTCGTTGATCCACTGTTTGATGGTGATGGCAGAGGAGTCGGGGTAGGTGTGATCGGCGAGTGGTCCCAGGGCGAGGGTGGCGGTCAGTTAGTCCATGGTGGCCTTGCACCAGCAGCTCGTGGCATGTGCTGTGTGCGGGGTGGTGTGGTGGGTTTACTGAAGATGAAGTGGAGGCATCTGTTGTCTGTCCAGTTGTGTTCGGTGGTGTGGATGAAGGAGACGTGTGGTGTTGTGGAGAAGATGGGGTCCTGTGTGTGTCCAGCAGTGTGGGTGGGTGTTGTGACGAGTACTTTAAATCCAAGGTTGACAAGGTTGTCGATCAGGGCAGTGGAGTTTGTGTTGTTGTTCTTCTCAAGCTGGAAGTTCATGTCCCCAAGGAGGATGTAATCCGTGTAGCCGAGGGCGTGTGTGCTGATGAGGTCAGCAATGGTGTTGATGGACTGTGGTCGGGGTCTAGGTGGTCTGTCGATGAGTGTTCCTCTGAGGGTGTTGTTGGCGTCAGTCTGGATCTGTAAGTGCATATGCTAGGCGGTTGGGAGGGTGTCGTTGGTGTTGGTAGTGACTCTGGGAGTGTTCATGTGGATGATGGCGATTCCTCCTCCCACTCTGTTGGTGCAGTGTCTGCGGGAGATCTTATAGCCTTCTGGGATGGCTATGCGATGTCTGTTTACGAGGTGGTGTTCAGCCTGATCGCCGTCAACGACACCAGACAGCCCACTACAGCAACAACCTCTACGCAGGTACAGGAACCAGACTCCAGGAGTACTTGTGCAAATCCAGGGTGCATACACACACCTCATCCTCAACATCCCCTGCTACTGCCACATGACCGTCCACCTGAGATACCTACAATAGTCCCACAGTCAACTGCAGGTTCACCTTCATACTCCTCAGCCACACTCAGTAGGCACTCCGCAGGCCTAGGCCAATGAACTAATATGGACATCTACCATCCAACACCCCGTTGCCCACAGTCGTCCTGCCACCCTTGGCCTGGGCACCATTCATCACATCCACAGTACAACTGTATGTGGCTGATAGTTCTCATACCTCCGAACACAGATCCTGGTACTCCCTCCGTGGACACCTACATATTACCCATGATCTGTACACCTCCAAGTGACTCTTCTGTACCTGTCTGTAATTGCAGTATTGCTAGCCAACCCCCCCTTCAGCTTCAGCATTTTGTAACCATCACAGGTGTGTATTGCCATCCATGTACGTAGTTGTTGGAATATTGTGACCTATGTGTGTCCTCAACCAGACTCAGATCCCAGTGTGTGGATGGCTGCAGTTTGTTCAACACTCTGGCATTTTATACATGTCCCCACACATATGTTTTTGACTCTGGGTACAAAACCTCTCCACCAATGCGTTTTATGTTATTTAGATTTATTTTCTGATCTTGTGCGGGAATCGTGAGTAGGTGCTGTACAAAAAGGGGGGGAATCCAAAGTTCACAGCGGGAGATGTGATGCCTTACAGTTGGAGTCAACAGAGTCTAGGCCACAGTGCTTGGCATCATTGGGCACACTGCGACCAGCAAGTCCATGTGGGAGAGTCAATAAGGTGATACTGTTGCACACAAAGGCAAGATACCAGACCAGGTGACCTGGGAGTTGTGCATAGCCCACTGCCTTTCAACGTCCTAGCCGTGGACTTTCCACCTTCCTTGTGGGACCCTCATGTGCAGGCCTTGACGATGCCTGGTACGCTCCGTCAGACAATTCCTCCTCCTCCTCCTCCCTACCTGTGGCTGGTGTTAGTCTTTGCCTTGATGTTTCTGGCCTGGTGACACAGGGAGGGTGCTGCATGTTGACAGAAATCTGACGGAGTGATTGGCTTATTTCCCTATGCACCGTCAAGAGCTCATCCAGTCTTGCCTCCATCCGTCCCTGGTGTCGTTGGTGACTGGCATGTTGCTCGACCTGATGATTTTTAATTTCATTGAGGGCCTCCACTACCTGACTGAACTCCCTGGTGTCCCGCCGGTATGCCTCCATGATGTTTCAGAGTTCTGACATACCGGGCCCTGCAGATTGCTGGTCAGGTTCTCACCTCCGCCTTGTGCCACTCCCACCACCCCTGCCCACATGAGCCTGGCCTGCGCTTGTGGGCACATCGGATCGACGGGACCCATGAATGATGGCAGTGGTGGTGTTGTCTGCCACCTCCTGGGTGCCCGGCGAACCTTGTCCCTCATTGTCAGACTGGCTCTGTTGTGGATTATGGGCAGGGCTTCGAGCTGTCTGCTGGGATGTGGCGGGAATGGGTGTGGTGGTTGGCACAGATGTATCTGATCTAGCTGCTGCATGGGTTTGGGATCCAGAGGGGCCAGGTTGGTTGGGGTCAGCCATGGTATGTTGAGAGGCATCACTATCGGTGGGGTCAGGGTCCTGCTGAGCCTGGGACTGGGATCAATCTACCCCCTGGTTTGGGGTATTTTCCACACGTTGCCCTGTGGGTGTGAGTGACAGACACTGTTAATGCACTATCATGCAACATCCAATTTTGATATACATTGTCGTTAGCACTGTTCCACCTGCTTTGTAGTCATTGTTCACTTGTGTATGGGTATGTTGTGGGATCAGATTGACATGTGCTCAGGGCTCATTGATATGTTCGGTACTGTTTACAATCACTGGCACAGCCATTGCTGTGGCTTGTGTCGCCAGCACGACACAGATCCGGCTGTGCTCTGTGTGCCCCAATCTGCACAATGCAGCGTCAATCCTTTTGCCTGGTTCAAGCATGCACATGGTTTAAATGCAGCATGTTTATGATAGAAACTGAGTGGAATTTTTCTGATTTCAGTCAGCAACTTTCATGAGGTGTTGCTGTGCCCTGACGGCCACCCACTGTCCACATCCCTGGACCAGTACACCTACTTCTGGCACAGGGCTTTAGAACGTGGCACTTCTCCAAGATGCATCACCTTGTCAATGCCCAGATCCATGGTGCTACTTAAGTGCATCCACAGCGTCCGAAAGCTGTGGCTACAGCATTGTGTGAGAGGCACAATGGACTTGTGATTCAGCACTGTGCATTTTTTGCTTGGATGCGTCATCAGATCAGTATTTGTTTTGTTGTGTTGCATGACAATTGTGATAGTGGTGCACTCCATTGCCTGCCCCCAGAGGCTCTGTTTCTGTAAGGGGTGTGTGTGACAGGCCATGCTAGTAGTTTGAGTGTGATTTGCAAGTGGACGTCCCTCGTGGTGTGTCTGTCCCCCCATGAAGCATGCTGCCATGACGATGGTTGTGAGTTCCTGTGCAGGATATCTGACCTTGTCCTGGTGTTAGTATTTGCACTGGTCCCAAGAGGGCCTTGTGCTGCCTACACCAGGGCCCAGCGTCAGCTATCTTGTCAGTACTTTCACACTCCCTGTGCATTGGCATGGTGCATTGGTGTGTACCTGGGCCATATGGGATGAGTGCAGCCTCCTACCCTACGCCTTGCACCCTCTCACCCTCCCCCTTCCAGCCTTCTGGCACTCCCCTTGCACCCACCCCCATACTGTTAGGCATTGCTGGGAGTCCTCTGCACCCACCCACATACCACCCCATACTGTTAGGCACTGCTGGGAGTCCTCTGCACCCACCCACATACCACCCCCATACTTAGGCACTGCTGGGAGTCCTCTGCACCCACCCACCCACATACCACCCCCATACTGTCAGGCACTGCTGGGAGTCATAGCCACCCACCCACATGCCACCCCCATACTGTTAGGCACTGCTGGGAGTCATGGCCACCCACCCCCAAACCACCCCCATTCTGTTAGGCACTGCTGGGAGTCATAGCCACTCCCCACATACCACCCCCATAGTGTTAGGCACTGCTGGGAGTCATAGCCACCACCCCACATACCACCCACATACTGTTAGGTACTGCTGGGAGTCATAGCCTCCCACCCACATACCACCCCCATACTGTTAGGCACTGCTGGGAGTCATAGCCACCCACCCACATACCACCCCCATACTGTTAGGCACTGCTGGGAGTCATAGCCACCCACCACATACTACCCCCATACTGTTAGGCACTGCTGGGAGTCATAGCCACCCACCTACATACCACCCCCACACTGTTAGGCACTGCTGGGAGTCACAGCCACCCCCCCACAGACCACCTCCATACTGTTAGGCACTGCTGGGAGTCCTCTGCACCCACCCACATACCACCCCCATACTGTAGGCACTGCTGGGAGTCCTCTGCACCCACCCACATACCACCCACATACTGTTAGTCACTGTTGGGAGTCCTCTGCACCCACCCACCCACATACCAACCCCATACTGTTAGGCACTGCTGGGAGTCATAGCCACCCACCCACATACCACCCCCATACTGTTTGGTACTGCTGGGAGTCATAGCCACCCCCCACATACCACCCCCATACTGTTAGGCACTGCTGGGAGTCATAGCCACCCCCTCACATACCACCCCCATACTGTTAGGCACTGCTGGGAGTCATAGCCACCCACCCACATTCCACCCCCATACTGTTAGGCACTGCTGGGAGTCATAGCCCCCCCCCACATACCACCCCATACTGTCAGGCATTCCTGGGAGTCCCCCCATTTTACATGAGTTGTTTGTATACTCACCAGGCTCCACGGCTCCTTCGATTCCATGGACTCCCACCGGTGGTAGCAGGGCCATGACTTTCTCCTCCCCGGGATGGTATTGTGCAGGTTTGCGGGGACCACCACATCCAGTGTGGTTTGCATTGGCGTAGTCTTCGTCCATCTTCCGCTTGACCATCCTCCGCAGATCGTACCACCTGGCCTGGCAATCCCTCCTGGTGCGCCTGATGGGTGCAACAGCATTTACCTTATCGGCGATCCTCTGCCACAGGCGTGTTTTTTTAGCTATGCTGGTCTGTCTGACCAATGCACCATACAGTGGTGGCTCAACTCTGATGACTTCATCTGTAAGGATCTCCATCTCCGGGTTAGTGAACTTTGGATTCTTTGGTGTGGTCATGGTGTGGGGTGTATGTGATTGGGGGGGTGATGGTGTTTATGGATGAGGGTGTGTGGGTCTTATTGTGAATGGGTGGTGTGGGTGTGAATGAGATAGGGTGTATATGTGAAGGTATATGGGTGCAGTTGTTGGTGTCCTGTCAGTGTCTTTGCGCAAATAGGTATGTTGCAAATGATGATGGGTTGTATGTGTGGGCCCTTTTATTGGTCCATTTGTGGGTGTGGCTTATTTTGAATTTTTGGTGGGTGTGTTATAAGGGGTGGCTGTGACTTGGGCCCTCTGTTTGGCTGTATGGATGTGGCCAGGACATTGTTTTTCAATGGTGTGTACACAGGAGACATGTTTAGTGGTGTTGTGCGACTCGTTTGCACCCTCCCTGTGCTGGTTTCGGGGTTCGCGTGTGCTTTATTAGTGGGGGGGTGTGCCGTTTGTATTTGTTTGTGCTGCTGGCTCATACGGGACGTTTTTAGTGTGTTCGCGTACGCTTTCTTGAGGGGAGTGTGGTTCGTATTTGTTGGTGCGGCTGACTGATATGGGCCGTTTTTGGGGTGGGGGTTCGCGTGCGCTTTATTGAGTGGTGTGCAGTTCGTATTTGTTGGTGTGGCTGACTGATACGGGCCGTTTTTGGGGTGGGGGTTCGCGTGCGCTTTATTGAGTGGTGTGCAGTTCGTATTTGTTGGTGTGGCTGACTGATACGGGCCGTTTTAGGAGTGGGGGTTCGCGTGTGCTTTCTTGAGGGGTGTGCGGTTCGTATTTGTTGGTGCGGCTGACTGATACGGGCCGTTTTCGGGGTGGGGGTTCGCGTACGCTTTATTGAGTGGTGTGCGGTTCGTGTTTGTTGGTGCGGCAGACTGATACGGGCCGTTTTCGGGGTGGGGGTTCGCGTGCACATTATTGAGGGGGTGTGCGGTTCGTATTTGTTGGTGCGGCTGACTGATACGGGCCGTTTTCAGGGTGGGGGTTCGCGTACGCTTTCTTGAGTGGTGTGCGGTTCGTATTTGTTGGTGCGGCTGACTGATACAGGCCGTTTTCGGGGTGCGGGTTCGCGTGCGCTATATTGAGTGGTATGCGGTTCGTATTTGTTGGTGCGGCTGACTGATACGGGCCATTTTAGGGGTGGGGGTTCGCATACGCTTTATTGAGTGGTGTGCGGTTCGTATTTGTTGGTGCGGCTGACTGATAGGGGCTGTTTTCGGGGTGGGGGTTCGTGTGCGCTTTATTGAGTGGTGTGCGGTTCATATTCGTTGGTGCGTCTGACTGATACGGGCCGTTTTCGGGGTGGGGGTTCACGTGCGCTTTCTTGAGGGGTGTGCGGTTCGTATTTGTTGGTGCGGCTCGGTCATACGCGATGTTTTCCGTACGAATCATGCTTCAAGCGCGACTACCTTTGCCCGTACAAATCTCGTACTCTGTCCCCGCTCTGGATGGTACTTGTTTGGTCGTACGGCATGTTTACAAATCGTACGGTTTGAGTTCCGACGCCATTTCGTACGGGTCTTCGATTATGGTTCGTACGGTTCGCTGATATTCAGACGTATTTTAGGGATACATTTCAGTGTAGCCCTGTTCCCATGTGTCACTAAATGTAATCTTTCCTGGGTGATCTTATACTTATTAATGGACTCGTTAAGGATGGTGGGGAGAGGTATCTGAGAGCAAATGCATTGAGAGCTCATAGTATTGTTCTTATCACTGTCTAGAGCTAACCTAGGACATTGCTGATTCCTAACTGTAGGGTTGAGGTTATGTAAATCCTTACTGGAGTAAAATATGCCATCTGCCTTACAACATCCAGGGGTCCAGGCCCTGCGCCTGGCCAGAGTGCGAACGGGCGCAGACGGGTTTGCCTTTGGCGTGCCGGCGGCGCACCCGCTGCGCGCGTCTACTGCGCGCACGCCACATCATGCTTGTTAAATAGTATGCCTTGTCAGGCCACTAGACAGCTATCCCATGCTCCTAGACCCGGAAGTGAGTTTCCCCTGTCTGGGGCCAGAGCCGGGTCTCGAACAGTGAGCTATTTAAAAAACACAAACTCCCCAAAACATTCAAATTCCTATTAAAATAAGAAGAAGCCTCAGAGTTTTAGCCCAGTTAAAGCATAGTTGTCTCTCCTGGTGAGCGTTGAATGCAGCTTCGCCCAGGGAGACCAGCACGGCGCGCACGCCACATCATGCTTGTTAAATAATATGCCTTGTCAGGATACTAGACCGCTAACCCATGCTCCTAGACCCGGAAATGAGTTTCCCCTGCCTGGGGCCGGATCCGGGTCTCGAACAGTGTGCTATTTGAAAAACACAAACCCCCAAAAAATTCTAATTCTCATTAAAATAAGAAGAAGCCTCAGAGTTTTAGCCCAGTTAAAGCGTAGTTGTCTCTCCAGGCCAGCGTTGAACGCAGCTTCGCCCAGGGAGACCAGGCCTACGTAGCTGCTTTTATGAGTGCAATGGTAATGGCTGCATGATTGCTGGACTGCATGGGTACTACCTGGGTAATTGAAGGAGTGAATCAGTAGTATGTTGTTCATGTGTTAGTGCCTGGGTCATTGCATGAGTACATGGGTAGTGACCGGATGATTAGAGTACTGCAAGGAGGGTGCATGGTGAATTTATAAGTGAGAAATGATTGGATAAGAACATGGTGCTGGATGGATTATTGTAGGAGTGCATGGGAAGTGACATGGTGATTGCTGGACTGCATGGGTACTACCTGGGTAATTGAAGGTATGAATGAGCAGTGTCTAGGTGGTTAGAGGATTGTATGGGAAGTGCACAAGTGATTGTAGCGGTGCATGGTTACTGCCTGGGTCACTGCATAAGTACATGGTTAGTGACTGTATGATTAGAGTACTGCAAGGAAAGTGCATGGTGAATTTATAAGTGCTTGGGTATTGGTAGAGTGTTTGGATAAGTACACAGTGCTGGATGGGGGTGATCTTACTATTACATATTTATCAGATTTCTGCATTGACAACTTACCTGTTACCAATAAGTTGGGTTGGCATTTGAAGGAGGAGAAAGAGAGTGAAGTCCCTCAGCCATCAAATCTATATTTTCTGATAACGGTGGGTTGATAAGGTTTTTCATGCCATCTTTATAAAATGAATAATAGTACTTGGAACCAATGGGATGAGCTATACTTAGTGTGGACAATGCTTTCGAGAGAGTCTTTAATTGCCTTTCGATGGCAGTAATTCGAAGCTCTATGTGAGCTGGAATGGTCTATGGAGACAGTGATGAGTGAGTGTGTGTGAATTGTATGAAACACAGGTTTGGTTTAATAAGGATAATGCCATTGGGTTTGTGTATGGGAGATTTTTTCAAAGGGGAAGCTTCTTTCGCAACTGTTGAATGATAGTATTACTGTTGTGATTTGAATTAAGTGCAATATCCATATATATATTCTCTTTTTATATAGATGTTATGAATCTTGGACACATTTTGTTAAGAAAGCCTGAAGAAGGTGGTTTGGACCAGTTATTACCACCGAAACGCGTTGCCCTTGGCCATTTCTGTATTTACTTTGCTGTCTTTTTATGATGCTCATATATAAAATGTTTAAACATATATATGATATGTTTTTAATTATGTAATAAATATTGATTGATTGTGATGTCGGATTCTGAAACAGTTATCCTGCTGATGTGCTTTACAAAGGGATTTTTAATATTTTGTATTTTTTTGTTTTTTGTATATTAGGTTTATATATCTTGTGAGATATAAAAAATAATTTTTACGCATTCACTTGGTGAATAAAACATTTATATACTACTCTTTGGCATTCTAAACAGTTGATATATGAGTGTAGTGTGACTGAAAGTTGAGTACCAGTGTATGCTATTGATTAGCACCAAAGGGAATTTTCTTCGACTTAGTGTCTTTTATTACTGAAACCTGGACCAACAGTAGCTCTGCCCTGATCTGGTGAAAGCTGCACCGGCGGGTTTTCATTGCCACACCCTGGATCGGTCCAATAAGAAGGGGGGAGGACTTGCTATTATCTATCACAAATCACTCTCCTCCAAGTTTGTACCAGCAACCAATTTGGCTTGTGAGGCTCTAGCTGTTGATATTTACTCTGATTCCCATAGACCGTTTAAAGGGATGTTGATATACCAGCCGGGGCTCCAAAGGTGGTTTTCTGGAGTCCCTGGATTCGATGTTGGAAGAGGTATTGTGCTTGGAATCCTTCTCAGTGATGGGGGATTTCAACTTCTATCTTGAAAATTCCAAAGACGCTGAGACATCTAGGCTGAACCAAATCTTGGGTACTGGTGGCCTGGAACAAATTGTGAAGGTGACGACACATGAAAAGAGCCATACCCTAGATGGTATATATACCAACAACAAAGATTTAACCAAGATTATGGTTCTTCCAATCCCGTGGTCTGATCAGTATGCGATCAAGTTTGAACTTAAATGTTTGCTGGCACATCCTTTAGGCCAGAAACAGAATCGAGAGATAGGCACTAGATCTTGGGGTAATCTGGATGTGGAGAGACAGGGAAATGTCCTGGTGAATTCTATGGTCCAGTTTCCGTCAGATGTGGATGAAGGTACATCTACCCATAACAATTGGCTCACGAATGCTTGTGACCAGCTTGTTCCTGTTAAAAAATGGGTTCCCAAATTGGCCTTATCCACTGCTCCCTGGTATTCGGAGGAGCTCAAGGTCAAGAAATTGGTCTGTTAATATGCAGAGCGGGATTGGCAGAAATATTACACTGAAGGCAAGAAGGAAAAGTATAAAACTTGTATTTCTAACTACAAGCTAGCTCTTTTTGAAGCTAAAAAGGAATACTTCTTCTTACAAATAACTATGACTGAATCCAATTCTAAAGAACTGTTTAAAACGATTTGTAAACTAGCTAAACCCATTACCCCTAAAAAACAGGGTGATGTAGAATTCTGCAATCAAATGGCGGATTTTTTTTAAACTAAAATAGAAACAATCTTTACCTCACTGGTGGGTCAGATCAACGGTAATCAGACTGATGCCAATCCAATGGCTTCAGGTGGCCTAACCGCTACCGAAGATTCATTAGATTATTTTACCCCGATTGAGAATGCTGATTTGGTCAAACTGTTGCACACTATAAAATCTGGTGCTCCCAGTGATCCGTGTCCCGCGGGAATTGTTAAGCAAATCCCGGAAATTATTGGAGCAGTACTGACCCCTCTACTTAACGCAGTTTTACGGATTGGAATTTTTCCTAGAAATTGGAAAAAGTTCCTCCGTGCTGCCTTTACTGAAGAAGCAATCCTTGGACCCTAAGGACCCGAATAATTATCGTCCGATTTCCAGACTCCCATTACCAGCTAAACTACTGGAGAAAGAAATTAATAGCCAACTTAGCAATTTCATCTTGGCTAATAACTCCTTGGACCCGTCGCAGTATGGGTTTAGAGCTTTTCACAGTACAGAGCTGGCTTTAATAAAATCAATGGAGGAAATCAGAGAGGCCGTGGATAGGGGAGGAAATGCCATCTTAATCCTTCTGGACCTATCCGTGGCCTTTGATACAGTCCACCATAAGGTCCTGTTAAACCGGCTCTCGGACATGGTGTGAAGGGTTTAGCATGGAAATTGCTTCATTCCTTTTTGTCTGATAGGTCCCAGATGGTAGACCTAGATGGGAACACCTCTGATCCCTTCTCGCTTCCCTGTAGGGTGCCACAGGGCTCGTCTCTGAGCCCCATGCTTTTTAATATCTATGTGGCCCCCCTGGCCAATATCATCTGGTCGTTTGGGTTCCAGTTCACCTCCTACGTTGATGACACACAGATTGTGCTATCGCTGACAGAGGGAGTGGAAAGGGAAGCAGGGGATAGGTTCCAGAACTGTATGAGCTCCATTTCCACCTAGATGTCATCTAACTGTTTAAAGCTCAACTCAGCTAAAACGGAGGTGTTAAAATTTGGTAATAATCCCCTGGTCTGGAAACTGGACTGGTGGCCGGAAGATCTGGGATCCTGCCCAATACCCTCTAGGAAAGCCAAGAATTTGGGAGTCATGGTTGACAACAAACTCACCATGGGGGACCAAGTGAACCAGGTGACGTCAGCCTGTTTCATGGTCCTCAGAATAATAAAAACAATCAAGTTCTTCCTCTCAGCCAGCAACCTAAGGACAGTCGTTACAGCCCTGATTTTGTCCCGCCTGGACTACTGCAACAGCCTCTATCTTAATGTACAGAAACAACATATGTACAAGTTGCAACTGGTCCAGAATGCGGCAGCGAGATTGCTGTCAGAAACTGCTAGGTCAGAGGAGAGCTGAGGAAATACATTGGCTCCCAGTTCCACTCAGATCATGGTTCAAGGCCCTCTGTGTGGTCTTTAAGTTGGTGAATGGGATTGGCCCGGAGTTTCTTAAGAATAGACTCACATGGTACGTCCCAAGCAGAACCCTGCGTTCCTCTGCTTCTAAATTAGTCCAAACCTCCACTTTTAAGAAAACCAACTGAGGAGGCGTAAGCTTTTTTCATTGTGCCTCTAAGGCATGGAATGAACTCCTGTACCAGCTAAGAAACGTGTCAGATCTTATTTCTTTTCGCAAGGGTTAAAAAACTTGTTTTTTCTCTCAATAACAGCTTAATGCTTCCCAGGTCACCAGTACTCAGCGCCAGGACAACTCAGGGTTCGGGCTGGACTGTTCCCATGAGGCAAAGGGTCAGACTGATTTGCATATTGCCATGTCTGAACTGGGGTGGCCGAGTGAGCTAAAGAATGAAGATGGATTAAACTCAGATCAGTTGACTGGGGGTGAGTGTTTTATTTGCTCAAACGCTCCGTCCATCATCCCCTTTTGTATCGCTTAGGACACCTCAGGGTAGCAGTGCGCTTTATAAGTACAAATAACATAACATAACATAACTGATACCGTTATGCAATCACCCAGGCATTACCCATCCACTCATTCAATCAGACAAAAACTATCCATACACTCATACAAGTATATATGTACAACTGTTGCACTCATGCAATCACCCTGGCACTGCCCATGCAGTCTTCTAAATACTCAAACACTACCTATGTACTCATGCAATAACCCATGCACTACTGATACACTCATACAATCACCCAATCACTACTGATACAGTATTCCAAATCACCCAAACACCCCTTAAATACTAATGCAAACACCCAAGCATTACCCATGCACTTATGGAATAATCTAGGCTTCACCCATCCACATGTCCTAAGATACAGGCACTACTCATGTACTTATGCAACCACCAATGTATTACCCATACGCTCGTCCAGTCAAGCAGGCATTACCCATGCACTCTTCTAATCACTCAAGCACTACCAAAGCACTCATGCAATAATCCAGGCACTACAAATTCACTCTTTCAATCACACAGGCACTAGTGATGCACTCATGCAATCACTTATGCACAACCATGGACTCTTTCAATCACTCAAGCTCTACATATGTACTAATGCAATCATCCTGGCATTCCTATACACCTATTGCTCTTTTTTTTAACAGAGTAGATGGTTCTAAACAGAACCCTTTTTTTCTTCTTTTTTCAATTTTATAATTGTTTTGCGTTTTTGTAACTATTTTGTACATTTTTTGGGTGTTTTTTTAAAAAAAAGGGAAAACAACACAACAAACTGTTCAACTTTGCAACTAAACTATCATTGCAAAAAAAATGCACAAAAATAATAAATTAGCAAGAGTTGTTTTCTGCGGCAGACTGCTCGCCATAACAAACTACAGCCTTGCACTTGATGCAGTGCTGTTCTAAGTTTGCGTACTCGGGACGTATGTCGAGTCCGCGGTTTGCTGCAGAGGTGCTCGGTCCAGCAGTTTCGTAATCATGCTGTTGCAGGGATTCTACTCCTACACAGAACTGTGCACAGAGACCCAGGACCTCAGTCAAAAACAGTGTAAATACAGCGAAGAAGTGTTCATATAGTCCCAAGGCACTTTCCCAGCCTTCAACGTTCGTAAAGTCCATGCAAACTGCATATTAGAACGTAATTGATTTTAGCCATTGTACAAAACTGAGACTTCATCTTGCACAATATCATCAACAGAAGAAACAGTATTATCTAACGTGTAAATTCGGGAAGAAAGTGTGTTAATGCTATTATCTACAACTACAAGCACTTATTTAAAATGCTTGATCAATAGCTCTTAACCTAGAAGCCGCTTCAATTCGGGACAGTTTCCAAACTTCGTTGTAAACATCATATATCCATCTTTTGGATCTGCCTGCTGCAGGACATTCAACAAGTCATTCAAGTCAACGGTATCTGTCAATTTAGACAAATGGAGTTTAACTGAAGCTAAGGTGGAGTGTTTGAGCCAGGTCTGACATAGTTTGCCTACTGAATAGGTAGTAACAGATTGGTCAGTCTCAAAACGGGGATCCACCCTAACTTGTGTATAGCCTGGGGTAACCCAGAAAATGATGCTGGCATGAATCTGCACTATATTTGCCATAATAACAAGCCTTGGGGATTTAAACTGGAAATGTTAAAGGACGAATTTTGCAACAGAGTCTGTAAATCACTAATGGACCTACTGGTGTAATTATTCCATTTGGGGTATTCTCCCAAATCAGGAATAGAAGGAGCATTTAATTTTTTAGACGTTGCCAATCCAAAGCAGGTGGTTTGTGAAATAGTCAAATTCAGAAACAACATATGGTTCGGGATGAAACATACACAATGCAAAGACTCAGTGCCTTGCACTTGCCAACTCTTAGAACCCCAAACAGATTTAAGATCAATCGTATCTTTCCACAGCTCATAGCCTTCTATTGCCAATTGGTCGATAAAGTACTTTGAATATAATAATTTAGTGTGGGTAAATCTAACTGTGGGAGAGGACTTCTCAGTCATCTTAAAATAAAATGCATCAGGGTTGGATTGAATAAAATCAGTAAAGTGAGAAAACCTTTTCAAAAGAGTTTTGGAACTGCCTCCAACAGGATCAGGACAATGTTACCATTGTGTGTAATTAACCACATTCCTAAATGTGTTTTCTTTGTGCAGAAAATGATTGCCATAGTGTTGGTAACAAAACAGGTCAGCATAATTGGCAGAATCTAAATATAAATCTTCAGCATCAAAGGCAGCATAATATTTCAAATCAGAAAACAAAGCCTCTGCGGCTTGGACGTCCCAATCATCAGAGCGAATATTCTGTTTAACCACATCCCCCATTGAAACACGAAGTACATTAGGGACAATAATAACCTCTGTGGGACCGTGAATTTGAAATTTAACAGCATCCCATACAATCCCATCTAAGACAGGCCAAGCAGTGATATTCACAGTCTGGTCCCTCTTCATAATGTGTGAGGAGGAGTGGGGTGCCAAAGTTCCATCAATCATTCTAATTGTAGATCTTTCTTTAACATAGTGTCCATTCACAAAATGGAAAAAATACACCACAAATCCAATGGACATGAATAAAAAAAATTGAACAAAGCAGCAGCCAAATGTAAGTCTACGGTGGAATTCAAAAATGGGAGACTGTGATGTGGCAGAGTCAGTGTCAAACGAAAAATGTGATTGATTAGCCACACAGGTCTCTAAATCGGGCATAGATAAGTCTGTGGGATAGGTGTACTCAGTATCATCAAGAGGATCACAAGCCTGAGGATGCAGTAAAGGATTCGTAACTGTATTAATCTCAATGGCAACATCAGGCCTGGTGGTAGGTGCTAGGGTCAAAACAGAGTTTTGTAGCATCGCTGGACAAGAGACCGCAGGTGTCATACTAAGAAGAATCGGCCACTCTGTGTAGTTTGACATTGTCAATTGAGATGTACCTGTTTTCCTTACGACCAGGAAGTGGATGTAAAATGACTGTTCTTGTGCCCTGCACGCCAAGTACAGGAACTGGAACACGATATGAGGAACCAAACTCCTTCTTGTTCTGGACCTTCTCTCGGACCAGTTCACCAACTTGGGGTAGCCAGACAACTACCGGAATCAGGTGTGGAGGGCAAAAGTTCCATTGCAAGACTGTCTAGGGTCTTTTGTACATTATGGAAAACTGCACAATTATCATCTACGTCAAAGGGAGCGGCTGACGCCGCCTGGTCTAGACCCTCAAGGTCCTGAACAACATTTTGATACCAAAGAGCATCTCGTATGGGGTCCGCCCACCCAGAGACCTTCTAGGGAGATTATTAAGTGCACGCTGAACGCTATTGAGGTGGGCTAGCCAGTGCCGGCCTGTACCCAAAACCCTAGCTTTCAAGGATTGCTTTAAGTCACGGTTCATCCGCTCCAAAACGCTATTGACCTCATGCCTGTCTGAAGATGAAAATTTGACTTGGACCCTTAATGAACGCATGGTATCCTTGTACGCCTTTCGCCAGGTAGGTCGCTCCCCCTCCGCACAGCACCACCTGTGTCCTTCTGCCCCAGCTGCCACTGCTGAGGAAGTTCGAGGCCCTCCACCACCCGCAGGCTACCACCTACGCCTCATCCTGGTGGCCAGTGGTAGGCCGTAGGTAGGTTTGTTCATCCTCCGCCGTATATTTTTTATTGTATTGCCTGTATTTTCATTGTTGTGGCTGTGACTGCTGTTGTCTGTCTTCCTTGCTGCCTGTACGTGGGCCGTGCCCCCTTTTCTTCCCTCTGTTGCCCTCGCTGTCCCCTTGCTCTCTCTGCCCGGACTTTCCTTCTGTACCCATCGCTGCCCCGTCTCCCTGCCCGGTTTTCCCTTCTGTTCCCCTCGCTTCCCCCATGTCTCTGCCTGGTTTTCCCTTCTGTTCCCCTTGCTGCCCTCATGCCTCTCTGCCCGTTCTGCCTTCCGTTCTTAGATGCCCCTGTATTTCTGTGTTCTATATTTTGCCTCTGTGCGACTCGCTTTTCTGGTATTTCTGTGCCCTTTTGCCTTCTCTGCCACTCGTTCTTCGCTCATTTTTGTGCCCCTTTTGCCTTCTGTACCACTCATTTTTTGTGCCTGTCTGCCTTCTGTGCCACTCATTTATTCCCTTGTTTTTGTGCCCCTTTTGCCTTCTGTTCCACTAATTTTTTGTGCCCTTCTGCCCTCTGTTCCACTTGTTTTTTGTGCCCTTCTGCCCTCTGTGCCACTCGTTTTTCCCTCGTTTTTGTGCCCTTTTTGCCTTCTGTTCCAGTTGTTTTTTGTGCCCTTCTCCCTTTCGTGCCACTAATTTTCCCCCTGTTTTTGTGCCCCTTTTGCCTTCTGTTCCTCTCGTTTTTTGTGCCCTTCTGCTCTCTGTTCCACTTGTTTTTTGTGCCCTTCTGCCCTCTGTGCCACTCGTTTTTCCCTTGTTTTTGTGCCCCTTCTGCCTTCTGTTCCACTCGTTTTTTTGAGCCCTTCTGCCCTCTGTGACACTCATTTTCCCCTCATTTCTGTGCCCCTTTTTCCTTCTGTTCCACTCGTTTTTTGTGCCCTTTTGCCTTCTGTGCTACTCGTTTGTCCCTCAATTTTATGCCCCTTTTTTCTTCTGTTACCTTCGTTGTCCCTCATTGCCCTCGCTGCTGCGTCCCCTGTGGCCCCGCCCCTCTGACGGCTCACTGCCTATTCGCTGTCCCCGCCTCCCAGCTGTTCCTCCCTCCCACCCCCATATATGCCGGCCGGTGTGCAGCCGCGCCGCAGGCGTGCCGAAGGTGCGCCTAAGGCAAGCCCGTCTGTGCCCGTCCACGTCTGGACCGCGCCCAGGCCAGAACCCCTGCACCCACCACGAAAACCGCCGCCACTACGACGACAGCACTCTGCATGCTCTTAACTCCGGACGGAGCCACACCTGCTTCAAGGCCGCCCTGAAACGCACACAAGGCCCCTTCACGTGCCAGAACTGCAGCTACACCAGCCTCAGAGCCGACGAACCACCCGCCAAGAAAGACTCCAACCACCTCCGATGCATACTACTGAACACCCGCTCCGCACGCAAGCATGCAGTCGAGCTCTGGGACCTGCTCAACACAACTGCCCCGGACGTTGCCTTCCTGACAGAGACCTGGTTTAACGACTTCTCCGCACCCGACATCGCCATAGCCATCCCAGACGGCTACAAGATCACCCGCAGAGACCGCACCAACGGAGTCGGAGGAGGAATCGCCATCATCCACAAGAACAGCATCAGGTTCTCGACTAGCACTGACGACGCGCTCAGCACCGCTGAACACATGCATTTTCAGATCCACACAGACCCTAACTCCACCCTCAGAGGCACACTCGTCTACCGACCCCCCGGACCCCGCCCCCAGTTCAGAGACTCCATCGATGACTTGATCAGCACACACGCCCTGACCTCCACTGATCACATCCTCCTCGGAGACCTGAACTTTCACCTTGAGAACAACAGCGACAACAACTCCACAACCCTGATCGATAACCTCGCCAACCTAGGACTGAAGCAACTCATCACAACGCCCACCCACTCCGCCGGCCACACGCCCGATCCCGTCTTCTCCTCAAGCCCGCACATCTCCGTCAGACACACCATCAACTCCTCTGGACCGACCACCGCTGCATCCACTACTCCTTCCAGAAACCCACCACACCCAACAGATCCCTCGCCGCTGCTGGAGCAAAAACACTGAAGAACAACTACATGCAAACCTCGCTCTCAGCCCACCCTCCGAACTCTCCAACACCAACGACGCTGCCCACAGCCTCAGACGCTGGATCGAGGACTGCGCCAACACGGATGTATGACGGTACCACGCGTTCTTTTACAACGCGTACCGTTACAACGCTACTTTTACCACGCAAGTCGTTACCACGACTTGCGTGGAGGGGCGCTGGATAGTAAATTTTTTAATTTACTATTCCAACTCCAGTCCCCGTGGACTCTAGGGAAGGAGTTGGATAGTAAATTAAACAATTTACTATCCTGGAGCGCCCCCCAGTGCAAGTCATGGTAACGACTTGCGTGGTAAAAGTAGCGTGGTAACGGTACTGCGTTGTAAAAAATGCGTGGTAACCGTTGCATACTCGCCAACACCCTTGCCCCGATGAAGAAACCCCCCACAGAGACATTATCAAGAGGGCCAGCTGGTTCACCCCAGAACTCCTAGCCTCCAAGCAAGCCTGCCAGAAACTGGAGAAGAAATGGCACAGTGAACAAACCACAGACAGTCACGCAGCAAACAAGGACGCCATCCGTAACCACCACCAACTCATCAGGGCAGCCAAGAGGCCCTCCTTTAAAGACCGCCTCGACAACAACGCACACAATAGCAAGGAGCTCTTCAACATCATGAAGGAACTCTCCAACCCCAGCTCCAACACCAGCGACATCCCGCCGTCGCAAGCCCTGCGCGACTCCCTCGCCACCTTCTTCCGCCGCCAGATAGCAGACATCCACGACAGCTTCAACACACAGACAGCCCCAGCAGACAGCAACACAACAGACCCTCCGCACACCATCGACCACGACCCCCTGCTGGCCTGCGCCAGCATGAGCATCGATGACACCATCAAGACCATGTGCACAATCCACTCCAGCTCTCGGTCGGACCCATTCCCGCACCACGTCTTCAACAGAGCAAGCAGCTCCATCGCACCCCACCTGCGCAACGTCAACAATCTCTCCCTCGAGGCCGCGACCTTCTCAGAGATCTGGAAACACGCCGAGATCAACGCCCTACTCAAAAAACCTAAGGCAGACCAAAGAGACCTCAAGAACTTCCGGCCCATCTCTCTGCTCCCCTTCCCTGCCAAGGTCATCGAGAAAACTGTCAACAGACAGATAACCCAATACCTTGAAGAAAACAGAATCCTGGACCCTTCCCAGTGAGGGTTAAGCAGCAACCACAGCACAGAGACTGCCCTCATCGCCACCACCGATGACATCAGGACTCTGCTGGACAACAGCGAGACCGCAGCACTCATCCTCCAAAACCTCTCTGCCGCCTTTAACACCGTCTGCCACCGCACACTACGAGCACGCCTCCACGCCAAAGGGATCCGAGACAAGGCTCAGGATTGGACCACCTCCTTCCTCTCCGGCAGAAACCAGAGTGTCCGCCTCTCCCATTCCGTTCCAAAGCCTCAGAGATCATCTGTGGCGTACCCCAGGGATCCTCCCTCAGCCCGACGCTGTTCAACATTTACATGGCCCCGCTCACACACGTAGCCCGACAGCACGACCTCAACATAATCTCCTTTGCCGACGACATTCAGCTGATCCTCTCCCTCACCAAGGACCCCGTCACCACCAAAGCCAATCTCCATGAAGGAATGAAGGCCATCACCCACTGGATGAAGACCAGCTGTCTGAAACTGAACTGGAATAAGACGGAGGTCCTCGTCCTCAGCTCCAACCCTTCAGCCTGGGACGACCCCTGGTGGCCGACAGCACTGGGGGCAGCCCCGACTCCCACCGACCAGGCACGCAACCTGGGAATCATCCTCGACTCAACGCTCTCAATGACCAAGCAAGTCAACGCCGTCTCCTTCTCCCTCCTGCTTCAACACCCTCCACATGCTCCGCAAGATCTACAGATGGATCTCGACAGATACAAGAAAGATAGTCACCCAGGCCCTCATCAGCAGCAGACTCGACTACGGAAACGCCCTCTATGCCGGAGCCCCGACCAAGCTCATCAAACGACTACAACACATCCAAAATGCAGTCGAGCTCTGGGACCTGCTCAACACAACTGCACCGGACGTTGCCTTCCTGACAGAGACCTGGTTTAACGACTTCTCCGCCCCCGACATCGCCATAGCCATCCCAGACGGCTACAAGATCACCCGCAGAGACCGCACCAACGGAGTCGGAGGGGGAATCGCCATCAGCCACAAGAACAGCATCAGGTTCTCGACTAGCACTGATGACGCGCTCAGCACCGCTGAACACATGCATTTTCAGATCCACACAGACCCTAACTCCACCCTCAGAGGCACACTCGTCTACCGACCCCCCCGGACCCCGCCCCCAGTTCAGAGACTCCATCACCGACTTGACCAGCACACAGGCCCTGACCTCCACTGACTACATCCTCCTCGGAGACCTGAACTTTCACCTTGAGAACAACAGCGACAACAACTCCACAACCCTGATCGATAACCTCGCCAACCTAGGACTGAAGCAACTAATCACAACGCCCACCCACTCCGCCGGCCACACGCTCGATCCCGTCTTCTCCTCAAGCCCGCACATCTCCGTCAGACACACCATCAACTCCTCTGGACCGACCACCGCTGCATCCACTATTCCTTCCAGAAACCCACCACACCCAACAGATCCCTCGCCGCTGCTGGAGCAAAATCATCGAAGACCAACTACATGCAAACCTCACTCTCAGCCCACCCTCCGAACTCTCCAACACCAACGACGCTGCCCACAGCCTCAGACGCTGGATCGAGGACTGCGCCAACACCCTTGCCCCGGTGAAGAAACCCCCCACAGAGACATTATCAAGAGGGCCAGCTGGTTCACCCCAGAACTCCTAGCCTCCAAGCAAGCCTGCCAGAAACTGGAGAAGAAATGGCACAGTGAACAAACCACAGACAGCCACGCAGCAAACAAGGACGCCATCCGAACCACCACCAACTCATCAGGGCAGCCAAGAGGACCTCCTTTAAAGACCGCCTCGACAACAACGCACACAATAGCAAGGAGCTCTTCAACATCACGAAGGAACTCTCCAACCCCAGCTCCAACACCAACGACATCCCGCCGTCGCAAGCCCTGCGCGACTCCCTCGCCACCTTCTTCCGCCGCCAGATAGCAGACATCCACGACAGCTTCAACACACAGACAGCCCCAGCAGACAGCAACACAACAGACCCTCCGCACACCATCGACCACGACCCCCTGCTGGCCTGGGCCAGCATGAGCATCGATGACTCCATCAAGACCATGTGCACAATCCACTCCAGCTCTCGGTCAGACCCATTCCCGCACCACGTCTTCAACACAGCAAGCAGCTCCATCGCACCCCACCTGCGCAACGTCATCAATCTCTCCCTCGAGACCGCGACCATCTCAGAGATCTGGAAACATGCCGAGATCAACGCCCTACTCAAAAAACCTAAGGCAGACCAAAGAGACCTCAAGAACTTCCGGCCCATCTCTCTGCTCCCCTTCCCGGCCAAGGTCATCGAGAAAACTGTCAACAGACAGATAACCCAATACCTTGAAGAAAACAGAATCCTGGACCCTTCCCAGTCAGGGTTAAGCAGCAACCACAGCACAGAGACTGCCCTCATCGCCACCACCGATGACATTAGGACTCTGCTGGACAACAGCGAGACCGCAGCACTCATCCTCCAAAACCTCTCTGCCGCCTTTAACACCGTCTGCCACCGCACACTACGAGCACACCTCCACGCCACAGGGATCCGAGACAAGGCTCAGGATTGGACCACCTCCTTCCTCTCCGGCAGAAACCAGAGTGTCCGGCTCTCCCATTCCGTTCCAAAGCCTCAGAGATCATCTGTGGCGTACCCCAGGGATCCTCCCTCAGCCCAACGCTGTTCAACATTTACATGGCCCCGCTCACACACGTAGCCCGACAGCACGACCTCAACATAATCTCCTTTGCCGACGACATTCAGCTGATCCTCTCCCTCACCAATGACCCCGTCACCGCCAAAGCCAACTTCCATGAAGGAATGAAGGCCGTCACCCACTGGATGAAGACCAGCTGTCTGAAGCTGAACTCGGATAAGACGGAGGTCCTCATCCTCGGCTCCAACCCTTCAGCCTGGGACGACCCCTGGTGGCCGACAGCACTGGGGGCAGCCCCGACTCCCACTGACCAGGCACGCAACCAGGGAATCATCCTCTATCAACGCTCTCAATGACCAAGCAAGTCAACGCCGTCTCCTTCTCCCTCCTGCTTCAAAACCCTCCACATGCTCTGCAAGATCTACAGATGGATCTCGACAGATACAAGAAAGATAGTCACCCAGGCCCTCATCAGCAGCAGACTCGACTACGGAAACGCCCTCTATGCCGGAGCCCCGACCAAGCTCATCAAACGACTACAACACATCCAAAATGCAGTCGAGCTCTGGTACCTGCTCAACACAACTGCCCCGGACGTTGCCTTCCTGACAGAGACCTGGTTTAACGACTTCTCCGCACCCGACATCGCCATAGCCATCCCAGACGGCTACAAGATCACCCGCAGAGACCGCACCAACGGAGTCAGAGGGGGAATCGCCATCAGCCACAAGAACAGCATCAGGTTCTCGACTAGCACTGACGACGCGCTCAGCACCGCTGAACACATGAATTTTCAGATCCACACAGACCCTAACTCCACCCTCAGAGGCACACTCGTCTACCGACCCCCCTGGACCCCGCCCCCAGTTCAGAGACTCCATCGCCGACTTGATCAGCACACAGGCCCTGACCTCCACTGACTGCATCCTCCTCGGAGACCTGAACTTTCACCTTGAGAACAACAGCGACAACAACTCCACAACCCTGATCGATAACCTCGCCAACCTAGGACTGAAGCAACTCATCACAACGCCCACCCACTCCGCCGGCCCCACGCTCGATCCCGTCTTCTCCTCAAGCCCGCACATCTTCGTCAGACACACCATCAACTCCTCTGGACCGACCACCGCTGCATCCACTATTCCTTCCAGAAACCCAGCACACCCAACAGATCCCTCGCCGCTGCTGGAGCAAAATCACCGAAGACCAACTACATGCAAACCTCGCTCTCAGCCCACCCTCCGAACTCCCCAACACCAATGACGCTGCCCACAGCCTCAGACGCTGGATCGAGGACTGCGCCAACACCCTTGCCCCGGTGAAGAAACCCCCCACAGAGACATTATCAAGAGGGCCAGCTGGTTCACCCCAGAACTCCTAGCCTCCAAGCAAGCCTGCCAGAAACTGGAGAAGAAATGGCACAGTGAACAAACCACAGACAGCCACGCAGCAAACAAGGACGCCATCTGTAACCACCACCAACTAATCAGGGCAGCCAAGAGGACCTCCTTTAAAGACCGCCTCGACAACAACGCACACAATAGCAAGGAGCTCTTCAACATCATGAAGGAACTCTCCAACCCCAGCTCCAACACCAACGACATCCTGCCGTCGCAAGCCCTGCGCGACTCCCTCGCCACCTTCTTCCGCCGCCAGATAGCAGACATCCACGACAGCTTCAACACACAGACAGCCCCAGCAGACAGCAACACAACAGACCCTCCGCACACCATCGACCACGACCCCCTCCTGGCCTGGGCCAGCATGAGCATCGATGACACCATCAAGACCATGTGCACAATCCACTCCAGCTCTCGGTCAGACCCATTCCCGCACCACGACTTCAACAGAGCAAGCAGCTCCATCGCACCCCACCTGCACAACGTCATCAATCTCTCCCTCGAGACCGCGACCTTCTCAGAGATCTGGAAACACGCCGAGATCAACGCCCTACTCAAAAAACCTAAGGCAGACCAAAGAGACCTCAAGAACTTCCGGCCCGTCTCTCTGCTCCCCTTCCCGGCCAAGGTCATCGAGAAAACTGTCAACAGACAGATAACCCAATACCTTGAAGAAAACAGAATCCTGGACCCTTCCCAGTCAGGGTTAAGCAGCAACCACAGCACAGAGACTGCCCTCATCGCCACCACCGATCACCGTCTGCCACCGCACACTACGAGCATGCCTCCACGCCACAGGGATCCGAGACAAGGCTCAGGATTGGACCACCTCCTTCCTCTCCGGCAGAAACCAGAGTGTCCGCCTCTCCCATTCCGTTCCAAAGCCTCAGAGATCATCTGTGGCGTACCCCAGGGATCCTCCCTCAGCCCGACGCTGTTCAACATTTACATGGCCCCGCTCACACACGTAGCCCGACAGCACGACCTCAACATAATCTACTTTGCCGACGACATTCAGCTGATCCTCTCCCTCACCAAGGACCCCATCACCGCCAAAGCCAACCTCCATGAAGGAATGAAGGCCGTCACCGACTGAATGAAGACCAGCTGTCTGAAGCTGAACTCGGATAAGACGGAGGTCCTCATCCTCGGCTCCAACCCTTCAGCCTGGGACGACCCCTGGTGGCCGACAGCACTGGGAGCAGCCCGACTCCCACCGACCAGGCACGCAACCTGGGAATCATCCTCGACTCAACGCTCTCAATGACCAAGCAAGTCAACGCCGTCTCCTTCTCCCTCCTGCTTCAACACCCTCCACATGCTCCGCAAGATCTACAGATGGATCTCGACAGATACAAGAAAGATAGTCACCCAGGCCCTCATCAGCAGCAGACTCGACTACGGAAACGCCCTCTATGCCGGAGCCCCGACCAAGCTCATCAAACGACTACAACACATCCAAAATGCCTCAGCACGCCTGATCCTTGACGTACCATGCCACAGCCACATCACCCCACCTGAGAAACCTGCACTGGCTCCCCGTCAACAAGAGGATATCCTTCAAGCTCCTCACCCACGCACACAAATCACTCCATAAGACCGGGCCAGCCTACCTCAACAAACGGCTCTCCTTCTACAGCCCCAACCACCAGCTACGTTCTGCCGACATCTCACTCGCCACCGTCCCGGGCATCCGAAGAACAACCACTGGTGGGAGATCCTTCTCCCACCTCACCGCCAAGACATAGAACACCCTCCCACTGAGCCTACGACAGACCCAAGACCTGCTGACCTTCAGGAGGATACTCAAGACCTGGCTGTTCGATCAGTAGCGCCCCCCCCAGTGCCTTGAGACCCTTGTGGGTATGTAGTACGCTTTACAAATGATTGATTGATTGATTTATTAGAGGTGAACGCTGGACCCTTGTCTCAATGAAAGGTACCACATGCAAACATTCCCACAAAGACACGCAAAGCCCTTATGACAGTTCGGGAATTGGCAATCCTTTGGGGCCACACCCACACAAAGCGCGTGCAAGAATTAACTGCAACTAAGATGTACTTATACGCAGTATCAGACAAGAAAGGACCGCCGTGATCTAAATAAACACAACCCAGTGGTTTATTAGATATATACAACTGTATTTCGGGCAGGCGCACAGCAGTTGAAGGTTTAATCAGCTGGCAAATGTCACAATGAAGGACATAATCATGTGTTTGTTTGTATAATCCGCACCACCAGTAATGCTGTTGTAAAAGTGATACAGTCGCAGAGACGCCGGCATGAGAGGATGCCATACCCTCGTGAGCAGCTGTAATCAGTGTGGACCTACGGTCCGTGTTGGGAATCAATATGTCACCAATGTCGTTAATTCTCACATAGGGAACTTTATCAGGACTTAAGTGATAAGAGTACTTTGAAGGGAAACCTCTAGGTTAATTACTTCTCTTCTCTGTTGGGGCAATAGCTGCCAAGATGTCATCATCAATCTTACTTTTGGAACGTGTAACTGCTGCAACCAAATATGTCGCTAATGCTGTCTTTGCCGCTTCATCAGCAAGAATATTGCTACCAGCGTGAACTCCAACACGCTGGTGACCAAGTTTATGAATCACAAACACAAGTGGCAGCCATTCTTTAAGCTCAGCCACTCAAACCCAGATCATTTTGTGTTTTATTGTGCTACGTTTGGAATCACGATAGTCATTTTGGGCCCGATTCACAGAACTAGCTTAAGACAAAATCCTAAACTTACTACCATTTTGTTATTCACAGTAAGAACTTCCTCATTTTGGTATTCACTGAAGGCACTTACTCATTTCGGTATTCACAGTAGTTAGGAGTCCTAACTTTAGGAATCCTAAATGCCTTCTGTCGCCAGTAGGTAGATATATTTAGGACCTAGTTTCCATAGGAAATCTGCAACATTCTATTTGGAATAACTTTGGCGCCGGTGGAAGAATACACACATAATTCTCCAAGAATAAGGCCTGCTCTGCTCCGCTCCTTCCCTGAAAGTTTGGGAGTGATTCGTCAAGTGGGGGCCGAGAAAAAAGGGGGGTCCCAAAACATGTTTTTCCCATGCATTTTTCCATAGGACATTTAGCCAGGGCTACAGCTCGAACGGCTGAACGGAATTACACCAAATTTGGCAAAAAGGTAGAGTTCAGTTCACAGATTGTGCTTTTTGTTAAATGGTGTAAATCCGTTCAGTAGTTCCTGAGAAAATCGAAAGTAAAATCACAGTGATATCTAGAGATGAAATAACGTACTCTATACTGTACTCTGTACTGTACTCTTTACCTTCCTGAGCAGGAGCTGCATGCTGCTTGGATGTCAATTGTCTGTCAACACTCCAAACCAGGAAGTGTTGGCAGCCATCTTGTGCCTCAGTAGAACCGAGGCACAAGAAAGCAGTGAAACAAACGTGCAAAACACGCAAAGGGTATATATTACCTACTGGCGGTCGCCAGTAGGTAGATCTAGTTAGGACCTAGTTTCCATAGGAAATCCGCAACATTCTATTTGGAATAACTTTGACACCGGTGGACGAATACACGCAAAATTCTCCAAGAAAATGGCCTGCTCTGCTCCGCTCCGTCCCTGAAAGTTTGGGGGTGATTCGTCAAGTGGGGGCAGAAAAAAAGGGGGGTCCAAAATGTGTTTTCCCCATTCAATTTTCCATAGGACATTTAGCCAGGGCTACAGCCTGAACGGCTGAACTGAATTACACCAAATTTGGCAAAAAGGCAGTGTTTGGTTCACAGATTGTGCTTTTTGTTAAATGGTGGAAATACGTTCAGGATTTCCTGAGAAAATCAAAAGTAAAATCATAGTAATATCTAGAAACAAAGTACTGTAGTTTGTACTGTACTCTGTACTGTACTCCGTACCTTCCCGCGCACGAGCTGCATGCTGATTGGATGTCAACTGTCTGTCAACATTTCAAACCAGGAAGTGTTGGCAGCAGTGAAACAAACGTGCAAAACACGCAAAGGGTATATATTACCTACAGGTAGATATAGTTAGGACCTAGTTTCCATAGGAAATCCGCAACATTCTATTTGGAATAACTTTGGAGCCGGTAGACGAATACACACAAAATTCTCCAAGAAAATGGCCTGCTCCACTCCTTCTCTGAAAGATTGGAGGTGATTAGTCGAGTGGGGGCAGAGAAAAAAGGGGGGTCCCAAACCGTGTTTTCCCCATGCAATTTTCAATAGGACCTTTAGCCAGGGCTACAGCCCGAACGGCTGAACGGAATTACACCAAATTTGGCAAAAAGGTAGAGTGTGGCTTGCAGATTGTGCTTTTTGTTAAATGGTGTAAATCCGTTCAGTAGTTCCTGAGAAAATCAAAAGTAAAAGCATAGTGATCTCTAGAGACGAAGTACCGTACTCTGTACTGTACTCTGTACCTTCCCGAACACGAGCTGCATGCTGATTGGATGTCAACTGTCTGTCAATACTCCAAACCAGGAAGTGTTGGCAGCCATCTTGTGCCTCGGTAGAACCGAGGCACAAGAAAGCAGTGAAACAAACATGCAAAGGATATATATTACCTACTGGCGGTCGCCAGTAGGTAGATATAGTTAGGACATAGTTTCCATAGTAAATCCGCAACATTCTATTTGGAATAACTTTTGCGCCGGTGGACAAATACAATCAAAATTCTCCAAGAAAATGGCCTGCTCCGCTCTTTCCCCGAAAGTTTGGGGGTGATTCGTCAAGTGGGGGCCGAGAAAAAAGGGGGGTCCCAAAACGTGTTTTTCCCATGCAATTTTCCATTGGACCTTTAGCCAGGGCTACAGCCTAAACGACTGAACGGAATTACACCAAATTTGGCAAAAAGGTAGAGTTTGGCTTGCAGATTGTGCTTTTTGTTAAATGGTGTAAATCCGTTCAGTAGTTCCTGAGAAAATCAAAAGTAAAAGCATAGTGATCTCTAGAGACGAAGTACCGTACTCTGTACTGTACTCTGTACCTTCCCGAGCACGAGCTGCATGCTGATTGGATGTCAACTGTCTGTCAATACTCCAAACCAGGAAGTGTTGGCAGCCATCTTGTGCCTCGGTAGAACCGAGGCACAAGAAAGCAGTGAAACAAACATGCAAAGGATATATATTACCTACTGGCGGTCGCCAGTAGGTAGATATAGTTAGGACATAGTTTCCATAGTAAATCCGCAACATTCTATTTGGAATAACTTTTGCGCCGGTGGACAAATACAATCAAAATTCTCCAAGAAAATGGCCTGCTCCGCTCTTTCCCCGAAAGTTTGGGGGTGATTCGTCAAGTGGGGGCCGAGAAAAAAGGGGGGTCCCAAAACGTGTTTTTCCCATGCAATTTTCCATTGGACCTTTAGCCAGGGCTACAGCCCGAACGGCTGAACGGAATTACACCAAATTTGGCAAAAAGGTGGAGTTGGTTTCGCAGATTGTGCTTTTTGTTAAATGGTGTAAATCTGTTCAGTAGTTCCTGAGAAAACCAAAGTAAAATCATAGTGATATCTAGAGATTAAGTACCGTACTCTGTACTGTACTCTGTACCTTCCCGAGCATGAGCTGCATGCTGATTGGATGTCAACTGTCTGTCAACACTCCAAACCAGGAAGTGTTGGCAGCCATCTTGTGCTTCGGTTATAGGAAATCCGCAACATTTTATTTGGAATAACTTTTGCGCCGGCGGACGAATACACGCAAAATTCTCCAAGAAAATGGCCTGCCCCGCACTTTCCCTGAAAGTTTGGGGGTGATTCGTCAAGTCGGGGCCGAGAAAAAAGGGGGGTCCCAAAACATGTTTTCCCCATGCAATTTTCCATAGGACATTTAGCCAGGGCTACAGCCCAAACGACTGAACGGAATTACACCAAATTTGGCAAAAAGGTAGAGTTCGGTTCGCAGATTGTGCCTTTTTTAAATGGTGTAAATCCGTTCGGTAGTTCCTGAGAAAATCAAAAGTAAATTCATAATGATATCTAGAGACAAAGTACCGTACTCTGTACTGTACGCTGTACCTTCTCAAGCACGAGCTGCATGCTGATTGGATGTCAACTGTCTGTCAACACTCCAAACCAGGAAGTGTTGGCAGCCATCTTGTGCCTCGGTAGAACCGAGGCACAAGAAAGCAGTGAAACAAATGTGCAAAACACGCAAAGGGGGCAGGGTAGAAACACCCTGACCCCCTAGACCCCCTAGACTCCCCCAAGGCCAAAAAAGATTGTTTTTTAAAAAAAAATCGCGGGATCACCATTCAGATTGAGTCGTTATTGCAGACAATGCAGTGTTGATGGCAACAGATATACTGAATACTTTTGATGTGGCTATGTGAGTGCACTGGAACTGATGGAGCGTTTATGATATAACCTTTTTGTGCATTATTTCAGATCTGAAAAGTAATTCTAATCGTAGTTACAGTAACTTGAATTTCCTTGCATAGGCTAACATTGACTGGTTTCACTTGGAAATTTTTCTAAGTGTGGAGTTTTGGAACTTTAAAAAATTCCTCTAAAATCAGCAAACTATGAATTCCGATTTACTCACCTGTTATAAACCTCAGTGCTGCATCTTTGAGCCCAGTACTGATCCTGAAAAGTAATTCTAACCATACTTACCAGTAACTTGAATTTCCTTCCATAGGAATCCATTGTCTGGTTTTCACCAGAAAAGTTTCTGTGTCTATTTTCACAAACTAAAAATATTCCTAAAAAACTTGCCTGTATGACTTAAACACATTCTTTCAACTGTTTACATGAGATGCACCAGTGCTGGAATCAGAATCCAGCACTTAGTAAGAAAAAGTAATGATTAAGCATAAGCGGATTTTGCGAATTGGCAATCCGCGAACTTGCGTATTTACGGATTCGCAATCCGCAAAATCCGCCAACTCTCGCGAATTTGCTGATTTTTTTTGTGTTCGCAAGGGTTTTGCCAGTTTGCGAGGTTTGTGTACCAGTTCGCAATTGCGAACTTACTTGTCGGCTCGCAACTGCCGCGACTATGTTGTTTCTACGTCTGGTTCATCATCACAGGTTCACAGGACCCTCTGTTTCACCACTGCCACCCTCTGGTACACCCAGGCCACCCTCTGGTACATCACTGCCACCCTCTGGTTGGTTTATCACTGTAGATTATGGGGGTGAAAAAAAGCAAGCACACCTGCCCTGCTTCAACTGACATGAATTAATTTTGGGGTTGATTAATGTGTCACTGAATTTAAACTTCCGGTCTGGCTGGCACCTGCTTCCTTATCTGTAATTTGCTTTCTATTGCAGTGCAAAATTTTTTTCACAGGACCTTTGTGGCCTACTTGTAGCTATTCTATGAGCCTGCTGTGAGGGTCAGAGCAGGGTCATAGAATAGTTGCAAATAGGCAACTGAACTCTGAAGGGGCCCCTCAGGAAGCACTAGAGTGAATGGTTACTAATGTTAAGATTGAACTTTTGCACATGCTGAGTGCTTTCAGTTTTGCAAAAATCGTTTTTCTGCAATTTCGCGCCATTCGCGGGGCGCGAATTCGTGCGAGATCGATTTCGGAAGCCGCGAATTCGTGCGAATACACGATTCGTTTTGTTTGCGGCGTGTTTGTTTGCGTGATTTTATGCGTGTTCGCAAGCCGCTTGTAGCGCAACGTTTGCGAAGTTACCCTAGCGGTCGTACATGGGCGCGGCCATCTTGTTTGCGTGACGTATTTCCGTTTCCGGGCGCTATGTGTAATCTCGCAAAGTGTGCGGCTTGCTAGTACAATTTCGCGTGTGATCGCGAGGAAAATCTCGCGCGAACGTACCCACGCGGTCGTGAACAGGCGCGGCCATCTTGTTTCTCATTCTTTGCTATGGTTCTGGGCATGCTTTCTGTATCCTCTCTGAATCTCTGCCATCCTTTGCTTGTTTGAAGTTTTTTTTAATCTATTTTACTTATTAGCTATCCCTCTATTTTTCTAGCTCTATATTTTTGTGTTTTCTGCTACTTTTGGTTAATTTTAAACTACTTTTTTAAACTCTTTTCTTTTCTTCTTCCCTATTCTATTTCTTCTTCATTATTTAGCTTCCTTTCTGCCCAGACCATGGTAAAGGGAGCCGGGAAGCATCCTGAGAAGGGGAAGGGTCCCGCACCCCGTGCCCGGCTCCCCTGCGGGCGTTTGAGGTGGGAGAATGTCACAGCCCGGGAGATCCTTAGCGCGGAGGAGGTGGCCGCACTAGTTTTTTATGTTCAGCGTCGCCTCCCCAGGACCATAATGGCAGGCGGCAGGATCGCTAGCGGGTACGGGATCCGGGAGCGCCGGAAGCGGTGGGAGAAGGTGTGCCGGGCCATGTACCAACTCTCTCGGGTCCGGCGCACCTACAACCAGGTCACCTACCGTTGGACGGATATCCTGGACTGGGAATGCGATCTGCTCGACCTGCTCGGCCTTGAGATCCCCGGGCTTGGTGAGTAGTAGTAGATATTTCTTTACTACTCTGTTTTCTCCTGCTCTGTGTGTTATTATCTTGCAAATTTTTGTTTTTTTACCAAGAGCAATAATGCTGCTGATTACATTGTAGGTAAATTATATTTCAAAATCTTCTGTGCATTTCAGGTGCACTGCTCTCCTTCTGAGTAGCGCTGCTACTATGCTTATTTGTTTTCGATTTTGTGTTCATTTCATTGGCCTGTGAAATTATGCATGAGTGTAGTTTAAAGAACTGCGTAATGCTAGACACTAAGGGTCAGATTTTTAATTACCGGCGCATCCCTGCAAAGTAGCAGGGATGCGCCAGTAAGTGTGCGCCACGCCACCACCACCCATGGTGTGCCGTATTTACAATGCGGCGCACCATGTGCCCAAAACGTCACCGAAGCGTTACGCTTCTGTGCCGTAAAGGCGGCGCATTGCTGGAGTTGCGTCGCAACGATGGTGCAGCTCCAGCAATGCTCTGGGGTGCCCTATCTCCCCAATGCTGCGTCAAGCCGTACGTCTGCTTCAAGCAGGCGCAGGGTTTGAGTCACGCATCATTGTCCTCAAAGTGACTGATTGAAATCTTGTAGATGTCCCTCAGCCACTTTTAGGATGCGTTCCTGCGCAGGAACGCCCTCCCTTGCGCCGGAACGCCCCCTGATGGCGCAGGGCTTTACAACGTGATGCATCTCCCATATACGTCACGTTGTTAATATACGCCGCACCATGGCGCCTCTTTTGTTCTGCCGCTGCGTCACAAAAGTCACGCAACAATGGAGCAAAAGAGCCGCAAGGGGCTTCAAAATCAGCCCCTACAGACTCAAGTCCAGTCCTTCCTTTGTACACATGGCGATAGGAAGAAATAGTGGTCGTGGATTGATAGTTTGAGTATTTTAATGACTGGTTAATGTAGTAGGAAACTTTTTAGTGTTGTCGCTGATCTGCAATCACGATGGACTTTGTCTGTCACTTCGCGTGCTGCGGACTGCTGCCTGCCAGTCCTAGGCGAACCTTTTTAGTAGTTTGTTTAGTGAGTTACATAAGAACTTTCCAAGTCGACGGTCCGCAAATCAAGCAATACTAATAACGTAGTAGACCACATGAGATCGGTCAATATATCCTGTGGAATAGTTGTCTATTTGCTATTTCGCCAAAATATTTTGTTATTGTTCTTTTAAAATGTTTGATTAGGTTGACAAATATCATCCATGTTTTCTGGTCTTTCTTTCTTTCATGTTGTACATCAGCTCCCCCCAGGGGCAAGAGGGCATTGGAGGAGGCTGCTGCTGCTGCTGAACAGGATCGGTCAGGCGAGGGCTCCTTTGCTGGCCCCGGTAAGTTTTAATTTTAATATAGAGTACCTATTTTTTCCTAGCGTTCCTCATTCGATTTTTTCTAAATCGTCTTTGAACTTCTTGTAGACTGTATCTAAATTCTTATCCTGCCTCGACTATGACTCCCTGTGGTATTACTAGATTATTCCTATTAGTCTGTCTGTGTAGCTAACTAAGATTGCACATTTGGCAATTCTATTGGACACCCATTCTAGTCAGCAATATCTCGATGCACTGAGTGCAGTCCTCTGGGATTGTCCATAATGTCTTTTCAAGTCTTCTAAATGTTTATGCTTTGACAATTGCCAACAATAAAAAGGTGAATGACCACCAAGAAAGAATAAGATACTACTTTACTTTTGGTTTGGATAGGTGGACAATCCATTCTACTACTGTTGCAACTGTTGCAGGGACAAATCTGCACAAACAGAACTATGGACACTAAATAATGCATTGCTCAGCTTATCAATTATAATAGGCGCTGTTAGACTTTCCACATACCTCAGTGATAACAGACTTTGTAGTTGAACCCCCAATCTCCTTACTGACTAGATAGTGTGGCAGAGTCATTTAGCTCCCAAAGTCACTGATGATTGATCCCCAATGATGATTATCCAACGCAGGACAAGAGTACGGAGTCAGAGTCAAGAAGTGTCAGAGGCACGGACTCATGCTTGCAAAAATTGCAAAACCTTTAGCTCAGCCACTCTAGTCTGGAGGACCAAAAACCACAGAGTCTATTTAAGTTTAAAAGCTTTATTAAAAGTAAACACATTTAATAAAATCAAGTTTGTCATAAAACTAAACGTTTAACTGAAAATGGAAAAGTGCTTAGTGCTGACGATTAATTGAACACATTTCTTGTGGTCGAGCCGAGCTCTCACCTGGTTTGAACTTGATCTTGCTCGTGTTCTTAGAAGTCAAGCTTCTGTCTGTTAGGAGAAAAAGTGGTGCGTGTTAAAAATAAAAAACAAGCATTCATCAGTTGTGCCAAAAAGTGCAGCAAGACAACAGCCTTCCCTGGAAAAAGGGACATTTTTACTTTAGAGTAGGCAGTCACAAATTATTACATTGTTTTCTGTTTTTTTTCACATTTCTTTATTCCTAGACCAAATATTATATAGTAGTGAGCGGTGTATTCTAACATTCTTAAATGTACTTTGTAGGTGGAACATCTGGTGGTGGGGCCAGCGCGGAGGTGGTGGTGCTGGATGAGGAGAACACGTCTGGGGAGGAGGCGGTGCAAGTGCCGGACGACACCAATGTGCCTGTGAGGGTTCACACGGTGGTGGCGGGCAGAGGTAAGCTATATATTCCTTACTTATTGAGATTGAAGACTGCAGAGTGTGCTTTCTGCACGGGTGTATTATAAATCAACCAGGTAGTAGCCTCCTCTAAATGTACTTCGACTTAGCTGTGAAGTTTTTGGCGAGAAGAATCCCAATCAGATCTGAGATGAACTTGATGGATGGGATGAACGAAGAGCGAAAGAAGGGTGTAAGTAAGTGTGGAAGGACGAGAAATGTATTGATGACTGGCAAAGAAGAATGATATGTGTTTGCTTGGTCCCCGAGGTGGCTGGGAAGGAAAGAATATGGTATGGTGCATGGCTGGGTGAATGATGAAGCAAGGATGGGTGGAAGGAGAACAGCCTGGGTGGGTAAAACAGAAACTGTATGTGTGCATATACTTTGAATGGATGGATGCCTGGATCATGGTACTATCTGACTCTTAGATAGCATATGTGTATCTAGAGAGAGTAGATGGTCACTGGATGAACTAAGTGTTACTTTGAAGAGCATGTAACACCGCACCCGCACGTCCGTTCCAGTGTAGGAAAGGCAAGGAAAAGAAGTTGTAATTTTGTCCAAATACTACCATGAATAGTAGCAGTAGTTTGTATTGCAACTGCAAGCACAGCATATATCCGGTTATTACGGTGGACACTCACTACCTCTCTTAATAAGTTTAGTTTAGTAGTAGTACGTCATTCATGTGTGGGTGTATCACTGTTCACTCAATAAAAAGCAAAGCACATAAAGTCATCCCATATGTAATCAAATACATCCCATGTGAAGTGATAGATAATCAGATTATTTAGCTTCTTCATTTTCCTTTTCTAGTACTCATTTGCACTGTAGGGTGAAAGTTAAATTAATTAAGCAGTAGCCCTTTTAACAGAGTATTTGCAGTGCCACCTGTAATAGAAAAGTAAGAGCTTCACCACCTGCATGTACTGGACCGGTACAGTAACGCAAGTTTGTCTCACTCATCATGGTGTGCGTCTGTTTTTCTCGGGTGCAAGTTCACTGCGCTGGAATTATGCCGGCTTGCATAAGATAACGTACCAATTTTCCTAAACAAGAGAGAAGAAGAAGAATAAGACTGGTGTACTGTCATAGTCGACTGTAATGGAAGTCCATAGTGCTCGTAGAATTTGTTCCTTAAACTCCCACTAATGTTAGAGCAAGGATGAAGAAGTGGGAGGTTAGATAGATACTGGCCTCAATAGTTACGTACTGTGCTTTCAAGTTGCTAGTTGTACTGTGACACAACTTTCTGCTCAATCATTTTGTGTTAATCTTAAGGAGCATTGGTTACAGACTATGTCTTTCTTTCTTCATATAGTTGCTCCTTCCAAATCCAAAAAAGCAACAAGGAAGGAGCTGGCTCGAATGGCCCGGCAACGGAGGCTGGATGCCACTGTCACCGAATATCGGCGGCTGCTGGCCCTGGAGGAGGAGGACACGCAGTCTACTGGTACATCCACTGGGACAGCTACATCCTCCTCCGTGTCCCCACGGGCTGCCAGCCAGCGCAGTGCTCCAGCGGTACGGAGCCGGGCTACCAAAGCCAACCACCACCGCCGAGCAGCAAAGACAGCAGCTGCCCCCCACAGGAGTTCCAAGGCACGCCAGCGCCGCTTATGCCTCAGAGTGTCCTACCTGGAGCAGGAGGTCCTAACATATAAGACCTTGGTGGAGGGCCTCCGCTCCGACCATGCCACCCTCCGCAAGGAGTATGATGCCCTGGCCGCTAAAGTGAACAGCATCCTGCCGTAGTGTCCCTTGCCCCTTTTTTAGAGACTTTTGGGGGGTGGGAATTAGGACTTGGGTTGTTTTTGGGACTTTTGAAGGACAATCGTTGGGGTTAGGGAGGGTCTTGCGGGAGATTATTTTGTTAGGGCTACACAAATATACTTTTTGAAACTTTATCTGAGCATACCTGTTTTTTACTGCTTTTGAGTCTGGTGGGTGGGGTTTAACAGTAAGTTTGTTGTCCTGAAACTTAAGTCTGCGTCATTTTCTTCCTTTAAGTGTAAATGGCTAAATATTTTTGTATTTGTATTTGTATTTGTATGTCGATTTGTAGAGCGCGATTGCTTCCCGGGGGCGTCCAAGCGCTAAGAAACCAACAGAACAAGAGGAGGTAGCCCGGTGTTATTGGGCAGCAATGAAGAGGAATGTTTTTAGCTGTTTTCTGAATGAGGTGAGATTGGAGTTTTTCCTTAAGGGGAGGGGTAGGGTGTTCCATAGCCTGGAAGCGTTGTAGGTGAAAGTCCTTTCGCCAGTTCTGGACTTTTTTATTTTGGGAATTGTGGCCGTGAAGGTCTGGTTGGAGCGCAAACTCCTAGTGGGAAGGTAGTGTGACACTAGGTTGCGAGTGATGAGAGGGACAGTTTTCCAGAACGCCTCGTGCGCAATGCATAAGGCTTTGAATTGTATTCTTTGGGGAGTGGGTAGCCAATGCAGTTTTTTCAGTCCATTTTTGACTGATTGACGTCGAGGGATCTGTAGCAAAGTGCGCGCGGCACAGTTCTGCACCGTCTGTAATCTCCGTATCGTGTACTCAGGGGCGGCGAGGTAAAGGGCGTTTTTATAATCCAGTCGTGACTGGATAAGGCCCTGAATGGCTACTTGTTTTGCCTCCATCGGTAGAAGATGGAGTACCTTCCTTAGCACTCTGAGGAGGCCGAAGCAGGTGGCTGCCAGTTTGGTAGATTGGGTGCCGAAGGACAGAGATCTGTCTAGCCACACCCCAAGGCTCTTGATGCTGTCCTTTGGGGCCGGAGGGGTGCCCAGGCAGGGTGGCCATAGAGTGCTGAGGGAGTTAGGGTTGGCAGGGCCCAGGAGCATAAGCTCTGTCTTGTCTCCATTCATTTTTAATGAGGAGGAGGACATCCAGTCCTTGACTTCCTCTAGGCATTTCCTCAGCCCTCCTTTTGAGGTCTGGTTAACTTCCTGTGCCAGTGAGACCACTAGCTGAGTGTCGTCAGCATATGAAATGATCTTAATTCCATACTGACGAACAACTTCAGCCAGTGGCCTCATATATATGTTGAAGAGCGCCGGGCTCAATGAGGAGCCCTGCGGGACTCCACATTTTAATGGTCTGCTGGTAGAAGAGGAAGTTCCATCAAATACCCGAAAGGATCTGTCCTGGAAGAAGGATTCAAACCAAGACAAGGCTTTGTCCTTTATGCCGATGTTTGCCATGCGGTCCAGCAGGGTGTCATGGCTGACCGTGTCGAAAGCTGCGCTTAAATCAAGGAGGATCACTGCCACTGATCCTCCCTGGTCCAAGATGTTTCTGGATTCCTCGGTGACCATGAGGAGCGCAGTTTCGGTGCCATGTCTTGGTCTGAAGCCCGTTTGAGTAGGATCAAGAAGCTGGTGGTTTTCGAGATATTTGGTCAACTGGCTGTTGATGTGTCTCTCTAAGATTTTACCAAGCCAGGGAAGGAGAGAGATTGGCCGGTAGTTACTGAGGTTCGAGGGATCCAGAGTGGGCTTTTTTAATAGTGCTCGTACCATGGCTTGTTTCCATTGTGGCGGAACTACGCCAGTAATAATGGAGGAGTTAAGGAGGTCCATGATGACGGGCAGGGTGATAGCCGAGGCTGACATAATGATGTCTGGTGGGGCTGGGTCCCCTGGTGACCCGGATTTGACTTTTTTTGCCAAGGACTCAAGAGTCGAGAGGTTAAGAAGAGCAAAGTGGTCCAAAGTGGGGGAGGAGTTCAGGTCAGAATGGCTTGCGATGAAGGTGATGCTGGGAGGAGTAGGGAAAGATTCATAAATGGTAGTAATTTTATGCAGGAAAAAATCTGCCATGTTGTTGCAGTGTTCTGCGGTCTTAGTCTCATCTAAACTTGGTGGTAATTTGGTGAGGCTTTTCACGATGCAGAAAATTTCCCTGGGTTTAGATTTCGCCAGGATAATTTCGTTGGCGAAATAGGCTGTTTTACTGGCCTTGATTTGTTCTTTATATATTTTGAGTAGTTTTTGGTATTGGATTTTGTTTTCTGGCAGAGAGTCCAGGCGCCATTTCCTTTCTGCTTGTCTACACTGACGTTTTGTAGTTCTGAGGGATTCAGAGTACCATGGAGCTGATTTGTGACAGCGTTTTGTGGTGGTTTTCCGTTTAGGTAGGGAAAGGTCGAGTGACTTGGTAATCCATTCCTCATAAGAAAGGTTTGCTAAGCATGGGTCCACATTAGGCGAGGGTGTGTTACTGGACAGTTTTTTGGTCCATGTCTCGATAGGGAGGCGGGACCACGGTCTAGCTACTCTTATAGTGGGTTTGGTGGCTGGGGGTTTGGTGGTGTGCCATAGAAGAGGGACCAGTAGATGGTCAGTCCAGGGGAGAGGGAGGGGTGGACTAGTTGTCAAATTAGTACAATTACTGAAAACTGGGTCAAGCAGGTGTCCTTGATCGTGGGTAGGGGAGCTGACCAGTTGGTGTAATTGTAACGCGGCAAGGTCGTCGGTAAGAAGAGCTGCTGTGTGATCTGGTTTGGAATCGAAGTGAAAGTTAAGGTCACCCAACAATGTGAAATTGGCGGAGCCGCTGACACGGTCTGCCACACTCCGTGCTAGTTGGATGTGGAATTGTTTTGGGGGGCCGGGAAGTCTGTATATGAGGGTGCCTGAGAAGCAGTTGTTCGGCGAGAGCTCCAGACTAAACGCTAGGCTTTCGCAGTCTGGGATGCTTTCTGCAATGATTCTGCAGAGGAACTGCTCTTTGTGAACAATTGCTAATCCTCCTCCTCTGCCCTTTGGGCGGTCTTGGCGGGAGATTTTAAAGCCAGGGGGAATGGCTGTAACCAAGGCTGGGTCCGAATCTAAGATGAGCCAGGTTTCCGTTAGGAAAACGATGTCGGGCTTATGCACCTCCATCAAGAGTGCAAATTCGTTCTTATGCTTGGGCAGAGACCTGCAATTAAGCAGGAACATGCGGTACTCGTGGCACTGGTCCGAGGGTGGGAGGGGCTTGAGGGTGGATTTGCAGAGGTTGCATATGTACGGAAGACATTCAACGTGGTAAGGATGCTGGCTACAGTTCATTTGTAGGAGTCTTAGCTCTAAGAGTTTTTCGGAGCTGTATTGCCTGGGTTTCGTAGTCAGGGGTGTTAGGGGGGTGGCCCTGGGCCCGGACTCGGCGCGGACGAGCGCAGACGAGCTTGCCCTATGCGCGCCTTCGGCGCGCATTCGTCGCGCCCGCTGCGCTCGTCCGCTGCGCCTCCGGCACATGCACATGTTTATAGCAAAGGTGGCAGTGAAGAGGGCGTGGCCTCGAGTGGGCGTGTCCCCGTCCTAGCGTGGGGGATCCAGCTGGTGGGACCGTCGATTTCGACCTACCCAGCGCTCGTTTTTGGGTTCCAATGGGTGCCTGTGCACAGTAATCGTGCAGCAGACAGGAGGGTAAGTTTTTAAAACAGAGTCAAAATTTTAGGATTTACACAATAGAAACAAACAATACAGCGCTCGTTTTTGGGTTCCAATGGGTGCCTGTGCACAGTAATCGTGCATCAACAAAGAAGGGGGAGAAGGAGGTTAAACCAAACCAGGTCGGCCTCCAGTCTATGTACGAAATACAGGGACCTTATGTCAAAGGTCCAGAGACCTGGTGGGTATGCTTATGGTTACTGCTTACTAAGTCAGTGTGTACCATAATTTGTGTGTGAGAAAGAAAAATTTCTTTCTAGAGTCCCCTCACTCACCGGGGTTGCCCCACGGTGACATGCTTCATCATTGGGGCCATCCCAGTTCTCTACGAAAAGGGGCGTGCTGCGACAAGGCGACTACGCTGGAGCACTAGTTTTGTGAGATGACTATGTGTGGTGCAAGTGTGATGATGGTGGAGTGGGTGTGAGATTAAAAATACCGTGCTAGTGGGCCTCAACAATTTATTTCGCTCCTAGTGTGGTAGGAAGGGGTTGTCTACCATTTAACATTTGTTATTCTATCTTTCAGAAAACGCAGTGAAATACAGAACGTATGTACAGCACGCATGTTTATTAATAACAGCGTAGATTGTCACACATATATGTATATATCTCTTTAGCAACACTTTTTTCATTAGAAAATAGGAGTGGCAATACAGGGCTGGACCCTGTATGGTCCTGAAGAAAAGCTTAGGGGAGCTTGAAACATGTTGACCTGAACACTGATCTAGCTCAGTAAAAGTTAGTACACAGTGTTACCCCTTTTTAATTTTTATACCACACTAGGAGCGAAATAAATTGTTGAGGCCCACTAGCACGGTATTTTTAATCTCACACCCACTCCACCATCATCACACTTGCACCACACATAGTCATCTCACAAAACTAGTGCTCCAGCGTAGTCGCCTTGTCGCAGCACGCCCCTTTTCGTAGAGAACTGGGATGGCCCCAATGATGAAGCATGTCACCGTGGGGCAACCCCGGTGAGTGAGGGGACTCTAGAAAGAAATTTTTCTTTCTCACACACAAATTATGGTACACACTGACTTAGTAAGCAGTAACCATAAGCATACCCACCAGGTCTCTGGACCTTTGACATAAGGTCCCTGTATTTCGTACACAGTAATCGTGCAGCAGACAGGAGGGCAAGTTTTAAAAACAGAGTCAAAATTTTAGGATTCACACAATAAAAACAAACAATACACTGCTGCTCCCGGCTGTGCCTCAGGAGCTGACTGGCTATCAAGGCGCCTGTGGTAGAGCGCGCTATTTAACTAATTTAATTTATTTTCAACACTAAGTGCCTCTCACAGAGTAAGTGAATTCAAGAGTCCTAGCACTTTAGTAGTACTACCGTCAATCTCTCGTCTCTCCTAATACTCCATTATACTACCTCCCACCAAACGCTTATCTTACCTGTAATTTGTGTTTCAAAGTTGGGCTAGGCCCAGGGCTGGCTCCACGGGAAATGGCGATTAAGGTTGGCAATCCTGGGCGGATGAAATGTCCTCATTGCGGTGGTACTAGTGGTGTGACACAGTGGCAGTTGCATGCCTATGGAAAAAAAGAAAATGAAACCTGCTTTGTCCTTACTGGAGCATTACAACGGTACGATAGAGAATATAGCAGGTGACAGTACACTACAACAGTGCCACAATGTAGCCTAACAAATGGTAAAGTATTGAAAGTATAACTAGTACTTGCGTTGAATTTCTTTGACATTGCCTACTAATACAATAAATAGTACTGAAGCTGAGTAAGTCTAGAATATATCCTCTGATTCCTTCACCAGCCTGTTGCTATGACCTTATCCTCCCCAGCAAGTGTGTGGAATTATTGCTGTCATTTAGTCACACATCAATCAAAACCACACAGCCCGGGGGAAGAGTGTTAGGGTTTGGAAAATGGATGGGAATGGGTTTTTTTTTTTGGGTAAGTTTTGTTGAGAGAAGAAAAAAAAAGCACAGCATGGACAAACAATAACTGAAGATAAAGAAATCTTTGGGTACAAAGCTAACCATAAATCTTTTAAGTGACATAAAGGAAGTGCATGCACGACTGCATGCATGGTTACTAAAAAGTAAGTACTATTTTCGACAACCGTGAATGACAGAATGCGACAGTACAGGGCTGCAGCGTTTTCACTTGCCTATCTCTGCACTCAGAAAAACACTTCTTACATTAAATTAGGTTTAAAAAATAGCAGAAGTAAAACCTATAGAATGGCTGTAGGGATGAATTTAGAAGCAGAGAATGGAGATCCAAAAAATGCAGAGTCACACTCATAGAAGTTCACAGCAATAACATTACTTTAAAGATAATTAGAAAAGAACGGACACTGTATCTGCATGTTGTTGTAGTTGTCCTGTTGAATTTGGTAAGTTGCATGCATCAAACCATTCCTCTTATTAGCGGGACTCCTCCATTCCAGCTGACGCTCCGTCCATCAATGTTGGTGACCAGAAGACACCCTGTCCACTGCCTGCCTGGCGGATGCTGAATTGCGGCTTGCTAATGTGAAGCCTGACATCATCCTTTTTTTCCCATTGCACAGACTGAAACCCGGCCTGTAATTATTGATGGAAAAACAGGAAGTGATATTAGAACACCACTGACAAATAAATATAAGGTATGTAAGCTGTGTAGTGCAAAAAGTCACACTTTGAGTTTCCTTATAGACAGTACAATATTTTTGAAAGTGCGTACTCTGTCTGAGTCTCCTTTTGAAGGATAAATAAGTATGGGCAAATTAATTTAGCGGATCTTTCCCCTCAAGCTAGGTGTACTGTAAACTGTGTTTTAGAACAAAATTAGACCTTCCCAGCAGTGCTCCCACCCAGACCCTTACTAAAGCCAGTCGCAAAAATGTAGAAGACCCCCAATCAGATCTCAAAAAACGAGGCCTAGTAGAAAACTGGTGACAAAACGTACTTTGAAAGTAAAAGTAGGCCCAAATCCCCCCTTACCCACCGTGGATTGTATTCAAAGCACTTACAAGCAAGCAAAAGTATCCATACCCAGCATTGCTCCAAGACTCGCAAACCCCCCTACAAACAGCCCCCCACCCAAACACATGCAGTACAAATACTGCTAACCCTAACGAGACCTAAGTTAAGAATAGTGGCAAACGCTTTCTTTAACTATGCCAAATCCCCCTTTTCCCACCATGGATTTTCTTCAAATCACTTGCAACCAAAATTACACATTCACACGAGTGCTCTAAGACCCCAGAACTCAGTTGCAAAAATCAAGAACACCCCGAAACACATGCAATCCTGCTGCTAGGGCTAACCCTAACGAACCCTAAGTTACAAAAAGTGCCAAAAGTCTTTTCCGCATGGATTTTGTCCAAACCAGTTTTATCCGGTATTAGACCTTCCCAGCAATGCCCCAAGACCCGCCAACCCACCCGCAAAAAAGCACAACACCCCCAAACAGCCAAAAAGCCAAAATGGAAAATCTCATATTACTTACACAATATTTTTCGGCCTTCTGTCCAACCGCGCTGTGCAGCTAGGTCATAACTCCTGTTTTCCACCATGGATTTCCTGAAAAGCAAATGCAATCAAGACTAGACTGTGCCAGCAGTGCTCCCAGACCCCAAAACCCACCCACAAACACCCGGAACCCCCCCAAAGAGCACCTCAAAGACAAGCAAGTCAGCAGAAACACAAAAATACATTTTGTCTCCGGTTTGGTCCAAACCAGTTTTATCCGGTATTAGAGCTTCCCAGCAATGGCCCCAGAGCCGTCAACCCAGGCGAAAACAAGTAGAAGACCCCCAAACAGCCAAAAAGCAAAAGTACAAAAATGGGGACTTAGTCACTTTTGGTGAAATTTCCAAAATCACTCAGCGCGCGCTCTGCAGCTAGGCCCTAACTCCCCTCTGCCTCCATGGATTTCCTTCAAACCTCTTGCTATCAAAACTATCCATACCCAGCAGTGCTCCCAGACCCCGAAACCCACCCACAAACACCAGGAAGCCCCCCAAACAGGCCCCCGAAAACGCTACATTGAGCGAAATGTCAGAAAATGCAAAAACTTTTTCCTCATGGATTTTGTCCAAACCAGTTTTATCCGGTATTAGAGATTCCCAGCAATGGCCCCAGAGCCGCCAACCCAGGCGGAAACAAGTAGAAGCCCCCCAAACAGGCAAAAAGCAAATATACAAAAGTGGGGACAAACATTTTCAGGAAAATTTCCAAAATCACTCAGCGCGCGCTCTGCAGCTAGGCCCTAACTCCCCTCTGCCTCCATGGATTTCCTTCAAACCTCTTGCTATCAAAACTATCCATACCCAGCAGTGCTCCCAGACCCCGAAACCCACCCACAAACACCAGGAAGTTCCCAAACAGGCCCCCGAAAACGCTACTTTGAGCGAAATGTCAGAAAATGCTAAAACTTTTTCCTCATGGATTTTGTCCAAACCAGTTTTATCCGGTATTAGAGATTCCCAGCAATGGCCCCAGAGCCGTCAACCCAGGCGGAAACAAGTAGAAGCCCCCCAAACAGGCAAAAAGCAAATATACAAAAGTGGGGACAAACATTTTCAGGAAAATTTCCAAAATCACTCAGCGCGCGCTCTGCAGCTGGGCCCTAACTCCCCTCTGCCTCCATGGATTTCCTTCAAACCTCTTGCTATCAAAACTATCCATACCCAGCAGTGCTCCCAGACCCCGAAACTCACCCACAAACACCAGGAAGCCCCCCAAACAGGCCCCCGAAAACGCTACATTGAGCGAAATGTCAGAAAAAGCTAACACTTTTTGCTCATGGATTTTGTCCAAACCAGTTTTATCCGGTATTAGAGCTTCCCAGCAATGGCCCCAGAGCCGTCAACCCAGGCGAAAACAAGTAGAAGACCTCCAAACAGCCAAAAAGCAAAAGTACAAAAATGGGGACAGTCATTTTTGGGGAAATGTTCAAAATCACTCCGCGCGCGCTCTGCAGCTAGGCCCTAACTCCCCTCTGCCTCCATGGATTTTCTTCAAACCTCTTGCTATCAAAACTATCCATACCCAGCAGTGCTCCCATACCTCGAAACCCACCCACAAACACCAGGAAGCCCCCCAAACCGGCCCCCAAAAACGCTACATTGAGCGAAATGTCGGAAAAAGCAAAAACTTTTTCCTCATGGATTTTGTCCAAACCAGTTTTATCCGGTATTAGAGATTCCCAGCAATGACCCCAGAGCCGTCAACCCAGGCGGAAACAAGTAGAAGCCCCCCAAACAGGCAAAAAGCAAATATACAAAAGTGGGGACAAACATTTTCAGGAAAATTTCCAAAATCACTCAGCGCGCGCTCTGCAGCTGGGCCCTAACTCCCCTCTGCCTCCATGGATTTCCTTCAAACCTCTTGCTATCAAAACTATCCATACCCAGCAGTGCTCCCAGACCCCGAAACCCACCCACAAACACCAGGAAGCCCCCCAAACCGGCCCCCGAAAACGCTACATTGAGCGAAATGTCGGAAAAAGCAAAAACTTTTTCCTCATGGATTTTGTCCAAACCAGTTTTATCCGGTATTAGAGATTCCCAGCAATGACCCCAGAGCCGTCAACCCAGGCGGAAACAAGTAGAAGACCCCCAAACAGCCAAAAAGCAAAAGTACAAAAATGGGGACAGTCATTTTTGGGGAAATTTTCAAAATCACTCCGCGCGCGCTCTGCAGCTAGGCCCTAACTCCCCTCTGCCTCCATGGATTTTCTTCAAACATCTTGTTATCAAAACTATCCATACCCAGCAGTGCTCCCAGACCCCGAAACCCACCCACAAACACCAGGAAGCCCCCCAAACTGGCCCCCGAAAACGCTACATTGAGCGAAATGTCAGAAAAAGCAAACACTTTTTGCTCATGGATTTTGTCCAAACCAGTTTTATCCGGTATTAGGGCTTCCTAGCAATGGCCCCAGAGCCGTCAACCCAGGCGAAAACAAGTAGAAGACCCCCAAACAGCCAAAAGGCAAAAGTACAAAAATGGGGACTTTGTCATTTTTTGGGAAATTTCCAAAATCACTCCGCGCGCGCTCTGCAGCTAGGCACTAACTCCCCTCTGCCTCCATGGATTTTCTTCAAACCTCTTGCCATCAAAACTATCCATACCCAGCAGTGCTCCCAGACCCCGAAACCCACCCGAAATATCAGAAAATGCAAAAACGCTTTTCCTCATGGATTTTCTCCAAAACACTTTTATCCGGTATTACACCTTCCCAGCAATGCCCCAAGACCCGCCAACCCACCCGCAAAAAAGCACAACACCCCCAAACAGGCAAAAAGCAAAAATGGAAAATCTCCTACTTAGAATATTTTTCGACCTTCTTTCAATTCTGTCCAAACGCGCTGTGCAGCAAGGTCATAACTCTACTTTTCCACCATGGATGTCCTGGAAAACAAATGCAATCAAAATTAGACTGTGCCAGCGTTGCTACCAGACCACAAAACCCACCCACAAACACCAGGAACCCCCCAAACAGGCCACCGAAAACATGATAGTGAGCAAAAAGGCAAAAACTTTTTTTGCTCAGATTGTCTCCAAACCACTTTTATCCGGTATTCGACCTTCCCAGCAATGGCCCCAGAACCGTCAACTCACCCGCAAAGAAGTAGAACACCCCCACAAGTGCAGAGTCTTTCTTCATTGGGCGTAATCCAGCCATCTGCTTTGAGGGAAATAGGAGTCTGGAGGAGGAGGATAGAGGAGCATGTTCTTGTGAACTTGTGAACCTGAGGAATGCAGACTGCGGCACCTTCAAATCAATAAGCAAATAAGTGAAGACAGTTCTGCTGATGGGCTTCTTGTTGTGATTGATTAGGTGATTAAATTTTTTATTTATATTGACTTTGCAAAACAAAGAAAGACATACACACAGAAATAAAAGTGAATAAGGACGAAAAAGAAAGTTATTGATTCATTGGCTCATTTTCAGGGCTCGGTGTCAGGGAAGCAGAGTTCGTCCTCATACTCTGCTAATTCAGGCGGGAGTAGGTCACCTAACAGAGAAGAAATTCCCTCATCTAAGTTGGTGTCCTCCTCGTCTTCTTCCGGCATGTATTCTCGTACTTTGTAATCTGGTGGTATGAGGTGCGGATTCATCTTGATCATTGTTAACCTCTCCACATTTTTTGGCGAGAGGCGGGTCCTTTTGCAAGTTACAATGCCACCAGCAGCACTGAAAACACGTTCAGAAGACACGCTTGCGAGTGGGCAAGACAAGTAATTTTTAGCCAGGTTGGTGATCTCTGGCCACAATTCTCTTTTCCCATGCCTATACGCCAATGGGTCATCATGAATTTAGACCTCTGTTGGGTCATTCAGATAGTCCTGCACCATCGACTCAAGGTTCTGCAGGGTTCCTCCACTTTGCTTACTTTTTGCTGGGATCTTTTCAGAAGCAAACCCAAGCTTAGTTAGCCAATTGTCTTCTTCACACAATGTTACTGTTGTGTCTGGTGCAGATGATCCGGTTGCTGGTGTCTTTAACGGCTGAGAGGTCACTTCTGCCACAGCCACAAGGTGCAGGAGTGGATTCTTTGGGCTCCAGATGGCCTTCTGATGCTGATGTACTGCCTTTTCCTTCAATTTCCTGCCGTTCTCTTTCAAACCTCATGGCTGACAGACCTAGCCAACGTTTGTACTTTGAAACTTCTTCATCACCAAAAGCAAGCAATGTTCTGGCTGCCAGTGCCTTTTTGTAGCGTGGATACAGAATAGTAGCACAAATGTAATGCTGTTCTGTGTTGATATTTTGAAGACGTTCATCGCAAAGTAGGCGCTGTAATAATTTCTCCGACAAAGCAAAAGCTTCTTGCTTTTCTTCATCTTTTTGAAATGTAGACGACACCTCCTTCAGTTCGTGCTCTAGCATGCGCAACAATGGGATAGCTTTTCCCAAACTACAGTCCTCCCTGCTGACTGCATGCGTGAAGACCTCAAAAGGACAAAGCATGTCTGTCAGGCGTTTAACTAGTTCCCATTGCTCCGCATGTAACCTCAGGTCCTTCGCAGCTGTACCCAGTGTAGGGAAATACTGATCGAGTACCATAAACTGCTCATACAGACGCTCACGCATGTAGAAGGTTGAGTTCCAACATGTTGCCACCTCCTGGATGAGTGCTTTCACTGGCAGTCGACGTTCATGTAGCAGGCCCCTCAGATGCTTCCGGGCCTTAAAAGAATGGCTGAAATGTGTGCACATTCTTCGGCAGGTGGTCAGTACCCCGCACACTGGACTTTCTTCACTCAAGAATTTTTTAACAACCAAGTTTATACAGTGTGCCAAACACGGCACTCTGAAATAGTGACCCACATCCATGGCCTTAACTACATTGGCGCCATTATCCGTGGAAACATAACCAATCATGCGTTTTTTGGGGGACAGCCATTTCAAGACCTTTGTGTTAAACTCCTGCAAAATGTTTTGTGCTGTATGACTTGTCTCCATGCCAAACATGGCTAGTGCTGCATGTTTCCGAGCAGCTTTAAAAACGTTGTCCGTGTCAACACCTGCCCTTAGCTTTGCTGTAACTCCTGAAAAAGAGACCCAGTGTCCAGTGATGCACATGTAATCAGTGCCTGCGCCACTGGTCCACATGTCTGTTGTCAGATGTATAGTGTGAACAGCACTCTTCTTCAAAGCTGCCCCAATCGCCTCCAGCACATCTGCATGTAGTGCTGGAACCGCAACTCTGGCAAAATAGTACCGGCTAGGAACCTTCCATTTAAGGCAGAGCGTTGCCACTAATTCAAGAAAACCAACCCCTTCCACAAAAGAAAAAGGGAGAAGGGCCAGCGCTAGCATTTTAGCCAGCTTAGTGTTATACAGACGCACCATTGGGTGGTTGCGTTCAAATGGCGCATCTGGAAACAACATGCTTCTAATGGTGGGCTGGACCATTTTTTTACGGGAAGATGATGACTTCTTCGACCCAGTTACACTCGGTGATGATGAAATTTTTCGCATTCGTGTCTCACTCTCTCCCACACTCTTAGTGTGGCGCACAGGGGGTGTGCTGCTGACAGGGGTACTGGGTGTAGGTGAAGAAATGTTTGACGCTTCTTCCTCCTCGTCATCATCAGATGAAACATCAACGGATACAGTTTGTTGACTTCCAATTCGGGCTTCCTTGATCTCCTTTAGGTGCGCAAGCCATTGGACAAGGTGCTGTCTCTTAGGATGACCTCTCTGGCCTCTGGTACCATAGTTGGTACCAAGCTTACCACGACTAACTGCAAGCTTACAAATGCTACAAATGGCTATGTTTTCCCTTTTTGGGCAAACACTAAAGAAGTCCCAAACTGCGGACTTGAAATGTCTGTGGGGGGCGGAGGAGGCGATACTGCTGGTCATGCTGCTAATGCCAGATGAAGTGGAGGATGTGTGTTGCCGAACTTTACTACGTTGTGCACTTGCATCACCACTAATTGAGGTGGAGGTGGATGGAGGTAGCTTCTGGCGAGAAAATATGGAAGCGGTAGGTGGTGGTGTACTAGTTAACTGCATTTGTAGTGGTCCCGTTGTCACGTCGCCATCATCACGCTCAGCAGCATTTCGGGATAGGGTAAAAATGTCTGTTTGCTGCATGCCCGCTGAGGCTGGAGTGACGCCTATGATGACTGCGCAGTCGTCAGGAGAGTCTTCATCAGCAGGAGTATACACCACTTCTTCTTCTGCGTCATCATCACACTCCATAACTCTGAGACTTTCGGGAACCTTCCTTTTATGCTTAGCTACCTTTGTCAGATCATGGTGTACCTCACTCTCAGGCAGCACTGGTGGTTCCCAAATTTCATCCATATCATCAGAAAGAAGGGGGCCTGAAGAAGAAGTAGACACCATCCTTGATCTTTTCCTTGTTGGGTATCTGGAAGACAATGAATCATCAGGAGGAGTGGCTTCCTCATGTGATACCTCGGCTTGAATGTCGATTTCCTGATGTGCCCCTACTTCGGGAGGAACAACTATTGTGGGCACTTGTGCCGCTCCATGCACCTCTGCTTGCGCATCTCCTTGCGCTGCCTCTCCTTCCACATGTACTTGGGCTTGTACTACTTGCACAGGCGGTTGTTGTTGCGGCTGTGTTTGTTGAACACTCGTCACATCAGTTACAACAACCTGTGTTGATTGAGGGACATTGCTGCTACTTTCTTGCGATGAGCCAACATCACTGGTCGATGGTGATTGAACAACTATACTGGCGGCCTCTAAAGCACTCAAGGGCTTGGACCTAAGTTGGCGTGGTGGTGGTGGCACTGAGCCCAATGGAGCGGGGGTGCTGCTCCCGGCAGCTTGGTCCCCAGCAGACCCCGCTGCTGCTGCAGGCGCACTTTTTGTTTTCCCAAAAAATGTGGCGGTCGGCACACCAGTCTCCTTGGTATGTGGCGCCACTTGCTTCTTCTGCTCCTTACTGCCAACTTTCTTGCTAGAGGAGCTACGGGGAACTTTTTTTGGGGCCATCTTCTTCAGTAGTCAGAACAGCAGGCCGCAGTTGCACGAGTTGCAGAGTTGCAGAGTTGTCTTGTCTGTGGCCACACGTGACGTCGCGTGATGTTATGCTGCACACACACCGCTGCAGGACTTCTTCCTGGCACTGGTGGTTCTCTTGTGCACCTAAAAACAATGGAAGACAGAGGAACATCAGTTATACACCCCAAAAAGTCGAAAAACACACAAAAATCAGCACAATCCCAGGCCATCCATGCCCTGAATGATGTTTAAATTCAAGAAGACACCCCACAGAAAGACTAGGCCCATGCACCACTCACCACCCCTGGGCATAATGGATGAAAGCTAGGCAAAATGGGTGCAGGCCTCAGAACACTGCCTGTCTTCAAAATGGCCCCTTGCACCCCAAACACATGGCCAGGGCCTGCCTGTACCAGCACTCAAAATGGCCACCACCCACATGGCCAGTCCCCATCAACAGTACACCCCAAAAAAAACGGAAAAAAAACACAAAAATCACCACAATCCAATGCCATCCATGATGTTTACATTAAAGAGACCTCCCAGACAGACTCAGTCAATGCACCACTCACTACCCCTGGGCAAAAGGCCTCAACAGCAGCCCCAAAAATCGAAAAACACACAAAAATCAGCACAATCCCAGGCCATCCATGCCCTGAAGGATGTTTAGATTCAAGAAGACACCCCACAGAAAGACTAGGCCCATGCACCACTCACTACCCCTGGGCATAATGGATGAAAGCTAGGCAAAATGGGTGCAGGCCTCAGAACACTGCCTGTCTTCAAAATGGCCCCTTGCACCCCAAACACATGGCCAGGGCCTGCCTGTACCAGCACTCAAAATGGCCACCACCCACATGGCCAGTCCCCATCAACAGTACACCCCAAAAAAACGAAAAAAAACACAAAAATCACAACAATCCAATGCCATCCACGCCCTCCATGATGTTTACATTAAAGAGACCCCACAGCCAGACTCAGTCAATGCACCACTCACTACCCCTGGGCAAAAGGCCTCAACAGCAGCCCCAAAAATCGAAAAACACACAAACATCAGCACAATCCCAGGCCATCCATGCCCTGAATGATGTTTAAATTCAAGAAGACACCCCACAGAAAGACTAGGCCCATGCACCACTCACTACCCCTGGGCATAACGGATTAAAGCTAGGCAAAATGGGTGCAGGCCTCAGACACTGCCTGTCTTCAAAATGGCCCCTTGCACCCCAAGCACATGTGGAGGGCCTGCCTGTACAAGCACTCAAGATGGCCACCATCACCCACATGGCCAGTCCACATCAACAGTACACCCCAAAAAACGAAAAACACACAAAAATCACCACAATCCAATGCCATCCAGGATGTTTACATTAAAGAGACCCCACAGGCAGACTCAGTCCATGCACCACTCACTACCCCTGGGCAAAAAGGCCACAACAGCAGCCCAAAAAAATCGAAAAAAACCACAAAATTCAGCACAATCCCAGGCCATCCATGCCCTCAATGATGTTTAAATTCAAGAAGACACCCCACAGAAAGACTAGGCCCATGCACCACTCACTACCCCTGGGGATAATGGATGAAAGCTAGGCAAAATGGGTGCAGGCCTCAGACACTGCCTGTCTTCAAAATGGCCCCTTGCACCCCAAGCACATGTGGAGGGCCTGCCTGTACAAGCACTCAAGATGGCCACCACCACCCACATTGCCAGTCCACATCAACAGTACACCCCAAAAAAACAAAAAACACACAATAATCACCACAGTCCAATGCCAACCAGGATGTTTACATTAAAGAGACCCCACAGGCAGAATCAGTCCATGCACCACTCACTACCCCTGGGCAAAAGGCCCCAACAGCAGCCCAAAAAAATCGAAAAAACACACAAAATTCAGCACAATCCCAGGCCATCCATGCCCTCAATGATGTTTAAATTCAACAAAACAGTTATATCATGCACCCATAACTAACCCTGGTCCTACTGGATACTGTGGCTACCCACAATATATTTTATTTAATGTTCTGAAAAAGTTCCAAAATTGTAGTTGCAGCAACTGTAATGCCCCAAACAAACTTACTTGTGAAAGTTGATTTCTAATCCAAAAGTGATCCAAAGAAAGTCAAAAAGGCCTCAAATCCAAATATCCAGCAGCATCCACAAAAAGTAATCCTTCCAGGTCAAGATCCAAAGGAAAGTGACCAGCACATGAAGAAAGCACTGGGAGGAGCCTGCTGGACAGGAACAGGAAGTTGGAGACTGTGGGGCACTTCCTTCCTCTCCCCCCCAAAATGGACTCCTTGCAAAAAAAAGTGCAGGCAAATGTCAACCTGAGGAGTTATTCTGATAAAAATCATCATTTCCAGAAGGTTTATGCTGCTTGCTGGTGGATTTCTTGTGCAGAATTGCAAATTTTGCAATTTCGCGAGTGTGAGATTGTTGCTGCCCGCCGCATCTACGTGTTCGCAATTGCGAACTCTCGCGATGCGTGCTGTGCAAGGTGGCAAGCCGCGATGACGTAATTGCGGTCGCCAAACTCCCGCGGGATCCCGCAGCAAGATCCAAAATGGCGCAGCACACGCAAAATATGGAGAAAAACAACTCTGCAAACGCTGAATGACGGTAAGTGAACGCCGCTCGCCGCAAAATTGTATCACCAAGAAAAAAAAATCCGCTGCGTGCGAATTTACGGATTTTCTTCAAATTCGCGAGAGTTCGCGGATTGCGAATTTGCCGAAAATTCGCAAATTCCGCGAGCGGAACGGATTTTACGCCCATGCTTAGTAATGATAACACTACTTACCTGCTAAGTGAATTTCATCCTATAGGATAACATTGGTCATTTATGTGAAAAAATTCTGTGTCAACTTTTAAAATACAATAATATTCTTTAAAAATCACTACTGTAACTAAAACACTTTTACTCAACCGTTTACAGGAGATGTCCAAGGACTGAATCTAGGATCCAGTCCTGTGGTTAGAAAAGTAATCCATAAAGTAACTAATTGCATTTAACTAGAAAAACACATTGAGGCCAATGTTGCTTTGTGTTTGAAATTGTGTTGCCCATTGAAAAAACTGTAACTACTGTACTTAAAAGTCTATTGCCTATTTGCAAAGTATTTAAACTAAAGTAATTCATTCTGAGAAAGTATATTTTGTAATGTAATGTATAATGTAATTACAATGTAATTTAAAAAATGAAATATGATATGATGTCATCAGTGATGTCATTTGAGATGCCATCAGTGATGTCACTGACCATGTCATGAATGATGTAATATGTGACATCATCAGCAGTGGATTGCGGGCGCGCGAGATATAGTTAGTACAAATAACTTTATCGGAGGAATTTAAATGGTTTTGTATGAGTGATATGTCCAGCTAACTATAACACCCCTAAAACCTACAGATTTTTCAGTGAATTTCTAAGGTTTTTTTAATGCTAATTCCTAACTACATCAGGCCTGAAACCTATGATTTTTTCAGTGAATATATATATATATATATATATATATATATATATATATATATATATATATATATATATATACATACATAAATTACCTACTGGCGGTCGCCAGTAGGTAGTTATAGTTAGGATTGTTTTCCATAGGAAATCCGCAACATTCTATTGGGAATAACTCTGGCGCCGATTGAGGGATCTGCCTGTAATTTTCCTTAAAATGGTCTCGCTGCACTCCGCTCCTTCCCTGAAAGTTTCGGGGGGATTCGTGAAGTGGGGGCTGAGAAAAAAGTGGGGTCCCAAAACGTGTTTTCCCCATGTTAATTTCCGTAGGATGGTCTGACAAGTCTACAGCCCGAACCGCTGAACGGAATTACGCCAAACTTGGCAAAATTGTAGGGACTGGTACGCAGATGTGCCTTTGCTATGTTTGCTGAAAATTGCTCCAGTGTTTTTTTTTTAATTAACTTCAAAAACACATATATATCTATAAGCGCTCTCCGAGCGCTCACAGGTGCGCGTACCGGGGAGCGCACCCGGAGCGCTACGGGAGTGCGCGAGTGGAAAGCTGATTGGCTGTCGGGTGTCTGTCAACATTCTAAACAGTCCGGTGAGTCCGCCATCTTGTGTCTCGGTAGTATCGAGACAGACACAAGAGGTGAAAAAGAAAGGGGGATATAATTAAAAGGGGGTAAAGTAGACACCCCCTGACTCCCTAGTTTTTTTGAGGCGGGCCTAGAAGGACCCTGAAGGGCAAAAAAATGTGTTTTTTTTTTAAAAAGTTTGCGGGGTAAGCGCTGGCTTCGCTCACTGGTGCGCTCTTCGGTACGCGCACCCTGAGCGCACCACGGGGAAAAACAGTGTAAAAAAATAGAGTAAAAAGATAATGTAGAGTGTTTAGTGGTAAGTTAGCTCTGAAAAGAGCTGTTGTGTTAAGTGGGTGTTTTTTGTACCTACAAGTAGGTACCAATGCAGAGTCTTATATTCAAGAGGAAAACTCTATTCCCCTCATCTGTAAAATGAACACCATCTCTCCTATAGATGTCTTGCATGTTGTAACGCAAGTTGTTGTGGTAAATGGAACCCATACCATAGTCTCTCATGTAAGCAGAAACAGATTTATTTACATGTTTCCTTGCTTTCTCAATCTGTGGACAAAATTGGTTGGACCAGTTCCATTTTTGCCTTTGGCATAAATTAGAAAATACCAAGGCAGTTTTTGGAAAAAGTGACATCAATTGCCCAAAGATGTCCTTTAAAAGCATTTCCAGACCTACCCCACTCAATGTGCCTAAATCATTTCCACCTTAGTGCACAATTATAAGGTCAGGGTGTGGTAAATGCATAAAGGATTTTACCAATGGTATCAATTGGTGACTTCTCAATCCTCTTTGTCCAATCCATACAATGTCTACATTTGGTAAATCAAGGTTGTAAATACCTCTGTTAGTTGCATATTTTTGAGCCCAGTGGACATAGCTATGCCCCACAAACCAGACTTTTGTCATTTTGAAGATAGGTGTGTGAAGGTAGGTGTGCTTCTAGTCAGATGAGTTGTGGAAATGAAATGGCAGTTTGATTATGAAAAAAAAGTGTTTGAGAATCATTGCAGATGAATAAGTGGAATTGATTGGAGATTTCTTATAAATCTCCACTGACAATTAGGCTGCATGTGTTTTTTTTGTAAGAAGTCATTTCAATGGTTGAGAAAAAGTCATTTAAAGAAACATTGCATTTTATTAGCTAGTAGATTGAGATGTCAAGCAGGCTTCATGGATTTTTTTGCAACATAGTAAAATGAACTTGTGAACTTTGTGTTGGTTTTAGAGGGAGTTACCATGGTTACTTGGTGAATGAGCACTGGGGGGATGGGTGAACGTTATGTGAGTTTCAAAGTCTTGAAATCTTCAACCAATTAAAAAGTGTAGTTTGGTTTTGAATTTGGGGGGGGAATAATGTTATATTGGCTATGTGGAAGAATATGGCTCTGAAATTAGAAAGAATCTGTGCCATTATTGAAAGGCTCTCAGTGAAGGAAGCATTGTTCAGAGATTCTGATTAAGAATATCTGTTGACTGTGACTGACACTGTTTGACATCTTCCAAACCATTTTTAAAGGTGGGTAATGAATCTTTTAAAAAAGATAGAGAGTTTAAAGATTTTTTACAAGTATCATAGTGTGTGTCTCTGTGAATTAAGGAATTATATTTTTACCTTTTTCCATAATGTTAGCTGTGTGTTTATAAGGTAGTCTTCTTTATAAATTGTTTTTTATGCTTGGATTCAATGCTGGTTTAGAAATTGTGTAATGGTTTCATTGGAGTTGTAAATATGCTAATTTTTTTTAAGCACATTGTGCAACCTGTAGCATGGGAGAAAGGAGTGAATGTCTGGAGAGGGATAGGAATAGCAGATAGAAAACCATATGAAATGGTGGGGAGATGCATTAACACACATCTATGTCAAAGATTGTGCACGCAGCTTGTAAATATGCAGGCAGACAAAGCAATCTTGGAAATAGCTGTGTGTTTATAAGGTAGATTCTCACAGTTATAAGATCTCTCACGGTATTTTATATTCTTGTCTGGGTGTATATTTACAAGCTGAGTTATATTTACAAAGTGTCTCATCTAGTTAGATGCGTCACTTTGTAAAGCCCTGTGCCATATTATATGTGCGTAAGACGTAATGTACGCAAAGGGGGGCGTATTGACGCAAAGAAGGGTTGTACAAATGACGCAGTGAAATCTATGAGATTTCACTACATCACTTTTAGGACGCTTTTGTGTCAAACCTTTGCAGCTGCCTCACAGCAGGTGTAAGACTGACGCATGCCCTTTCACTTAGGGCTTGCCCTATGTGAAAGGATGCATTGTTGGAAATTATTTTTTTAAATGGCATAAATTGAGATAGAATATACAAAAAAAGAGAGACATATTTACAAGCTGCGTGCGCAATCTTTGACATAGCTGTGTATTTATAAGGTAGACTTCTTCATAAATTGTTTTTTATGCTTGGATTCAATGCTGGTTTAGAAATTGTGTAATGGTTTCACTGGAGTTGTATATATGGTCATTGTTTTTGAAGCACATTGTGCAACCTGTAGCATGGGTGGAAGGAGTGAATGTCTGGAGAGGGATAGGAATAGTAGATAGAAAACCATATGAAATGGTGAGGAAATGCATAAACACACAGCTATGTCAAAGATTGTGCACGCAGCTTGTAAATATGCAGACAGACAAAGCAATCATTGACATAGCTGTGTGTTTATAAGGTAGACTCTCACAGTTATAAGATCTCTCACGGCATTTCATATTCTTGTCTGGGTGTATATTTACAAGCTGTGTGCACAATCTTTGACATAGCTGTGTGTTTATAAGGTAGACTCTCACAATGTTAACATCTCTCACATTACACAAGGTAAGGTCATGGGATTGCCCCATGTGAAAGGATGCATTGCTGGAAATTATTTAAAAAAAAATGTACACTGTTTTTCCCTGTGGTGCGCTTGAGGGCCTCATTTATGAGGCCATGCGTCACTTTTATGCCGCCAGAGCGTCACTTTTTGTGACACAGCAGTGGTGTAAAAGTTGCACCTTGTTGAGTTATATTTACAAAGTGACGCATTTAGGTAGAAGCGTCACTTTGTAAAGCCCTGTGTCACATTAAGTGTGCGTCAGGTGTAATGTATGCAAAGGGGGCGTATTGACGCAAAGAAGGGTTGTACAAATGATGCAGTGAAATCTATGAGATTTCACTGCGTCACTTTTAGGACGCTGTTGTGTCAAAATTTTGCAGCTGCCTCACAGCAGGTATAAGACTGACGCAGGCCCTTTCACTTAGGGCTTGTCCCATGTGAAAGGATGCATTGCTGGAAATTATTTTTTTAAATGGTATAAATTGAGATAGAATATACAAAAAAAAGCGAAACATATTTACAATATGCGTGCGTAATCTTTGACATAGTTGTGTGTTTATGCATTTTCCCACCAATGCTGTGAGAGATGTTAACATTGTGAGAGTCTACCTTACATATATTAATATCGTGGACATGTGCCTAAGATCACACTGATGGGTGAATTAAGCTTCACTCACAGTTTGATCTTAGGCAGATTAGCAGGAGGTTACATGTAATGAGAAATTAAAGTTATGTGTTGCTTATATATAGGTGGCCTGTTTTTCGTCTGTAGAGAAAGTGAAATAATATGAGCAGAGACACACATACTGCTTGCAGAGACAGACATGGTACATTATATCTAACATTCTGATCATGTGCCTAAGATCACACTGTGAGTGAAGCTTCATTCACCCATCACTGTGATCTTAAGCAGAGTAACACATACTGTTGGCAGAGACAGACATGGTACATTATATCCAACATTCTGATTATGTGCCTAAGATCACTCTGTACTGAGAGGGAGGGGTCCCAGCGTAAAAGAAGCAAAATATGTTCAATTCAAGGAAACAATTAAAGAAACAATGAATGTGTCCTCACTGTTTTATTCACAATGGGACTCGGTATAATAAATATACTTTACATTGATTGCATATCATAAATGGTTGTATAGTGCCCCAGGAGGAGAGGGAGGTGATTAAGTGAGGATGATGTGATGGAAGGAAAATTAAGTGACAGTAAAATCAGCCAATTCTCAAAAATTCATTGGTAGATTAATTATTATACACAAACATAAGACCATTGGTTCGATGCACGAATACACAGATGTCATACTCCACTGAATACATTAAATGTCACAATGTTGGCGTGAAGTTGACAACCAGAAGAAACTATTGTCGACGTTTCGACCCTCGGACACTTGCAGGAATTAGTGATGACCTTGCTATGGGGTCTTCATCAGGACGGGGTGCGGGGCAGGCAACCTAATTAATGTATATAGAATAAAGGAAATTACTATTAATTAATCGTGAAGATGAATCACAATATTAATTGCAAGAACATGGAGCACACTGAAAAATCGACAAGGAGCACACAGTACTGGTTACTGCTCGTGTTAAAAGTAAAGACCAAGACTGGCGTCTTCGTTTCATTATATGGTTCATTAATGAAGAGAGATTCATTGGGATTAATACGGACCGAAAGGTCCGAGATGAACAAACTCATTATCGTATTCCAAATCATAAATATCATGATGTTCTTTTGTTAGGCAGGAGGAGCTTGGAGTAGGCCCGGGGGCGGTGGACAGGACAGAATCTTTGACCTGAGTTAGTTTAAATTTATGGTACTAACCCACGGAATATTACCGCGTATGTCATAGCTAGTAATTACTAAAATGAATTGGTGGTTCTGCACACCTTAATAAATAGGTCAACCAAAGTGTAAAGGTATGTACTCAGATTCGTGAGAATATGTGCGTGCAATGCAATGGGAGGGGTACCAGATCCCTGTTTATGAATAGTAATTTGAGTCCTAGGAAACCCAGGGCTATGTACTGCACAGCTCTAGGGCATTACGCCTCTAGGTCATTTTTTAATAGTTAAAACATTATGAAAACATGATTTTCCACATTTTATTCATGCGTTTACTTGTAGTTCTCCAAGATTATATGCTATGTGCAAAAACAAATTCGAACGGAAATACTATATAATGCATATATATCTAAAATGCATATGTCAATCAAAAATGCATACTGTATCTACAGAAGTTTCAAAAGATTCAACTAAAACCAAATTTTGATAACCCAATGCATTTCGAGTTCAACCTGAACTCTTCTTCAGGGGTTAGTTGAACTTCACATAGATTATGACTGTACAACAATATTGATGTTCAAGTCCTTGGGAGAGGTGCAGGTACGGAATCTACAACAAAAAATATCAATAATCACAAATTGGTCAATGCGCTACAGGTAATACACCTTCACCTATAACCTCAGGGTTTGCATTCTCAAGAAAGGAGATGTGAATTAAGTAAACGATGTGAAATAAAAATTAAATAAAAAATAAATAAAAAATAGTAGTGATAGCGAAAGTAGTAGTGTCCACATGACAAAAAGCTTGCAAATATGATTGCAAAACATAATTCCTTACTCCCCTCAATCCAACACCAAAAGAAGCATGATAGTGAAGATCACACTAATATTCCAAAGTAAAAGATAGTCCAACCCTGAACCTGAAGTGGATGCACCAATACCTAGCTGGCTATCGCAGTTAAAGTAGCCTGGTTTCTGTTCAGGAGTTAAATGAGACCTGCGGCCAGTTATCTGTGAACAGAATCACAGGTGTTGTCATCAAACAAACCTCTGTATATGCAAAAATCTACTACATTAACAGCCAAATGTAAAGATAAGCCGACATACCCCATAAATCCAAAACTGGAGGAAATAGCTTCCGATCTCTTCAGTTTGTAACTTTCAAAACGCTGGGTGCAACGTCTAGATAAAGGAATATGAACATCAATGTCACCCTTATCACTGCTAACAGATAAATCAAATATGCCCTCAATGTTGAATAATGCTTACCCAAGCATTCAAGCATGGACATCAGCGTCCTTAATATGCTGGCAAAATCGTGACTCGACCCCTGGAAACATTAAAGAAACATCTATCACTGCCTTCGTTTACACTAAAATGATCCTCTCATGCCACAAATAGCTCGTAAAGAACTTGCTCTTACCTGTATGTTCTATTCTAGCACACTCTCCTGACCCGTAAAGACACTGAAACAAGCTCGAAACCTTGGCATCTTCCAATTATGGGTGCACCGCGTTCGCCTGTAATGATCATAGAGAGGGGACTACAGAGAAAGTATCCTGTTCTAAGATGGCGTCTGTATATCTTCTCGGGATCCTCAGTGAAAAAGGGTTTGAGACTACCCTACGCTTCGATTCCAAAATTAAATGATCCCATTACAGTGCTGTAAATTAAAAAATAATAAATGCTAAAATATCTAAATAATCAAGGAAAAAAAGAGAGGAACTCAAGTGTAAAGAGAAACCCCTAATTAATGGCTGTAACAAAAAGGTGAAAAGTGTTGAAAGAGGATGCAAGAGACCCCTTACAGTCTTAAGGACAAGAAAGTACATATTTATAAAAAGCACAACATTTCATAATGGTCGTTAAGACCCCCCGGGATTACTGTCCCCAGTTTTTTGATCCAAATAGTTTCTTTGCGTGCTAGTGTGGTGTTGAGGTCCATGCCTGTGTGTGTGGTGATATGCTCTAGTATGGTGAAACGTAATTGCGGAATGGTGTGCGCAGAATTCACCCAATGTGCCGCCAATGACGAGTTCATGTTTTTATTTCTGATACGGCTCTTGTGTTCCACTATTCTTGTTTTTATCTTTCTACTTGTTCTGCCCACGTAGACCAGTCCACACGGGCACTTGATTGCGTAGATGACATTTTCAGAAGTACAATCGGATGTATGTCTCAAAGGTATGGATTTTCCAGTTTTAGGATGTTGAAATTGATTTCCTACGATTACATTGCCACACTGGCCACAGTTGTAGCATTTTCTCATTCCTTTATATGCACTCTTTTGTTGTGTATTCCTCGCAGTTTTCAATAACTCTCTTAGATTTTGCGCCCTAGTGTGTGCAAACAACGGTGGTTGAGTAAAAACTGTTCGGAAGTCAGGCTCATTCTCGATCAACTCCCATCTTTTGCGAATAATGGCTTTAATTTTCGGTGCCTGTGCTGAGTATTTCATCACAAAGACTTCTCTTTTTTCAATGGATTTTTCATGTTTTGTCAGGAGGATCTGTCTAATTTTGTTGGACACTGTCCTTTTTGCTTCCTGTAAAGTAGTTTCTGGATAGCCTCTTAGTCTATATCTTATCACTTGCTCATCAATTTCTTCATCGCACACTTTACCGTCTGATGTGATTCGCTTTATCCTCATCATCTGGGAAACCGGTAAATGTTTCTTCAATGACAGTGGGTGCGCACTTGAGAAATGTAAAGCACTGTTTACGTCAGTAGGTTTTTTATAAACCTTTGTTGCTAGACCTGTGCTAGTTTTTGATATTTCAATGTCCCAAAAATTTATTTTCTCCTCATTTATTTCAAATGTAAACTGAATTCTGCTGTTGAAGGTGTTTAATTCTCCAAGACATGTTTCCAACAGTTGACGTGAGCCTTTCCAAATTACTAGGATGTCATCGATGTATCTGACAAATAGAATGCAATGCTGTTTCCATTCAGGGTGACTCAATATATGCTGTTGTTCAAAATGTGCCATAAATGTATTCGCATATGCGGGTGCCCCCGGAAAACCCATGGAGGTTCCTGTCCTTTGTACATAAAAGGAATCCTGCCATCGAAAGTAGCTGTGGTATAATGAAAAATGTAGAAGTTCCAGTAGAAATACGCATTTATCCTGTGGTAAATCTGATTCAAGTAGCCTCCATTCTGTAGCTTCCAATCCCTCGTTGTGGGCTATGGACGTGTACAACGCCACGACATCAATTGTGCATAAAACGATGTCTTCTTTAAATGCTTCTTTAATGGCCTCAAGTTTCAGTAAACAATCCGTAGTGTCCTTAAGATACGTAGACCAGGCTTGAACGAGTGGTTGAAGGTAATAGTCCAAAAAATAACCTAGATTTTCATGTATGGATCCACATCCCGCAACAATGGGGCGGAAGGGCGGGTTCTCTCTATTCTTATGCACTTTGGGCAACATGTATATGGATGGAATTTGTGGATACATGTTGAAAAGAAATTGTCTTGTTTTAACATTGATTACTCCCATTTCCACTCCTTTATCCAAAATAACACTTAGAGTTTGTTGGAATCTCTGGGTTGAGTCATCAGACAGTTGAATGTAGGTATCCTCATTTTGAACATGCAAATTTACGCTGTGTTGATAGAAATCAGTATCAAGAACCACAAGGGCCCCTCCCTTATCAGCAGGCTGAAAGGTTATAGTCGTGTCTTGTCTCATCTTGTTGAGAATCCTCCGTTCATGTATCGTGAAATTCGAGTGCCGAGATTGTGAGTATTTAATTTGTTCCAAATCTTTTTTGATCAAAACCTCGAAGTTATCCAGTGTTTTATGGGATGTAGGTGAGATGAACTTGCTTTTAGGTTTAAATTGACGTTCAGTTGTGGGTTGTGTTTCCAATGTATTTTCGTTAGAAAAGAACCATCTCAATCTCAACTTTCTCATGAATTTGAATAGGGACACTTCCGTCTCCAGTTCATTAGAGATGTATGTAGGAACAAATGTCAATCCCTTGTTGAGTATATGAAGTTCTCTATTAGTCAAGACTTTTCGTGAAATGTTTATCACTAGGGATCCTTCTTTGATTATTTCTTCACATCTCTTCTCGGTCTTCCCGTATCTGTTGGAATAGGGTCTCTGACTTTTTTTGCTACTTTTTCCCCTGCGGGTCCTCCGTTTCCTGATGGCGTTTTGTCTGGGGGTTGTTTGTCCCCATGGCCTACCTCTAAAAAAGGTTGTCCCGTTGATGAGCTTGTTGCAGTTTCCTCTCTGGGTCTAACAATGTTCTGTGATACTGAGGTAACGCTCGGCCTATGCATTAGTAAATCTTGATCAGTGGCCACACTTTCTTCTGATGAGGAAGTTCCCGGTTTTTTTAAAGCTCTTTTTTGGGCATAATTTTCTGCCCAAGTGTAGACCTCATCCAACTTATAATCGATAGTGTCCCTTCTAAATTTGCGCGTCTTCCGTTCATGTACCTCACGTGCATGGGTATCCAATGTTTTATTGATGTTCTCCAAAATCTTTGTCCAATCATCATCCTCTAGTTTACTTGATAATTCGTCCTTGAGTTTAGCTATATCCAATGTAAGTTGCCTCAGTGCAGATGAGATTTCTTCAATTAATAGCAATATCAAATCCAGAGAGCACTTGTTGAGGATTGCGTACCAGCGTGCCATAAAAGTTTTGTCAAATTTAAAGAGCATCGGGCGAAGTGCAATGCGTAATCCTTGGGGAATCCTTTTGACCTTGTGATACTCTATAAGTGTGGTAGCGTGCAAGCGCTGATTTATCTCTTTCTTCATGAGGTATTCCAATTGTCGTAGTTGATTTGTTGTGGATCGGTCGCTGAACCAAACTCCCTTACTTCTCTGACTAGTGCATAAATGGTGTTGGCTTCTTCTGTGGAATAGGCTTTAGTTTCAGCCTGGTTGGTTGTGAGATTAGATATGTCCTGCCACATTTTTATTCCTGGGTGCAAGATCCACGAGTTGGTACCAAAGGGTAAAATACAAAAATGAATTGGTGGTTCTGCACACCTTAATAAATAGGTCAACCAAAGTGTAAAGGTATGTACTCAGATTCGTGAGAATATGTGCGTGCAATGCAATGGGAGGGGTACCAGATCCCTGTTTATGAATAGTAATTTGAGTCCTAGGAAACCCAGGGCTATGTACAGCACAGCTCTAGGGCGTTACGCCTCTAGGTCATTTTTTAATAGTTAAAACATTATGAAAACATGATTTTCCACATTTTATTCATGCGTTTACTTGTAGTTCTCCAAGATTATATGCTATGTGCAAAAACAAATTCGAACGGAAATACTATATAATGCATATATATCTAAAATGCATATGTCAATCAAAAATGCATACTGTATCTACAGAAGTTTCAAAAGATTCAACTAAAACCAAATTTTGATAACCCAATGCATTTCGAGTTCAACCTGAACTCTTCTTCAGGGGTTAGTTGAACTTCACATAGATTATGACTGTACAACAATATTGATGTTCAAGTCCTTGGGAGAGGTGCAGGTACGGAATCTACAACAAAAATATCAATAATCACAAATTGGTCAATGCGCTACAGGTAATGCACCTTCACCTATAACCTCAGGGTTTGCATTCTCAAGAAAGGAGATGTGAATTAAGTAAACGATGTGAAATAAAAATTAAATAAAAAATAAATAAAAAATAGTAGTGATAGCGAAAGTAGTAGTGTCCACGTGACAAAAAGCTTGCAAATATGATTGCAAAACATAATTCCTTACTCCCCTCAATCCAACACCAAAAGAAGCATGATAGTGAAGATCACACTAATATTCCAAAGTAAAAGATAGTCCAACCCTGAACCTGAAGTGGATGCACCAATACCTAGCTGGCTATCGCAGTTAAAGTAGCCTGGTTTCTGTTCAGGAGTTAAATGAGACCTGCAGCCAGTTATCTGTGAACAGAATCACAGGTGTTGTCATCAAACAAACCTCTGTATATGCAAAAATCTACTACATTAACAGCCAAATGTAAAGATAAGCTGACATACCCCATAAATCCAAAACTGGAGGAAATAGCTTCCGATCTCTTCAGTTTGTAACTTTCAAAACGCTGGGTGCAACGTCTAGACAAAGGAATATGAACATCAATGTCACCCTTATCACTGCTAACAGATAAATCAGACCGAGAAGAGATGTGAAGAAATAATCAAAGAAGGATCCCCAGTGATAAACATTTCACGAAAAGTCTTGACTAATAGAGAACTTCATATACTCAACAAGGGATTGACATTTGTTCCTACATACATCTCTAATGAACTGGAGACGGAAGTGTCCCTATTCAAATTCATGAGAAAGTTGAGATTGAGATGGTTCTTTTCTAACGAAAATACATTGGAAACACAACCCACAACTGAACGTCAATTTAAACCTAAAAGCAAGTTCATCTCACCTACATCCCATAAAACACTGGATAACTTCGAGGTTTTGATCAAAAAAGATTTGGAACAAATTAAATACTCACAATCTCGGCACTCGAATTTCACGATACATGAACGGAGGATTCTCAACAAGATGAGACAAGACACGACTATAACCTTTCAGCCTGCTGATAAGGGAGGGGCCCTTGTTGTTCTTGATACTGATTTCTATCAACACAGCGTAAATTTGCATGTTCAAAATGAGGATACCTACATTCAACTGTCTGATGACTCAACCCAGAGATTCCAACAAACTCTAAGTGTTATTTTGGATAAAGGAGTGGAAATGGGAGTAATCAATGTTAAAACAAGACAATTTCTTTTCAACATGTATCCACAAATTCCATCCATATACATGTTGCCCAAAGTGCATAAGAATAGAGAGAACCCGCCCTTCCGCCCCATTGTTGCGGGATGTGGATCCATACATGAAAATCTAGGTTATTTTCTGGACTATTACCTACAACCACTCGTTCAAGCCTGGTCTATGTATCTTAAGGACACTACGGATTGTTTACTGAAACTTGAGGCCATTAAAGAAGCATTTAAAGAAGACATCGTTTTATGCACAATTGATGTCGTGGCGTTGTACACGTCCATAGCCCACAACGAGGGATTGGAAGCTACAGAATGGAGGCTACTTGAATCAGATTTACCACAGGATAAATGCGTATTTCTACTGGAACTTCTACATTTTTCATTATACCACAGCTACTTTCGATGGCAGGATTCCTTTTATGTACAAAGGACAGGAACCTCCATGGGTTTTCCGGGGGCACCCGCATATGCGAATACATTTATGGCACATTTTGAACAACAGCATATATTGAGTCACCCTGAATGGAAACAGCATTGCATTCTATTTGTCAGATACATCGATGACATCCTAGTAATTTGGAAAGGCTCACGTCAACTGTTGGAAACATGTCTTGGAGAATTAAACACCTTCAACAGCAGAATTCAGTTTACATTTGAAATAAATGAGGAGAAAATACATTTTTGGGACATTGAAATATCAAAAACTAGCACAGGTCTAGCAACAAAGGTTTATAAAAAACCTACTGACGTAAACAGTGCTTTACATTTCTCAAGTGCACACCCACTGTCATTGAAGAAACATTTACCGGTTTCCCAGATGATGAGGATAAAGCGAATCACATCAGACGGTAAAGTGTGCGATGAAGAAATTGATGAGCAAGTGATAAGATATAGACTAAGAGGCTATCCAGAAACTACTTTACAAGAAGCAAAAAGGACAGTGTCCAACAAAACTAGACAGAACCTCCTGACAAAACATGAAAAATCCATTGAAAAAAGAGAAGTCTTTGTGATGAAATACTCAGCACAGGCACCGAAAATTAAAGCCATTATTCGCAAAAGATGGGAGTTGATCGAGAATGAGCCTGACTTCCGAACAGTTTTTACTCAACCACCGTTGTTTGCACACACTAGGGCGCAAAATCTAAGAGAGTTATTGAAAACTGCGAGGAATACACAACAAAAGAGTGCATATAAAGGAATGAGAAAATGCTACAACTGTGGCCAGTGTGGCAATGTAATCGTAGGAAATCAATTTCAACATCCTAAAACTGGAAAATCCATACCTTTGAGACATACATCCGATTGTACTTCTGAAAATGTCATCTACGCAATCAAGTGCCCGTGTGGACTGGTCTACGTGGGCAGAACAAGTAGAAAGATAAAAACAAGAATAGTGGAACACAAGAGCCGTATCAGAAATATAAACATGAACTCGTCATTGGCGGCACATTGGGTGAATTCTGCGCACACCATTCCGCAATTACGTTTCACCATACTAGAGCATATCACCACACACACAGGCATGGACCTCAACACCACACTAGCACGCAAAGAAACTATTTGGATCAAAAAACTGGGGACAGTAATCCCGGGGGGTCTTAACGACCATTATGAAATGTTGTGCTTTTTATAAATATGTACTTTCTTGTCCTTAAGACTGTAAGGGGTCTCTTGCATCCTCTTTCAACACTTTTCACCTTTTTGTTACAGCCATTAATTAGGGGTTTCTCTTTACACTTGAGTTCCTCTCTTTTTTTCCTTGATTATTTAGATATTTTAGCATTTATTATTTTTTAATTTACAGCACTGTCATGGGATCATTTAATTTTGGAATCGAAGCGTAGGGTAGTCTCAAACCCTTTTTCACTGAGGATCCCGAGAAGATATACAGACGCCATCTTAGAACAGGATACTTTCTCTGTAGTCCCCTCTCTATGATTATTACAGGCGAACGCGGTGCACCCATAATTGGAAGATGCTGAGGTCTCGAGCTTGTTTCAGTGTCTTTACGGGTCAGGAGAGTGTGCTAGAATAGAACATACAGGTAAGAGCAAGTTCTTTACGAGCTATTTGTGGCATGAGAGAATCATTTTAGTGTAAACAAAGGCAGTGATAGATGTTTCTTTAATGTTTCCAGGGGTCGAGTCACGATTTTGCCAGCATATTAAGGACGCTGATGTCCATGCTTGAATGCTTGGGTAAGCATTATTCAACATTGAGGGCATATTTGATTTATCTGTTAGCAGTGATAAGGGTGACATTGATGTTCATATTCCTTTGTCTAGACGTTGCACCCAGCGTTTTGAAAGTTACAAACTGAAGAGATCGGAAGCTATTTCCTCCAGTTTTGGATTTATGGGGTATGTCGGCTTATCTTTACATTTGGCTGTTAATGTAGTAGATTTTTGCATATACAGAGGTTTGTTTGATGACAACACCTGTGATTCTTTTCACAGAAAACTGGCCGCAGGTCTCATTTAACTCCTGAACAGAAACCAGGCTACTTTAACTGCGATAGCCAGCTAGGTATTGGTGCATCCACTTCAGGTTCAGGGTTGGACTATCTTTTACTTTGGAATATTAGTGTGATCTTCACTATCATGCTTCTTTTGGTGTTGGATTGAGGGGAGTAAGGAATTATGTTTTGCAATCATATTTGCAAGCTTTTTGTCACGTGGACACTACTACTTTCGCTATCACTACTATTTTTTATTTATTTTTTATTTCATTTTTATTTCACATCGTTTACTTAATTCACATCTCCTTTCTTGAGAATGCAAACCCTGAGGTTATAGGTGAAGGTGCATTACCTGTAGCGCATTGACCAATTTGTGATTATTGATATTTTTTGTTGTAGATTCCGTACCTGCACCTCTCCCAAGGACTTGAACATCAATATTGTTGTACAGTCATAATCTATGTGAAGTTCAACTAACCCCTGAAGAAGAGTTCAGGTTGAACTCGAAATGCATTGGGTTATCAAAATTTGGTTTTAGTTGAATCTTTTGAAACTTCTGTAGATACAGTATGCATTTTTGATTGACATATGCATTTTAGATATATATGCATTATATAGTATTTCCGTTCGAATTTGTTTTTGCACATAGCATATAATCTTGGAGAACTACAAGTAAACGCATGAATAAAATGTGGAAAATCATGTTTTAATAATGTTTTAACTATTAAAAAATGACCTAGAGGCGTAACGCCCTAGAGCTGTGCAGTACATAGCCCTGGGTTTCCTAGGACTCAAATTACTATAGCTAGTAATTAGACATAATTTACCTGAGGCGACAATCAGATTAGTACTGAGTCATAAATTATTGTAGGCACAGCGGATCGCTTCACGGTGTCTGGAAGAAACACGGAAAGCTAGTTGTAAGTGGAGACCAGACTTATCACGTTAACAATTGGAAAGCTAGAGTTTAAACGGGCTTACCCAAAAAGAAGGTGCATAGGCTCAGGGTCCGATAATTAAATTGATTACACACCACAGATGGCAGTATCTGCGAAAAAACATGTAAAACAGGTCATTTCTCACACAATTAAGACCCGAGGTGAGATAACTTGTATATTGCAAAGGGTTTTCACACACATGGGTCGATATAGAAAGGCTTACCCGGAATGGACGGTATTAAGGATAAACGTCAAGTCAGCAGTGATATTATTTAGAAAATTAATCCGTGATGCCTGTGAATTAATACGGAGATTAATGAGTACCAATTAATATAGCGAGTTGTTTGTAACTGACATGGTGACAGAGAGAGACTCACCGTAGGCTGAATTAATCTAGCGATGAACGCCGCTCGAGTTTGCAATGGCGAACAGAGCTTCCTGGTTACATCATTACTATAGTAACCGCACCACGTGATTCATGACCGGTTAATCGACATGGAAGAAAGACCTCGGAATGCATGTCAAACCTGGCAACAGATATGTGATTACTGTTGGCAAACCCATATGATTCTAACGAGCCGATCGTTTGTAAAAATTATAATAGCATATGGGGGAGAGGTTAAAACTATTGAAACAAGCTGTATTATTAATCAACAATGGTATTCGATGAAATCAATCTGCCGTTTCTGTCTGGCTACACAGAAATCGATTCATATCATTAAAAACATGCGGACCAACTCAGATCAAAGGTAGTCATAATGACCATGGCGTACCTATCCAACGATGGTAAGGCCATTACTTGCATAATGAAATACATAATGAAATACATGAGGATCAGTGATCATAACTTGGATGTCAGATATGCTAGTATAAGTGCTTACAAAAACATACAATGACATAAATCTTGTTGATATGGAATACCTCATTAAAACAGGTGTGGACCCATTGGGTCAATGATCATACTGATATTTATGGGCTGTTGTGGCGTACCTCTCGCATGAGGATATAGGCCACTCCAAACGCCATATAAACTGTTTGTTGCTGTTGGGTGTTAGAAGGACTCAGGACAAGGTTGCTAGTTGGGAAAAGGAACTATCTTGATGACTAATAACCATTTAAAGTGCAACACCGGAAAAACCGAAATCCTTCCGGTAGGCAAGAATAACCTCTTTTCCCCAATTGCATGCTGGCCAGCAGAAGCTGAAGTGCCCCCTAATACAATTACATCTGCCCGGAATTTGGGCATTAAATTTGACCATCAGTTGTCTTTTAAACCCCAGGCCGTGGCAGTAGCAGGTATGTGCTTTCAGATCATCAAAGCACTAAGGAAGTTTTTCGATCTTCTTCCTCTACCAGCGAGGAAAACAGTCGCAGTGGCCTTAATTAATTCTAGGTTAGACTATTGCAATGGACTTTATGCTGGAGCAAATAAATCTATTCTCCACAAACTGCAAATGGTCCAAAACGCGACAGCCCGCTTGGTTCTGCGTCTGCCCCGTAAGTCATCTGCCTCGGCAGCCTTAAATACTCTTCATTGGCTGCCAATAGGGAAAAGAATTTTGTTCAAGATTCTCCTAATTACCTTTAGGGCATTTTATCAACGTGGCCCAACCTATTTATATAATGGGTTTAAAAGGTATCAACCATCTCGCTGTTTGAGATCTGCTCATCAGAACTTACTCACCCCCCTCACTTTAAGTTGATGACAAAAGGCGGTAAATCCCTTTTTGTTTTAGGAACACAGGCCTGGAATAAACTTCCTCCTCAGCTGCGATTAATCTCCCAAGAAGCCCCATTCAGAAAAGCTCTGAAAACCTGGATCTTCTCCTTGCCTGATGCCACTAGTAGAACCCTAGTGTAATGTGTGCGTAGAACTTAGTGACATCTTTATCCCTTTTCCACAACTCTTCCACCCGAGTTGTTTGTGCGCCAAGATACTCCTTGGAGTGAAAGCTGCACGGTAGAAATGTCTCTTACATTACATTACATTACATTAAGACCTGTCGCAATGGAGTCAAAAAAGAACATCCACTTTAACTCATGTGTGTTCAGGATACTTGTGATGTTACCACCCCGGGGTCCTAGTATTGCCTTTTCTATCACAACCCATCGAAGACTCTCTGGGGGGTGTGTGGCCAGTTTGAAATGGTCTACGAGGGGTGCGCCCTGTACTTCACATCTAATCCTGCTCATGTGCTGGAGAATTCTGGCTTTTGCTTTTTGTTGTGTTTGGCCAATATAAATCTTTTGACAGGGACATAATATTTCGTAAATGATGTTGGACGTATTGCAATTACTGTGTGATTTGAGTTGAATCTTGTGTTGACGATACTCAAATGCCTTTGTTTGAATTGTAGTGTCACAGGCCTTGCAATGGCCGCATTTGAAGTGGCCCATCACCGGTGGCAATTTCCACAGAGAGGTGATAGTAGGATCATCAGGAGTTGGTAGAAAGGACCGTACCAAGTAGTCCTTCACGCTTTTGGATTTTTTTAAAAGCGTGTAGTGGTGTCCCATTTTGGTTGATATCGTCTGATATCAATTGCCAATGTTGATTGACGATACGTTTGATTTGGTTGCTTTTGGTGGTAAATGTAGTGACGCATACAATTCTGTTGTCTTGTTGTTCTGTCTTATCCTTAGGCGTGAGTAATTCCTCCCGGGGGTAGAACCAAGCCTGTTTCCTTGATTTCTTCACCAGGCGTCTGGGATATCCACGTTGTTGTAGACGATTTGCAAGGTCTTCAGATTGTTCAAAGTAATGATCTTTGTTGGAGCAATTCCTCCAGATCCGAAGGAACTGCCCGAAAGGCAAATTGTCACGGAGGGCTCGCGGATGATGACTGTTGTATTGTAACAATGAGTTTCTCTCTGCCGGTTTGCGGTAGAGTGTAGTGAGTAATTTGCCAGATTGCTCATATATGGTGATATCCAAAAAGTTTATAGTGTGGTTGTCAGATTGGATCGTGAACTTAAGATATGTAGATTGTTGATTAAGCCAATTAAAAAAAGAGGACAATCCATCCCCGTCACCATTCCAGATCAATAGAATGTCGTTAATGTATCTCATCCAGAGACCGAGATGGTCTCTGAATGGATTGACTTCATTAAGCACAGTGTCGTCCTCGAAGGCCGACATATACAAAATTGCCACATCAGAGATGTGAAGAAATAATCAAAGAAGGATCCCCAGTGATAAACATTTCACGAAAAGTCTTGACTAATAGAGAACTTCATATACTCAACAAGGGATTGACATTTGTTCCTACATACATCTCTAATGAACTGGAGACGGAAGTGTCCCTATTCAAATTCATGAGAAAGTTGAGATTGAGATGGTTCTTTTCTAACGAAAATACATTGGAAACACAACCCACAACTGAACGTCAATTTAAACCTAAAAGCAAGTTCATCTCACCTACATCCCATAAAACACTGGATAACTTCGAGGTTTTGATCAAAAAAGATTTGGAACAAATTAAATACTCACAATCTCGGCACTCGAATTTCACGATACATGAACGGAGGATTCTCAACAAGATGAGACAAGACACGACTATAACCTTTCAGCCTGCTGATAAGGGAGGGGCCCTTGTTGTTCTTGATACTGATTTCTATCAACACAGCGTAAATTTGCATGTTCAAAATGAGGATACCTACATTCAACTGTCTGATGACTCAACCCAGAGATTCCAACAAACTCTAAGTGTTATTTTGGATAAAGGAGTGGAAATGGGAGTAATCAATGTTAAAACAAGACAATTTCTTTTCAACATGTATCCACAAATTCCATCCATATACATGTTGCCCAAAGTGCATAAGAATAGAGAGAACCCGCCCTTCCGCCCCATTGTTGCGGGATGTGGATCCATACATGAAAATCTAGGTTATTTTCTGGACTATTACCTACAACCACTCGTTCAAGCCTGGTCTATGTATCTTAAGGACACTACGGATTGTTTACTGAAACTTGAGGCCATTAAAGAAGCATTTAAAGAAGACATCGTTTTATGCACAATTGATGTTGTGGCGTTGTACACTTCCATAGCCCACAACGAGGGATTGGAAGCTACAGAATGGAGGCTACTTGAATCAGATTTACCACAGGATAAATGCGTATTTCTACTGGAACTTCTACATTTTTCATTATACCACAGCTACTTTCGATGGCAGGATTCCTTTTATGTACAAAGGACAGGAACCTCCATGGGTTTTCCGGGGGCACCCGCATATGCGAATACATTTATGGCACATTTTGAACAACAGCATATATTGAGTCACCCTGAATGGAAACAGCATTGCATTCTATTTGTCAGATACATCGATGACATCCTAGTAATTTGGAAAGGCTCACGTCAACTGTTGGAAACATGTCTTGGAGAATTAAACACCTTCAACAGCAGAATTCAGTTTACATTTGAAATAAATGAGGAGAAAATAAATTTTTGGGACATTGAAATATCAAAAACTAGCACAGGTCTAGCAACAAAGGTTTATAAAAAATCTACTGACGTAAACAGTGCTTTACATTTCTCAAGTGCACACCCACTGTCATTGAAGAAACATTTACCGGTTTCCCAGATGATGAGGATAAAGCGAATCACATCAGACGGTAAAGTGTGCGATGAAGAAATTGATGAGCAAGTGATAAGATATAGACTAAGACGCTATCCAGAAACTACTTTACAAGAAGCAAAAAGGACAGTGTCCAACAAAACTAGACAGAACCTCCTGACAAAACATGAAAAATCCATTGAAAAAAGAGAAGTCTTTGTGATGAAATACTCAGCACAGGCACCGAAAATTAAAGCCATTATTCGCAAAAGATGGGAGTTGATCGAGAATGAGCCTGACTTCCGAACAGTTTTTACTCAACCACCGTTGTTTGCACACACTAGGGCGCAAAATCTAAGAGAGTTATTGAAAACTGCGAGGAATACACAACAAAAGAGTGCATATAAAGGAATGAGAAAATGCTACAACTGTGGCCAGTGTGGCAATGTAATCGTAGGAAATCAATTTCAACATCCTAAAACTGGAAAATCCATACCTTTGAGACATACATCCGATTGTACTTCTGAAAATGTCATCTACGCAATCAAGTGCCCGTGTGGACTGGTCTACGTGGGCAGAACAAGTAGAAAGATAAAAACAAGAATAGTGGAACACAAGAGCCGTATCAGAAATATAAACATGAACTCGTCATTGGCGGCACATTGGGTGAATTCTGCGCACACCATTCCGCAATTACGTTTCACCATACTAGAGCATATCACCACACACACAGGCATGGACCTCAACACCACACTAGCACGCAAAGAAACTATTTGGATCAAAAAACTGGGGACAGTAATCCCGGGGGGTCTTAACGACCATTATGAAATGTTGTGCTTTTTATAAATATGTACTTTCTTGTCCTTAAGACTGTAAGGGGTCTCTTGCATCCTCTTTCAACACTTTTCACCTTTTTGTTACAGCCATTAATTAGGGGTTTCTCTTTACACTTGAGTTCCTCTCTTTTTTTCCTTGATTATTTAGATATTTTAGCATTTATTATTTTTTAATTTACAGCACTGTCATGGGATCATTTAATTTTGGAATCGAAGCGTAGGGTAGTCTCAAACCCTTTTTCACTGAGGATCCCGAGAAGATATACAGACGCCATCTTAGAACAGGATACTTTCTCTGTAGTCCCCTCTCTATGATTATTACAGGCGAACGCGGTGCACCCATAATTGGAAGATGCTGAGGTCTCGAGCTTGTTTCAGTGTCTTTACGGGTCAGGAGAGTGTGCTAGAATAGAACATACAGGTAAGAGCAAGTTCTTTACGAGCTATTTGTGGCATGAGAGAATCATTTTAGTGTAAACGAAGGCAGTGATAGATGTTTCTTTAATGTTTCCAGGGGTCGAGTCACGATTTTGCCAGCATATTAAGGACGCTGATGTCCATGCTTGAATGCTTGGGTAAGCATTATTCAACATTGAGGGCATATTTGATTTATCTGTTAGCAGTGATAAGGGTGACATTGATGTTCATATTCCTTTGTCTAGACGTTGCACCCAGCGTTTTGAAAGTTACAAACTGAAGAGATCGGAAGCTATTTCCTCCAGTTTTGGATTTATGGGGTATGTCGGCTTATCTTTACATTTGGCTGTTAATGTAGTAGATTTTTGCATATACAGAGGTTTGTTTGATGACAACACCTGTGATTCTTTTCACAGAAAACTGGCCGCAGGTCTCATTTAACTCCTGAACAGAAACCAGGCTACTTTAACTGCGATAGCCAGCTAGGTATTGGTGCATCCACTTCAGGTTCAGGGTTGGACTATCTTTTACTTTGGAATATTAGTGTGATCTTCACTATCATGCTTCTTTTGGTGTTGGATTGAGGGGATGTTTTGCAATCATATTTGCAAGCTTTTTGTCACGTGGACACTACTACTTTCGCTATCACTACTATTTTTTATTTATTTTTTATTTAATTTTTATTTCACATCGTTTACTTAATTCACATCTCCTTTCTTGAGAATGCAAACCCTGAGGTTATAGGTGAAGGTGCATTACCTGTAGCGCATTGACCAATTTGTGATTATTGATATTTTTTGTTGTAGATTCCGTACCTGCACCTCTCCCAAGGACTTGAACATCAATATTGTTGTACAGTCATAATCTATGTGAAGTTCAACTAACCCCTGAAGAAGAGTTCAGGTTGAACTCGAAATGCATTGGGTTATCAAAATTTGGTTTTAGTTGAATCTTTTGAAACTTCTGTAGATACAGTATGCATTTTTGATTGACATATGCATTTTAGATATATATGCATTATATAGTATTTCCGTTCGAATTTGTTTTTGCACATAGCATATAATCTTGGAGAACTACAAGTAAACGCATGAATAAAATGTGGAAAATCATGTTTTCATAATGTTTTAACTATTAAAAAATGACCTAGAGGCGTGACGCCCTAGAGCTGTGCAGTACATAGCCCTGGGTTTCCTAGGACTCAAATTACTATAGCTAGTAATTAGACATAATTTACCTGAGGCGACAATCAGATTAGTACTGAGTCATAAATTATTGTAGGCACAGCGGATCGCTTCACGGTGTCTGGAAGAAACACGGAAAGCTAGTTGTAAGTGGAGACCAGACTTATCACGTTAACAATTGGAAAGCTAGAGTTTAAACGGGCTTACCCAAAAAGAAGGTGCATAGGCTCAGGGTCCGATAATTAAATTGATTACACACCACAGATGGCAGTATCTGCGAAAAAACATGTAAAACAGGTCATTTCTCACACAATTAAGACCCGAGGTGAGATAACTTGTATATTGCAAAGGGTTTTCACACACATGGGTCGATATAGAAAGGCTTACCCGGAATGGACGGTATTAAGGATAAACGTCAAGTCAGCAGTGATATTATTTAGAAAATTAATCCGTGATGCCTGTGAATTAATACGGAGATTAATGAGTACCAATTAATATAGCGAGTTGTTTGTAACTGACATGGTGACAGAGAGAGACTCACCGTAGGCTGAATTAATCTAGCGATGAACGCCGCTCGAGTTTGCAATGGCGAACAGAGCTTCCTGGTTACATCATTACTATAGTAACCGCACCACGTGATTCATGACCGGTTAATCGACATGGAAGAAAGACCTCGGAATGCATGTCAAACCTGGCAACAGATATGTGATTACTGTTGGCAAACCCATATGATTCTAACGAGCCGATCGTTTGTAAAAATTATAATAGCATATGGGGGAGAGGTTAAAACTATTGAAACAAGCTGTATTATTAATCAACAATGGTATTCGATGAAATCAATCTGCCGTTTCTGTCTGGCTACACAGAAATCGATTCATATCATTAAAAACATGCGGACCAACTCAGATCAAAGGTAGTCATAATGACCATGGCGTACCTATCCAACGATGGTAAGGCCATTACTTGCATAATGAAATACATAATGAAATACATGAGGATCAGTGATCATAACTTGGATGTCAGATATGCTAGTATAAGTGCTTACAAAAACATACAATGACATAAATCTTGTTGATATGGAATACCTCATTAAAACAGGTGTGGACCCATTGGGTCAATGATCATACTGATATTTATGGGCTGTTGTGGCGTACCTCTCGCATGAGGATATAGGCCACTCCAAACGCCATATAAACTGTTTGTTGCTGTTGGGTGTTAGAAGGACTCAGGACAAGGTTGCTAGTTGGGAAAAGGAACTATCTTGATGACTAATAACCATTTAAAGTGCAACACCGGAAAAACCGAAATCCTTCCGGTAGGCAAGAATAACCTCTTTTCCCCAATTGCATGCTGGCCAGCAGAAGCTGAAGTGCCCCCTAATACAATTACATCTGCCCGGAATTTGGGCATTAAATTTGACCATCAGTTGTCTTTTAAACCCCAGGCCGTGGCAGTAGCAGGTATGTGCTTTCAGATCATCAAAGCACTAAGGAAGTTTTTCGATCTTCTTCCTCTACCAGCGAGGAAAACAGTCGCAGTGGCCTTAATTAATTCTAGGTTAGACTATTGCAATGGACTTTATGCTGGAGCAAATAAATCTATTCTCCACAAACTGCAAATGGTCCAAAACGCGACAGCCCGCTTGGTTCTGCGTCTGCCCCGTAAGTCATCTGCCTCGGCAGCCTTAAATACTCTTCATTGGCTGCCAATAGGGAAAAGAATTTTGTTCAAGATTCTCCTAATTACCTTTAGGGCATTTTATCAACGTGGCCCAACCTATTTATATAATGGGTTTAAAAGGTATCAACCATCTCGCTGTTTGAGATCTGCTCATCAGAACTTACTCACCCCCCCTCACTTTAAGTTGATGACAAAAGGCGGTAAATCCCTTTTTGTTTTAGGAACACAGGCCTGGAATAAACTTCCTCCTCAGCTGCGATTAATCTCCCAAGAAGCCCCATTCAGAAAAGCTCTGAAAACCTGGATCTTCTCCTTGCCTGATGCCACTAGTAGAACCCTAGTGTAATGTGTGCGTAGAACTTAGTGACATCTTTATCCCTTTTCCACAACTCTTCCACCCGAGTTGTTTGTGCGCCAAGATACTCCTTCGAGTGAAAGCTGCACGGTAGAAATGTCTCTTACATTACATTACATTACATTAAGACCTGTCGCAATGGAGTCAAAAAAGAACATCCACTTTAACTCATGTGTGTTCAGGATACTTGTGATGTTACCACCCCGGGGTCCTAGTATTGCCTTTTCTATCACAACCCATCGAAGACTCTCTGGGGGGTGTGTGGCCAGTTTGAAATGGTCTACGAGGGGTGCGCCCTGTACTTCACATCTAATCCTGCTCATGTGCTGGAGAATTCTGGCTTTTGCTTTTTGTTGTGTTTGGCCAATATAAATCTTTTGACAGGGACATAATATTTCGTAAATGATGTTGGACGTATTGCAATTACTGTGTGATTTGAGTTGAATCTTGTGTTGACGATACTCAAATGCCTTTGTTTGAATTGTAGTGTCACAGGCCTTGCAATGGCCGCATTTGAAGTGGCCCATCACCGGTGGCAATTTCCACAGAGAGGTGATAGTAGGATCATCAGGAGTTGGTAGAAAGGACCGTACCAAGTAGTCCTTCACGCTTTTGGATTTTTTTAAAAGCGTGTAGTGGTGTCCCATTTTGGTTGATATCGTCTGATATCAATTGCCAATGTTGATTGACGATACGTTTGATTTGGTTGCTTTTGGTGGTAAATGTAGTGACGCATACAATTCTGTTGTCTTGTTGTTCTGTCTTATCCTTAGGCGTGAGTAATTCCTCCCGGGGGTAGAACCAAGCCTGTTTCCTTGATTTCTTCACCAGGCGTCTGGGATATCCACGTTGTTGTAGACGATTTGCAAGGTCTTCAGATTGTTCAAAGTAATGATCTTTGTTGGAGCAATTCCTCCAGATCCGAAGGAACTGCCCGAAAGGCAAATTGTCACGGAGGGCTCGCGGATGATGACTGTTGTATTGTAACAATGAGTTTCTCTCTGCCGGTTTGCGGTAGAGTGTAGTGAGTAATTTGCCAGATTGCTCATATATGGTGATATCCAAAAAGTTTATAGTGTGGTTGTCAGATTGGATCGTGAACTTAAGATATGTAGATTGTTGATTAAGCCAATTAAAAAAAGAGGACAATCCATCCCCGTCACCATTCCAGATCAATAGAATGTCGTTAATGTATCTCATCCAGAGACCGAGATGGTCTCTGAATGGATTGACTTCATTAAGCACAGTGTCGTCCTCGAAGGCCGACATATACAAAATTGCCACATCAGAGATGTGAAGAAATAATCAAAGAAGGATCCCCAGTGATAAACATTTCACGAAAAGTCTTGACTAATAGAGAACTTCATATACTCAACAAGGGATTGACATTTGTTCCTACATACATCTCTAATGAACTGGAGACGGAAGTGTCCCTATTCAAATTCATGAGAAAGTTGAGATTGAGATGGTTCTTTTCTAACGAAAATACATTGGAAACACAACCCACAACTGAACGTCAATTTAAACCTAAAAGCAAGTTCATCTCACCTACATCCCATAAAACACTGGATAACTTCGAGGTTTTGATCAAAAAAGATTTGGAACAAATTAAATACTCACAATCTCGGCACTCGAATTTCACGATACATGAACGGAGGATTCTCAACAAGATGAGACAAGACACGACTATAACCTTTCAGCCTGCTGATAAGGGAGGGGCCCTTGTTGTTCTTGATACTGATTTCTATCAACACAGCGTAAATTTGCATGTTCAAAATGAGGATACCTACATTCAACTGTCTGATGACTCAACCCAGAGATTCCAACAAACTCTAAGTGTTATTTTGGATAAAGGAGTGGAAATGGGAGTAATCAATGTTAAAACAAGACAATTTCTTTTCAACATGTATCCACAAATTCCATCCATATACATGTTGCCCAAAGTGCATAAGAATAGAGAGAACCCGCCCTTCCGCCCCATTGTTGCGGGATGTGGATCCATACATGAAAATCTAGGTTATTTTCTGGACTATTACCTACAACCACTCGTTCAAGCCTGGTCTATGTATCTTAAGGACACTACGGATTGTTTACTGAAACTTGAGGCCATTAAAGAAGCATTTAAAGAAGACATCGTTTTATGCACAATTGATGTCGTGGCGTTGTACACGTCCATAGCCCACAACGAGGGATTGGAAGCTACAGAATGGAGGCTACTTGAATCAGATTTACCACAGGATAAATGCGTATTTCTACTGGAACTTCTACATTTTTCATTATACCACAGCTACTTTCGATGGCAGGATTCCTTTTATGTACAAAGGACAGGAACCTCCATGGGTTTTCCGGGGGCACCCGCATATGCGAATACATTTATGGCACATTTTGAACAACAGCATATATTGAGTCACCCTGAATGGAAACAGCATTGCATTCTATTTGTCAGATACATCGATGACATCCTAGTAATTTGGAAAGGCTCACGTCAACTGTTGGAAACATGTCTTGGAGAATTAAACACCTTCAACAGCAGAATTCAGTTTACATTTGAAATAAATGAGGAGAAAATAAATTTTTGGGACATTGAAATATCAAAAACTAGCACAGGTCTAGCAACAAAGGTTTATAAAAAATCTACTGACGTAAACAGTGCTTTACATTTCTCAAGTGCACACCCACTGTCATTGAAGAAACATTTACCGGTTTCCCAGATGATGAGGATAAAGCGAATCACATCAGACGGTAAAGTGTGCGATGAAGAAATTGATGAGCAAGTGATAAGATATAGACTAAGAGGCTATCCAGAAACTACTTTACAAGAAGCAAAAAGGACAGTGTCCAACAAAACTAGACAGAACCTCCTGACAAAACATGAAAAATCCATTGAAAAAAGAGAAGTCTTTGTGATGAAATACTCAGCACAGGCACCGAAAATTAAAGCCATTATTCGCAAAAGATGGGAGTTGATCGAGAATGAGCCTGACTTCCGAACAGTTTTTACTCAACCACCGTTGTTTGCACACACTAGGGCGCAAAATCTAAGAGAGTTATTGAAAACTGCGAGGAATACACAACAAAAGAGTGCATATAAAGGAATGAGAAAATGCTACAACTGTGGCCAGTGTGGCAATGTAATCGTAGGAAATCAATTTCAACATCCTAAAACTGGAAAATCCATACCTTTGAGACATACATCCGATTGTACTTCTGAAAATGTCATCTACGCAATCAAGTGCCCGTGTGGACTGGTCTACGTGGGCAGAACAAGTAGAAAGATAAAAACAAGAATAGTGGAACACAAGAGCCGTATCAGAAATATAAACATGAACTCGTCATTGGCGGCACATTGGGTGAATTCTGCGCACACCATTCCGCAATTACGTTTCACCATACTAGAGCATATCACCACACACACAGGCATGGACCTCAACACCACACTAGCACGCAAAGAAACTATTTGGATCAAAAAACTGGGGACAGTAATCCCGGGGGGTCTTAACGACCATTATGAAATGTTGTGCTTTTTATAAATATGTACTTTCTTGTCCTTAAGACTGTAAGGGGTCTCTTGCATCCTCTTTCAACACTTTTCACCTTTTTGTTACAGCCATTAATTAGGGGTTTCTCTTTACACTTGAGTTCCTCTCTTTTTTTCCTTGATTATTTAGATATTTTAGCATTTATTATTTTTTAATTTACAGCACTGTCATGGGATCATTTAATTTTGGAATCGAAGCGTAGGGTAGTCTCAAACCCTTTTTCACCGAGGATCCCGAGAAGATATACAGACGCCATCTTAGAACAGGATACTTTCTCTGTAGTCCCCTCTCTATGATTATTACAGGCGAACGCGGTGCACCCATAATTGGAAGATGCTGAGGTCTCGAGCTTGTGTCAGTGTCTTTACGGGTCAGGAGAGTGTGCTAGAATAGAACATACAGGTAAGAGCAAGTTCTTTACGAGCTATTTGTGGCATGAGAGAATCATTTTAGTGTAAACGAAGGCAGTGATAGATGTTTCTTTAATGTTTCCAGGGGTCGAGTCACGATTTTGCCAGCATATTAAGGACGCTGATGTCCATGCTTGAATGCTTGGGTAAGCATTATTCAACATTGAGGGCATATTTGATTTATCTGTTAGCAGTGATAAGGGTGACATTGATGTTCATATTCCTTTGTCTAGACGTTGCACCCAGCGTTTTGAAAGTTACAAACTGAAGAGATCGGAAGCTATTTCCTCCAGTTTTGGATTTATGGGGTATGTCGGCTTATCTTTACATTTGGCTGTTAATGTAGTAGATTTTTGCATATACAGAGGTTTGTTTGATGACAACACCTGTGATTCTTTTCACAGAAAACTGGCCGCAGGTCTCATTTAACTCCTGAACAGAAACCAGGCTACTTTAACTGCGATAGCCAGCTAGGTATTGGTGCATCCACTTCAGGTTCAGGGTTGGACTATCTTTTACTTTGGAATATTAGTGTGATCTTCACTATCATGCTTCTTTTGGTGTTGGATTGAGGGGAGTAAGGAATTATGTTTTGCAATCATATTTGCAAGCTTTTTGTCACGTGGACACTACTACTTTCGCTATCACTACTATTTTTTATTTATTTTTTATTTAATTTTAATTTCACATCGTTTACTTAATTCACATCTCCTTTCTTGAGAATGCAAACCCTGAGGCTATAGGTGAAGGTGCATTACCTGTAGCGCATTGACCAATTTGTGATTATTGATATTTTTTGTTGTAGATTCCGTACCTGCACCTCTCCCAAGGACTTGAACATCAATATTGTTGTAGTCATAATCTATGTGAAGTTCAACTAACCCCTGAAGAAGAGTTCAGGTTGAACTCGAAATGCATTGGGTTATCAAAATTTGGTTTTAGTTGAATCTTTTGAAACTTCTGTAGATACAGTATGCATTTTTGATTGACATATGCATTTTAGATATATATGCATTATATAGTATTTCCGTTCGAATTTGTTTTTGCACATAGCATATAATCTTGGAGAACTACAAGTAAACGCATGAATAAAATGTGGAAAATCATGTTTTCATAATGTTTTAACTATTAAAAAATGACCTAGAGGCGTGACGCCCTAGAGCTGTGCAGTACATAGCCCTGGGTTTCCTAGGACTCAAATTACTATAGCTAGTAATTAGACATAATTTACCTGAGGCGACAATCAGATTAGTACTGAGTCATAAATTATTGTAGGCACAGCGGATCGCTTCACGGTGTCTGGAAGAAACACGGAAAGCTAGTTGTAAGTGGAGACCAGACTTATCACGTTAACAATTGGAAAGCTAGAGTTTAAACAGGCTTACCCAAAAAGAAGGTGCATAGGCTCAGGGTCCGATAATTAAATTGATTACACACCACAGATGGCAGTATCTGCGAAAAAACATGTAAAACAGGTCATTTCTCACACAATTAAGACCCGAGGTGAGATAACTTGTATATTGCAAAGGGTTTTCACACACATGGGTCGATATAGAAAGGCTTACCCGGAATGGACGGTATTAAGGATAAACGTCAAGTCAGCAGTGATATTATTTAGAAAATTAATCCGTGATGCCTGTGAATTAATACGGAGATTAATGAGTACCAATTAATATAGCGAGTTGTTTGTAACTGACATGGTGACAGAGAGAGACTCACCGTAGGCTGAATTAATCTAGCGATGAACGCCGCTCGAGTTTGCAATGGCGAACAAAGCTTCCTGGTTACATCATTACTATAGTAACCGCACCACGTGATTCATGACCGGTTAATCGACATGGAAGAAAGACCTCGGAATGCATGTCAAACCTGGCAACAGATATGTGATTACTGTTGGCAAACCCATATGATTCTAACGAGCCGATCGTTTGTAAAAATTATAATAGCATATGGGGGAGAGGTTAAAACTATTGAAACAAGCTGTATTATTAATCAACAATGGGATTCGATGAAATCAATCTGCCGTTTCTGTCTGGCTACACAGAAATCGATTCATATCATTAAAAACATGCGGACCAACTCAGATCAAAGGTAGTCATAATGACCATGGCGTACCTATCCAACGATGGTAAGGCCATTACTTGCATAATGAAATACATAATGAAATACATGAGGATCAGTGATCATAACTTGGATGTCAGATATGCTAGTATAAGTGCTTACAAAAACATACAATGACATAAATCTTGTTGATATGGAATACCTCATTAAAACAGGTGTGGACCCATTGGGTCAATGATCATACTGATATTTATGGGCTGTTGTGGCGTACCTCTCGCATGAGGATATAGGCCACTCCAAACGCCATATAAACTGTTTGTTGCTGTTGGGTGTTAGAAGGACTCAGGACAAGGTTGCTAGTTGGGAAAAGGAACTATCTTGATGACTAATAACCATTTAAAGTGCAACACCGGAAAAACCGAAATCCTTCCGGTAGGCAAGAATAACCTCTTTTCCCCAATTGCATGCTGGCCAGCAGAAGCTGAAGTGCCCCCTAATACAATTACATCTGCCCGGAATTTGGGCATTAAATTTGACCATCAGTTGTCTTTTAAACCCCAGGCCGTGGCAGTAGCAGGTATGTGCTTTCAGATCATCAAAGCACTAAGGATGTTTTTCGATCTTCTTCCTCTACCAGCGAGGAAAACAGTCGCAGTGGCCTTAATTAATTCTAGGTTAGACTATTGCAATGGACTTTATGCTGGAGCAAATAAATCTATTCTCCACAAACTGCAAATGGTCCAAAACGCGACAGCCCGCTTGGTTCTGCGTCTGCCCCGTAAGTCATCTGCCTCGGCAGCCTTAAATACTCTTCATTGGCTGCCAATAGGGAAAAGAATTTTGTTCAAGATTCTCCTAATTACCTTTAGGGCATTTTATCAACGTGGCCCAACCTATTTATATAATGGGTTTAAAAGGTATCAACCATCTCGCTGTTTGAGATCTGCTCATCAGAACTTACTCTCCCCCCCTCACTTTAAGTTGATGACAAAAGGCGGTAAATCCCTTTTTGTTTTAGGAACAAAGGCCTGGAATAAACTTCCTCCTCAGCTGCGATTAATCTCCCAAGAAGCCCCATTCAGAAAAGCTCTGAAAACCTGGATCTTCTCCTTGCCTGATGCCACTAGTAGAACCCTAGTGTAATGTGTGCGTAGAACTTAGTGACATCTTTATCCCTTTTCCACAACTCTTCCACCCGAGTTGTTTGTGCGCCAAGATACTCCTTGGAGTGAAAGCTGCACGGTAGAAATGTCTCTTACATTACATTACATTACATTAAGACCTGTCGCAATGGAGTCAAAAAAGAACATCCACTTTAACTCATGTGTGTTCAGGATACTTGTGATGTTACCACCCCGGGGTCCTAGTATTGCCTTTTCTATCACAACCCATCGAAGACTCTCTGGGGGGTGTGTGGCCAGTTTGAAATGGTCTACGAGGGGTGCGCCCTGTACTTCACATCTAATCCTGCTCATGTGCTGGAGAATTCTGGCTTTTGCTTTTTGTTGTGTTTGGCCAATATAAATCTTTTGACAGGGACATAATATTTCGTAAATGATGTTGGACGTATTGCAATTACTGTGTGATTTGAGTTGAATCTTGTGTTGACGATACTCAAATGCCTTTGTTTGAATTGTAGTGTCACAGGCCTTGCAATGGCCGCATTTGAAGTGGCCCATCACCGGTGGCAATTTCCACAGAGAGGTGATAGTAGGATCATCAGGAGTTGGTAGAAAGGACCGTACCAAGTAGTCCTTCACGCTTTTGGATTTTTTTAAAAGCGTGTAGTGGTGTCCCATTTTGGTTGATATCGTCTGATATCAATTGCCAATGTTGATTGACGATACGTTTGATTTGGTTGCTTTTGGTGGTAAATGTAGTGACGCATACAATTCTGTTGTCTTGTTGTTCTGTCTTATCCTTAGGCGTGAGTAATTCCTCCCGGGGGTAGAACCAAGCCCGTTTCCTTGATTTCTTCACCAGGCGTCTGGGATATCCACGTTGTTGTAGACGATTTGCAAGGTCTTCAGATTGTTCAAAGTAATGATCTTTGTTGGAGCTATTCCTCCAGATCCGAAGGAACTGCCCGAAAGGCAAATTGTCACGGAGGGCTCGCGGATGATGACTGTTGTATTGTAACAATGAGTTTCTCTCTGCCGGTTTGCGGTAGAGTGTAGTGAGTAATTTGCCAGATTGCTCATATATGGTGATATCCAAAAAGTTTATAGTGTGGTTGTCAGATTGGATCGTGAACTTAAGATATGTAGATTGTTGATTAAGCCAATTAAAAAAAGAGGACAATCCATCCCCGTCACCATTCCAGATCAATAGAATGTCGTCAATGTATCTCATTCAGAGACCGAGATGGTCTCTGAATGGATTGACTTCATTAAGCACAGTGTCGTCCTCGAAGGCCGACATATACAAAATTGCCACATCAGGGGCAAAGGGAGCCCCCATTGCTACTCCAGATGTCTAAAGGTAAAATTGGTTTTTGAACAGGAAAAAGTTTCTTGTCATGGCTATTTTTAACAGGGCCACAATGAATTCTGAAGGAACTTATACCGGGGCAGGTCGTTGTTGTAGGCATCTATACAAGTATATAATGATACCACATCACATGTGGCTAGCATTTGATGTTCAGAGTCAAAAGATAAATTCTCATTGATATTTATTGTGTGCTTTTGACTCTGAACATCAAATGCTAGCCACATGTGATGTGGTATCATTATATACTTGTATTCCACAACACGAAGCCCTGGCGGTGGTAACAAGATGCCTACAATGGCGACCTGCCGCAAACCGGCAGAGAGAAACTCGTTGTTACAAAACAACAGTCATCATCCGCGAGCCCTCCGTGACAATTTGCCTTTCGGGCAGTTCCTTTGGATCCGGAGGAATTGCTCCAACAAAGATCATTACTTTGAACAATCTGAAGACCTTGCAAATCATCTACAACAACGTGGATATCCCAGACGCCTGGTGAAGTAATCAAGGAAACGGGCTTGGTTCTACCCCCAGGAGGAATTACTCACGCCTAAGGATAAGACAGAACAACAAGACAACAGAATTGTATGCGTTACTACATTTACCACCAAAAGCAACCAAATCAAACGTATTGTCATTCAACATTGGCAATTGATATCAGATGATATCAACCAAAATGGGACACCACTACACGCTTTTAAAAAATCCAAAAGCGTGAAGGACTACGTGGTACGGTCCTTTCTACCAACTCCTGATGATCCTACTATCACCTCTCTGTGGAATTTGCCACCGGTGATGGGCCACTTCAAATGCGGCCATTGCAAGGCCTGTGACACTACAATTCAAACAAAGGAATTTGAGTATCGTCAACACAAGATTCAACTCAAATCACACAGTAATTGCAATACGTCCAACATCATTTACGCAATAATATGTCCCTGTCAAAAGATTTATATTGGCCAAACACAACAAAAAGCAAAAGCCAGAATTCTCCAGCACATGAGCAGGATTAGATGTGAAGTCCAGGGCGCACCCCTCGTAGACCATTTCAAACTGGCCACACACCCCCCAGAGAGTCTTTGATGGGTTGTGATAGAAAAGGCAATACTAGGACCCCGGGGTGGTAACATCACAAGTATCCTGAACACACGTGAGTTAAAGTGGATGTTCTTTTTTGACTCCATTGCGACAGGTCTTAATGAGGAAGATAGTTCCTTTTCCCAACTAGCAACCTTGTCCTGAGTCCTTCTAACACCCAACAGCAACAAACAGTTTATATGGCGTTTGGAGTGGCCTATACCCTCATGCGAGAGGTACGCCACAACAGCCCATAAATATCAGTATGATCATTGACCCAATGGGTCCACACCTGTTTTAATGAGGTATTCCATATCAACAAGATTTATGTCATTGTATGTTTTTGTAAGCACTTATACTAGCATATCTGACATCCAAGTTATGATCACTGATCCTCATGTATTTCATTATGTATTTCATTATGCAAGTAATGGCCTTACCATCGTGGGATAGGTACGCCATGGTCATTATGACTACCTTTGATCTGAGTTGGTCCGCATGTTTTTAATGATATGAATCGATTTCTGTGTAGCCAGACAGAAACGGCAGACTGATTTCATTGAATCCCATTGTTGATTAATAATACAGCTTGTTTCAATAGTTTCTAACCTCTCCCCCATATGCTATTATAATTTTTACAAACGATCGGGTCGTTAGAATCATATGGGTTTGCCAACAGTAATCACATATCTGTTGCCAGGTTTGACATGCACTCCGAGGTCTTTTGTCCATGTCGATTAACCGGTCATGAATCACGTGGTGCGGTGACTATAGTAATGATATAACCAGGAAGCTCGGTTCGCCATTGCAAACTCGAGCGGCGTCCATCGCTAGATTAATTCAGCCAATGGTGAGTCTCTCTCTGTCACCATGTCAGTTACAAACAACTCGCTATATTAATTGGTACTCATGAATCTCCGTATTAATTCACAGGCATCACGGATTGATTTTCTAAGTAATATCACTGCTGACTTGACGTTTATCCTTAATACCGTCCATTCCGGGTAAGCCTTTCTATATCGACCCACGTGTGTGAAAACCCTTTGCAATATACAAGTTATCTCACCTCGGGTCTTAATTGTGTGAGAAATGACCTGTTTTACATGTTTTTTCGCAGATACTGCCATCTGTGGTGTGTAATCAATTTAACTATCGAACCCTGAGCCTATGCACCTTCTTTTTGGGTAATCCCGTTTAAACTCTAGCTTTCCAATTGTTAACGTGATAAGTACGGTCTCCACTTACAACTAGCTTTACGTGTTTCTTCCAGACACCGTGAAGCGATCCGCTGTGCCTACAATAATTTACGACTCAGTACTAATCTGATTGTCGCCTCAGGTAGTTTATGTTTAATTACTAGCTATGACATACGCGGTAATATTCCGTGGGTTAGTACCATAAATTTAAACTATCTCAGGTCAAAGATTCTGTCCTGTCCACCGCCCCGGGCCTACTCCAAGCTCCTCCCGCCTAACAAAAGAACATCATGATAATTATGATTTGGAATACGATAATGAGTTTGTTCATCTCTGACCTTTCGGTCCGTATTAATTCCAATGAATCTCTCTTCATTAATGAACCATATAATGAAACGAAGACGCCAGTCCTGGTCTTTACTTTTAACACGAGCAGTAACCAGTACTGTGTGCTCCTTGTCGATTTTTCAGTGTGCTCCATGTTCTTGCAATTAATATTGTGATTCATCTTCACGATTAATTAATAGTAATTTCCTTTATTCTATATACATTAATTAGGTTGCCTGCCCCGCACTCCGTCCTGATGAAGACCCCATAGCAAGGTCATCACTAATTCCTGCAAGTGTCCGAGGGTCGAAACGTCGACAATAGTTTCTTCTGGTTGTCAACTTCACGCCAACATTGTGACATTTAATGTATTCAGTGGAGTATGATATCTGTGTATTCGTGCATCGAACCAATGGTCTTATGTTTGTGTATAATAATTAATCTACCAATGCATTTTTGAGAATTGGCTGATTTTACTGTCACTTAATTTCCCTTCCATCACATCATCCTCACTTAATCACCACCCTCTCCTCCTGGGGCACTATACAACCATTTATGATATGCAATCAATGTAAAGTATATTTAATATACCGAGTCCCATTGTGAATAAAACAGTGAGGACACATTCATTGTTTCTTTAATTGTTTCCTTGAATTGAACATATTTTGCTACTTTTACGCTGGGACCCCTCCCTCTCAGTACTTAATTGACCCTGGTCCCAGTGACTATGTTTGGGTAAACCCCCCTATACGTACACCCCTAAGATCACTCTGTGACTGAAGCTTGATTCACCTATTATTGTGATGTTAGGCAGAGTCACATATACTGTCGGCAGGGACAGACATGGTACATTATATCTAAAATCCTATTAATCTGTCTAAAATCACACTGTGAGGGAAGCTTGCTATAATGAACAACTAGAGTGCTAACATTTAGAATATATGGCAAATGTGTGACACATCTGAATGCCTTCTTGATGGAACTAAAGTAGACAAGCATTGAAAATACAATAGATTTGGTGTGATATTAGGCACATGTGCACCATATTACATGTAATCTACCATCTCTTTGTCTGCAAGCAGTATATATGTTTCTGCTGATATTATTTCAAAGTATTTTCAGGCAAAAAACAGACAACCTATCTATAAACAAGACATAACATTAAATAATAAATAATTTTTAACATTGTGGAAGCGGTTTGTAAGTATGCCAATGAAACCTTTTCACTATTTCTGGACCAGCATTAATATCAAACATTGAAAATGTATGGCAAATGTGTGACACATCTGAATGTCTTGTTGATGGAACCTAAGTAAACAAGCATTGAAAATGCAATAGATTTGGTGTGATTTTAGGCACATGTCCATGATATTACATGTAATGTACCCTCTCTATCTGTGGAAGCAGTATGTTTGTCTCTCCACAAATTAATTCTCTGTATCTGCAGGTCAAAAACAGGCCACCCATATATTAAGAAGATATAATATTAATTAGTAAATTATATCTAACATTATGCAAGCGGTTTGTAAATATGCCAATGAAACCTTTACACTATCTCTGGACCAGTATTAATGTCAAACATTCAGAATTCATGGCAAATATGTGACACATCTGAATGCATTCTTGATGGAATCAAAGTAAACAAGCATTGAAAATGCAATAGATTTCGCCCTCGGTGTCACACATACTGTTGGCAGTGACAGACATGGTACATTATATCTAAAAAACAATTAATCTGTCTAAGATTACACTGTGAGTGAAGCTTGAAATAATGAGCAACTAGAGTGCTAACATTCTAAATTTATGGCAAATATGTGACGCATCTGACTACTTTCTTGATGGAAGCAAGGTAAGCAAGCATTGAAAATGCAATAGATTTGGTGTGATCTGAGGCACATGTGCACGATATTACATGTAATCTACCATCTCTGTCTGTGCAAGAACTATGTGTGTCTCTGCACTAATTATTTCTCTGTATCTACAGGCCAAAAACAGACCACCTATATATAAACAAGACATAAAAATTAATTAGTTAATCGTTTTTGACAAAAAGCAAAGCACATGTAATGTAAAGTAGCGTTTTGTTGTATACTAGTATTTATATTGTTTATTTGCTGTAATTGCTATGTAATATGTTTGTTGTGGTCTATAATATGTTATTTTTTGTTTTCCACAGATTACAATCATCTATACAAACAAAGAGAAAATGCCTTCTAAAAGAAGGAGAGCCAAAATTTATAAAGGAAAATTAAGGTCTAAGGAAAAAGAAAATCAAGAACCAACCAAAATAAAATCTTCAGAGAAAAAGAAAAATGCTCCTGGTATGCAAAGTACAAATTTTCTTAGGAAATTATTGAAATTTGAAGCAAAAAATAGTTTTTTAAATAAAAAGACTGAAACACGTGTAATTTCAAAAAAGACAGGATGTCCTTCTACAATTGTTAGACGTGTACAAGGAGACATAATTTTGAAATGCAATAGAAGAAGCAAACAGTTTTCTGACATTCGTAGACGAATGTTTTACAACAGGATTATCACCAATTTATTAAAAAATATAAAAAGTTATAAACAAAAGACAGCTTTTTACAAGAAAAAAAACATAGTTAAGATCGTGGATGAAGCATTTAAAGTGAAAAATAAATTGTTTTGTTTAGTAATGAATAGAATTCGTACACTTGATACGATAATTAATGTGTTCAAATCAAAATGTAAGTGGAGGAGAGTAATTAATCGAACTAATTTTTGTGATGTTTTTTCTGGAAAATGGAAGCATAGTTCAAGTTCTGAGCCATTTTTTAATGAAGAAAGTTACTTTCAGGATAATGATTTGGTGCATGCAGTTGACACCAGTGGTCGAGCATATGAGGTGAAGGACGGTTGTCCGGTTGAAAAAAAAGAGATTGTGCCTAGAAATACAGAAGAGGTGTTAGCTGACGAAGTTTTAGGGAGATGTCCTAAGGCTCCAGTGTATACATGGAATTGTAGTAGTATTTGTAGTGTCCGCCAGGAATCAATTGATTTGTTTTACACTTTCTTACGGACATATACCAAGGAAACTGTGAAACAAAAAATGAAAATTTTACAAGAGTTAGATCCTTGTAGAGTGAGAGAAAAAACAGGTTTGCAAGGGCATTCACTGGCTTGTCTTTCAAGAAAAGTATGTCAGCGTGTTTTTCACCATTTTAGGATGTTAGCAGTACATCATAATAAAGTGAGGAAATTAGTGAGAAGGTTGTACTATGCAAAAAGTCCAGCACTTTAACTAAAACAGTTAAACAGTGCTCTTTTGCATGGAACTGAATTAGATGTCAAAAAAATTGTTACTTTGGTGAAAAAGAGGTTAGTGCAGAAATTGATACAGTAATGGAAGGTAATGTAGAAGAGAATGTAGAGATTTTAAGTACAGAAAATTTTGAAAATGAAATTATAAAGTTTAAGGTCAATTCAAGTGAAAGGCCTAATTTTTCTTGTGTTTGTTGTCGACGGACTCATTATAAGCATCAGACTAGATTAGTTGATTTATATGTAAAAAGCGAAAAGATAAATAATAATGAGTGGAAGGATTTTGCAACTTATTTGTTGGTTGAAAATTGTTTTGATTTGGGCTCTGATCAACGTATTTGTACATATTGCTATAATAAATTAAATGAAAATAAAATGCCTGCTAGAGGTGTTTATAATAATCTGGAGTTGGTAGACATTCCTTCTGAATTGATGGATTTAAATACCTATGAGTCTATTCTGATTCAATGTGTGCATCCTTTTCAGGCTATTGTTCGCATGGAGCCTAAGACAGGGAAATTGCCTCCTTCAGATTTACAGAGAGGATTAAAGGGAAGAGTTGTTTATTTGCCTCTAGATTTTAAGAAAAATATTGATACCATTGGTGTTGAAAAAGTAGAAGAGGAACCTCTGGTTATTCTAGTTAATGGTGTTCCAACAAAAAATAAGAAAATCTGGCAAGATTTAGTGGATGTTAGGAAAGTCAAGAAGGCAACGTTGTATCTGGTAAAAAATAATCAGTACTATAAAAATGTAAATGTGGGAGATGAGGAAACAACTGTACAAGACGACACTGATGTCTCTACTGGACAAATAGAAAAAGTTGATGTCTCTAGAAGTGAAGAAATTTACGAACATTATAGTGTTCTTCCATTGCATTCCAAAGAAGTAATGGGGAATGCTATTGACTTGTTTCAGATGAAAAAAGCCGAAGGAAGTCCCATTAGTGTATGGGAAGAAAGTTTAGAAGCTCGTTGTTTCCCCCAATTGTTTCCCACAGGTCAAGGTGGACGATATGACGACCAACCTGTTCAAATTCCTGCATCTGAATACCGGACTTCAAGATTATATGCAGAAGATCCAAGGTTTCGTCAATGCATTCCATATTTGTTCCATCTACTGTTTGAGAGTGACTTGTCTGGACTTTCCTATGCAGTAAACCATATATTGAAAAGTGGAGCACATCTACAAATTGTTTCGGCAAGGGATTTTATGGATAAAGTTAAACTGCAAGACAGTGTTTTGGAATCTCAGCTAATTAATCTCATGGCATGTCAGCATGGTACTAAAGAGTATTGGTACCGTCGTCATGGGGAATTGAAATGTATGCTAAGAAACTTAGGAACTCCTACATGGTTCCTTACTCTTAGCTGTGCTGAGTATGCTTGGGAAGACTTACTTGAATTTCTACGAGAGGCAAATAAAAACATTGAAAATATTGAATACAAGACACCTGGAGAACTGTGCTCTTTGGATCCAGTTAATGTATGCAGGTATTTCAATCATATGTTTGAAGCTATGATGTCTTTTATTACAAACAAAAAAAATCGTTGGTGAGGTGTTGGATTTCTTTTGGAGAAAGGAGTATCAAGCAAGAGGTGCTCCTCTTATACATATGCTGCTATGGATTAAAGATGCACCAAAATTTGGAACAGATTCAGATGAGAAAGTGATGAGTTTCATTGAGCAGTATTCTACATGTGCTGTTCGGAAAAGTACAGACGAAAACAATTTAAGACAACAAGTTTTACGCTTTCAAAGCCATCGTTGTGGGAAATACTGTCGTCGAAAATACAAATCCAAAGACAAGTTCTACACGAAATGTCGTTTTGCATTTCCACGTCCAGTAACATCGAAAGGAAGAGTCAACAATTTTATGTCTTCTCTGCGACATACTGTGACAAGAAAATCAACCAAAAATACATACAACCTAAGAAATGAGGAATCCAAATTCATAAATGACTACAACCCAGTCATTTTATCCATGTGGAATGCTAACATGGATATTCAATATGTGGCTGACAACTCCATTGCTGTGACGTCTTACATCACAAAATCAGAAAAGACGGAACTGAAGGAAATGTGGGAGGAAATTTCACATGAAAAGAGTCTAAGCAAGAAATTATACAGTTACAGTCTGAAGATGTTGTCGCATCGAGAAATTGGAGCGTATGAATGTTCTGATCGGTTGTCATCAGCAAGTCTATAGGCCAAATCTAGAACCATCATTTGGGTGAGTCTAGGTCTTGCTGCAACACGAAACCGAGTTTTAAAATCTGTACAAGAAATTGAGTATTTGGCGGCGAAAGAACCAGACAGTACAGATATTTTGAAGACAAACATGTTGGATACATACTATCCAAATAGAAGTACTCACCTTGAGAACGCTTGTCTCTATGAAGTTCTGCAAAACTACAATTTTAAAAGGAACGTCACAGAAGACATCAATAAAGGTGTATATGCTGTAATTGGATGTGAAGGCTGTTTAGTAAAACAAAGAAAAGGCCATTTTATTAATCATCGAAAATTGAGTTGTGATTCTCCAGGCAAAAGAGAATTTTTATTACTTAGCACTTTTACAACTCTCTAAACCTTGGCGTAGAGAAGAGGAACTACTTGGAAGTTTTCTTACTTATGAAGATTTGTTCAATGCAACCAAAGATACCATAGAATGTCCTGTTTTTTCAAGTTATCTGCAAATGTTGAACGAGGAAATACAGCAAGAAGCTGCAATTGCAGCAGAGATTGCTAGAGACAGTTCTCAAGACAGTCAGAGTTCTGCTTCATTGAGTCAGGATCCACTAGGAGGACCAATTATACAAAATGAAGCTGCCACTGCCATGGATGAAGTTGAAAGAGCCATGGAACAAGCTCAGGAGGATGTACTTGATTTAGAAGATTTGGAAAAAGAACTAAACGTTGAGCAGAGACAAATATATGACGAAGTCACACAACAAATTGAGCATGGTTTATCACATGAGAAAAAAAGAGCGCTCATGTACATCATTTGTGCCTATCCGACTATATGTCAGTGGAGAAGCAGGAACTGGGAAAAGTTTCCTGATTAAAGTGATTGCAACATATTTGCAGAAAACAACGGAATCATCGCTCTCTTGTGTTGTTACTGCTCCAACTGGGTTGGCAGCACACAACATTAAAGGAATTACTTTACACCGCTTATTGATGCTGCCAGTGGAGCATGATAACAAATTACAATACCACAAGCTATCTGGAGAAGCTTGTTGTGAAGTTTCAAGAGTACTAAAGAAAATGAAACTTCTTATCATTGATGAAGTAAGCATGGTATCAAATGTAATGCTTGCTTTTGTGCATTTAAGAATGCAAGAAACTCTTAAGACAGACTATGATGTGTTATTGGAGGAAAACACATCATTGTTTTTGGAGATTTACTGCAACTAACTCCAGTGAAAGGACAGCCAGGGTTTAAAATGCTTACGCATGAAGATACCAGGAAGTGTTTAGTAAGCATTGGAAATGTTAACATATGGCTAAATTTCAAATATGCAGAACTGCTTCAAAATATGCGACAGGCAAAGGATGACGATTATAAAAATATTCTACAAGATGTAAGAATTGGAAAACTAACTGAGCATGGCAAAGAAGCGTTACATGCACAATTAATTTCAAATTTGTTTCCAAAGGAAAATATTCTTCCAGAGAATATTTTTAAGAAAATTCCTGAAAACAAGTCTGTCATATGCTTGATGCCAACTCTGCAAGAATGTTCAATCTTCAACACCAAAATATTAAAGTTGAAAAATCAAGAGATTGTGAAGCTGGAAGCTATTGATAAAATAGAACATGAAGGAGCCACTAATATTTTGTCAGAAAAATTGAAAACAAAATTGGATTCTTTAGAGAAGACAATATCCAAAACTGCTGGTATGGAAAAGACTCTGCATCTTCAAATTATCGTATCATTTTACGACGTAATTTACATGTGGAAAGAGGTTTAGTAAATGGAGCAATGGGTCATGTTGTAGATTTTGTGAATTACCGAAATAGAGATGGAATTGAAATCATAAAAATTAAATTTGATGGTATTGAAGAAGTACAACAAATCAGTCGTTGTTCTGCTAGTTTTTTGCTAGCGAAAGATTTATATGTCCGCAGAAAACAGTTTCCTGTTTCTTTGGCATATGCAGTGACTATTCATAAATCTCAAGGTTTAAGTGTGGATACTGCTTTGGTGAATATTGGAAGTTCTGTGTTCAAGGAGGGTATGGCATATGTTGCTTTATCTCGAGTCAGAACCTTATCTGGATTGTACTTGATTGATTTTGATGAGACAAAGATAAATGCAGATCTAAATTGTGTAAAAGAATATAATAGGTTAAGAAGAGAGTATGCTCCAAATTTACCTCAATATCCTCTGTTTGAAAAGCGTGTGGTGGGCCGAAAAAGAAGAAATGAGAAAAATTGTAGTGAAGTTGTAGCAAAAAGAAAAAAAGTAGATGAACCAGTAATTGTAAGCAGAAAGGAAATGGATTCAGTTAAAGATGTTGTTGGATTTCAGTTTGAAAATAGTTCTGGTGTCAACTGCTATGCTAATGTAGTGGTTAATGTTGTTTTCTTTCTCCAAACTGTAAAAGAACAGATTGCTCAAAATCGTGATCAAACACTTTGTTGTCTATTAAATTCTGTGTTTGGGAAATGTAGCAGTGATAGAACAAAAATACAAAGGGGTCCATTATGATGACGGGCGGACTTAGTCCGCCCGCCATCACATCGGGACTCGGGACCGCCCGCCTTAAGGGCGGGGGTCCCGATCAGGGCATTAGGATGCGCCCGCCACACAGGTGGGCGCATCCTGTATGGGTGCAATTGCGGCGGGCGGAGCAGAAATCTCCGCCCGCTGCCATGTGTAAAGTGCACGTTTTGCGTTTCAAAGTGCAACATGACAGGCACCGCGCGGTGCCTGCCATGTTGCACTTTGAAATGCAGGGGGGTACCATAGGTACCCCCCATGTGCAACCCCCCAAGCCACGGACTCCCAGGGGGCCCGCAACGGGCCCCTGCAGGGAGTCTCCGCATGCCTTTCCGTGGCGGCATTGCCGCCACGGAAATGCATTGGTGAAAGCCAATTGTAATATGGCGGGCGGTGTCTAACAGACACCGCCACCATGTTACAGGTTTTCCGCCCCATGTTACAGGTTTTCCGCCCCGGCCGCTAGGCGACCGGGGCGGAAAACAGGCGGGCGGTGTTTCGCACCGCCACGGTCCCCTCCGCCATCCTAATATGGCGGAGGGGAATTGTGCTGATGATGTCGGGCGGAATTCCTCCGCCAGGCTGGCGGTAGCCACCGCCAGACTGGCGGAGGAAATCCGCCCGTCATCATAATGGACCCCAAAGTGTTTCTGAAATTCAAAAGGTTTTAGAGATATGTTCTGGTCTAAATCAATTTTCACAGAATATTCAGCAAGATTGTCAGGAATTTCTAATGTATATGCTTGTTGTTTTACAAGATGAAGGAGTAGATGTAGAAAATCTTTTTGGCCTTTCTTATAAATGGCAACATGATTGTGACAATTGCTCCTTTTCAAGTAGTACTACAGTAGAAACTGAAAGATTTATATATTTGACTTTACCAGACTGCAAATCAGTGTCTTTTAATAATCTAGTTAGAGCAGTAAATCAAAACATGGTGTGTAGTCAATGTAAATCTGAAATGTTATCAACTTTATTTTTAATAAGATATGGACAGTATGTTATTTTAATGTTTCAACGATGTAGACCTGATGGGACTAAATTGACTACATTAATTAAAAATGTTGTGGCTTCTCAATTATCAATTTCAGGAAGAACCTTGACAACTGCAGCAATTATTTACCATGATGGTCCTTCAACAACATCAGGACATTACACATCTTATTTAAAATGTCAAAAAGGTTGGCAGCTCTGTAATGATACTCAATTGACTTTCAAACAACGTTTGCCTTCTGACTTACTAAATTCTTACCTGGTGTTCTTACAACCGAAATTTTAGGAAAGGTAATTGACCTATGAAGATTGCAGCAGTTAATATAACTTAGGGGCATATTACCAACAACTAGCGATAATGATCGCTAGGTTGGCTTAGCGGCAATAATTTTATCGCCGTGTAGCGATGATTTTTATCGCTTAGGAGCCTTGATGTTATCAAGGTTTATCCTCCTAAGTGATAAAAATCAGTCGAAATGCATGAATATCGCTGAAAAGTCAGCGATATTCATGCATTACCAAGCACATGCTCTTTGCCATATTATCCATCTCCCATTGGATAACATGGCTAAGAACTGCTCAGGGCAGGTGTTAGCTTTTGGAGATATTCGCGCTTAGCGTGAATATCTCCAAAAGTTGGTAATAGGAGATAGCGTCTTGGCACGCCCACTTTGCATGTCATTAGTGATAAATTTATCTGATATGCAAAGTGGGGCCCAAGATGGTCGCTATTTCCTACTAGCTGTCGCTAACTGGTGTTAGCGACAGCTAGGTAATAGGGGGATAATTTTATCTCCGCTTTCTTGGCTTTTAAAGCCAAATAAGCGGAGATAAATCCCTTGATAATATGTCCCTTAGTTTGCTCTTCAAAATTACTTTCTGAATAAGAGTGATGAAGATAATAAAAAACATGTAGTTCTCATAGAGATAGTATATGTTTATCATATAGTGTGTGCATTATAGAAATTATTTATAAAAAGTAAGCTAGAGGTGGAAGTAAAACTCTTGTTTCATAATGTAAAAGATGTTGGAGCTTTTCTTTCAAAAGTCGGGTAAATGAGACATTAACAATACTCTGGACTACTTTCCATATACTATTTGGCCTCGTGGAAAAGTGGATGGATCAAAAGTGAGTTTAGATATGGTTTTTAAAATTTTACATTATTTAAGAAATTATTCAATGGGTTTTTTAAACACAATCATTTTGATTGTGGTTTTTTTTGCCCGCTGTTATATGATGAGTACTATTGAAGTCACTGTTTTAAGTGAAATTCAATATATTCTGAAAACAGCAAAAATAAAACATTTAACATGATGTTGAAATTATTATTAAATATATATTACTTTCCCATTCTCTTATGCTCACTCACCTATTTCCACCCTCTATCACTCTTCTTAACTCACCCTCACTGGCCTTTTTTCACTCTCCCTCACCTCCCTTCCCATATTCCACTTTCTTCACTTATTCTTATTAACCACTCCTTCACTGCCCTTTCCCTCGCTCCCATTCACTACTTTCCAGCTGTCAGTCACTCTACTTCACTCCCCTTCCCTTTGTTTTCTTTTTTTGTTTCCTCAATAATTTCCCTTCTCTCACTCACCTTATTACACTTCACGCACTCCTTCTCTCACTTCCTCTGTCCTCTCACATCCTCACTCCCTTTCCCTCACTCCCTGTCTCTTAGCTTCAGTCTTTCGATCCTGTTACTCTCTCACTCCTCTTCCATCACCCACACTCCCTTACTTATCTTACTTTGTCTCTTGTATTCTAAAATATATATTATAAATAATCTATTTTTTTTTGTCTTTCACAGATATAAATTTTAATGGAAATATGATATTAAATTTACATTACTTATAAGGTAAGTTTCATGTACAATATTTATTTTCACTATACTGTTTTCCATAACCTCACTACTTTTCTTTGTTACTCCCACACCTCTGTTCCCTTATTGCGCTTGCCTCACTTATTCTGCATCCCCACGTTTACTCTCTTTTTTCACATTTTCCTCTTACACTCACCTTCTTTCAGGCCTTCTCCTTTATTTTCTTTCCTCTCTCTTCTCTTACTTCATTGTTTTATTTTTTCCCTTCCTTTACTCTCCTTACTCCACTTCACTTACTCCTTCTCTTTCTTTCTCTGTCCTCTTACTTCTACACTCCCCTTCCCTCAATCTCTTTCTGTTAGCCTCATTCTCTCCATCCCCTTAGTCTCTCACTTCTCTTCTGTCACGCTCACTGCCTATAACTCAGCTATACTCCCACACTCACCTTCTTTCAGACCTTCTTCTTTAGTTTGCTTCCTCTCTCTTTCCTTCCTTTGCTCCTTCACTCTTTTCTCTTCCCTTACTTTCTTATTCCACTATACTAACTCCTTCTCTTACTCCTTCTGTCCTCTTACTTGTACACCCCCCTTCCCTCATTCTCTCTCTGTTAGCCTCATTCTCTCTGTCCTCTTAGTCTCTCACTCCTTTTCTATCATGCTCACTCCCTATAACTCAGCCATTCTCCTACACTCACCTTCTTTCAGACCTTCTCCTTTACTTTCCTTCCTCTCTTTTCTCATCCTTCACTCCTTCACTCTTTTCCCTTCCCTTACTCCTCTTTGTGCAGTTCAGTAACTGCTTCTGTCAATCCCTCTGTCCTCTAACTTACTCACTCCCCTTTTCTCACTCTCTCTGTGTTATTCCCATTCTCTCCGTCCTCTTAGTCTCTCACTCCTCTTCTATCATGCTCACTCCCTATTACTGAGCCATACTCTCACACTCATCTTCTTTCAGACCTTCTCCTTTACTTTCCTTCCTCTCTCTTCCCATCCTTCGCTCTTTCACTGTTTTCCCTTCCCTTACTCTCCTTAATCCACTTCACTAATTCCTTGTATTACTCCCTCTATCCTCTTACTTCTACACTCCCATTACCTCATTCTCTCTCCGTTAGCCTCATTCTTTCCGTCTCTTTAGTCTCTCACTCCTCTTCTGTCACGCTCACTCCCTATAACTTAGTTATACTTACACACTCACCTTCTTTCAATCCCCCTTCTTCACTTCCCTTCCCCTCTCGTCCCTTTTTTTGCTCCCTCACTCATTTTCCTTTCCTCTCTCAATAAAATTAGGGCTGGGGACGGCAGCGGTGGTTCTCTAATGCTCGAACAATGATCATAATACTTTGTTCCCCGTAACAAAGTAGGGCATCACAATGTTTGCATTTGATGGAGCCCTCATAAAAAACAGGCTGAATATTTGGGATCAGCTGCTCTGGTCGCCCCCTCACCGATGCAGTTGCTCCTCCAGTTGAAGTAGAGGCACAATCTCTTGGAGCCTCTCGTGCCAGAGCCCTGACACTCTCCCGGGCATAGTTCTGGGGGTGCCTCCTCTGGATGTGCCGAATCATAGTAGAATTACCAAAACTGTACTTCCTTCTGGGGTCTCCTCTGGAAAGTACAGTATGGCAGATCTTGCACTCCACCTTTGGACCATTACATTTCACTGTCTTCTGAAAGTACACAAAATGGTGGCAATAGTGTACATTAGAGAGAGACAGTGAGAGAAAGAAGGCATGAGATGAAGAAGAGATGTGAAATGCACATTGGAGATAATATAGTGGGAGAAGGGAAGTAACTGTGAGTAAACTTACTATGTAACACAGAAATGTTGCACTCTATACTATAAGTCTCACTTTATACCACAATCATTTCGCTACTATCTCATAAATTACAAATAGAATAATAAAAAATGTCTCAAACTATTTATAATTTCTAAATATAAATTTATTCTTCAGAATTTTCATAATTTAAAAGAACTTCTAACATTAACTGATCAGGAATCTCCTCATCAGAAGTGTCCATACATGAGTCCTGGAACTCAATATAGTCCAAACATTCGATTAATTCAGCATCCAAAGTCTCATCATTAAAATCCCCCATTCCCTCTCCTCTCAAAAAAAGGTCTTCTTCATGGATAGTGTTATCAACAGGATCATTCAAGACCTCAATAAAACTCGTCTCATCAAAAGTAGCAGAAATTTCAAAAATAATATCAACGGTGTCCTCATTCAGATCAATATTCTTTTCAAATTTCTTGCTGTAAATTGCAGAAAAAAAAATCACTTTAATTTATCGTTTTTAGTAATAGATAATATAAAACTAGCTTTATCAAGTATTAAATTCCCCTTACAAATTAACAACTCACCTTTTAGAAAGCAGTAGAAGAGTTAGTACTGTGTAAATTTCACACCAGAAATAGAACACCAAAAATTCCTCACAAATGTACCTCAAAGAGTACTATCACAAAATGACAGTTTCCCTCTCATTTTTCATGTATATTCATGTAGAAAACCAATGAAACTTCATCACACACAAATTCAAATCCAAGGAAACATTTTATTTGGTTCTAAATTTCAAAAGCTAATTGGCTCTTGGCTGTCTGTAAACATTCTAAATGGTCTGCATAGTCCGCCATCTTGTGACTCTGAAGAACAGAGACACAAGAGGTGAAAAATAAAAGTGGAAAACGTTGATAGGGGGCAGGGTAGAGACACCCTTCCCCCCTTATGTTTTATCAGGGGGCCTAGGAGGACTCCGAAGGGCCCAAAAAGTTTTTTTTTTTTTTAAATTTTGCGAAGTAAGCTCAGGGTGCGCGCACATGGGCGCTTACCGGTACGCGTACCCTGAGCGCACCACGGGGAAAAACAGTGTAAAAAATTAGAGTGAAAAAATAATTTAAAGTGCATAGAGTGCTGTTCCCTTACTCCGGTTCCCTCCCTACCCTTCATTCCCTATCCTTCATTCCCCTTCCCCTTACTTTCATCCCCCAGTCACCTTCTCTTAGTACCTCTGCTTCAGTCCTGTTCCCCTCTGTTCCCTTCCTTCGCTCCCTCACTCATTGCCCTTCCCTCACTCACCTTACTCCGCTTCACTCACTCCTTCTGTCACTCCCTCTGTCCTGTCACATCCTCATTCTCCTTCCCTCACTCCCTCTGTCTTAGCCTCACTCCCTTTGTCCCCTCACTCTCTCAGTTCTCTTTCCTCATGCTCACTCCCTTTAACTCTCCCACACTCCCTTACTTACGTTTCTTTGCTCCCTCCCTCAGTCTCCTTCTCTCACTCGTTCCTTTATTTCCTCTGTCTCCTCACTCTCTCAGTCCCCTAGTCTCATTCTCACTTGCCTTTATCCACCCTCTATCACCCCTCTTTACTCATCCTCACTGCAGTTCTCTCACCCTCCCTCACTCCTGTTCCCTTACTCCGGTTCCCTCACTACCCCTCATTCTCCATCCTTCATTCCCCTTCCCCTTACTTTCATCCCCCAGTCACCTTCTCTTACTACCTCTGCTTCAGTCCTGTTCCCCTCTGTTCCCTTCCTTCGCTCCCTCACTCATTGCCCTTCCCTCACTCACCTTACTCCACTTTACTCACTCCTTCTCTCACTCCCTCTGTCCTCTCACATCCTCACTCCCCTTTCCTCACTCCCTCTCTCTTAGCCTCACTCCCTCTGTCCCCTCATTGTCACTTCCCTTCAATTACCCTCACTCATCTTCAAACACTGACTGTCATCAACTCACTCTCAATCAGTCCACCTTCCTTCTCCCTCACTCCCCTTGCCTTACTCTCAGTCCCATTACTTTATCGTCCGTCACCCTCTTTCTCTCAATATCAATCCCCTTTTTTCACCTTGACTCCTTTCTTTCCGTCACTCCCTGTCACTCTCCTTCGTTCTCTCCACTTCAACTCACTCTTGTTTACAACTCACCTTCTCTCACTCGTCTTCTGTCACTTGATCCCTCTATCACTTTCTCCCCTTCATTCACTCATTTTATTCATTCATTTATTCAGTACACATTCTCTGAAAAAAAGAATTGTAAAATATGTAAAGAATACAGCTCTTTTTGGAGAATTGGAGGTAGTTCTGGAAAGAACTTTTTTTTTAAAAAAAAATTTATACTTTTTTATAACGATTTTATACTTTTTTTGTATTTTCTTCAGGGGAAAAACAAAACCAGGGATTCCAAAACTGCTCAACAGGAGCAAAAAAAAGGTGAAAAATTAGTGACAGGGAGGGCAGCGGTGTTCCACTCTCTTCATAGCGATGAGTTCAACGCTCTGCTCCCCATAACAGAGCAGTTGATCACAGTCCACGCATAGAAATTTTATGCCTGCAAAGACCGGCTGCACGTTAGGGACCATTCTTCCATGTGGTGTTCCCGAAGCTGTTGCTCCACCAGTGGAGGTGCTGCCGCCATCTCTTGGTGCATTCCGTGCCAGGTCCCTGACACTCTCCCTGGCAAAGTTATTTGGGTGTCTTCTCTGGACATTCCTAATTAAAGTGGCATTTCCAAAGCTATATTTCCTATTAGGATTGCCTCTGGATAAAAAAGTGCCACATATCTTGCAGGTTACTTTAGCAGCATTAACCTTTTTTTTTCCTTCAGGGATGAAAAAAAACTTCCAAATGAAGTGGTCCTTTACTTTGTGATGAGGAGGGTCCTCAGGCAAAAAAACCTTCAGAATCACTGCTGGATGACTCCCTTGCAGCCATTGCAGTAGATCAGAAAACTTTGAGAAGCAGATAATGCACAGAACACCTCTTGCTCTCTCCAAGTACAAAGCAATAGTGAGAGAAATGGGTGGGGTTCTCAATATTTGAAAAGAAAATGTTCTGAACCAATGAAAAGTGTTATTTTAAGGTCACATGGCTTGACGCGCTTACGCTACGCGCTCCAGAGTGTTTCCGGGGCGCTTTCGCGGCACGTGCGTGGGCGCTTCCTGGAGCGCTTCCGGGGGCGCTTACGCGGCGCGTAGCAGTGACGTTTTGCTCGTTTTTCAGGAATGCGTTTAAAGTTCAAATACGGTTCTTAAATATTATAAACAGTACTTTTATATATTATTATTTACTTTTAATACATAAATTTTTTTTTTTTCGATCGTGATAGGGCGCTCTCGCTGCGCGTACCGGTACGCGTACTGTGAGCGCACCGGTGCACAAATCGCGCCGGTACGCGTACTGTGAGCGCACCGGTGCACAAATAATAAAAAAAACATATATATGAAAAACATGTAACAAATAGTTTTTTACAAATATAGAATTAGGAAATAATTATAAAAAAATAAAAAAATTAATAGATATAACAATTACCTATCATTAAAAAATCTATATTTCACTTAAAAATTGTAGTTTTCAAACTCGTTAAAGTTACGAATTAGCTTTTTTAAAAAGTTGCAAATTCACTGAAAAAAACATAGGTTTCACACACGTTATAGTTAGGAATTAGCTTTTAAAAAACCTTTGAAATTCACAGAAAAAAAACATAGGTTTCACACACGTTATAGTTAGGAATTAGCATTTAAAAAACCTTGCTAATTCTCTGAAAAAACCATAGGTTTCACATCAGTTATAGTTAGCTGGACAATTTACTCATACAAAACCATTGAAATTCCCAAGTTATAGATAGTTGTACTCACTATAACTCGCGCGCCAGCAATGCACTGCTGATGACCTCACATATTACATCCCTCATGACATGGTCAGTGACATCACTCATGACCCATTATCTTGGCCAGAGGAGAGCTGTTAGAAAGGACATCAGAGTATATTGATTACTTTCTGCAGGGGCATGTTAGATCATTGGATTCCTATATTCCGGACATGGGTGACTTTCTACTAAAATTACAAAAGATCACGTGGAAGGAATACAAGGATCACAACAGAATGTTAGAACAAATGCTTGTGTTATGTCTTGAAAATAATGTTTTTATGTACAACAATCTCCTCTATAGGCAGCTACAAGGAGTGGCGATGGGGGCCAGATTCTCCCTAAGCAGTTGAATTTGTATCTATGATCAAAGATAACAAATGTAATTTCAAATTTACTGCAACTATCAGCCAGACCAGTGTGTCCTTTCTGGATACTGAGGTATATGTCTGTAACAACAAATTGGAGACAAGATTGTTCAGAAAGGCCACCGCAGGCAATACCATCTACACGCAAGCAGTGCACACCCATCTCACTTTATTACCGGTATCCCCTATGGTGAGATGCTTCGCCTGAGAAGGGTGTGCAGTAACGATAATGATCTGCGTTTAGCCCAGGAAGCCAGTAAGAACAGGTTTCTTGAACGGGGCTACACTAAATGGGTTATTGATACGGCCATAACCAAATTGATGCTAGTAAGAAGACAAGATTTACTTGATAAGTATGACACTACAGTTGAATCTGTTATATCTGCCATACCTGATAACACAAAGAATAGTGGTCAGTCATCAACCCGAATTGATTCATTCAGGATTATAACGGATTATAACAGGCAAAACAAGGAGTTACATCGGATTATTGATTGCAACTCGCCAACCATTCTCAGTGACCCTATCATTGGCCCTTCTTTACCAAAAAAATCCTCCATTACTTTCAATTGGGTGCCCTCTATGAGGGATAGGTTGGTTAACAACAGTCCAGAGGTTTTTGAAAAAACAACCTGGCTTTAAACCAACAGTGGTTTTTTCAAATGTAAAACCTGTAAATCCTGCACCCATGGCATCAACAAAAAGACTTTTACAGATGGGTTTAGTGACAAGGAACACTGGATAAGCAAGGGGCTTACTTGTAAAACCGCGTATGCCATCTACGTCCTTCAATGTCCTTGCCTACTTAGATATGTGGGAAGCACGAAACGTGCAATTCACAAACGTATCCTACAGGATCTAAGGGCTATTGTTAATCAGGACAATACATATCCTGTAGCCAGGCATTTCAGAGAATTCCATCACAGTGATAGCAAAGGACTCAAGTGGTATGTCAATGATCAGTCAGGCGCAAGCAGGCGGGGTGGTAACAGAGAAGGCAAACTACGCAAATTGGAAACCAAGTATATACAGCTAGATACCAAACAAACCGGGGGCCTTAATTTAACAGAGGATTTACATACTAGCCTATATTAACAGCTGATAGGACTCTTTTACCCATTCTACACAGTGATTTTTTTATCTTAGTAGGAAAGATCTTAGTGAGGTCTTACTTAACTTTTTGATAATTATTTATTGTTTTAATATAGAAAAGTTTAATAAACTGTTTTCTACTGACGTCAGCTCCTTGGCAAACCCGTATTAGTGCCTGGTATGCAAGTTAGTTGGTTATAAACCCAGAGTACAGTATTACTGGCAAGGATAAACAATCAGCTGTAGAATTGATTAACCACCCCGTATCGCCCTGTAACTTGCCCTGAAACATTTTTATGAAACCCATGCTTGCTTTGAGCACAATAATTTTTCATAAATTTTCACTGAACTAAATATGATATATTATCACATGTCGTATTAGGAATAATTGTTTTTTATCTACGGCATATTATGAGTCAACAATAGGTTCTGACATGTTGAAGGGGTATGACTGGGCTCAGTCTACCTGCGAGTATGGCATTATTTACTCGTATGTAAAATGGATAATTTTAAGTAACTTTTTACACTTTACACTTGCACTATTTTTTGCACAACCCTTTTAGGACTTTATGATCATGTAATATGTTTTTAAATTTATTAAAGAAGAGAGCAGTAGGTTACATTATGGAGATTTATCCCAGGATTGCTTTGATAATCGAATGCAGCAGTTGCAGTCAGCATGCACTCGGTAAGATCATCCGTAACTGGTATTTGCTGTATTGAGGGGCATCTGTTTTAACCATTGTACTGAGGAAGGTGGATTAAGCTAATCTACTATGATGTAGTTGTTCTACCAAGACTCAACATGTATTAGACATGCATGAATGATTTAACCTAGGATTTGTGTGCTGCTACTATTTATGCATTTAAACTCAGCATCATTATGATTTTCATGCATTAACTTTGGATTTAACCATGTATATATTTATTCATACCTCGTTATACAATGGTAGTTACAGCGACAATTTGCACAAACTTGCATATTTGCACAAATGTATGTCATTTTGCACAGTGAAGTAGCTGCTAATATTTTACAATTTCCCCCTTGGGCTGAATTGGATGAAATCAGTAATGTTTCAACATCCCTTACTGTATATGCCTTACAGCGAAAAACAAGTGTGTTTTCCATGTCTATGTCACATGATCAATGGTATCCAGTGCACAGTCACTTTAAAAATGGTTGGTGAATTCACTCACGGTGTCATGTGATCAAGGTTTCCTTGGAGCCGATACGTTATGGCAGGAGAGAAGCACAAATAAAATAATTGGCATCTGAATCCTGTGGTCCTTGTCCGCATTTGCTGACGAGTGGCGTTGACAAAGCTGCTGAGTACAAGTTACGGAGTGCTGCATATATATATATATTCACTGAAAAACCCATAGGTTTCACACATGTTATAGTTAGCTGGACATTTCACTCATACAAAACCATTGAAAGTCCCCCGTTATAGTTAGTTCAGTTAACTATAACTGGCGCGCCCGCAATGCACTGCTGATAACGTCACATATTACATCACTCATGACATGGTCAGTGACATCACTCGTGACATCACTGATGACTAGGGGTGGGTGGAATTTGCGTAATCTCCGCGTAACGGTAAAGAATCTCTGCGAACACGCAGAAATTCTGCGAACATGCGGAATTGCTTGTTCGCGATGCTTTTTTACCGTTCGCAATCGCTGTTTGCGTGCTCGCCGGGAAATATCTCGCGAACACGGATTTGAGGACGAGAACAAGCAAAACATTTCTCAAAGTCGCGGAACGCACAATTTTGGGCAATTTCGTGTTCTCCGAGGAACGCAAAGTTACCCAAATTCCGCAAATTCCGCGAGGGGAACAGAATTTTCAGCCTAGGCCTACTGATGACATCTCAAATGACATCACTGATGACATCACTGATTACATCATCCAGTGAATGTGTGTCTTTCTGAAAAATAAATATTTTTTATATATGTATATCTAAAGGTCTATGGAAGAATAAATGGGTAAATAAGTGTCTAAATGGATGTTTTTTTGTAAAATTGATTGAATAATTGACTTATTAAGTGTATCTTAGTGAATACATGTATTAACGAGTAATGTTTAAATATGTAAATATCTGTATCAGTGTCTCACTTTGTGTATAAGTGGCTGTATGGGTTGGTGAGTAGTTACATGAGTGTGTACATGGGTTATTAGTTGTTTTTTTGAGTATCAGTATGAGTGTCTGTATTGTTCAGTGGGGATATTACTTAGCGCATAGATGCATGAATGACTGACTCACTGTTTGTATGTTGAAGACAGCATGTTTATGACTGTATGGGTGGAGTGTGTTTATGGGTGTGTTAGTGATTGAATGACTGTCTCAATAGTATCTGTATGAGTAACTACATATGTTTTAAACTAGTATATGTGAGTATTGATGTATATAAGTGAGTATATGTGAGAGTGAGAGATTGGAAGAGTTATTGTATAAATAATCATGTGTTTCTATAAGTGATTGTTTAAGAGTGTAAGTATGTGTACGTTTCTGTAGAAGTAAGTGTAGTGAATGTTTGATAGTTTATTTAAAGTTCCAAAACTCCACACTTAGAAGAATTTGCAAGTGAAACCAGACAATGTTATCCTATGGAAGGGAATTCAAGTTACTGTAAGTACAGTTAGAATTACTTTTCAGGATCAGTAGTGGGCTGATTTATGCAGCACGGAGGTCTCTCCTGATAACAGGTGAGTAAATCGGAACTCCTAGTTCGTCTGATTTTATAGGAATATTTTAAAGTTCCAAAACTCTACACTTAGAAGAATTTCCAAGTGAAACCAGTCAATGTTAGCCTATGAAAGGAAATTCAAGTTACTGTAAGCATGGTTAGAATTGCTTTCCAGGATCAGTAGTGGTCTGAAAGATGCAGCACTGAGGTATCTCCTGATAACAGGTGAGTAAATCGGAATTCGTAGTTCGGCTGATTTTATAGGAATATTTTAAAATTCCAAAACTCCACACTTAGAAGAATTTCCAAGTGAAACCAGTCAATGGTAGCCTATTGAAGGAAATTCAATTTACTAGTAAGTATGGTTAGAATTACTTTTGAGGATCAGTACTGGGCTCAAAGATGCACCACTGAGGTCTCTCCTGATAACAGGTGAGTAAATCAGAATTCGTAGTACATCCAGCAAGCACCACAGAGCTGCGTAGCAGAGAGATGTAAAAAGGGGCACGGCATGCACCATCTCTCTACAACGCAGCGCAGTGGCGCTTCCTGGAAGCACCTGGTGGACTACTTGGCCCCCATGGTTCCTCAGGTTTGAAGTTGAATTTATTCCCCAACTTAAAACGCGCCACAGGGCGTGTTTGCACACATCACATCAGGCCCCATCCCCTCCCTTCACCACTGTGTAAACGCGCCCTGTCACCGTTCTAAATTGAGAGATTAAGTCCCATTCAATCCTAAGGATCCCTAGGGTCAAACTAGCCCACTAGGTACCTCCAGTAAGCACCACAGAGCTGCGTTGCAGAGAGATGTAAAAATCACCTGTCCGCAACGCAGCTCCCTGGCGCATACTGGAGATACCTGTTGGGCTATTTGGCCCTCCGGGACCCTCAGTATTGAAAGAGAATTAATTCCCCAACTTAAAACGCACCACGGGGTGCGTTTGCACACTGATGAAGGAAGGGGCCGTGGCCTGAGGTGACATGTCTGCAAACACGCCCTGTGGTGCATTTTAAGTTAGAGAATTAATTCCTCCTCAATCCTGTGTGTCCCTGGGGGCCAAGTAGCCCACCAGATACCTCCAGTATGCGCCAGTGGGCTGCGTTGCAGAGAGATGTTTAGAGGTCACGCCCCTTTTTACAACACTCTGCAACGCAGATCCGTGGCGCATACTGAAGGTACCTGGTGGGCTAGTTAGCCCCCAGGGACCCTCAGCAAGGGATTCACGTCTGAGCATACTCTGCCAACTTAGGGCGAACAAAGCGATAAAAAAGGGGATGATGGACAGAGCGTTTGAGCAAATCAAACACTCACCCCCCGTCAACTGATCTGGGTTTAATCCATCACCATTCTTTAGCTCACTCTGCCACCCCAGTTCAGACATGGCCATATGCAAATCAGTCTGACCCTGTGCCTCATGGGAACAGTCCAGCCCGAACTGCCAAGCCATGTCTTCCCTGGACCGGAAACAAGCATCCTGGGACCGGTTTCAGATTCATAATCCTCATCAGCCAGGCTATCTTGAATCCAGTGGCAAACTGAGCAAGGGATTCACATCTGAGCATACCCCGCCAACTTAGGGCGAACAAAGGGATACCAAAGGGGATGATGGACGGAGCGTTTGAGCAAATCAAACACTCACCCCAGTCAACTGATCTGGGTTTAATCTATCACCATTCTTTAGCTCACTCTGCCACCCCAGTTCAGACATGGACATATGCAAATCAGTCTGACCCTGTGCCTCATGGTGCTGGCTGGGTGATTGGAGGAGTGCATGGGTAGTGACAAGGCGATGGCTGGACTGCATCAGTAGTGCTTACAGGAGTCTAGCAGTGCATGTGTTATTGCCTGGGTCATTGCATGAGTACATGGGTACTGATTGCATGATTAGAGTACTGCAAGGAGAGTGCATGGTGAATTTATGAGTGCTTGGGTTTTGGCGGAGTGATTGGATAAGTACCTGGTGCTCGCTGGGTGATTGGAGGAGTGCTTGGGTAGTGAGAGGGAGATAGCTGGACTGCTGGGTATGGCTCACGGTATTGTAGCAGTGCATGAGTTAGTGCATGGCTCTTTGCACGAGGGCACGAGTACTGACTGGATGATTAGAATACTGCAAGGTGAGTGTATGGTAAATTTATAAGTGCTTGGGTTTTGGTGGAGTGATTGGATACAGGGGGCAGGCCTGATATGACATCTGGTACACATATGTCACATCAGGCCTGCCCCCTGCCTTCACCACTGGTGGGTTGTAAGTTGGGGGATTAAATCGCCTTGAATCCTGAACATCCCTGGAGGTCAACTAGCCCACCAGGCACCTCCAGTGCTGCGTTGCAGAGAGGTGGTCCAAGGCTACGCCCCTTTTTACACCTCTCTCCAACCCAGCTCTGTGGCACTTACTGGAGGTACCTGGTGGGCTAGTTGGTCCCAAGGGACCCTCAGAATTCAAGGACACTTAATCCCCCAAATTACAACGTGCCAGAGGGCCCATTTGCACAGTGGTGAAGGGAGGGGGTGGGGCTTGATGTGACAAGTGTGCAAGCGGCCCCTCAGCTGCCCCGGGGGTGGCGGTCCCCAGGGCAGTGGGGGGCCATTTTCCCCATGCATATTTAAGAAAATCCCTGGGGTGTGGCAGTCCCCGGGGCTTCGGGGGCCTTGGAGGCCCCCCACAGATTAATTAAAAAGATGCCTCTGGGAGGTGGAGGCCCCGGGGCTGCAGGGGACCCCATGGGCCACCGCAATTTTTAAAATATGAATTGGGCAATGCCCCTGGGACCTGGCCGACCCGGGGGCCTCATTTAAATGAAGCACAGGCTAATTTTTGTATACAGCTCAAATTCCACCAAAATTATAAACAAGAAAATGCTTTTTTTGGGCCTGGATGTTCTTGTGGGACCCCCTGAGCAGCCCTAGGGTGTCGGGGTAATTCTACCCTGCCCCCTTTTCTTGTTTTTAAACATTTTTTTCACTGTTTTCTTGTGACTCGGTCGAGTCACAAGATGGCTGCCAACACTTTGTGGTTTGGAGTGTTGGCAGCCAATCACAGTGAAGCTCGTGCTCGGGAGGGTTCGCGAACCCACCACTGCCCTAGATATCGAAACTTTTTTTTAAAAAAACTCTCAGCAACTACTGAATGGATTTACACCATTAAAAAAAAGGTCGCTTTCTGAACCAAGCAAGAACTTTTTGCCAAATTTGTTATAATTCCGTTCAGCAGTGCAGGATGAAGTCTTGGCTACATTTTCCTATGGAATATTGATTATCCACCTTTTATTTTTAGAATACCTCAGGAACTACTGAATGGATTTACACCATTTAACAATAATGACTTTTCCTGAACCAAGGGCTACCTTTTAGCCAAATTTGGTGTAATTCCGTTCAGCAGTTCGGGCTGTAGCCATGTCTAAAGTTTTCTATGGAAAATAAAATGGGGAAAACGCGTTTTTGGACCCCCCTTTTTTCTCGGCTCCTGCTTGGCGAATCACCCTGAAACTTTCAAGACAGGAGCTGATCAATAGTTTTGAAAATTTTGCGAAGATTCGTCAACCGGCGCCAAAGTTATTGGGAAAATAAAAAACGATTTTCATACGGAAACTAGGTCCTAACTATATCTACCTACTGGCGCCCGCCAAATATATATATACATATATATTTACCAATAAAGTTAAATTCATTTGTATAATATCCAAACAAACCAGCTCTCAAGGTTTGCTGAATCAGCAATGTTTGTATGTTTATTGAACTGCATTACAGCGTTAACTCTCTGCCAAACAGTGAAATACTTCTTTTGCCTCAATATAAATTCCTACGGTGCATAGGCATAAAGAACAGTCTATATAGCCACTTTCACTATTGAATATCATTCATCCTGTATATTGGAAAAGGCGCAAATATTCACACAGGAACCCTGGAAAGTGTATATGGTGTGTTTCATTTCGCAGGAATAATTATTTACACGTCAATCTCAGGGTGACAAAATATAAGAAACAAATGCCATCTGCAAGTATAGCCTACAGCATTTTACACTTCTGTAATGTATTCTGCGACTTCCTCACAATATTAGCAATTTTAAGTCCCTGCATCACTCGTTATCAGTGGAAGTGTGTTGCAGTATCTGTGCATGGTGATGCATGGTGCTGGACTTACATCAAGGCTGGAATAGAGAACATCTATGACTTCATTGGATCCTTTTGGGCTGTAGTACAGTTTATGAAGAGCAATGAGCTTACTTTTTTGTTTTTATTTGCATGTCCCTCCCTAAAGCCCTCCTTAAATATATTTAAATCCTGTCTTACCCATCCATAATCTCCTTCCATTTAGAGGTAAGTATACTGCATTTTCCTGCTACTTTCCCAGATTCCTCTCACATTTACTACTAAAAGGTATTCCTATGTGTGGGGAAGAGGGAAACAATCTTTACAACGCATCATTACATTGCGCTACATTTGCAACGCAGTCATTACAATGAACTTCCTTACATTGCATGCCATTACAACACATCCAGTATGTCATGTGTCACTACAATGCATGCCATTACAACGCATGTCACTACAACGCATGCCATTACAATGCAGTTTAAGGTAAGTAATGGGGAAAAGTCATTTTATCCCTACACTATCCAACACTTACCCTACTGTTGCACTCACTGGAGTGGGAATAGTAATTTTTACCCCTACACTATCAATCAATTAATCAATCATATAATTTGTAGAGTGCACTACTCACCCGTGAGGGTCTCAAGACGCTGGGGTGAGTAATACTGCTGTTGATGGGAAAAAAAGGTCTTGAGTATTCTGAAGGTCAGCAGGACTTGGGTCAGCCGTAGGTGGATGGGGAGGGTGTTCCAGGTCTTGGCGGAAAGGTGGGAGAACGATCTGCCATTGGAGGTCACTCTTCGGAAGCGGGGGACTGTGGTGAGGGCAAGGTTGGCCCAGTGGAGCTGGCGGGTGGGGGTGTAGAAGCTGAGTCGTCTGTTGAGGTACGTTGGTCCAGTGTTGTGGAGTGCTTTGTGTGCATGAGTGAGGAGCTTGAAGGTTATCCTCTTGTTGACCGGGAGCCAGTGCAGGTCTCTCAGGTGGGGTGTGATGTGGCTGCGGCGAGGGATGTCGAGGATCAGGCGTGCAGAGGTGTTCTGGATGCGTTGGAGCCGTCTCAGGAGTTAGGCCGAGGCTCCTGCATAGAGAGCGCTTCCTTAGTTCAACCTGCTGCTGACGAGGGCCTGTGTGACCATTCTTCTCATTTCAGTGGGGATCCACTTGTAGATCCTGTGGAGCATGCGAAGGGTGTTGAAGCAGGAGGAGGAGACGGTGTTGACCTATTTAGTCATGGAGAGTCAAGGATGACCCCTACGTTGCGTGCGTGGTTAGTGGGTGTTGGGGCGGTTCCCAGTGTGGTCGACCACCAGGAGTCATCCCAGGCCGAAGGGGTGGATCTGAGGATGAGGACCTCCATCTTCTCTGAGTTCAGCTTCAGTCGGCTGTCCCTCATCCATTCAGTGACGTCCTTCATTCCTTCGTGAAGGTTGGGGTTGGCAATATGAGGCTCCTTAGTGAGGGAGGGGATCAGCTGGGTGTCATTGGCGTAGGAGATGATGTTGGGGTCATGCTGTAGGGCGCCGCGGGCAAGCGGTGCCATGTAGATGTTAAACAAAGTTGGGCTGAGGGATGACCCCTGGCGTACGCCGCAGATGACCTCGGTGGCTTCGGAGCGGAAGGGGGAAGGTGGATGCTCTGTGTTCTGCCAGAGAGGAAGGAGGTGGTCCAGTCCAAGGCCTTCTCTTGGATCATGGCGTTGTGGAGGCGTGTTCGTAGTGTGTGGTGGCAGACCGTGTCGAAGGCGGCAGACAGGTTCAGGAGGATGAGGGTTTCTCCGTTGTCCAGCAGGGACTTGATGTCATCGGTGGCGGCGATGAGGGCAGTCTCGGTGCTGTGGTTGCTGCGGAACCCGGACTGGGAAGGGTCCAGGATGTTATTCTCCTCGATGTAGCGGGTCAGTTGTCCGTTGGCAGTCCTCTCGATGACCTTTGCTGGGAACGGGAGCAGGGAGATCGGCCGGAGGTTCTTGAGGTCCTTGGTGTCCGCCTTCTGTTTCTTGAGTAAGGCATTGATCTCGGCATGCTTTCAGCTCTCCGGGAAGGTTGCTGTCTCAAAGGAGGTGTTTAAGACTTTCCGGAGTTGGGGTGCAATGGCTGTGCTGGCTTTGTTGAAAATGTGGTGTGGGCATGGGTCTGACGGAGATCTGGAGTGGATGGTGATCATGATCTTGATGGTGTCATCGTCGTTGTTGTTGGTCCAGGACAGCAGGAGGATGGGGTGGATGGTGGTCATGGGGGCGGAGGTCTCAGTGGTTGTCAGGGCGGTTGTGGCATTGAAGCTGTCGTGGATGTCTGCGATCTTGCGGTGGAAGAAGGTGGCGAGCGAGTTGCACAGGTCTTGCGAGGGTGGGACCTCATTGGTGTTGGAGCTGGGGTTGGAGAGTTCCTACACGATGTTGAGCAGCTCTGTGCTGTTGTGCGTGTTGTTGTCTAGGCGGTCTTTGAAGGAGGCCCTTTTGTCGGATCTGATGAGGTGATGGTGTCTGCGGGTGGCGTTCTTGTGGGCTGCGTGGCTGTCCGGTGTTTGTTCACGGAGCCAGATCTTCTCCAGCTTTCGGCAGGTTTGCTTGGAGGTCCGGAGGTCTTCAGTGAACCAGCTGTCTTTCTTGTTGGTGTGACTGTTGGAGGGTTTCTTGATCGGGGGGAGGGTATTGGCGCAGTCGTTGATCCACTGTCTGAGGTTGTGGGTGGCGGTGTCGCGTCTGTGGGGTCAGCGGGTGGGCTCTGGGCGAGGGTGGTGGTTAGCTGGTCTTCGGTGACTTTGCTCCAGCAGCGGTGAGGTATCTGTTGGGTGCGGTGATGTGTGGTGGGTTTCTTGAAGGTGAAGTGGATGCAGCAATGGTCGTTCCACTTGAGTTCGGTGGTGTGGTTGAGATGTGGTGGCTTGGGGAGAAGATGGGGTCAAGTGTGTGACCGGCAAAGTGGGTGGGTTTTGTGACTAGTTGTCTGAGTCCGAGGTTGGCTAGGTTGTCGATCAGGGTGGTGGAGTTGGTGTCGTTGTTGTTCTTGAGGTGGAAGTTCAGGTACCCGAGGAGGATGTTGTCCGTGGAGGCGAGGGAGTGTGTGCTGAGGAAGTCGGCGATGGAGTCGCTGAACTGTGGTCAGGGTCCGGGGGGTCCGTAGATGAGGGTTCCTCTGAGGGTGGTGTTGGGGTCAGTGGGGATCTGGAAGTGCAGGTGTTCGGCGGTGCAGAGGGTGTTGTCGGTGTTGTTCGAGACTCTGAGAGTGTTCTGTTCGCAATGGCGATTCCTCCTCCTGCTCCATTGGTGCAGTCCCTGCAGGTGATCTTGTAGCCTTCCGGGACGGCTATGGCTATGTCGGGTGCCAAGGCGGGGTTCAGCCTGGTCTCTGTCAGGAAGGCGACGTCTGTGGAGGATGAGTGGGGTAGGTCCCAGAGTTCAACGGCATGTTTGCAAGCAGAGCGGGTGTTGAGAAGGATGCATCTGAGGTGGTTGGGTTCTTTCCTGGTCGGCAGCATGGTGGGGCAGATGCTTGTGAAGCAGCTGTTCCGGCAGGTGAAAGCTCTGTGGGTGCGCTTCGGGGCGACCAGGAAGCAGGTGTGTGATCGTCCGGTGTTGAGTGCATGGAGGGTTCTGGCATCGTAGCGTTGTCGGGCGTCGTGGTTTTCGTGGGGTCCAGGGGTGCTCGGCCTACATATAAGGGGATGTGGGAGGGAGGAGCAGCTGGGAGGCGGGAGCAGGGCGGCAAATGTGGAAAACGGGCGGGTGCTGCGGTAGAACTGGGCACAGGAAGGAAAAACAAGTTTAGGCAAGAAAACAAGTACAGGCACAGAGGAATAAAAACAAGTCTGGGCAAGAAAGCAAGCACAGGCAAAGAGGAATAAAAGCAAGTCTGAGCAAGAAAACAAGTACAGGCACAGAGAAATAAAAAAAACTCTGGGCAAGAAAGCAAGTTAGGCACAAGGGGAAAATACAAGATTAGGCAAAAAAAAGCAGGCAGAGCCATGCAGCAGCATGGGGAGCGACCTGCCTGCGAGCAGGGTCCAACACTTACCCTACTGTTGCCTTCAAAGTAATATGCGTTGCAATGGTATGCTTTGTAATGGAATGCATTGTAAATATAGTTTCTAAAAATGCGTTGTGATGGCATGCAATGTAAAATCATGCGTTGTAATGGATGTTATGATGTAAAAACTGTGTTGTAAAGACATATATTGTAAATGTTTGCATTGTAACGTCATACATTCGTGGGGAGACCTCTCCAGCTAGGGCAGGGAATTCTGCATAGAAAAGAAAGGAAAGAAGGAAGAGGAAGTCTCCACATGTAGGTTCGAGAATAGACTTTTGTAGAAAGTGAGAAATATTATTGTAATACTATTAAATGTGCAAGAAAGTACAGTTTATGTATAGGTCCCAATCTGCTGCTGTTCGTAGAAATTACAAATAAAGAAACTCTGTATGATCTCCTATCTCATCATCTGTCCCTCCACTGAGTCTGTGTCAATATTCGTCCTGAGTTTGTTTTATCCTCTTATGGTTGCACATTGCTGTCTGGGTATTCCTCAAGAGACATTCCATCTCCCAAATCTTTGTTGTGTCACCTGTAACACACAATATTTATGCCACAGTCTTACAGAAGTTAAAATGCCTACCGCTTACAGCTCTAAGCATTGGCATCTGGACTTTACCAAAACAAAACACTTTAATGGCGTTTGTCCTCCAATGCTCTGTTGTAGGCTTCTACTACTGGGTCGTTGAGTGTGTGAACAATGTAATCAGTCTCAGGGACGCATGTAAGTAGGCGCTTACACTGCTAGCTGCTATTTTTAAAATCACTATTGCGACGCTTGAATTGTAAGATCTTTTTTAATATCACTCACCACTTGCTTTCACGGTTACCGTCTGCTCCCCGGTCCACCACGGGTACGCCCGTTTGTTGTGGAGGGAGCAGCGGTCTTAGGTTACTTCCGGGTGGAGGTGGGGGAAGTGGAGCGCTGATGTCAGCAGTCAGCTGACAGCAAGGATAGAAAGCCCATGCCCCACCCTCCGCGCAGCGGACGCGCGCGGCGGGCGCACCGGCGGCGCGCCAAAGGCAAGCCCGTCTGCGCCTGTCCGCGCCTAGACCGGGCCCAGGGCCAGGAACCCTGGTCTTACTCCTTCAAATTCTATAAAACACCTGCTAGAAGCGGAGATCCAGGCCTCTCACACCTCCCATAAGAGTAATGTTTCAACACCCAGGTACAATTCTGAGCAGCTCCGGGCTCTACAAATCCCGTCAACCCCAGAATGTTCTAAAATACATGTGGAAGGCGAAATTACACCTTGTCCTAATTGCGGCTTTATAGTTGCTCCAGGTTGCAAGTTAACCGTGGGTAGGGAAAGCTATAATAGCGACCAAAGTCAATCCCAATGCAAAACATTTTCTGTACAACTGTGACTTCACTCACCTACCCAGTCCAAACTGTGAAGCAACAATATTTAGGCTTATTTAGGCTTGCTCTCACCCCCAATTTTACGTTTTCAGGCATACTCGCTTATCGTACACCTGGCTCTGTTGCAGCATGGGCAACTGCCCTCCCGGAACTCATAAGTCCCTTGGTGATGAAGGCGGCCAATTTTTCCCTCATTGGGGATTTAAACATACATCTAGAAAATCTAACCTGCACAGCAACTTCTGAGTTTATCTCCGATTTAGCTGCCTTAAACTTAAACCTACTAAATTCTGGATCCACACATATAGCAGGTCACTTACTTCATCCTATTTTTTCTAACCTTAAGGCAGTTAGTGTTCTTCCCGCACTGCCAATTTGCTGGTCAGATCACTAACTAATTAGGTTCTCATTTCAAGTAGTAATATATGAGTCTGAACTTCCCTCTGATCAACCCACACTAATAAAGAACTGGAAAAAGTTAGACATTGAAACATTGAACACCTTCTTAAACACACATCTTCCCTGTTCAAAGCAATCTGTACACTCACTATCTACATCAGTACAGAAATGGCTCCTGAAGGCAATTGACACTTGCCTACCTCTGACCAACATAAAACGTAAGGGCCATCGACCCCCCGCGCCATGGTTCACGGAACTATTGAAAAAAGAAAAATCTGAATGTAAAACTCTTGAACGAAGATGGAGAAAAAACTATACATCAGAAGCAAAAAAAGCTTACAAAAATAAACTAAATAAATATCACATCCTCTGTAGTAAGGCTCGAGCCGATTATGTGTGCTCCACTATCTCAGAGGCTCTAAATCGTTCTAAAACCCTATTTAAAATGGTGAAAGAACTTGCGGGATCTAAAACGTTAGCCATGCCACCGGATTTAAATAAACAGCAATGTGAAACATTGGCTACTTTTTTCATAGAAAAAGTGGACAAAATCAACCAAGGAATTGCAGCAGCCCAGAATAACTGTCCTCCTTCTGCAGCAACTCCACTGTGTTCTCCCACTCACAATCACATTAGCAATTTTGACACAGGTGTCCTTCGGAACTCTAGAAGTACTTTGGATAGCTGGCCCAGATTAAACACCGAGACTCTAATTAAGCTTCTTTATACTAATAATTCGGTGTCCCCAAAAGACCCCCTGCCCTGTACCATACTTAAACAGCGTGGCTCTCTGTCACTGGATATTATCACGGATCTTCTTAATACCTCCCTACAGGAAGATACTGTCCCAGCTGACTGGATGCATGCAATGATCCACCCTCTTCTAAAAAAAGCTGGAACTGATCCAAATCAACCTTCCAATTTTCGGCCCATCTCCCTGTTACCTGTGTTCTCCAAAATTCTTGAAAAACATGTTCATCAAAATGTAACGAAATTTGTAACTGCCCTTGTTGCCCCCCTGTCAATCAGGCTTCAGAGCGGGTTTTTCGACAGAAACCACTTTATTACGATGCCAACTAGATAAGGGAGAGACAGTGGCCCTTATACTATTGGACCTAAGTGCCGCTTTTGATACGGTATCACACACTGTATTTATTAGCACCCTTCGCTCTTTAGGTATCCGCGATTCTGCACTTAATTGGCTCATCTCCTTTTTGACCGAACGCACCTTTCAAGTTTTTTCTCAAACAGCCTGCTCTGACACACATGTCTTTGTACATGGTGTACCGCAGGGCTCTATACTCAGTCATTTATTGTTTAATTTGTATATGAGCCCCTTAGCTAAGGTGGTGAAAGACTCAGGATTATCGATGTATTCATATGCCGACGATTACCAGCTGATTTTTTCCCTTTCCTCTGAGAACACTTCCTTCCCACTCAAGGAAGGTCTTATTAAAATAGCAGGATGGATGCAGGATAATTTTCTCAAATTAAACGGGGAAAAAACTAAAGTAATTATTCTTGGCAAAAACAAAAATTTGTGGGGCCCACATCACTGGCCTCTGGAAATGGGCACGCTTCCAGTTCCAGTTTCACAGGCGCGTAACTTAGGCATCATCATTGATGAATCTCTCAATATGCACCAGCAAGCTGTAAAATCTTCCGCCACGTGCTTTGCCATCCTAAAATGGCTATAAAAATCTGCTGGATGCCTTTAGGATTGACTATGGCAATGTGCTTTATCTGGGCTCAAATAAAGCAACTACTCGTAAATTACAGGTGATTCAAAATTCAGCAGCCAGACTGCTATGCAAAATCCCTAGAACCACTTCCACCACCCAATACCTTCGTGACCTTCATTGGCTTAAGGTCGAAAACCGAGTCAAATTTAAAGCACTCTGTTTCATGCATAAAATTAATGCTGGCAAGGCCCCGAAATATCTTCACTCGCTTGTTCACCCGTATCGTCATCTCGTTCTTTCCGCTCCTCTACGCTAAAGAAGTTTGCCATCCCCAAAATTAAGCTCTCTCGTATGGGCGGCAAATCTTTTTCATACTTAGGGCCTCATAACAAGATTGACTACATTAACTTTCGTAAAGCTTTAAAAACTTGGCTATTTAACATCTAGTCACTCCTCTTTACCTAGCCCTACTTACACAACTCCACTCAATTCGCGCCTGGAAACCCTTTGTGGGTAGCTGCTGCGCGTTATAAGTGCAACAATAATAATAATAATAATAATAATAATAATAATAATAATAATAATAATCCACAACTCCTGGCACATATGATAGGGAAGTAAGTACAGATTTCATATGTTGCATGTGATCTGTCAAGTACTCAACTTTTATATGCCTGTGTGTGTTATACATGCAAAGTAGTTCCCTGTTGTGATCTGTCAGTACACACCACGTTCAAGGCTTTTATTGATGGTATGCCCCTAGAAAATGTATGAGTCATGTATACTCCCTGGCTGTTTGGCTATTACGTTCGTGTCACAGTTGACTGTATACTTATGGAGTAGCTGAGTTTTTTATCCCAGTATAATTGTGTCATATCTGTGGGTAGTGCTAATGCAGGTGTCTCCAACCAGCCAGCCTTGAGCTACCAGTAGCTTGCAAAAACCTTCAGAGTAGCTCCCAGCCTTTAGTTCATTTTTAACTAAGAGCTGCAGTTTCCTTTTAAAGTTAAGAAAAGGCTATGTTTATTTTACATCATTATCAGACTGCATAACGCAGAGCCTGATAATGAGCAGTGTTCCACTCAGATGTATGACCCTTGTGGGTCAAAGAGGGTCAGAACTGAAGCACTGAGGTATTTAACTCTTAAATAAAAGTGTTCTTAACTCAGTTTTGGAGCATGAGAACAACATGTGATTTCAAAATGTGTTTCAATGAGAGAACACTATAATGAAGAGTTAACTTAATGATTAAGTTAACTCTTCATTTTAATGATTTCCCTTTTCAAAATGTCACATTTACAAAAGGCATCTTGCTCCCAGTGGCATGGTAGACACAGTGCCATATTTATAACTGAAATACAGTCATTTTCTTTTATATGAGAGTAATTTTCAGTAAAGACTCGTTTTCTATGAAACATTGTCTTAATATTTTTCTCTACTTTAAATTTTCAATTACAGTCGAATGTTTTATGAAGCATGTTTCTTCACTTTAAATTCCTCACATTCAAACAAATGACTTAATTTTTGTATTATAAATATGGTACTATGTCTACAGGCCACTAAGAGTAATATGCCTGCTGTTTCTAAAGCCACTTTGATATGGGAGAAAAATAAAATGAAGAGTTTTATGTAAAGCATATAAACATAAAGTTAACTCTTCTGTTGAATTTTTTCTCATTTTAAAGTGGCACATTTACACACATCAGGTATCTTGCTCTCAGTGGCTGGTAAACACGCTGCCATATTTATAATTGAAAAATACAGCCATTGTTTTTAAATGGAAGAAATTTGAAGTGCAGAAAAATTTTCCTTATTAGGAACATTTTTGGAGAACATTTTTCTACACTTTAATTTTCTCCTACATAACCCATTCCGTGCTTGTGACGGAACCACTCCATCACGCGCCACGGATGCGCTGTGCTAACGACGGAGTGGTTCCGTCACGCCGCGGCTGATCCGCCCACGCTGCATCAATTCTGCACCTGCGCGGCTGAAGTGATGAGCGGGCAGGGCCGTGACGGAACCACTCCGTCATGAGCACAGCTTGCCAGTGGCTCATGACGTAGTGGTTCCGTCACGAGCATGGCGGCGCCGCATGACCCCCCTCCCCTCCAGCTCCATGGCGGAATTACCGCCGCGGCCAAGAGGTTAAAAAGATAATAGTTGTATTTTTTTGCATGTCTAATGGTGCCACATATGGCAAAAGGTATGTCCTGTGTCAGAAGCCTCACTATTACATCACTGCTTAGCCTATACCTTTAGTGATATTTACCTGAGGTTTACCAGTAACATTCTCAATCTGTTAGTTTTTTTAGTTTTCAAATGCTTTCCTGTGCAGTCTTCTCCTGCAGCCATTGCTGTCCGATCTCAATAGTTATAGACTGTGTCAGCATAATACAACTTCCAACCTCCATTTGACTTTTCTGTGAAGGAGTGCCAGGGGTATTTTAGGTATTTTTATTGCAAAGGTTTACACCTGCATTCACAGTGCACAATTAATTCATGTAGTTGGAAATACAGGTGAGTGTTGATGACTAGGGGTGTTTGCTTGGTGGCCACACTGCATTGTTGCTTTTTATGCATTATCGCCTATTTCATGAAACACAAGCTTTCCTCGCAGACGTTGGATGACACTACTGAATCACTCAAGCACTCATGAACAAGTTTAGTCAATCTGGGTCCTTTAATGCTTTGACTGGAAGTAGCTTCTGGGAAGGTTTCACGGTTTTGAGTTATTTATATGGGAAAGCAATCCGTCGGAAAAAGTGTTTTGGTATGTTTTTTGTAAATTACACTAGTAACATTCTCGCCCTTGGGTATGCTTAAAGTTGCACTGAGCATGTGACTTCAGTTCAGCTGGTCCGAGCTTGTGAATTTACAATTGAATGTAAAGTGCAGTCTAACTTTATTGGGTCCAAGAGAGATAGTTGGATTGTTTTTTTTTTATAGAAAAAGCAGCAGTGCACGCAGGACTGAAAACTCTGTGACGTAACTGTTAAAACCTTCTGATTTCGATGATGTCAGGATAGTTCATGCTTAGAGTATAATCCAGGCTGTTATTATACATAGTGTAAATAGGGCCATATTTCATGTTTCCTCAGTCTCATGATCCGAAGTGATCGAATGAGTGGTATAATTCAAAGTGATGGGGCTCCCCTTCAGAATGTGAAGACTGGCTTTTTTCTCTTCTCTGTGTTACAGATATTCATTGGCCTTGTGCTGAATGCCTGCTTGAAGGGTTGGGCCCCCTGGAAGTTTGCCCCCCACCCCACACACCATGAAGGCGTCCCGGAGGCTTGTGTTACGCACCTGTGTCAAATCTATACACATGATCAGAAGACTCAAGGTAAGGTAGGAGAGAAGAGAGGCATAATGAGTGTGGTGACTGAAGGAGCCGAAGAGACTCTAGCATTCTATGTCATAGAGATTCAGGCAGGAGCGAAGATGTGTCTCATAGACAGCCTGAATTCTGAAAGTAGTGCCTTTTATGAACTTTTTTTTAAAGTCAGAGAATACACATCATCAAACAGACATTGAGCCTCCTATCGGCAGAATTAGCAGGTGTGAGTAACAATTGGAACCCAATACTTTTCTTCGTCATGGGGGCATCCACACTTCTAGAAATGTGCTGGTTTTGTACCAAACAATGTTCAACAGAACATAAAGGTGAATTTTCATGTGTGTAATTTTGAGTTCTTTCTCAGCACTATATGGGGTTTACCTACTTACCCAAATTACAGTATCAACCAAACAACTGCAGAGTTAATCAACTCGCACATTTGGGCTTGTGTCACGTAAATTGAACACTAAAACTGCTAATTGAAGGCAGGTCTCTGCCACATGTTTAGGTTGACTGGTGCTTTAAACAGTTGAAGTGCTGGAGAAGCGCTATTTTACCACCTTAGACTTGGTTATCTGTTACTGGAACTTTAAGGGAACGTGTTATGTTATGTTATGTTATGTTAAGGCCGTACTTTTAGAGCACACGGCTACCCCAAAGGGTGTCCCGGCGCTTTGGCAAGGGGGCCTGAAGACCAAAAAACACAAAGGCAACATCGCTACCGTCACAGCGGTTACACAGAAAAGAGCATGGTCTTCAGCTCTTTCCTAAAAGCTAGAAGGTTATTAGCTTTGCGGAGGGAAAGGGGGAGTTCATTCCAAAGGCAAGCAGCCATAAATTGGAATGACCGTCCTCCCATCCGAACTCGTCTGACAGTGGGTACCTCCACTTTAGCCAGGTCGGCTGACCGCAGCATCCTCCGTGGTACATAGAAAGCGATACGCTTTCTGATGTAGTTAGGGCCAACCGAGTGTAGGGCTTTGAATGCCAACGTGAGGATTTTAAACCTAATTCTTTTGGAAATAGGTAGCCAGTGCAACCTGTTTAACAGCAGAGAAGCACTGGCTCTCCTTGGCAGGCCAAATATGGCCCTAGCCGCCGAGTTTTGAACGATCTGCAGCCTGGCCAAAAGGTATTTCGGCAGACCTGCAAAAAGCGCGTTTGCATAATCTAACCGAGACCCTATTAGCGCCTGAACTACAGTCTTTCGGTATTGCAGGGAGAGCAGAGGGAGAAATTTCCTCAGCATTTTAAGAATGCCGAAGCATTTCCCAGCAAGCCCTACAATATGGGGTCGGAAGGATAGGTCTTCATCAATTACCACTCCCAGATTTTTCACTTGGGAGGATGGCCTTTCGGGAGGAAACATGTCCTGGGGCCACCACAACTTCCAACTCGGATCGGGAGCACAGCCAAAGAAAAGCAACTCAGACTTGTCCGAGTTGCATTTCAGGCTGTGCTGCTGGAACCACGCAAAGACTGAACTCAGACAGTCTTTAATCCTGCCGCTGTCAAAGACCTCACCCTTGCTGCACGTAAATAGGAGCTGGGTGTCATCAGCGTAATAGATGACCCGGGCGCCGTAAGCCTCCGCTACCATCGCCAGAGGAGCCATATAGATGTTAAAAATGGTGGGGCTCAAGATGGATCCTTGGGGAACCCCAACCTCTAGCGATGGCATTTCCGCGGAGAACGGTGGAGCCCAGATCACCTGTCGGCGGCCCGATAGAAAGGATCGAAACCAGTCCAACACCGTCCTCCGTAGTCCGATCTCCTTGAGTCTTAAGAGGAGACCCTCATGAGGGATGGTGTCGAAAGCCGCCGACAGGTCCAACATGACCAACATCGCCTTTCCCCCTCGATCGAGCGTCTCCCTGATGGCGTCGGTCACTTCCACGAGGGCTGTCTCAGTGCTATAATTAGCACGGAAACCCGATTGAGAATCATGCAGAGCGTTGTTATTCTCGATAAAGGTGGTAAGTGTATACTGAACATGCTTCTCAACCACCTTCGCCAGAGCAGGGAGGAGGGAGATTGGTCTGTAGTTGGCTGGCAGCAACGGATCTAACAGAGGTTTTTTGATCAGCGGCAGAATAAGTGCGTGTTTCCATTCCCTGGGCACCACTCCTGAGCTCAACGATAAATTCAGCAGGGGGTTCAGCATGCTGTTTACTGCCGATGCCACCCTGCCCAGACACCTCGCAGGACAAGCGTCCAAGGGTGAGCCAGATTGGAGCCGGGACAGTAGCTCCAGCGATGTTCCACAGGACATCGGCGGAAAGACCGATAGTGTAGGTCTGGGCTCTGTTTCTAAAGAAGTTTCCGGGTTCCCTCTACGACCTAAATCGTCCACATCCGTAGCGGAATCCGCGGGCAGGAAAGAATCCTGGATGGTTTTGATCTTTGTGACAAAGAAATCAGCCAGTTGCCCTATCCACTCTTCTGTATGAGAGTGTGAGAGGGCACCTGCAGCCGGATCAACAAACTCCTTAACAATCCTGAACAATTCCCTACTCGTATTGTCCGCCCGGTCTATTCTATGCTCAAGATATTCCTTTTTAGCTATGGAGATGTGTTTGTGGTATTGTTTTATGGCATCACGGTATTTTAATTTCTCCACTGGGTCGTAATTACGACGCCAGAGTCTTTCTGCTTTTTTGCAGCCTTGGCGCAGTTCCCGCAGTGAAGAGGTAAACCAAGGGGCAGAATCATGGTGCGGGGCTATTCTGGTTGACTTCCCTGGAGCTAGCTCCTCGAAACTAGTTTGCAACCATTTCTGGAACAACTTCAGATCTACCTCTAGGTTCCCTGTAAGTTTACACGGATGTTGGCAGAGAGCGTCCGATAGCATATCTGCTGTCACTAGATGAAACGCTCTAGACTGATGAACCACATCCTTCTGTGTTCTATGGCAGGTGCTAACCTCGTGTGAAATAACAAAGTTTATTAAAAAATGATCGGACCAAAGGACTGGGAGCGGCAAAGACACCACTATCGGCACCGTAGAAAAAATAAGATCTAACGTATGACCTTTAACGTGGGTAGGACTATCAATAAAAGGGGCAAGCCCCAACAGAGCGGTAATATCCCGCAGTTTGGATGCGTCAGCGTCCGATATCGAGTCCATATGTAGGTTTAAATCGCCCAACAACATACAGTGCGCTGATCGCATACAAGGTACAGAAAGGGCCACCTGCAAATCTTCGAAAAAGGAACCAATAGGCCCCGGTGGTCTGTAAACGAGAAGCCCAGTACATGACTGGGAAGCAGAAAGACTAAGTGCAAAACCTAAAGCTTCACATCCTGCGATATTCTCCACAGGGAAGGAAGAGCACCCCACGGCCTTATCCACTATTAGGGCCACTCCTCCACCTCTGCCCCCGACTCGGTCTTTCCTTAGGATGGTATAATTAGAGGGGAGAGCGCAGGCAATATCCGGTTCGGAGCCTGCCCCCAACCAGGTCTCAGTTAAGAAAAGACATGATAACTTGGAGTTTACAAGAAGATTCCAGATATCCTGAGAGTGGCGGGGCAGGGATCTGGTGTTCAGAAGAGCACAGTGAAGTTGCTGCCTGGGAGATCGAAGAGCAGGTGTTGGCGAGGCCGTTGGGCGCCAGCCACACATCGGACAGCCTTTCCCCAAAAGACGTCCTCCGGGGAACAGATGTTTACACCCTAAAGGACGAGACCGCAGAGCTAGCAAAACCTCCGCACTGTAAGTAAGCATCCCGAAAGGTAGCGGATAGCACGTACCTCCAAAACTGTGAAGCGCCCCTGGTTACAAGAGAGCCGATTGCCAGAGTCCCGCCTCGCACGCCTCCGAGACGCTGACGGGCGCAGACGGGCAGGACTCTGGCACGACTCAGGCGCAGTGAAGGTGCAACCGCTGCGCGTCACCGCTGCGCTCTGCAGGCGAGCGTGTTTCGTTTGCCTGGAAATGTGGTAGTGTTGACGAGCATCTCTAAACTAAACAACAGAACTTTACTCAATAAAATGACACAAATCAAAATACCTGTACAGCTACACATAACTAGACATAATACATCCAAATTATTGAAACAGTACTCAATACAACAAAGACAGTGTAAGACATCAACAACACGACTAAACAATGCATCACAAAAAAAGCACAACAACAGTACATCACCACCATAACAAAGTGCAATACAACAAATATGCACACACATTAATGTTATACATTCTCACCTCCATTATTCGGCTTCCATAACAAAGTGGTATAAGGTGTTTGAGCCGAGCGTTATCTTGCTTGCCCTCAAGGGCATGTAATATTGTCAGGTAACGATGTTATATGACCTTAAGGATCTGGCCTCTGATCTCTGCAATAATTGGCAAAGGTATCCTTAAAGATTCATGTAATAATGACCACAGATGAAAGTCACGGATGAAGGGTTAACAAGCACGTTTATTTATTCAGATAGCTTGTGAAGATAAGGACCCCAGCCATAGCTGGCACGCATCAACAGCCCCGTCAAGTCTGTCAGCGGCGCTCACCCTGGAACGCTCTCTACAGTGACATTCTAAGTGAAGTCACCGCAGCGCGTTCCAAGGTGGCGCAAAGGGCAGGGGTGACCCATGCGGTAGCAGTCCTGGCAGAATGGAAGATACCACACATCCTCCTACCCTACAAACCTTATAACATGTAATACCAGAAACAGAACACCAACATGGTGAGAAACTACATAGTCACATATTGATCCAGATGTTTGGGGAGCCTAACCACCCTCTGGCTACTTCTGCGTGAGGCATGAGGTTCTCCTCTACACACCCTCGCGGGTAGGCTTCCCCCCCTCCGGGTCGGCTCCTCACCCGTGACCTCTTCATCAATGACCTCGGGAGGGATTTGGTATTTTGCCACCCTTCCTAGGTTCCATATCTTCCCCTCCTGGGTCTTTACCGCATTTTTGAACAGTTTTACAATCTTCGTTGGTTTAGTGAATTCAGACCAATGCGCCCTGCCTGTAGGTGCTATGATTTTTACTGTGTCCCCTACCTTGAACCCATCCTCTTTCACTGAGTGTAGCCTGTCAAACCTGTCTTTCCTCTCTATCATGGCTTTGTGCTGCTTGTCCAGCCCTTGTGCTTCTCTAGTGTGCCTTGTCCACCCCTTCTGCCACCCCATCCAACCTGGTGATAGCTTCGTGTTGGGCTTCCTAGCTCTGAGTAGTTCGAAGGGGGTGATCCCCGTTGTTTGGTGAGGGGTTAGGCGATACGCTTCTGGGCGTTTTCTCATCTCCTTTTTCCAGTTCAACCCATTGGTTCTTGCCAGTTGGATGCTTTCTTTGAGCGTTTTATTGAATCTTTCTACCATCCCGTTGGTCTCGGGGTGGTACAGTGCGCAACGTTTGTGCACAATCCCATTGTTCTCAAGGAATTCCCCCATCTCATTCGAGCATAGCTGTACCCCATTCTCCGTCAGGAGACTACTGGGCAGACCTTCCCGGAGAAACAGTTCTTGTAGGAACTCAATGACCACCTTTGTGGTTATTTCAGACACCATCTTCACCTCTGGCCACCTGGAATACAGGTCCACGAGCACAAGGATGTAGGGTGTGCGAAGTTCACCTGCGAGAGGCCCTATTATGTCCAATGCCACTTCTTCCCAAGGCCCCACAGGTGGTGGTCTGCATTGCATGGGAGGTGTGTGTTGTTTAAGGACTTTGTCACTCGTGGTGCATGGTATACAGTCCCTGACCTTTCTCTCAATCATGCTGTCCATGTTTGGCCACCAGTAGTCTTCCCGCATTCTCTGCTTGGTTTTGGTGATACCCAAATGTCCCTCGTGGGCGAGATTGGTAAGATACTCCCTTAACACACTGGGAGGGATCAGCCTTGTTCCACGGAACAGACACTCATCGGATAGAGATAGTTCGTCCTTGACCATCCAGAACGGCCGTAGAGCGTCATACTGTTTGTCTTGGTGATTCCAATTACCCTTTACCTTCTCATACACCTTCAGGTCATCATTTGTTAGGGCTTCTTTCCAATTTACCTCACCCACGGCTCCTTGGGTGATTGAGCACACCTTTTCAGCCAGTGTCTCGTCCTAATCTTCGTCATAGTCTTCAGCTACTTGTTCTTCTTCCATTTCTCCCACCAGACGCGAGAGACAGTCAGCGGCCAAATTCTTCGCCCCAGGAACATATTCAACATCAAACGTATACTCCTGAAGATTCACCACCCAACGTCTGATTCTACTTGAGATGGCGTCCAATCCTTTTTTGTTGAAGACCTCAACCAGGGGTTTGTGATCCGACCTCAGATTGAACTTTGCGCCCCAGAGGAAGTCCCAGAATTTGTTCACAGCCCAGTGCACTGCTAAGGCCTCCTTCTCTATCACTGAGTAGTTCACCTCAGACTTCTTGAGAGATCTTGATGCGAAGGCTATTGTCTCCTCTCCGCTCACGCCCATCTGGGTCAGGACTGCTCCTAGTCCCTTAGAGCTCGCATCAGTCGTTATAACCGTTTTCCTATTAGGTATAAACGCTTTGTGGCTAGGGGCTCCTGCTAGGGCTTTCTTCACCTCTTCGAACTCCCTCTGGCATTCTTCATTCCACACGAACTTTACGTCTCTTTTCAGTAATTTGCATATGGCGTATGTCCTGCTTGCAAAATTCTGCACAAATTTGCTGAAGAACTCCAGCATGCCCATGAATGATTTGATTTCTTCCTTGTTTTTTGGTGGGGCCAACCCGATTATGGTGTCCTGGAGCTCAACTTTAGGCTGAATGCCTCTAGGCGTTATCTTGTGTCCCAAAAAATCGAGCTCCTCAAACTTAATCCTGCATTTTTCTCTTTTCACCGTTAAGCCCTGTTCCCTGAACCTCGCCAGCACTTGTCTTAACCTGTTGTCGTGTTGTCTGTTGTCTCCGCCAAAAATTAGCACATCGTCTTGGTAACACAACACACCAGGGATGCCGCTCAGAATGTTGCTCATCAGTCTTTGGAATACCGATGCAGCCGAGACTAGGCCGAACGGCATCCTCTTGAATTTGAAGGGCCCCATGGGTGTCACAAACGCCGTTAGCTCTTGGGAATCCTCATGGAGTCTGATCTGGAAATAGGCAGAGGTTAAATCCAACGTCGAGAACACTTGTGCTCCTTCCAATCTGCTCATCAGTTGGGCGATGTTGGGTAGCGGGAACTTGTCTACCACGACCTCTTTATTCAGTGCTCTGAGGTCTATGCACAAACGGACTGAGTTATCCTTTTTCCTGGCTGCGACGATCGGAGCCAGCCACTCCGTTGCTTCCACAGGCTCAATCACCCCTAGGTTGCACAGTTTCTCAAGTTCCGCTCTGACTGCTTCTTGTATGGATATTGGTAGGTTTCTCACCTTCGCCACCACAGGCACCGCATGCTCCTTCAACTTTATCTTATGTGAGTAATTTTGAACACCTCCTTAAATTCCTCTTCAATGTTACCAGACCTCTCCTCTATTTCCTTTGTGGGGTTTTGTTAGGGTTGAGGTACACTCCCAGTTCCTTTTGTGCTTGCCAACCTAGTATGTTATCCCCTACTAGTGATACGTATATCTTGGAGACTGTTACTCTGTCTTTGTACCCCAATGTGCCCTAAAAGTAGCCTTTCATGTTGATGGGACGATTCCCATATCCCCCTGGCCTGATAACCATTTTGTTCAACTTTAGTTTACCTTTTTTCACACTTTCAAATTCCTCCTATTGTATTTTTGTTGTTTTGGTGTCATTATGGTAATTAAATATTCTACATTTGTATAAATTGGAGTGCGGATGTTATGATGCTGTTTTGTTGACCTTTAAACTGTTTTGGTACTTCTAAATGCCTTACACATTTACTTATGTTAAGCACGTCTCCTCTATCCCATAGCTATCAGGGGTTGAGCTCAGGTTAAAATTGTTAATACCTTTACTGAACCTAACAAGAATAGTGACATTATTTATTGTGGTGGACTACCATACACCCTAAGTAATAATCCACTGTCTCACTGCCTCACTATCTATTTGTGTGTTTCTGTAAGTTGGAAGCTTAATTTTGAGAAATATAAGTGATTACTTGGCCACCTTGACTCATACGTTATTGGTAGAGCATCCTCTTGGCTTTTCTTGTGAGAGATGCTTTAAGTTAATAACAGCCCTTTTTTGACCACTCTCTCTCAGTCCCTCAAGTCTCCACTCTTTCTCCTGTTAAACTTTGTACCTCACAGGCCTTTTATTTCCTGGTGGGCTGGAGCACCTGGAGGCTGGTTTAAAAGGCCTAGGATAGTGGCTGGTTCTGTTGTCTATTTCCCTAGCTTCCTGAGTTTAATTGCAGTGAGCACAGGGATACACTAAGAGAGAGAGAATGAGCGGGAGGGGTAAGGAAGGGAGAATGAGATCAGAAAGGGAGAAGAGAAAGAGGATAGGAGAGAGAAAGTTGATGGACAGAAAGAGAGAGATTGAACGAGGATACGGAGGGTATGGTTTGAGCATTTTTGCCTGGGCTGATTTTGGTTCCCTTAATGAGTACACTTAATTTTGATTTGATTTGATTTGATTTATCAATTTGTAGAGCGCGCGAATGCCCGAGGGCGTCGTGGCGCTGAGATGTACCACTCGCTCTTGAAGATCTTGATTAGAGCTGTGCAGAGAAAAGCCAAGTTTTAACTTCCTTTCTAAAGGATTTCAAGGATGGGCTGATTTTTATGTCTAGCGGTAGTTGGTTCCAGATTCTTGCTGTGTGTATCAGGAAGCTTCTTCCGCCCCAGTTAGCTCTCTTGAATCTCGGGACCCTGATGAGTTTCATTTGGCCGGATCTGAGAAGTCTATTTGGCTCATATTGTTTTAGATGGGATTTTAGGAATTGTGATCCGGATCCGTTGATTGTCTGTATGCTAGGCATAATGATTTAAATTGTATCCTTTTTGTAATTGGTAGCCAATGTAGGTTTTTTAGTTTGTGGCTGATTGTTTCAAACTTTGGTATTCCGAGTATCAACAGGGCTGCTGTATTCTGCAGGCGTTGAAGTTTGAGTAGGATTTTCTTCCTGGCTCCGGCATATAGGCCGTTCCCGTAGTCCAATCTGGACAAGGCCAATGCTGACACCACTGTCTTACGCGAATCATGCGGTAGGTAAGGTAGAATTTTTTTGATCATTTTTAGGATGTACCAAAGTGATGATGCCAGCTTACTGGCTTGGGCATCGTATGAGAGATCGGTGTCTAGAGTAATTCCCAGGTTTTTCACCTTTTCTGATGATTCGGGGCACCTTCCCAGATCTTTTGGCCACCATGAGGGGGACCATATATTTGTGTCCCCCCCCTAGTATCATGACCTCACTTTTGTTCCCATTAAGCTTTAGGCAGTTCATTCTCATCCATTGGCTGATTTGTTCCATGCAGCGGTGAAATTTTTCTGCTGTCTCTTCTACATCCTTACTTATTGACACCACGATCTGGGTATCGTCGGCGTAGGATATTGGGGTGAAACCACAGTTCCTTATTATTTGTGCAAGGGGAGCCACATATAGATTAAAAAGAGTGGGGCCCATCAATGAGCCCTGCGGGACTCCGCATGGCAGGTTGAACAGGTTGGATTTCGCTTCTCCCGATTCTACTGAGAAAGTTCTGTTCTCTAAGTAGGAAGCAATGAGGGCACAAGCTGAGTCATGTATTTGTGCTGTTTTCAGGCGTGTTATAAGGATCTCGTGGCTGACTGTATCGAAGGCCGCCGATAGGTCAAGTAGTACCAAGGCGGCCTTCGATCCATTGTCCAGCACTTGCCTAAGTTCCTCCACTGCTGTAATCAGAGCAGTCTCTGTTCCATGTCCCTCGCAGAAACCAAACTGAGAATGATCCAACCAGTTGCCGTCCATCAGATATCGGGATAACTGTTTGTTTAACAGTTTCTCGAAGACTTTTGCGGCAAAAGGGATCCTGGCTATGGGTCTGTAATTATTAGGAGTTTCGCAGTCTAGGTTCGGTCTTTTACCAGCGGCCTGATTGATATCATTTTCCAGTCTTTTGGGAAGATGGTGGTATTGATAATTTGGGAGAATAGTTTTTCTAGTACTAGGCTCAGCTGTTCGGAGCAGATTTGCATTATTTTGGGTGTACAAGGGTCCGTTGGGCTGCCCAAGTTAGTGGTGTGAACCTCTTTCTGGATCTGTTCTGCTGTAGGGGGGGTGAAGAGGAATAATGTAGTTTGGACTGGTTGTTTCACTGGGTTTATTAAGTGTGATGTATCCTTTTCTGCCGTCTCCGTGCTCTGATTTTTAAAGGAGTCGTAGACTGATGCTACTTTGCTAACAAAGAATTCACCTAGTACGTTGCAGAAGTCTGATGATAGTACTTCTGAGTTGTTGTTCTCAAATTTTGATAATTTTTTAACCGTATCAAAAAGGGTTTTGTTAGAGTTTTTAGACTCATTGATTTTCTGGATGAAGTATTTACTTTTTTCTGTTATTATTAATTTCTTGTAGCTGGCTAAGGTAGCTTTGTATTCTTGTCTGAGGTGGGTATCATAGTTGGTTCTCCACTTTTTTTCTGCTCTTCTGCACGTCTGTTTTTGAGCCTTTAGTGCTTCCGAGAACCATGGTTGTGAGGGGGTTTTTCTTTTCAGAGTAGCCTTTTTTCGTGGGACTGTCAGTTTGACTGCATTATCCAACCACTCATTGAATTGTTTGCAGGCTATATTACAGTTTTCATCAAATGTGGGATAGGATGATTGAAGTATTTCTATAAATGCCAGGTTGTCAATTTTAGACCATTCGAGGAAAGTTACTTGTTTAATATGTTCCACAGGTCTCCCAGTATCCTCTTTAATTTCTAAAGTGAATAGGACTAATTTGTGGTCTGACCATGGGATCGGGAGAGTGTCAATTTTATTTAGGCTCTGACATGAGGTGAAAATACCGTCCAGTGTGTGGCCAGCATTATGGGTATCTAAATGTACCTTTTGTTCCAGATCAAAAGTTGACATTGCATCGATAAATGAGGCTATCTTTGGGTCTGAGTTTTTCTCTAGATGTAGATTAAAGTCTCCTAAAATTGTATAATCTGGACTTGTCACGCTAGATTCGAGAAACGGACTTAGCAGCTCAATTAAGGGCGTTTTTGCATTAGGTGGTCTGTAAATTAGTAGTCCATTAAACGTATATTTATCTGTGATTTTTATTTGGAAGGTCAAGGTTTCACAGTCTGGGGTACTTCCTTTGTCTGAAATCTTAATTCTAAAATCTTCTTTTGCTATGATTGCCAATCCTCCCCCACGTTTTATTTTTCTGTCAACTCTAGAGAAGGAATAACCCTCCGGAATGGCCAGGGTCAGGTCGGCATCTGATGCTTCGTCTGCCCATGTTTCGGTGACAAATAGTATATCAATATTTAGGTTATCTATTAATTCGGCTGTCTGTATGTTGTGCTTGACTAAAGACCTGACGTTAATTAGGCCGATTTTCAGATTGTTGTTTCTAAATTTTGGTATTCTGGATTTAGCCAGGTTCTTAATGGGGGAAAAGTCAAAAGTGTATGAACAGGACGGACATTTTTTACCTTCTTTGTGTAGCTCTATCTGGGCACACTTACTTGAGGTTATTCACTTTTATGACAAAGTTGTAAATGTGTTCTTCCACCAACAGTGTCATTCTATTTATCTTTGAAAAATGTATCTCTCCAGCTGCAAAGATCAAAAGGATAAAGAAGGTGTTCAACTCTGATATGTCTCAAAATCTTAAGGTACCAAATTCTAAATATTACTATATCCATCATGCCCTTCGCGCCTTATTTTTCACTGCAAGATAGAAGATTTGATATGGATACTTCAGTGAACTCACACATAGACTACGGTAATTCAATTTATAAAGTGGGTGTCCGAAGTCAATTTAATCCTGTTCCGGTGACTCAAAATTATGTAGTCAGATTCTACACAGCCTGGTCTGGTGGGTTACTGGACTAATATATCCACTGGTGTGTGTTTTACCTCATGGTCATAGGTTCAAATCTCTGCAGGTCCACTCAACCTTTGATCCTTCTGAGGTTGAGTTCCATTGAAATGGGTAACAACAAAAAATCAGTTATTCAGCGCCACGATGTCCTTCTGGGTGAATGTGCACTTTGCAAATACATGTGTTATGTGATGTTATGTTACACTGGATCTCAGAAACATATATGAATACTTGGATGCAGAAGGCTCTTCACTGGCCTGCAGTGTGAAGTAAGTTTGATTTTACTTGACTTGAAAGTTATACTGGAGATGATGTCTCTCCACTGGACTCTACAATGAAAATCTCAAGGCTATGTCGATCAAAACCTTAGTAACAAAACACACATTCATTCATGAACAGCACATTATTAATTATTGAACATTCCACAAAAACATATTGACTTCCCAAACTGTTGATAATTGTTTCTAGGCGTCTACTACTGTCATTGCCATTGTGATCCCCCAAACATTGGGAGTATTGTGCACACATAAGGATACATTGCTTGTATTCCAGCTTTTCATTTTTTGTAGTGTAAAGTCTTGCAGAATCCAAGCAAAATCAAGGATACTATCAAGCTCCGATTTCTCATAAATCAGGGAAAAGATGGCTGGTATGCTGAGCATGCTGGGAGAGGCAGGCCTCCTCGTTCTCTCTTGGGTTGGGCATTTACAGGGAAGTGCACATACTTAGTGGTAGGTATGCAGCAATGGCCGCTTGAGCCAGCAACAGTTTGTTTCACTTTCTCAGCAGAGATGTGGAAGAATCCATGCAGTACTACTGTAGCAGGGATTCCGTTCTCCTACAGAACTGTGCATAGAGATTTGGAACCTCAGTGAATTAGGGTGTGCCAAAACTCATCTTAGTACCCAAAATCCCCTTACCGAGCTAGCTACAGTGTCTCATTGGTCATTACATACTCCCAATGTTTAGACAAACCAGAACATGAACTCAGGTCATGTGGAATACAGGAGCACTCATTCGTTATAAAATCATTTCAAATCAGAACGTGGAGTAAATGAGGACGCGAGCATATTTGAAATATTTATTTACTAATGCAGTGTTCTCAAACGCAGTATCTTAGATAATACAAGCAAACATATTATAAGAAGCAAAGTTATCAGCATAGTTACTAGTCCATAGAATGCAAAAGGTGACAACATACTAAATATGCTGAAATTAATAGGGGTCAACAACACCTATTTCTCACCCTCCCTATCTAGCATATTATATTATATCTAAGAAGGTCTCAGTGGGTTTTAGCAGGGCGGCCCCATACCTCAAGATCCTAGTGTGAAGGGATCACATCATCTTCCACCAGCTCTCTGCATGCGAAACAGCATCAAGTGTGTATCGTGTGCTGTATGCAAAGCAATATAAAACGCGCCTAAAGCCAGATTTTGGCAGCAGCTGCATTTATGTTATGTCTAGGAAGGTGCGAAGATCAGACCTCACAACAACACTATGTCGAGTTATCCTTGAAGGCTTCAGCACTCACTGTACAGACACAGTTTACTAAGCAAAGCTGATATCAGAGCAATAACATATTATTCTCGTGTAAATCACAACGCTCTTCTAGGCTGCAAGCTAAAACAACAATTATGTGTCGTGTGCAGAAGCAGCCAAAGGTAAAATGGCGTTTAAACATTTAATGAGCTCATGCTAACTTAACACGGTATATAGGCAAGCAGTAACTATATGACACTACTGCATCAGGTGATTGGTGAAAGCGAGCAGGGATTTGCAGAGGCTAAAAGAAGGTCTCTTTGCGTGTTTTACTCATCTCAGTGGGTACTCATTGGATGACATTGGTCCTGCACAATGATGGCCCTCAGGCCCCAGACAGACTTCTTTCTTCAGAGCGGGTGCTGTCTGCTAATGGTAAGTTTTTCATTTGCGCAGAGTCACTGGAACAACTGTGCTTAGTTATTTGTAGTGTTGGCTCTCATTGATGTGTGTTTACACAGGTCAATAAAATGAAAGAAGTGGTCCTATAAATGTGGATATTCAGTCCCACTGATTGACCTGTTCATTACTTTCTGTGATGTAGGCGTGCAGGTGTATCCGGTGCTGTGGAGGAGGTAGACCTACCTTGCTATTAACCATACTGTATGCATATTGGGCAACAGAGGCCTGTACTGCTGTTTCTCATGCTTAACTTATTTTGTGGGGGGCTGGTGTGCACTGTGCTTTACATACCCTACTCTGTGTGAGGGACAGGCACAGATGCTTTCAGTGCTCTACCTATGTTGTGAGTGAGATAGATCTGTTCTGCTACAGACCATACTGTAAATGTATTGAGTCAGAGATGCCTGTGCTGCTATATTCCTTTGCTGTTATGTTCCACATGCTTTGTGATAGAGGTCTAAACTGTTATATATGTGCTACACCTGTTTTGTGAGAGACTGGTACATAAGACTCCAGCACTGTACATGTTTTGTGAGGTAGACATACTCTGCTGATGACTTCTTTACCTTTACTATATGTGAGGAAGGCCTACATTGCTAGTTCCTGTGCTGTACCATTTTGTGTAATAGGCTGACACAGATGCTTATTGTGTAATATTAGTTTTTGTGTTGTAAACCTCCTCTGCTACTGTTCATAGTGTACCTTTCTTGTGTGATGCAGTCCTGCACTGTTGCATCCTGTTGAAGATGGTACCAGATGCTTTGCTATCCACACTGTACCAGTATTGTATGAGAGAGGCCTGAACTTCTGCTTTATGTTCCCTGCTGGTTTTGTGTCACGGAGGCCTGCTCTGTTGCTCTGTGTCATGCACCTGTATTCTGAAATGCATTTATTAAGCTGCTTTCCACTCTGTATCTAAGTTGCATAAGTGAGGGATGCACAGCTGTTTTCCCTGCTATAAATCAGTCCAGTTTGAAGCAGGCCTTGGACCTACAAAGCACAGTCCTCTAGCAACAAATCATGGGATAGAAAAGAATTGTGATGTAACCTGTTTGATCCTTTTTCAAGGGTACAAACGTTGCTTCAGACAGATGTTTCAGGCAGAAATTAACACTGTTGTACCAACCAGTTGGGCAGATGCCTTTACTCTGAATGTCATCCTCAACTCAAAGGAGTAGCGCCTGGCCATTCAGGTCAACCTCTCAATCAAAGTGGTGTATTGTGTGGCTTCTAGAAGGTATTTCCTACCTCAATAAAGGCTAGGGACTAGCTGGGAAGCTTCTGGAGAGCTACTGAAAATTAGTCTCAAGGAACTTCAGACAGCGTAAAGGTAGATTTCTAAAACATATTCTTCCTTAGTGCCTATTAAAAATCTGACTTTATCACTGAATTTGATTTGTAATAACTAATAACATTTGTGGTCTCATTACTTTTCTATTTGGTCACAATTCCTAGCTAGCAATATTAATATTTACATTTATACACTGATTTTCTGTATAGGATGAAGGAACGGCCACAGTGAAAATAACTTGGGGGGCTTGTCACTATAGTGGCATGGTGACTATAAGTTTGTATGTCTCACTTTAAAATGCTATGCACCCAACCTTGTCAGCTATATGAGGGGTGACATATTCATATCTAAAAGAGAGGTATTTGCCTGCCAAAAAAGGTCATTTGACAGGAAGCACTGCAGTATTTACACTGCAGCAGTCCGGCTACCGAGGGTAGGGCTGAAGCCATGTTTTGTAGTCCCACTCCATGGTTGGCACTATAAGTGCTGCAGTCCCCAGGTAGCATTTAACTTCCAGGACCTAGGTGCCATATGCATACAATACATTGGGGACTTGCAGGAAAGCTCAATGTGTCACAATAAGGTAAGCTTATCCAGCTTTGTTGTGTTCTTTCCCCTAGTCTGGTTTGTCCATGGCTCCCACATATTCTAAATCTCCTACTTGTTTCATCAGGTCACTATTCGTTGGTCATCAACATCAAGACAAATTATTCCCAACCTTCGTCCAAATGCAAATGCTTGGTGTAAGCCCACTTTAGGTTATCTTTCTTTTCACAACTCACTTTAAGCCTTCATCATTTTAATCCATTGTCCCATTACAGTCCCCAGAACCCCTTCTCCTGAAGAGACTCCATAACTGGAGATGGTCAAAACATCATCAACTACAGGTGGAGAGTCCTACGACACTAGAAAAAATTCCTACTGAGTGGATTTAAACCTGTTTCAAAGAGGGACCTCCCCGATTACTCCAATAACCAACTGCTTCTTTTTAATAGTCCCTGTATAATGTGTCACTGATGGTTATGGTCACTACCCTGGGTCACATACGTTACTTGGATCATTTATATCTTGTATATAGTGTGAATATACAGCAATTGTTTTACTCTTTTTTCTTATGATTGTTCTTGGCAAAAATAAAAGTTACTCCCATGTTCGTTTGAAGTGGGCTGGATAGAAAATTATTTTATATATGGGCTTCAATTTCAAAACTTTGATTGATTCCATATTGAATCAATATAATAACAGAGTCAGAAGGACATCATTCCCCGTTCTATCTACAAAACTCAAATTTTTTTGCAAGGAAGTGACACACCTTGCCTTATTTTCACAAGTGTTGCTCAAATGAGTTCCTTGTGAATATTGTTTGTTGGCTTACAGTTCACAGGTACCATTTAACTTCCAGGAACTAGGTGCATTTTGCACACAATACATTGGCAAGCTAAATATCTAAATTAGGTATAAGCTAATTTACCAGTGTTTAAAAGAGGAGAATACATGCTTTGCTCTTATTTATTTGAGGTAACTGTAAACAGAGTTCAAATTCCAACAAAAAAATTGTCCAGATAATGGCAAAAAAATTGTGTGATGCTCATGTAGAAAGGTTGATTTCCTACACTCAGTTACTAAGATTATAGCAACTACGGTCAATGTATATATGAAATCCTCTAAAATGTATGTCCTGTACTCCATACTCCTGTTCTTAGTTTTAAATGGTGATTGTCTAAAAAGCATAGTTTTAAAAGCTGTAGCTCCGTATACAGAGGGACATGGTTCATATTAAGAACAATTTCAGCAACCATGTTGAGGACTAAAAGAGGTCTATGCTCAAGACTTGCAGTAACTGAGCTGTCTACAGTGCATACTTTAACACAGAAAATCTATGAGTTAAAGTATGAACAACAGACAGTGCAGCTCAGAATCATTAAGAGACGGCCAAAGCTATGTTTCCAGACATGAGATGCAGACAGCAAATTCTGATGGAAAATATGTGCATGGACCAGTTCTGAGTCTGCATACTGCACAACATGTTCATGATAAAGCCGCCGATCTTCAAGTTCATTTTTAATTCCTACTGTTTCCATGGCGAAATAGAGCTTGGAACCTATGTTAATATCAGAAGTTAATCTGCAAACTATTACTCTGCATGCCTTTACTCTGCAGATTTAATTCCGTTAACCTATACTTCATATTAACATTTACTACAATGCATTTTGCTTTTACAACTCAAAACTTTTCTCCCTATTCTTTTTTATTCCTTGATACTTTTAAATAATACTGTCCAATAAATTACTTATTATTTTTTCTATTTTTTTAAAACAATGTGTGTTAAAAAAGCTACAGTAGATTAAATGTTGTTAGAGAAAATGGCCACACAAAGATGGCATTCATGTATGTAGATTGTGTCAAATACATCTTGTATCTTTTTGGATTTCAATTACAATATGGGTTAAGTCATTAAACACTTTCTAATAACTGTAAATATTCAAAACACATTTTAGTTTAAGTTAAGGATTGTCCTAAAAGTCCACCATTTTGTGTGCTGTTGTATCAGAAATAGTGCCAATTGCCTGTTAATAAAGGTAACAACAGCACAGAAATGTGGTAAACACAAACGGATCCAATACCTTTCAATAAATCTTTATACTAAACATTTTTAACAATAATTACATTTCTTTTCCTATACAGTAATATTTTTGAGACACAATAAGAAGCCAGGTTTTAGAAATCAATTGGTATTTAAATTTATTATAATTAAAAAAGAACATATTTACATTTAAAGAAGTCTAACTGAGATACCCTGTTTTTTAAACCTTTATATTTTCAGGAATTTATATTTATCAATAATTGGTTATTCTCTTTTTTTAGAGATTCATAAATAATATTACAATGTATTACAATATCTAATAAAGTAATATTTCTTTGTGAAGTGCATGAGGTTAACTTTTTTTGCTTAGTTTGTAATGATGGTTATTTACAAAATGTAAAAAATTTAACTAAAAGCTGAATTTTAAAATTAAGTTTACAATCTTTCCAACAGGTAAGTGCAATGAAAATGAGCTAATAGTAAGTGTTATTGATGTGTAACATTCTGCAGAAATTGCCCACAATTGCCATGGAATTCAACAGTTTTCAATGACAAAATCATGTATGCTTTAAAAATAAATCAAATATGCGTAGGTAATCTATGTATAAAATTATTTTTTGTTGGTGAAATGTAACATATTAACTTATAAAAAATAAAGGGGGCGATTCACAAAGGTAATCAAAAGTCGAACTTTACCACTTTTGGTATTCAAAGAGATCATTTAGAAGTCGTACTCTCCGGCTTGGGATTTACTTTCCGGCTTGGGCCAGACTCTCTGGCTCGGGCCTGATGAAATGTAATCAATGGGCCAGAATGCAATTTTTCTAAAAGGGAACATTAGGCACGTGTGATAAATGGTAGAGGAGGTCATGAAAATCAGATTGGGCTGGGAGTAGGGTGTGGTCAGACACTACATTTTATCCCAGAAAAGTTTGCTCCTTTTCATCATTGTTAAACCCTGCCTGCTACAATAGTGATTCGACAATCATGGTGTGCTGTCTCGTCCTGTAACTGTGAAGCCCCCAAGGACCCCTGAACTCCTCCAGCCTTCTACAAATCACCAAAGAACTCCCTTAGATTTGAGGTACTACTCCTCTGTAGTCTGCAGGCACCGAACGCGCAATGTCCGGTTATTCAACTTGCGGCCCCCCTGGTGACTCCTATGGAACACCTAAACCAAAAGTGGTACGCCAGCTTTGGGGTATCAGATCTGTCTTCCCACTAAGTTTGAAAACACCTGAATCTATTGGAGCTGTGCTGCATGAACACCCAGGGTAACAGACCCCTTTAACATTCACCAAGACGAAGAGTCCAGTCTGGACTCCAACTGCCCAGCAAGCAAGCACCCATACAGTGACACCAAGGCCCCTGATACCCACTTCATGAGTTGCACAGCTGTCTTGGAATGGCCTCTCCAAGCCGCCTGCTTCTGACCACAAAGACATCTCAATGCACTCCACCCGGCTGAACTACCTGCTCTGCACACGGCCTGACCAGCCTTGGTAACATCGGCCTAGCTGTGCTCCCATGGTCATGAGGCCCTGATGACCTGCTGCCTCAAATGGAACCCCTTGGAATTACCTTTAAGTCCCTTTGTGCAGTATGTTTTCAAGTGGCCCCCTTCTTTGTAGCACACCAGCTACAAATGATCTCAGCACACTGATCCCAGCCAAATCCTGTATGCTCTAGGGAATCCGCTGGTGGAACATTGGGCCTTGCTTTGCTATTTACTTAAATTTGGAAGGTAAAGCTTGAGATCCAACTGTGTGATTTTATATAAATGTATAAATTTTCTAATAGTGCCTTGATGCTTTCGGGCAACTGCTGTGCTTTTCATTTTTCATATCAATGGTGCGTAACTGCGCAAAAAAGTAATTAATTTTGCTAACTATAAATTGCTATCAAATTTAAAAAGTGCTTACTGTAGAACTAAGTTCTTGGTCTGAACAATCATATAAAAATCAGTGTTATTTTTATAAATTGGTCTTGAATTTATTCTTGAGTATATTTCTCCTTCATTGCCTCTGTGAGTACAACAAATGCTTAGCACCACCCTCTTATAGGCCTAACTTCTCCAGCACACTTTTTAATTTCAAATGTGTTTTTATTAAGTTTAAGAGCAAAGAAGACAGGCAATGCAATGCAATAGATATACAACAGGCATATATGGTGAGCGAGACAGACATACATGTCTTCTCTACGAATCAATAAAAATGCAGATAAATCATGCCCATATCGAGAAGCGTTGCCTCTAGATCGGTAAAGGTGCCCTGTAAGAGCGGTGATCGAACAAAATAATACGAAAAACCCAACCTCCCCCCCAACACCCAACGCCAACCCCCTCCCTCCTCCCCGAACAGCATGCCAATTGTCAAGATTTGCATCATAGCATTTACAGGTTGATGTGCATCAAGGTGTGCAGGGTCGTGTCTGGTCTTGTGGGTGTTCCGTAAGCCGCAGAATGCGGAGATATTTCGGGCACGTGATTTCGTGAAATTCTCTGGACAGGAGTGACAGGATCGGTTGCCAGGTTGTCTGGAATAACTCAGCAGTGTGTGTGAGCGTGGCCTGGATACGTTCCATGCCCAATGTGAACCACAGTTTGTGTAGCCAGCCAGTGTGAGTGGGTAAGGTGGGCGACCCCATAGTGACAGGATGTGTTGTGACGCTGCTTGCATGGCGATGCCCATCTGTTTGCCACGGGGTGATCCCAAGGGAAATGTGAGCGCATTGGGCAGCCCTAGGATTGTGTATGCTGGGAAGCGCAGGATTTCGGTGTCAAATGTTGAATCTATATCATCTAAAACTGCTTTCCACTACCCCTGCAGTGCGTGGCAGTCCCACAGGAGATGGGTCAGGGTGCCCTTTTCGCCACAGCCCCTCCAACACAGTGAGCTTCGGAGAGGGTTACCCTGGTTGAGTCTTGCTGGGGTGAGGTGCCAGTAGGTGGCCAGTTTCACCGCCGATTCCCTGGCGCTAGTATTGCGAGTGGTGTGTGCAGCTCTGTAGTGTATGAAACCCCATTCTTTGGGCGAAAGTGTCCTTCCGAATTCCGATTCCCAGCGTTTCTGTCCCGCCGTCTTAACCGGGTCGGCCTCAGGGGATAACATCTTGTAGAGGTCCGAGATAAAGTGTTTATCCGATTCCTTCGACACCAGCCAGCGTTCGAATGGTGTCATCTGCCGACCAACCAGGGGGGCACATTCCGGTTGCAAGAGCCAGTGGCGGAGTTGGAAGTATTGGAACATGTGGGGTTTAGTCATTCCGTAGTCTCGCGCGATATCGCGAGTGGGAGAAACCCCTCCACATCAAAGAGATGGCCGGCCGAGCGGCAGGCCGTATCACGCCATTGTGGGAAGGCGCGAGGATCGGTGCCCGGTGGGAATGCAGGGTTGTCAAAGAGAGGGGTGAGTGGGGAGGGAAAGGTCGTCAGGCCCCTCTTGACCGCCACCATGTCCCAGGTTTTCATGATGGTGCGTGTAATAGGGGAGCGGAGGAGGTATCGTGGTCTATGCTGGCGGGCAAGAAATGGGATCTTCCACAGAGATGTCTGAGCCATTGCCCTGTCTTGAAATAGCCATCTCTTCTCGGACTCGGGTCTGTACCATTCCACCAAATAGCGGAGTTGTGAGGCCTGAAAGTATTGCAGGAGGTTGGGGATCCCGAGGCCTCCTTCATCGACACTCCTATGTGCCACCCGTTTGTGTAGCCGTGCGCGTTTCCTTTCCCAGATGAACTGATGGATAGCATGTTGTAGGCCTGCAAGCGCGCCTGGCGGTGGCAGTACCGGGAGGGTCTGGAAGACATACAAGATCCTAGGCAAGACGGACATTTTCACTGCCGCTACGCGGCCTAGCAAGGAGAGGGGTTGTTTCGACCAGCGCGTGAGGTCGGCTCGGATTTGGGAGGACAATGTTTTATAGTTAAGGGTAACTGTTGAGTCCGTGGAGGAGGTAAGAGTGATCCCCAGATACGGGAGCTGCGTGGTGGTCTGTAGATCGCAGCCAAAGTCAGGCGATGGGGCGTTGGGAAGGGCATGGCTGCCCAGGGGCAATATCAAGGATTTCCCCCGGTTGATTTTGAAGCCGGACACCGCTCCAAAGCTCTCCAGTTCTTCCAGGAAAGCAGGTATTGAGCTGGACATTCGGTCTAACGCAGCGATGATGTCATCTGCATAAAGCCCCACCACGTGGGGTTCATGGCCGAAGGAGACTCCTGTGATGCGAGGGTTGTCTCGAATTTTCTGCGCCAGGGGTTCCACGTATAGGGCGAATAGAAGGGGCGAGAGAGGGCACCCCTGACGTGTGCCCCGCTGTATCTCGAAGGGGTCCGATTTAAGGCCGCCTAACCTGACCCGAGCCATGGGGTGGTGGTAGCAACTCGTGATCCAGGCCTGGAATCGGTCGCCCAGGTGGTATCGCTGCAAGACAGCTTGCAAGTAGGTCCAGTCGACGCGGTCGAATGCTTTCTCCACGTCGATGGCCAGTAGTGCTGAATCCGAGTCCTGAAAGTGAGTTTTGTCCACGAGGTGCAGTAACCGCTTAGTATTATCGCTGCATTGGCGGTTCGGGACAAAACCCGATTGGTCCGGTTCGAGGATGCCCGGGAGGCAAGGGTCCAGACAGGCCGCAAGTACCCCCGTAAATAGTTTCAGGTCTAAGTTGAGTAAGGAGATGGGGCGGAACGCACAGCAATGTGTCGGGGGTTTGCCCGGTTTGGGCAGCACCACTATGTCAGCCGCCAGCATGTCCGGCGGTATGGAGCTTGGGCCCTCGAAGGAGTTAAACAGCCTCGCGAGTACCGGAGCCAGTATGTGGCCGAAGGTTTTATAAAAACCCGACGAGAAGCCATCAGGGCCTAATGATTTAAGCGGGCGGAGGCGCGCGATGGCAGTAAGGACTTCGTCAGTACGAATAGGAGTGTCTAGGGCCTCTGTTTTCGCTGGACATAGTGGCGTGATTTCGGCAGATTGCAAGTACGCGTCGATAGCCGTCGGCGACACTTTGTCCGCGCTGTAAAGGGAAGCATAAAAGGAACGGAAGGCGGAAGCTACCTGTGCATCTTCGGCAACAGTGTTACCGGAGTCGTCCAGGAGCGTAGTGATTTTTGAGCGTTGAATCTTGGCCTTTAAGGCGCTAGCCAGGAGCCGTCCGGTGCGGTTGCCTCCCACATAGTACGTATGGCGGAGACGAAGAGCGGCAAACTCCGCTCTGTCAGTGTCGAGGCTAGCCAGTGGAGTTCTGGCAGCCTTCAGCTGGCGCCAGATTCTCGGGGCGCATGTGCGGCTATGAACCCTTTCTAGTTCAGCCACTTTAGCGGTGAGGTCAGCCCTCTTTTCTTTACGAACCTTGGCATCAGCGGCAGCAATGGCTATCAGTTCCCCTCTCACCACGGCTTTTAAGGCCCCCCAAAGGGACGACATCGAGACCGCAGGGGTGTCATTAGTGGCCAGGTAATCCGAAATGCACTTATGAAGTTGTTTGACAATGGCTGGTCTCTGTAAAAGGGGTTCGTTGAGCCTCCACGAGCCTGGGATGCGCGGTGACCTAGGCACCCTGAGTGTCAATTCCACCGCGTCATGGTCAGAGAGGGCTGCTGGGGCAATAGAAACTGCGGTGATGTGAGGAACAAGTTCCGAGGAACCCAAGAAGTGATCTAGACGTGCATAAGTGTGGTGTACATGGGAATAGAATGTGTAGCGCGCCGCGTTGGGGTGTGCCGTCCTCCAGAGATCTAAGAGGTCCCTTTCCTGTAACCAGGCTCTGCCCACCTCTGAAAGCGCGCCAGTGTCACCATAGCGGTGCCCAGATCTGTCCTTATTCGTATCCATGACGAGATTGAGGTCCCCCCCAATGAGCAGCTGAGAGTGAGGTGCATGTAGTGCTTCGGAGATTGCAGTTTTCAGGAAGGGTTCCTGACTCGCATTGGGAGCATAGATGGAGCCTATCGTAAGCGCGCTTGTTCCTACCAGGAAGGTGTGGGCCAAGAGGCGTCCCTTGATCTCCCCTATCTTGGCTCCTACCCGGCCCCGGAAGCGTCGGGACACAAGAATGGCCACCCCTGCTTTCTTGGACGGGAGAGAAGAGAAGTATTGCTGGGGAAAGGCTCGGGAGCGCATCCTGTGCCAGTCTTTAGCTAGGAGGTGGGTTTCTTGCAACAAGCATATGTCAGCTTCTGAATTTTCCAAGTAGGAGATGACTGCTCTCCGTTTAATCCAGTTGTTGAGGCCTTTTACATTGAGAGACAGTACTTTGAGTGTGTCAGCCATCAGGTGGGAGTGCGGAGACAACCGAGCATGGCAACGTTGGACGCTGTTGCGTATGAAAGATTATAGGTAACACTTGAACCCTGTAGAAATCCCTTGGCATACTGGTCCCCACCCTCGTTCCCCGACACCCCCCACCCACAACACAGTTCCCCCCCACATCTCCCATCTCCAACCATCCCCAAGGGACCACCCTAACCCCAACAGAGTGGTCCTCCCCAATTCCAACAGAGTCCCCATCCTCCCTCATGTGGATTCCCCACCCCCTCCCAGAACAACCCCCCCAACTAAAACAGTTCAAAGTCTCTGGCCTACTTGTGTAAGACACAGGTCCGTAGTAAGTCAATAGAAAGGGTACCATGGTTCCGGCAGATTCGGCTGCCCCCCGGCCTGTCACCCCGGGAAGACATAGATTGAAAGAGAGAAAACCCCCCAAGATGACTTTGTCCTACAGATCAGGTGCCGTGTTGTCCGCCACTTCTTGCACAGCCGCCTCACGTTCTTGAGCAACTGTCGCCAGGTCCGGTTTTGGGATGGATCTCGGGGGTCGCCTCCGACGTACTGTCTGCCAGCCATCCCCCGCGCGTCGGGACGGGTCATCCTGTGATCTGTTTGGGGAAGCGTCTCTAGAACCAGATCCCTCCGGCATATCAATGTCCAGCAGAGTGCAAGCATCACGGAGCGATCTGAGCTGATGAAGGGAGCCTTTCCATTTAAAGATCAGGCGGAACGGGTGGTCCCAGGAGTAGGGTATTCCATTGTCTCTCAGGAAGTTCGTTGCAATCCGGAAGGATTTGCGCTTCTGCAGGGTGATGGTGGAAAGGTCTTGGAAAAGAGCCACGGGCTCGTCCCGAAAGCTGATAGGCTGTGCCCTCCTGGCTTCCCGGAGAATGCTGGGAGGAAGGCCAAGATGTCCGGCGGAGGTGCTGGTGCTCGGCGCGCCATGCCAACCCTGTTAGCTCTGTCAATCCGAATCGCAAAATCTCGAGGTTCACCCAGGATCTCCCGGAACAAGTCCTGCAGGTATTCGACCAGATTGTCCTTCTCGGCTTTCAACGGGACTCCGCGGACCCGTATGTTGTTCCGTCTGGAACGGTTCTCCAAGTCTTCCGAGTGCGATTGTAAGTCCACTTGCTGATCTTGAAGCCTAAGAATCTCCTGTTGCAGCCTTTCCACCTCCATACTGCGGGACTGGTCCGCCTCCTCCAACGAAGCCACACGCTCGCCCAGGCCATCTATGTCACGGCGCAGCTCCCGCTGTTCCCCGGCCAGCTCTTGCTTCAGGGTTTGAAAGTCCTCCCTCAGGGTATTGAAGAGGGAAGCTAAGAAGGCCTTGGGGGTGGGGGCGGTTTCATCTTCTTGTGCCTGGGGGCTCACCGGGGGCTTCGGGGACGCCGTTGTCTGGGTCTTCTCCCCTTTCGGTGCATTTTTGTGCAGGAGGTCCACGATATTCCGATTCCCTTTGCGATTAGAGTGAGCCATGGCGTCCGGGCAGAGGCTTGTGGATCCGGGCGTGGGGAGCCGCAGTCGTCCTCTCGGTGGCAAGGAGGTGTCGGTTCTCCGATGACTGACGGGCGTTCCGGGATCGTCGCGGGAGCGGTGCTGGGGGTAAGATGTGGCGCTCGGGCGATAGGGCAGCCAGAAAACCCTAGGCAGAGGGCTGAGCGCAGATGAAATGTCCGTGGGGGGACCGTGAAGGGCGCCCCGGGCAGGCGTTTCCGTGAATAAGTGCAGGTTTCCCCGGGCATCAGGACCGGGCACATGCAGTGTAGCAAGGTGAGAAGAGGAGCGCAGAGCTGCCGGTGTTGGGGTGCATATGCTTGTCCGGGGCTAAAGGATCCCGCCAGAGGGAGCCCCTAACGTGCAGCAGCAGACGTGGGCGCCAAAAACGTCAGTCTGCTTCAAATGATCACGAACAGGCCCCAAGCCAGGGGGCGGTCTAGCAGGCCGGTGACCCGCGCCGAGGTCCCGGGCGCAGGTAAGCCCCTGAAAGTCCCCAGAGGCGGTCGCGCCGACACTGCTCACCCTGGCCGGGTAGATCCGCTCCTGGGCGCATGCAGGCGTGTCCCCTTTGACTTGAGCCGTGAGGCCTCCCCGTCGTAACGGGAGCTCTTGAGGGCCGGGCGCTGGTTGCAGGCTCTTGTGGAGGCGGGACTGAGGCAGGTCGGGGGTCGCTGGCACTGAGGGAGGCTCGAGAAGTCACCGGCGTGGGCACAGCCCGGGACTGTCCCCCGCCTGCACCGGGAACGCCCGTGGATCCTGGTCCGGTGCGGCTCTGTGTGGCTGCGGCTAGCCCTGCGCCGGAGGGCTCAGGTGCAGCGTCCCATCGGCGGGGGAGCAGTCCGATGTGGGTTGCGCTCCGATCCTGGGGCGGGGGTCTCCGGCTATGCCACCGCCAGTGGAGGGGCCGGGGCGGGTTGCGGGTTATGGGCGCCTGGTGTGCTATGCGCAGCCGCTCCGGTGGACGGGGTCCCGCCTGCTTCTAGCGTAGGCCCACGCCGGGGAATAAAGTAGCAGGAGGCCCTCCGGTGGTGCATGCGGCGTCCGGGGGTACAACCGCCTTGTGTCCGCCGTCCGGTCGCCGCCGGGAGCTGGACGCGCCTCACCTCCTTCTGTGATCTGCGCCGCAGGCTTGCAGGCCGCCCTTCCGTCGCGGAGCTTCAACGGGCAGCATCAATCCTTCGCCGCCATTACACCGCGCTCGCCGGTGGCAGGTTTAGCGGGCTGCAGGCGATCGCCGTCTTGCAGAGACGCGGCTGGAAGCACTCTGTGGAGGTGAGTTGCTCAGGGGGGTAAATTTGAGCAGGCTTAAGGGGGATTTCAGTAAGTAATACCGTGCTATGGGGCACAGGGATGGGGAGCCACACGGAGCACGTCCTTTCAGGTCGCCATCTTAGCCACGCCCCCCCAGCACACTTTTTAAAGTCTGTGGTCCAAGCAGCTTCAGACTTGTACCCTCCACAGCACTGGTCGTTTTTATAAGGGGGGCAAAGAAAAACCCCCACCCCCAATCCATGGCCTGGTGTAATCATTGGACCAAATATCAATGTTCATGACCAACCTGGAGCCTTGTCTTGAAGCCATAACCAGAGCATGCGCCACTTTAGTGGTCTGATGATCTTTGATGACCCTCGATCACCACCATTGTGTACTGATTTTAGTGTGCTATGTTACTTTAGCCTTAATGTAGAATGGTCTTGCATTACAATAATCTTGCCAAAGAATAGAAGGTATGGGATATCAAGGTGCAGTGTTGTTGGTGATGGTGCACACATGTGCTCCATAGGGGATACTGAGGGATTAAGGGCATAGTGTTATTTGAGTTAGGTGAATTATGACTTTAGCCTATTGGCTTTGACGTGGTCTAATATTATTCTGATTTCCAAGTAGTAGAGGCCTATGCTTGAGCAACTCCATATTCTAAACTGCAGCCATCTTCTGAGCCTCTGTAGGTGAGAGGTGATATTTGAGATTACATGTGTTGTTCACCGGCAGTGAACCAGAGCAGACCAGTTCTTATCAGGAGGAATGTGCCTTCTTCGCATTGGCGCCAGAACAAAAGCTTGGCCAGCTGCTGTTGGGTGCTTGGTGTGGAAAAGTACGGGAATCTTGTGAGAAAGGTAGGCGGGTTCTTCCAGAAGCTTCGATAGAGGATAGAGTTCTATATTAGAGAAAGGGGGTCCGAGAGAGAGGCAGAGAGAGAGAGTTTCTGAGAGGCAGAGAGATGCTGAGATTCTGAGATGCTGAGAGCTGGAGAGATGCTGAGATGCTGGTCTGGTGTTTTGGCGGTCTGATGATACATCACGGTGCAGACGTGCAGACGTGTGTGTGCAACAGAGAGTCCGGAACCAACCAGTGAGGGAAAGAGAGACGGACCCTACTTCAGATGACAAGACGCCTAAGATTATGGTGAGGTGTTCGATGTATATCTGACTTTATCTAACTATGCTTTTATTTTCAGGCTCTATGTATATCTATGTGCTGATGATTGCTGCTAAGGTTTACTGTGACGTTTAGTTATTTCTTTCTTTTGTCATCCTATTATCATGTAATAAAGAAACCCTATAGCATATCATTTGTTGGTATTCCTTGTGAGGGAAGGTTGGGACCCGTTTACCAAGTACTTACAGAGGGATGGGCGATTCCCCTCTAATGGGTAATTGTTGATACAGAAGGGAAAGTGCCTCCCATCAGAGATGTCTAAATTACATTGCCAGGAGGAGCATGCGTTGTTTACCCTCTTGGATTGTTATGTTATGTTATGTTATGTTATGTTATGTTATATATTGTCTTGTATAGCGCACGGCTACTCAAAAAGAGTGTCCCGGCGCTTTTATTGAGAACCTGTAGCAGAATAACACAACACGGTATTATAAAAACAGATAAAAAAACACAGAAAAACAGGGAAAAAAGCCTAGAGGGCAAACAGCCAGGTTTTAAGTCCCTTTCTAAAAGTCAGCAAATTAGTGGCACCACGTAACGCCAAAGGCAAAGTGTTCCACAACTGTGGCACCAGCAACCCAAAGGAGCGGCCCCCAATGCGAGCCCTTTTTACTCGCGGGACCACCGCAAGAAACAAAGATTCAGATCTTAAAGATCGGGCCGGTTGGTAGAAAGCAAGTCTCCTTTGGAGATACTGCGCTCCCACAGCATGAAGAGCTTTGTAGGCCAAATTCAGGGCCTCGAAGGCAATCCGCTTCCGGATAGGCAACTAGTGGAGCGACTGCAAGAGGCCAGCGGCACTGGCTCGCCTATTAGGGCCATAAATGGCCCTCGCGGCCGCGTTCTGGACCACCTGCAGCCGCTGCAGTAGATATTCCGGCAGGCTCAAATAGAGGACGTTGGAATAATCCAATCTTGAGCCAATAAAGGCCTGCACTGTCATCTTCCTATGCTCCTCCGAGAGTAGAGGCAGAAACTTCCGGAGCATCTTGAGAAGACCAAAACATGTTCCCGTTAAACCAAGGATCTGAGATCTCAACGTCAGACCCTTGTCCATATTGACTCCCAAGTTCTTAGCCAGCTGGGACGAACAGGACGGAGGGAACATATTCGCAGGCCACCATACCTGCCAATCCGGATTCGATGGACAGCCGAAGAAGAGTACCTCAGATTTATCTGAGTTGCACTTGAGGCTGTTCAGCTGGAACCATTTAAAAACAGCCCCAAGGCACTCCCGGATACTTTCTCATCAAAATCTCCTCCCTTCTTACACGAAAAGAGGAGCTGGGTGTCATCGGCATAAGATACGATCTGGGCCCCAAAAGACTCCGCCAATGCCGCCAAAGGGGTCATAAAGATGTTAAAAAGAGTTGGGCTCAACACAGAGCCCTGCGGAACTCCGCCTCCCAGAGTCGGCATCACAGCCGAGTTAGGGGAGGCCCAGACCGTTTGTCGACGACCAGCCAGAAATGATCTAAACCAGCTGAGCACCGTCCCCCTCAGACCGATCTCATAGAGTCTGGCGAGAAGACCCTCGTGGGGGACGGTGTCAAAGGCCGCCGACAGATCCAGCATGACAAGCATGGCTTTGCCCCGGAGTCAAGTACCTCTTTTATGGCTTCAGACACCTCCAAGAGAGGATTGGGAGGTGTTGTGACTTGTTGTTATTTGCGAGCTCCTCAGCAATGGTCTTATATGTTGTCAGTGTTTATTCCTTTCTTGGGTAAGTATTGTGAAATGTGGTGTCTTTCTGGAACTGAGAAAGGATGTGGTAAGTAATGACCTGGTGACTGACAGAAGCACCAAAACATACAGAGAAATTTGTCATTACAATTGGCGTAGTGGGCAGGATATGAACGTTGATTTTAAAAGGGGAAAATATTGTGGGGTTTTTTTGCAATTGAAAGCAGACTCTCAGATATCAGTTGATTTATTTGCATGGGGATAGCCCATATGGTTTTCTGGCTCAGGAGGGAGCTAATTGTGTTGGGTTGAATGAGAATTGTTGGGTGTTTAAATGTGTTTTGTATAAAGGGCTTGTGAATAGCTTTTTACGTTAGGCAGAAAGGGCGGGATCCCTTTACAGTGTTCAGTAAAAAGAAATGCATTTAAAATGTGCACAGCTGCAATATGAATGTAATATCTCAGAATATAACCCTGAAAGGTGGGATGATGTTTCAGACAGACATAGTGGTTTGTTTTTTTAAAGTTGTTTAACGTGCAGCTACAATTTGAGCATTTGCCAAAAGAGCTGATGGAAATGTTAATTAATGCCCAGTGTGAAAATATTCCTTTGACAACGGACTTAAACGTGCATGATTTACAGGTGAAAAATGTTACAGAAAATCTAGACAGGTTGCCAATTGCACAGGCTGTTTTAATTAATTCTTCCGAAGAGAGTTTTCAGTCAGATAAGAAGACCCGTGTTTTAGAATTAATCACTAGTGGTGGAAATAAATCAGACCTAACAGTGCACGATACATTTTGCTATAAAAGAAAAATGCAGGCATATGATTTTGAAAGTGTACAACAGCGAATTGAGTATGACTGGCTACTTCCAGGTTTTAAAAATGTATTTTGTAATTTTACCCAAAAGCAAAGTGCCCATTTTAGAAATTCAGATGCTGCACAAAGGCCCATGACTATGTGCGTTGGCACACTAAAAGATACTGGACAGAACAGCGTGAGTGAAAATGTGATTTGCTTATGGGAGGTTGCACTAGTGGTAAAATGGCCCATATAGACAGAATAGCAGTTGGGTAGGATTTCACAGAAGCAGGGTTGGTGACCCCAACAACTACTGTTTTAAATGATTTTATGTAGCTGGTGCACAAATGCGATAATTCTTTGCCCAAGACAGTTGACGGTTACTAATTAAACAAACCTAGACCTTCTTTGACTGATGCTACCCCAGATATTGTTACAGAAGTACCATGAGATTTTGTATGCGACTTTTTAAGGTTGTCAAGGTTTTATACATGATAGTTTAAATTTGCCTGACTTAGCTAAACAGAAGAGCAGAGCATTTAGAAATAGAACGTAGACGAAAGAAAGGGTGTTTTGGCATCATGCTGTTCCATTTAAGAATGGAAAATTCCACAGCTGTTGGGTTGTGAACGGCTGGGTACTGACATCCTTTGACCTTGAGGAGATAACATGCATTCCACAGAACCTCCTCTTTCTCGGGCTCTTTGTAAGGGAGGGGGGCGATCGCAGGAGCAGTCTCTCCTGCTTGTTATGTTTGGCGAGCACCCAAATTCTTTTCGCGGAGAATCTGTGTGAAGGAGGGGGGATGCCACTCTTCAGACTGTGGAGCTCCTTTAATTGGAAAGATAGGGAGGCTTGCACAAAGGTGCAGGCTTCATCACCATCATGCCCCATCCTTATGAGGAGGTGGGCAGGGCAGACAGAAGTGGGCATGCGCTTCACTCTTGGCATGTGAGCTCTTTGTAAGGGAGGGGTTGCGAAGCAGAGCAGTGTGTCTCTGTTATAGTTGATACTGAGCCAGCCCTGGGACGCGGACAGTCTGGTAAGGGAGGGGTCTGATAGCTGGGAAGGAGAAGAGCGTACAGTTGACTGCCTCAGCCCTTCTGGCTTGTGTAAGAAAAAAATAGATTTTGCCCAAATAAACTTAGAGAATATAATGCAGGTAGCATTCATAAGCTATTCCCCAGATCTAGAGGAGAACTTTGCAGACAGAAATTAAAATATTGGACTTTGAGAGATGTAAAAAAGAAAATTATGTGCTTTTGAATTGAAGTTTTTGCAAGACATGTGATACTTGTTTATCGTTTCAGGTTGCTGGGATGGGCTGCGAGTGATTCACTGCCCCGCCCCACCCTGTTTGTTTTTTTGTCTTTTTTTGTTGTTGTTATTTTAGTTTATTTTTTTTTTAACGTGGAACTCTCCCAAGCCTGGAGCCAGACCGGAGCGGACGGTGATGTCCTGTGGCTGAGGACAGACCGGAGCTGATGATCTATGGACAACCAGATCAGATGGGGTTCTTCCTTGCCGAGGGGATACTGAGGAGGTTGGATGCCAGAGAGCTGTCATCTACATAGATGGACTGCTTCTTTCTAAGCGAAGAAGGGATCAGCAGAGTGTTCTGCAATTGGAACTGTCCCCTTCGAGTGAGGCTGACTTTAAAAGAATGAGAGCCGTGTCTTTCGCACAGGAGAACTGCTTGTGCACCCTGACAAGTGACAGTGGTGTTTTTTGTTTTGGTTTTTTTTCATAGAAAAGAACACTTTTTTCCCATAGAGACTTTGTGCTGCACTTGGAGCAGATAGTTTCTGAGCTACAGTGGGCTGCCTTGGCAGTAGAATTTGCAGTTTCATTATTAGAGGTTCAAATGACACAAGCTGAATTATTTTGAGATATTGTACCTGAGTTATGAAGTTTCAGAAGTACACAAAGAGAAAACCAGTTCATTATGATCTGCTTTGAATTCAATGTTTTTGAGTAGTCACTTTAACACAAGAGTTATTGCTTATGTTTTTGATTCTGTGGTGCAGTTTTTACTCTTTCAAATATGGCCTACAGTCTTGAATCTTTCACTCTGAAAATTTGTTTTTTTTAAGGTTTTGCCTTTAATGAGATATGTACTGTTTCAATGACACTCAAATCTTCAGTTAGGTTTTATTCAGTTGCTGGTTATTATGCATTGATACTGCTTTTCCAGTTAACAGATATTGTGCCCCAAAGATAGTTTTGTTTTTCAGTCATGATCTTCAGTTGCTAGTTACTTTGCAATGATGCCAATTTTGCAATGAAAAGATGCAGTCATAGCTGTGCCTTTAGTTCAGTGATTTTATTTTTGATATATGTGAATGGTGTTGTTCAAGGGTCAAGGGGTGCAATGTAGTGCATGCGCCACTTTAGTGGTCTGATGATCTTTGATGACCCTCGATCACCACCATTGTGTACTGATTTTAGTGTGCTATGTTACTTTAGCCTTAATGTAGGATGGTCTTGCATTACAATAATCTTGCCAAAGAATAGAAGGTATGGGATGTCAAGGTGCAGTGTTGTTGGTGATGGTGCACACATGTGCTCCATAGGGGATACTGAGGGATTAAGGGCATAGTGTTATTTGAGTTAGGTGAATTATGACTTTAGCCTATTGGCTTTGACGTGGTCTAATATTATTCTGCTGTCCCTCACCACCCCTTGTTGTAAATAATTCCAAGTAGTAGAGGCCTATGCTTGAGCAACTCCATATTCTAAACTGCAGCCATCTTCTGAGCCTCTGTAGGTGAGAGGTGATATTTGAGATTACATGTGTTGTTCACCGGCAGTGAACCAGAGCAGACCAGTTCTTTATCAGGAGGAATGTGCCTTCTTGGCATTGGCGCCAGAACAAAAGCTTGGCCAGCTGCTGTTGGGTGCTTGGTGTGGAAAGGTACAGGAATCTTGTGAGAAAGGTAGGCGGGTTCTTCCAGAAGCTTCGATAGAGGATAGAGTTCTATATTAGAGAAAGGGGGTCCTAGAGAGAGGCAGAGAGAGAGAGTTTCTGAGAGGCAGAGAGATGCTGAGATTCTGAGATGCTGAGAGCTGGAGAGATGCTGAGATGCTGGTCTGGTGTTTTGGTGGTCTGATGATACATTACGGTGCAGACGTGCAGACGTGTGTGTGCAACAAAGAGTCCGGAATCAACCAGTGAGGGAAAGAGAGACGGACCCTCCTTCAGATGACAAGACGCCTAAGATTATGGTGAGGTGTTCGATGTATATCTGACTTTATCTAACTATGCTTTTATTTTCAGGCTCTATGTATATCTATCTGCTGATGATTGCTGCTAAGGTTTACTGTGATGTTTAGTTATTTCTTTCTTTTGTCATCCTATTATCATGTAGTAAAGAAACCCTAGAGCATATCATTTGTTGGTATTCCTTGTGAGGGAAGGTTGGGACCCTTTTACCAAGTACTTACAGAGGGATGGGCGATTCCCCTCTAATGGGTAATTGTTGATACGGAAGGGAAAGTGCCTCCCATCAGGGATGTCTAAATTACATTGCCAGGAGGAGCATGCGTTGTTTACCCTCTTGGATTGGGAGGTGTTGTGACTTGTTGTTATTTGCGAGCTCCTCAGCAATGGTCTTATATGTTGTCAGTGTTTATTCCTTTCTTGGGTAAGTATAGTGAAATGTGGTGTCTTTCTGGAACTGAGAAAGGATGTGGTAAGTAATGACCTGGTGACTGACAGAAGCACCAAAACATACGGAGAAATTTGTCATTACACCAGACCACTTAAAAAAGTCCCCCCAAATTTCTGCGGCTCGTCGTGGGTTGCATTTAATATCTATACTACATGTCCATTTAACTACACTACACCAGGCTGTAGGGTGTAAAGGATGGGGGCCCAACCAATGTTTACAGATCTCTAGCCTGGCCAAGAGCAGCAAGTAAAATACTAAGCCCCGTTGCTTACTATTTTAATATTATCCACCCCAAGAAGCACTAATGTTTCAGTCAAGAGTATATTTTCTGCAAAGATGGCCCTTATGCTGGCTTCTACAGTCTTCCAAAATTCTTTTATCACCGGACATGTAAAAAAAACATGAACATCGTTAGCCCTTAAATGATTGCATCTCTTACAACTGGGACCGGCTGTAGCACGAACTTGGCAAATCTTGGCGGGGTCCAATACAACCTGTGGATGACAAAGAAATGATGACATTTAAAATTAGCTGGTGTTACTATGGCATAAAGTAGTTTCAAAGAGTCTATCCACAGAGAATGTATGCTGCCTTCCTGCAGTACGTCTGTCCAGATCTCATAGGGGGCCTTCAGTCTTTCTTCCTCTGCCTCCAATAATTGTCCGTACCATTTTGCCACTTCTTTGGCTTTCGGACTGGTGTCTTGGAGTGAGGCCTCAAAGTCCCATGTACCCCCAACTTCCTCTGTAACGGTCAAAGACCATGAAGTGAGCTTCATGTACTTAAACCTGGAGAGCCTGTTGCCTGTCATGATGTTTAATACCTCCCAGGAAATTAATCCTCCTGTTGTTATCAAATCTCCCCATTTTGTTATCCCCGCCTGCTTTAAAGGCAAACTTAAAGCATCTGCCAGGCATTCCGGCATCCCTGGGTATTCCCAAATTGGGGCAAATTCTGAAAACTAGACAATCTTTAGTGACCGTCTCACTGCAAATCACAGCCTTAGTGTAGATTTTAAAACCTTTAGCCTGACTTTTTAAAAGAATTTTTGAGCTCCAAATTTATAAAAAAAAGCTTCTGAGCCCACATCTTTGGTCATGCTTCCTAGTATTTGGCCCGAGGTGGTACTAATGTTCTTCCCTGCCAACATAAAAATATTTTTAAATTGGAAGACCATACAGTAGAGTCTTAGATCTGGCAATGCTAACCAACCCTTCTTGAGGCTGCTTCTCAGTTTTTTTCCATGAGAGACAGACCCCCCACAGACCCCCCGGGATGCCCAGATGAAACTCAATATTTTCCTTTGGTTTTTTTTTTATTTTGTCTTTAGGAAAGCTAAGTGGTATGCAATTAAAGAGATATGTTAGCTTTGGGAGAACCAACATTTTTACCAAGTTAACCCTCCCATAAATGGACATGGGTAGGTTCTTCCAACTGGCTAGCTGTCTATCTACCTCTCATCACTCTCTTCAGGTTACGGGAAGGAATCTTGTCAATTTTGTCTGCAATTACTATCCCCAAGTATTTCATCTCTGAACACTCTCTACCACCCCAATCTTCCATATTCCAACACATTACTTCTGTTTTTGATACATTTACTAAATACCCAGAAGCACTCCGAACTCAATTGTCAGTTGTTCTATCCTAATAGGTGTTTGAGCTGGGTCCGATGTGTAAATTATCAGATTGTCAGCATATAGTGCAATTTTACTGTGTGAAGGAAGCTGGTGTATGTAGATGTTCTGATCATCTGTTCTTAAAATGTGCACCAGAGATTCAATGTATATATATCAAAGAGGAGAGGAGACAGGGGGCAACCCTGTCTCGTCCCTCTATGAATTTGGAAACTTCTTGTCAGTGAGCCATTTAGGAGGATTTTGGCTGTGGGGTGCTCGTATAATTTTTGCATTGCCCTGATTAAATCAGTACTAAAACCTATTATACCCAAGACGGCCCAGAGAAATGCCCAGCTGACATGATCAAAAGCCTTGGCAGCGTCTATGTTGATCACCGCCAACGGGATCGATCAAGTAACTGCTAGGTCTATGGTTCCTATTAATGCTAGCGTGAGTTCTTGTATTTGTCTCTTCAGAACAAAACCTTTCTGGTCCACCTTGGCCAATCTCCGGCCAAAATACCTGTATAAATTTTATGGCCTACATTCAATAGGGAGATTGGTCAATATGAATTGTCCCTCCTCGACTCCTTGGCCGGTTTTAGAATCAAAGTAATTATGGCCTCCCTCCAGGAGTTCGGGATCAGCCCTTCCTCCTTATAAACAGAATTAAAGAGGGCCTTCATTTCCGGCAATATCTCCTGAGCTATCAGCTTGTAGACCTCCACCGGTATGGAGTCGGGCCTGCCGCCTTTCCGTTCTTCATATGTTGAAGCTGTTCTCTTATTTCCCCCTCTGTAATTTGGGCATCAACCCTTTCCTCCCCTCTGTCCTTAGGGCCGGGAGGGCTACGTTGTTTAGCCAACACTTTAAGGCCGCTTAATCTGGCCTCTCTTATTCTGCACATAATTCCGAAAAAAAGTGTAACTAAGCTTTCCTGTATTACCTCCTCCTTGTTTGTAATATCCCCCTCAGGATTGATGACCAGCTCTCCAATGTGATTCCTAGCCCTCTCAGCCCTCGACTTCCAGGCTAATAGTACTCCAGCTTTTTCGTTGTACTCGAAGTGTTGCATACGTCCCGCAACCCACCTTTCCCTACACTTAGTTTCTAATTTGATCTTATAATTCAGTCTAGCTTCCTCCAGCTTTTTCAACATCTCCTCCTGGTACTGTGTACCTCCTGCTGCATCCTTCCTTCTAAAATCCTGATCTGCTCCTCCAACTTCCTTAACTCAGCCCGCTCCACCTTGTTCTTAAAGGAGACCTGACTTTGTAAGACACCCCGAAGATAGACTTTAAAAGTGTCCCAAATGACTGCTCCATCACACTACCACAAACAGAATGTTAGTATTATCTACTTTTGCCTCAGTATAATATCTGAGACTCAATGGACTCTCTACATAGTGTGCTTCATTTTAGTGTACTATTTAGAGAGCCACCTTCCTACATTCACCTTGACACTTTAAACCAAAGCAAAGCTGTAAGTTTCTTGTTCAATGGTGTGAAAATGTTGCCGTGCCCCAAAGCAGTTACTAGAGAGAGGTCATGCAGTTTCCTTCGAGAGTACTCATTGTGGTCATAGATGCAGATAGAGAGTCTGCAAATAAGTACTTCCATGATGTTTAGCAACGATGAGAGGGATAAAAGAAGGGCAGCAACGAGAGGAGCTCTCGTTGAATTTGTGTTGACACCCAATTCACCACTGGATGAAGCAAGATTATGTCTTAGGACCTGTTATAATACAGCCATTAAATAAAAGAACCAGCAAATTTGTCTATAGCACCTCCACTATTTTTGCGAAACATATTCTCAAGAAGAGACTGAGATTGAGATTTGTATTCCACGTCCTATAGGACTGTAAAGAAGTAGTAAACATGTTTTTAACTGAGGGACTTATTTAGAGTTTGGCAGACAGGAAACTCCATGATAAACATGGTGGATATCAGGTCTAGCGTATTAAAAGAGCCACAGCCTATAATGCACTTGTAATACAGCCGATGTGATAAGCGCCTCGTTTTTGTCAAAATATCCCGCACATCAACCTCTAAATAAGACCCATAATGCATAATCATTTTTCATTCATTCTTGAATTAAGTTATGAGTAAGATTTTAAATTAGAAAACAAAATCGATCCCTGTTGTATGTAACTGCAAGGGCCAGAATTTGAAATTCCACATAGAATCACTGCTCTAAACAGCACTTAGTAGTTCAACAACCAATAAATGATCTTTTGCATTTTCTACAGTCATTTCTTTATCAAAACGACAAGTCAGCGCAGCTACCTCCTCCTGTTTCCACACACTTTGCAAGCTCTGCAGAATCTTCAGATAGATCCCTACCACCACCAAAAAGACCATCACTCAAGCCCTCATCACCAGCTGCCAGACTACAACGATGCCCTCTCCATTGGCATCTTCACCTAGCTCCTCAGAAGACCCCAGGCCATACAGAACTCCGCATCCAGACTCATCCTGAACCTCTGCAAAAAAACAAACATTGCCGCCCACCTGAGAGACCTCCACTGGCTACCCAACCAGAAAAGATGCCAGTTCAAAATCGTCACACGCACCTACAAAGCCCTCATGATGTAGGGCCTGCCTACATCAGCCATCGACTGAACTTCCACCAACTCTCTAGACACCTACGCTCCTCTTCACACGCCCTCACCCCCCCCCCCTGCATCCATCACAGCTACAGCAGTGGCTGCTCCTTCTCCTACAGCGCTGTCAAGACCTGGAACGACCTTCCCTTCCAACTCTGAAAAGCACCCTTGCGGTCAGATTTTAGAAAGAGACTCAATACCTTGCTGTTCGGTGGAGACACAGTGCCCAGATACCCCTAGGTATGACAATGCGGAGCTGAACAAATGCCGATTGATTGATTGATTCATTCATTGGTTAAAAACCTAGCTATATTGACAGTTATAGGGGCATGTGCTTATAGATTAAATAATAGGCATTTTCATACTAATTTGTTAAATCCAAGCTTAAATGCAAGAATGCAACGTACATGTTAAAAAAATGGTCTTACAAAAGCAATTTTTTTTCTTCTCAAAACAGATTACTCGGACATGACCTTGCTGTAAACACATGTCACCATACAATTGAGTTTACATACCGCAGGATGATTTACTATGCGACAAAAATTCCCTTGCGCATCTTTCTTGCAACACCTTGATATGTAGATAAAACATCCCGGTCCTCGGTGTCTTCCTTGAAATGTGGAAATAATAACTCCAATTTTATTTAAAAAAATGATTTAACGATCTACCAGCCGTGCTCATCTAACACAGTTCCATCAAACATATGCAAATAACTGCATTTCATCTCCTGTTACAATTACTCTGACTCATACAGGCGTGCTCTCTCCTCCTTTGTCAGAGGAAGGAAATGGAATGGGTGCCAGTTAAAGAATACCGAGCAGGGATTCATAAAATATTATCCACCTTTAACACTTTTTCCGCACAAAGCTGCCCTTTCTCCTTGGAGGCTGTCATACTGTTGGATCAGTAGGCTGCAATGCAATACCCTTTCACGGGGTAATTGATCACCTGATATGGTCACAACAGGGGCTCTTGCTGGGAAGAGGTTGTGTTTACTGAATGGCTTGATGACATTACAGCGACGAGCCAATAACAAAACATAGACGATAAATAGAAGTGGTTATTTGTTGTTCATCACTGAGACAATGAAGGGGGTAGTGAATTTGGACATGAATCTGGTTGTAAACAATTGTATAATAATAAACGTTTAAAAATGATTTGCATAGGGAGGTGGTAAGAGAAAGTGATAGACTGAGAAAGTTTAAGACACAAAGGGTCTATCTATTCTAATGGCAATGTATCTTTTCGTATGCATTAGCTGTTTCTTTGCATTCACGATCACTCAAAAAGAAAGTTAGAAAGGTCTTGACGCATAAAATCAATTTTTTTTAACATTGGCGCTTGTTGACAGTCTAGTGTGAATGTGTCCCCGCCCCCTGATCGTCGAATCACAAACATTAATGAAGAAAAAAATCGAAGAAGAGAGAATTACCACCATTGTTACACTCTGTATTATCCGAAAGGAAAACTTGACATGTACACCACATTATGTGCAGTAGAACATGACAGCTTAAAATGCATAATGCTACTGTGCTACACATTTAAATCATTACACATATTCAACAATGAGCTCTGCAAATGTAATGATAGCTTCCATTTTAAAAGAACTCTGACCAAGGCCTTAAATCCTTGTGATAAGAAAAAAACGTGTATATTAGAGCAATCTTGAATTTCAACACATAAGAAGGTTTCAAGCCGACAATTCTACCAACTATTATGAGTAGCTGTATTTGAGGGTCCTAATTGGGGCTGGGCACCTCAAGTGCACATTCTGATTTCTACATTCCCTGTATGTTATTTCATTAAGAAGATGTGACAAGATGAGAATATGGAATGTTTATTCTATTAGAGCCTCCAAACGATCAGCTGAAGCGGCAAATAGATCCTGGAATGCTGGCTGGTGAATTATGAAACTGATAGGCTTAAATCTCTGTTCTGTATGCCCCTATATTGCACCGACTGATTGAAGCTGCAAGCAGAACTCCTCCCACAAGTGTCCTAAGAGGTTCTCCTCCCCAATCAATGTTTTAATACATTTAGTCAAATGTTGCACTAGGCAGCACATTTTTTTCAAATAAGTGGCAACAAAATGTTTTTACTAGCAACGATTGCTGATGATATAATTCGGTATATTATAATGTAATGAGTGAAACTACCACGTTCCCCCACCCCACGATTTTCCGAAAAAAAATTCTATAATGGAACTTTGGAGAGGATAAACCTAAGCAGCAGTTTTTACAGCAGAATTTCTGTACGACATTTTCTAAAAAGTATTAGGTCACATCAGTTCTTGGGGTATGCATGCAATATTTAAATGCATCATGGCACTGCAGCAAAATGTTCTTTGTAGTTTCAATAGACTTAGGCAATCTTGGCGGATGGGATACTCCCAGTAGCGGCCGGCACAGTTAAGAACGGTGGGGTGGGACGGGTGGGGGGCGGGAAAGTCAACATACGATAGGAGAAGTAAAATTAAATTAAGTAAAAACATAAAATCACTAACTTTGCGCTAGCCACATTGCTGAATCGGTGATGTGGTGAGCACAATGTAAGTGGTTTTAGTTTTTCTAAAATAAATTGTACTCCTCCCATTGTATGTTAACTTAACTGACCCCCACCTCGCCCTGCCCCACCACCCCACCGCTCTTAGCTGTGCCAGCTGCCAGTGGATATCCCGGTCGCCCTATTACAAGTTCCATAGGATATAATGGACTGGTAATATGGCAGGCAGGATATCCTCCACGTTTGTGACTGGGGAACCCTGACCTGCCAAGATCATAATCAGGCCCTTAGTCTTTAAAGTCTGCATCCTACCTTATTATGACACTACTAGGTGAACAGTTAATACATGCCATTTAAACTGGAGTCAATGTCTTTCTGTACCTCTATTTGAAAGAATTATATAGGAGATTGATTAGGGTTGATATAACACTATATGTCAGATAAACGCATGGGTCTGACTCAAAAGATAATTTACATTTTGAAGTAAAGTATAAGAGTAATGAATGAATAAATCAATCAATCAATCATATCATTTGTGAAGCGCACTACTCACCTGTGAGGGTCTCAAGGCACTGGGGTGGGGAAAGCTGCTACTGCTCGAAAAGCCAGGTCTTGAGGAGTTTTCTGAAGGTCAGCAGGTCTTGGGTCTGCCGTAGGTGGATCGGCATGGTGTTCCAGGTCTTGGCAGCGAGGTGGGAGAACGATCTGCCACCACAAGTCTCTCTTCAGAAGCGGGGGACTGTGTTGAGGGCGGCGGATCGGAGCTGGCTGGAGGGGGTGTAGAAGCTGAGTCGTCTGTTGAGGTACGTTGGTCCAGTGTTGTGGAGTGCCTTGTGTGTGTGGGTGAGGATCTTGAAGGTTATATTGTTGACGGGGAGCCAGTGCAGGTCTCTCAGGTGGGGTGTGATGTGGCTACGGGGAGGGATGTCGAGGATCAGGCGTGCAGAGGTGTTCTGGATGCGTTGGAGCCGTCTCAGGAGTTTGGCAGAGGCTCCTGCGTAGAGGGCATTTCCGTAGGCCAACCTGCTGCTGACGAGGGATTAGGTGACAGTTCTTCTTGTTTCAGTGGGGACCCACTTGTAGGTCCTGCGCAGCATGTGGAGGGTGTTAAACTATACAAATGCCGAGACTACTCCCCTAAAGAAACACGTGGGATATTTGGAAGTGAAGTTTGCTTAATTTAATATGAAGGAATCACTGATCATATATAGGAGAATGTAGTCATGACTGCGGCCTTCCAGCAATTCTGGTACTCCTAAAATATAGGGAAGAAGTTATCACTACTAAGCAATACGAACTAGCAATGGTTGGATTAGTTGTTATAGAGATAGAAGAGATTAAAAAGCTGAGAGACCCGATGAGGCAGAATAGCCCAGGCTATAAGGGATGTAGAAAAATGTACATGAGCAGACTTGCATCCTTATGATGAGAGCAGTGGTTATGGAATGAATAGTCTCCATTATCACACTCTAAGTTAGTGGAAAATCAAGAGACCTGTGCATGTACAGAGCAAATATAAAATGCATAAACTTTTAAAGTCAAAGTTGAGTTAATAATCTGGGAATTGTCAAGATCCAGGATGATGGACAGATAACACTCTTTACTGGATCATCATGAAAACACACTGAATCTGACAAATAGATTATAATGTATCATTTGCACTGCCCTATGCTTCTAAAAATGTGCAAAATCCTAAAAGATGTCACGATGCTCTGTACCACATTCTGGGGTTGCCACAACATCAGCACAGTGAGTGACAACCCAAGCAGATTAATCAATCAAGTAGTACTTGTATAGTGTAGAGTATCACCTAAGAGGGTATCCAGGCTCTGTGCTGCAAGTATAAGTCAAAGTGCCCGGTCTTGAGTCCCTTCCTGAAGTGGATCAAGGAGGGTGAAGAGTGGAGGTGGAGGTAATTCCTGGACTTGACCACGAGGTGGCAGAAGAAGAGTCCTCCGGAGGGGCCTCAGCGGATGTATGACATTACAACGTATGCTTTTACATCGCATGCTTTTACAACGCTGTTTTTACAACGCATACCATTACAACACATAGTGCTTTTAGGTGCTGGATAGTGAATTGTTTAATTTACTATTCCAACTCCAGTCCCCGTGGATAGTAGGGAAGGTGTTGGATAGTACATTAAACACATTCCCTATCCTAGAGCGCCCCCAGCGCAATGCGTTGTAATGGTTTGCGTTGTAAAAGTTGCGTTGTAAAGGCACTGTGTGGTAAAAGTTGCGTTGTAAAGGATGTTTCCCGGCCTTAGCAGATGGGAGGTATTGTACGAGGGCAAGGTGTGCAGAGCGGAGGTTCCTGGGAGGTTGGTGAAAATGCGTGAAAGTCAATGAATTCCCATACTTGGGATTTGTTTTCCATAGTTTAGTCACCTGGAAGCCCAGCATCTGCATCTGCCATTTGAAACGTATTATTTCTTTTAACTTTTGCATATATTGACCTCGAAGATTGGAGGAAAACCACTGGTAACATTATTGGAACTATACCAATGTCAATGCACACAAATCGCTACATATGGAGCCGGAGTAAGGGGTTATGTTCAGTGCCCTTCTTAGCAGACAGAAAAGAATCGCCTTTGTAGGTGTCTTCGTGTTGCCCCTTCTTGAACTTCCAATCATTTGTTTCAGGTAGATCTGACATTGCATTAGCTTGAGGAGATAATTAAGTTAGTACCTCTAATGTAATGGATGCACATGCCATTTTAAATCATTCTATTATTATGGGATTGTTTAGCTTTTGACAACAGAATAACCCTACCCTGGTTTCAATATGTAAGGACTAATTCAACTAAGTGCAATTGCCCAATCTTGTTTGCTGATGGTTTATCATTTACAAAAAAGACAAACTATGGATTAAAAATGTTTTTTCAAACAACTGAGTTTAAGTAGAAAATAATCTGAATTTCAAAAGCCAACTATCAGACAATGCATAATTATTTGGTCTAGTTTGGGCATGTAACCTTATGTGGCATATGTTCGAAGGCAGTGGGCTAGTACCTTACTCTTTTGGCTATGGTCTGGTATCGTAAGTAGTTTCCTATGTCTCCCTTTGGGTCAATGTTACTCTACGTATATTTGCTCTTGCCCTTTTGATGGTTCATCTAGCCAATTGCTGATGGATTTTTTTCTTTATGTTATTCTGTATTTTATGTACTTTCCACTTCTTATGTGTGTCTATGGCATTCAAAATAAAGTTGAATTGAACTGAATATTGCCCTCCCAGATGAAGTGGTCGCTGCAGTTTCACCAGTATTCCTGGAGGTGGGATGTTCACATTACATAGAGGAATTTGGGGAGCAGGGTCATCTTAAAAGCCTCTATATGGCCCAGCTACATCAGTCCGCCTATCTGCCAGTTCTGTAGGTCTGCAAGTGGAGTTGTGAGCAGATCACTATAATTGAGGGAGGCTATCTTATCAATGGTAGAGCACATTGTTATGTCCAGAAAAGGTATAAAATGTTGCGTCCATAACAGCGTTTGTTACTGTTTGAGCTTATCCCAGAGTTCTTGAAGGACAATAATGCTCATGCTTTGTGACTTAAGGGTGCTCATTTTAAATCTGCACACTTTGCTAAAGTGATCCAACTCCCCCTGGAGAGTCGGGATAGAAGTCTTGGGGTCGGAGAGCAATACCGTCATATCATGTGTGTATAGAGCCAATTTACTCTGATGACCCTTGAATCACACACCCTGTAAAAACAGCTTTAATAATACTTTCTCTGCTTGTGACTCACCATAGAGCGGTAATAAAAGTGGGTATTAGGCACATCCCTGTCTCGTCCCTCTAGTCACTGCAAATGATCGTGAGAGGTGTCTATTCACCTTCACGTTTTCCAGGCTGAAGCCCATGTGGTCCAGGTCAAGAATTGAATTGACTCTTCAATTAAGAAGATGAGGGGTTTGCAGGGCAAGAATATTTTGATGTCTGCCCATCAATATCTGATAATGACAGAAATAAATGTTTTTATTAATGTGTTTACTATATGTGCATCTTTTATCCATAACTACATTGATTAGAGGGTTGGGGGGCCATTGCATGTTGGGGAAATCGTGCTGGCTGTTTTATGAAACAGAGCTTTTCCAACCACTATAAGTGAATAAGTCAAATGTGGCAGTGTTGCGTTCCCTGAATTTTATTTTGAAACCTTTTCAATTCTTCCATCTAAAAGTGAGTAACGACAGCCAGTAAGGCCTCGAAAGTTTATCTGAATGTCACTGAGAGGTGAGAATTATACACAGCTAGTATGTTATAAACTGAATGCCCATGTGGATCTCTGTCTGATGTGGTTGAGACTTGTTTGAAAAATGGGTTTTGACAACATGTGTATAATTTTCTCCTAAGCCTACTGTTATCTGTATAACTTACCAAAATATGTTAATACTTTTTAAGCTTTTGGTAATGACAGACTGCATTACTGGAAGTACTAGGGATTTAAGAATAAATATCTCAAATGTGATGCCCTCTGCAGCGCCAGGAGGCGCATAAAGACAGCGCCAGTGCAGAGTCCCGTGGGGGAGACATACCTACGGATTCAGCTTTCTCCGTGGCTCGGGCTTTGCTCCGCCAGCAGCACCGCAGCACCTGCAGCTAAGGGCCGGGCCTTGCTCTGCCTACTCCCCGGCCGGGCTTGGCTCCGCCGGGACACACCCACCACCATTGACGCCCTCTGCAGCGCCAGGAGGCGCATAAAGACAGCGCCAGTGCAGAGTCCTGTGGGGGAGTCATACCTACGGATTCAGCTTTCTCCGTGGCCGGGCTTTGCTCCGCCAGCAGCGCCGCAGCACCAGCAGCTAAGGGCCGGGTCTTGCTCCGCCTACTCCCCGGCCGGGCTTGGCTCCGCCGGGTCCCACCCACCACCAGTGACGCCCTCTGCAGCGCCAGGAGGCGCATAAAGACAGCGCCAGTGCAGAGTCCCATGGGGGAGACATACCTACGGATTCAGCTTTCTCCGTGGCCGGGCTTTGCTCCACCAGCAGCGCCGCAGCACCAGCAGCTAAGGGCCGGGCCTTGCTCCGCCTACTCCCCGGCCGGGCTTGGCTCCACCGGGTCCCACCCACCACCAGTGACGCCCTCTGCAGCGCCAGGAGGCGCATAAAGACAGCGCCAGTGCAGAGTCCCGTGGGGGAGACATACCTACGGATTCAGCTTTCTCCATGGCCGGGCTTTGCTCCGCCAGCAGCGCCGCAGCACCAGCAGCTAAGGGCCAGGCCTTGCTCCGCCTACTCCCCGGCCGGGCTTGGCTCCGCCGGGTCCCACCCACCGCCAGTGACGCCCTCTGCAGCGCCAGGAGGCGCATAAAGACAGCGCCAGTGCAGAGTCCCGTGGGGGAGACATACCTACGGATTCAGCTTTCTCCGTGGCCGGGCTTTGCTCCGCCAGCAGCGCCGCAGCACCAGCAGCTAAGGGCCGGGCCTTGCTCCGCCTACTCCCCGGCCGGGCTTGGCTCCGCCGGGTCCCACCCACCACCAGTGACGCCCTCTGCAGCGCCAGGAGGCGCATAAAGACAGTGCCAGTCCCTCGTCCCACGGGACGCACGCGGGCACGCGCCGGGAGAAGCCCGGGACAAGGGCGGGACAGTCTATGACAGTCATAGACAGGAAGAGGCAGGGCAGGGCCATAAACTCTGGCCGATTTGTTTCGGGACTACTGGTGACCTAAGGTATTCGTACCCAGTCTTTTCGATATTTTGTTCCTGTAACCATTCTGTCGAACTGCGGATATATTTCTGCCTTAATTATTATTTTTTTGTCAACAGGATACATCATGCCAAGTGCCTCGAAGGAGAAATTTATATCGGGGGTAGGCCCCATTGACAATTATCTGGTGAATATGGTGAAGAAAATAAATAGCGATAGGAGAGCTTCGTTAGGTAGGGGTGGCCCACAAAACTCTGCTGAAGATTCTCCAACCCATCCGGAGATTCCCTCTGTGGTTGCTACCCCAATTGTGGATCAAACAGCAGCCACCGTGGTGGTCGCCCAGATTCACACTGAGCCTCCCTATGTAGAGGTAGACACAGGAAGTGATGATAATGAAGAAGTACTGCCTCCCACCAGACCAGTCAGAAATTGTAGGAAACAACTAAGTAAAAGGGGGGTAGGCATCCAAAGAAACGGGCAGTTACCCATTTACCAATAAGGATAAACACTGATGAGTCTAGTACAGTACAGGAAGAGAGTACTATGTCTAATAACAAATTATGTCCAGACCAATTTGCCCAATTACTTTGTTCCCTGGAAGCCATGGTTGAGGCAAAATTACTTCAGTATATTCAACCCCTAGTGTGTAAACTTGACAGTGTAACTGCCGAATTAAAGAGGCTAGGAGAGATGATAGCTAAACAAGTAACAGTAGCTGATCGTCCTAAGTCGGTGGGAAAAGATCTGGGTGGGAAAGAGCAGGAAATTAAACCTGAGATTCAGCATCAACCCACCCTACCCACGTTAAGTACTGACCTAGCAAGGGAGGCTTGTCCCACAGCATCAAGCATAGTCACACGCCCAACTAGGGGGTCTGAAGTAATAGCTAGTAACACCTCAGTGAGGAGAAGTAAATATATAAATCTTCCTCCTGAATGTAGCTCCTATGTAGTTGTATTAACCAATGTACCACCTCAGGATACTCATGTTGCCCAGACACTCGAGTAGTCGCATGACTCCCTTAAAAATAAAACTGTGCCATGGCTAAACAGGAGGTGTGGTTTCCCCATTAAATTTGCCCCAGACATTATAACTACCAGAAGGGCAAACTGGATTGGGCCTACTAGGAAGACCTGCACAGGGGACTGCATAGTTGTAAATTTCAGACACCCACAACACGTGGCCACCGTTCTGTTAAGGGCAGCCTCCATGACGCACGACGCAAATAGCATTGGCGTGCGACCACTTGGATTCCTTTATAATCACCTAGCTAGAGCGTCTCAACATAGCATGAGTAGAAGACATTACACACCTGCTATGGTCCATTCACCAGGTTCCCGGCAGGGATCAGGAGGAGAAAATCATTTTAAATATGCCCGAAATATTGTTACACAAAACAGATTCGATGCTCTCTACGGTTTAGAACTGTGTGATTGACAGGAGGTCTGTGAGGGTCCTGGTGAAGTGACCCTCCCAGACCTGGTACACTCGGCATCTGATCACACCACACCGACCCCTGTCATCGCTCACTGTAACACCGTAACAAAATATAGCGGTGAGGGGGAAACGGTTAAGATGTTAAGTTGGAATGTCGCTGGCCTGCGATCAAAGAGAGAGGACAGTAATTGGTTAAATTTGGTTAAATTATATGATATAGTGGCTCTCCAAGAGACTTGGGATAGGGACTGTGACTTTTGGATGGATGGTTACACCTCATATTTTGTCCCTGCACTGAGATCGTTAGCAGGAAGGGATAGAGGGGGCCTTGTGTTATTATTTTCTGTGAACATAAGGGGGAAGGTGAAAAGGATAGATTGTGCTTCTCACAATTTTCTGGTCTTAGAACTAAGACTAACAGACAATACCAAACTGATTCTTGTGAATTGTTATAATTCCCAGCAAGGTGATTCCCCCAACGAACATTTGGCCTGGTTGACAGATTTTTTAAATACCTATAATGTAAAGCAAACCACTTTTTGCCAATATATTTTGTTGGGCGATTTTAATGTGCATTTATGTAGCGAGAATTTTTTTTTATTTGATCATGATGGTCCTGATTTCACATCCCCACAGCATTTTGAGCACACCCATAAGGGGGAAGCTTTAGAAAAACTCCTGTCTACAAACGACTTGTATGAAGCAGGGTTTTTTGACAAAAGCACACGCATGCCCACGTATGTGGGCAGGAATTGTGAAACAATAATTGATGATATTTTTCTCTCTCCAGGACTTTTAAAATATGTTATCGCTTATAATGCTATACCTTCGTCTTTTAGTGACCACAACCCAGTGATGATTGAGCTGGTAGATGGTTTTTCCTTTTTAAACAAAACAGTTCTGCCACAGGCAGTAGTGGAAGTTAAGGCTAAAGATCAGGGGAGGAGGCTAAACTGGAGTAAAGTTGTGCCGGAGGAGTTTTTCAATACCATCACTAGTAAGGCTGCACATGACCTAAACATCTTTGGGGATGTCCTCTCTAGTGGGGAGGAAGTAATTACTTCATATGCAGTTGTTTTCTCCCAGGTGGCGAAAGAACTTACTATTAACAATCGACCAGCAAAAAATAAAGCGCCAATGGGCTGGTTCGATCATAATTGCACTAAATCCCATAACCGCCTTAAAAAAGCTCTTCAGGAGCAACCCAGGGATAAAGTCCGGGTAGCCCAGCTCAGAAGAGAGTACTCAAAAACTGTACAAGAAAGGAAAAATGAAATTAAACAGGATGCATGGGCTGCGCTTATGGACAAAGCAACCTTAAAAGATAGTGCAAAGTTTTGGTTTGGTCCATTATCAATGCTCCCCTGTTTTCTTGCTCCCACAATAATGTTCTGGAAGCAAATATAGCTAAGGAGGATTGGTTGAACCATTCCGAAAAAATATATGGAAGTCACCTGGAACTGGAAACATTTGTTGCCCCAGCCTCGGAACCCCTAGTTACGCCAATAAGGTTTCATATAGCGGAAGTTATTAAAGCAATTGAGGGCACAGCAGGGAGAAAGGCACCAGGCCCAGATGGGGTACCCTCTGATATGTACAAGGCAAACCCTTTGTATTGGGCAAATATTCTGACCAATGTCTTTAACACCTCGGCCTGCGGGAAATCCCCTAAGTCATGGTCCCAATCAATAATAATCCCAGTGTTTAAAAAGGGTCAAAGAGGAGACCCCAGAAGCTATAGGCCTATATCCTTGCTAGATTCCTCCATAAAAATCCTGGGGAAGGTTATCTTAGCAAGGATTACTGGGTGGGCCTCGGACAATAACATACTGTCCGACGCACAATACGGCTTTAGAGCAGGGAGAAGCACGGAGGACCAATGTTTGAATTTACATCTAATCATAGCCAAATACACGAAGGCTGCCAGAGGCTCTATCTTCTTGGGTTTCATGGATTTGTCCACAGCCTTTGACCTTGTAAATAGGTCAAGGCTGTGGACCATGCTCCTGGAGATGGGTCTTGACCAGTCCTTAGTGTATTTTTTGGCCGAGCTGCATAGGGACTTAAATGCTTCGATCAGGATGACTAACGAGGGGAAATGTTCATCAAGTTTTAAATCTGGCAGAGGGGTACGACAGGGATCTATCTTAGCTCCTATGTTGTTTACGCTATATGTAAATTCATTGGAGGTAAACCTGTTAACAGCAACACCCGACGTCCCCCGTATGGGAGGCACCCCGATTTCGGTGCTCCTATATGCAGACGACGCAGTCTTATTAGCAAGGACCCCACTGGGCCTTCAAAGACTGCTGGACTCATTCGGGGATTTTATGAATAGCCTGGATCTAGTAGTAAACAATGGCAAGTCACATGTTATGTCTTTGGGTGTCTCTAAAAATAAAGTCAAGACCTTTCTCTGCGGCAATGAAGAAATCACCAGAGTTAAGGTATTTACCTATTTGGGAGTAGTTTTTGATGACAGGGGTACGTGGTCCCCACAGCTCTCAATAAAGGCAAATGCTGTGAGAAGTTCTTCAGCGGCAGTGCTCGGCTTTGCGAAAAGGTTGGAGGGGAAACCTTACGAGGCGATCCTGGCAATTTACAGGGCTAAGACCCTGTCTGTTGCAAGGTATGGGGCAGCAATATGGGGATTTACTAAACCAGATAACATACAAATAGAAGAAAATAAATTTCTACGGTCCCTCCTAGGCCTCCCGCAATCCACAGCTACTTATTCCGTCCATTTAGAATTGGGTATTGGTTATATAACAGATATAATCAATATAGCTCCCATTCTGTTATGGATAAGAATCTGGTTGAACCCGAATCTTTCCTTAAACCACAAGATCTTAAAGGATTGTATCAACATAGACAACATGAAGGAAATACAGTGGCTGTCTTATATAAAAAAGTTAACCGTATATCTGGGGCGACCGGAAATTTTCTACAATCCAGAATCTCTATGTAAATCGGATATGGCGTGGGTAAAAACTAATTTTACTATGCTCAGAGAGGCAGAGCGGGAAGCTGTTGAATTAAGTAAACCATCGGTTAGGGGCCATGTTCTGGTTACCCTGCCTTTAATGTTGCCTCCCTATCTGTCTATAGTGACCAATTCTTTCCATAGATGGTTACTGACAAAATTCCGGTTTAACCAAATACATACAGTACTTTGGGATTTGCATGGCTGGAGTAGACCTGAAGTTGCAGCTCCGTGTAAATGTGATGATTTTTCCCCCCAAGACACCCTGCATTTTAAATTTTTTTGTCCACTGTACCATGATGCCAGGAAAAGGTTTATTCTCCCTTTATTGAAGAATATGAACTTTATTCAGTGTAGACCGGCTTTATTGTTCTTACAACTGTTGGAATCCCCTGTAATCATGTTTTGTGTCGCCAGCATTTGTGCCATGTCTGTCAGAACTAGGAGGGCGAGACTGAAAGCCGCACGAGAAATTCAATCCTCCTAAAATATTGTTAAAGCAGACTACCCAATTGCATTAAATCAGCAAAATAATTGTTAATGATCCTAAAATGAATGTGTACAGTATTTTTTAACTTGTATATACATTTCTTTTTAATATTTTTAATTGTTCTGTATATGTATAGCATACTTTTATGATTTTTATTAATCAAATAAAGTGGTTTTGACTTGACTTGAAAACAAAATTGTAACATCTTAAATGGAACTATAGTTTTTGGAGTTTATATATTATCCATTTTTTCAGCCTCTGCTTAACTACACAGTTGACCATGTTTGTCTTGGACAATGCAGATGGAATCCTCTGGGCAGCAACTGCTATTAAACAGAGAACTGCCGGGGAAGATGCCTAAGGTATAAATTGACCAGTAACAATTTCTTATGTATTTCCATGACCTTAATGCATTGCATAGCACTCACGCCGCTGTAATATACTTGTTGGTTGATCTTCAGGATATAGGAAGTGCCGTTGGTGTGTAAGGGTGGGAACACTGACCAAGAGAGAGAGTTGCCTTTAAAGGATAGAAGTAGAAAAAAAGAAGCCATGGAGAGTTTACTGACAGCACTAGTTTGTTTTAATTGTATTCACATACTGTTACAGAAGTATGAGGCACATGAGGGGCATATAGGGTATCTAACAGTATTAAGGTATAGCCTTTAATAACATTCCAGTTTGACTATTTACAATGCTGCATCACAACCACTCACGCATGTACAAGCCTTTGAAGAAGATGATTTATCCTTCTGGGGCCAGAATTACTTGGAATTAATTTAAAGCAGTACAGCAATCACAGTGTGTGCTGCATTGTGTGAAAGAGTGAGAGCAGGATCACACGATATCTACTGAGCTATGAGACTGAGGTTCTCTTACCCTCTGTACATACACTTAAGATGCCTTGCCACATGCACACACCATAGCATCGCAGTGCAAGGGTGTTTGTGTGATGCCTAGCATGGGTTTTGTACTAAAGTGGTGCAACATATCATACTTAGACATAGTTCAAAACCTTTGCAACTTTGTCTGTGTGCTATACAGTGCAGGAATATTTTTGGTTCAAAGCCATGTTTATCATTTGTAGGTGATAAGGCTTTGCGTCCACAATCATGGAAGCACAACTGTACCAACCACAAGATGCCCAGTTGACGCAAAATAGTGCAAAGTGATACTTTCTGTTATCTTAGGGCTACTTGTGAATATAAGTTACCAAGAATTTGCACTGGTTTGCGTTACTTTTTGTGAAACTGGCTCAGAGAGATTGATCCTAACTTGTGAACAGGTCCTTGCTGAATGTTATCTTGGCTCCCAGACCTAGTAAAGACATTTGTCTGATGAAGTGCAAGCACATTTTTATTAGGAGTTCAAGCACCACAAACATGGAAGTGCCTACCTGGTTGACATGTGATCCTGAGGAGAAATGAGCTGGGAAAGTACACAAAAGTTTAACTAAGGCCTTGCGATTCATACAGAAAATAATTATTTTTTTACGTTTAGTACACTCTTTGGTAACTCCACAAATGCTGTGTCCAAATGGTTTGAGAATGTTAGGCTCAATCCTGAATATTTACAAAGCGTTCTCTAGACAAATCTTCTACTACCAACCAAAAACAGCCATCATGTAATGGTGATACTAAGTCAAAACCTTGACTTATATCATCTTAAAGATGAAGACTCATATGCACTAGTGACATACATTGGAAAAAGATGGAACTTACTCTTACACATCCTTCATCTTTCTATAAAAGAATCAACTCTGTGCTAAATCCATTTACTGAATGGTGATACACAAGATGCTCTAAGGGGAAATACAGATGGATGTCTAACAATGTTCTCCCAAAACATTAAGGGGCCAATTACGATGCAGCACGTAAAGGCTCCAAACGATGGTCGCAGCTTTCTGGGCCGCATTGTAATCGGCCCCTTTGGTTACATTCTGACCGCCACATTACAATGCTGGTGGTCTGCAAATAAACTGGCTGGTCATTCAGGATGGATTCCTATGGGCTCCTTCAACCCGTCAGCCATTCGGAACTGTCTCGCAATCACAAAGGGCGGGCCTTTCCGCCCTTAGGATTCCGATGCATGGTTTCTGGCATGGTTTCCATGCCAGCGTGTCCGACAGTTAAACCATGTCGGAAAGCGTGTTTGGGGGCCCTCAGCAGGGCCCCCTTGGGTGTGCGGCCTCGGGTGGGGGCAAGGGGGAACCTATGGTGTCCCCCTGTTGATTCCTGCACCTCGTGGCAGGCACCGGAGTGCAGGGATGAACAGCACCTCCCATTCCCTACGTTAGCATGTATTACAGCCAGTTTATGGCTGTAACAGCCAGTTAATGGCTGTAATGCATGCTTCCATAAGGAAGCGTAGGAAGGTCACATCCTAATTAGGTGGTCGGGAACACTGACCAGAGGTTGGTCAGGGCCACCGACTAGAGGTTGTTCGATCCAAGGACCGAGACGGTGTTGTCCTCTCTTTTGCCTTTTCTGCCCACTCATTTTACCACCTTCAGTTTTGCTTTTTTAACCACATGGTTAAGAGGAAGAACATGATAGAATCCTTGTCTGGACTTAGAAATGTAATTGCATTTATTAAAGATTGTCATATTTTGGTGAATCATAGAAAATCCACAGGTGAATGCTGGAATCTGTCTAGGTCCTCACTCCAGCTCCCTCTGTGACAGGTCTCATGTCCAGCTTGCCCACAGGTTGCAACCCTCTGCGGCCTGTCTACCTGCTTCCTTCTATTTGTGCTTCCTCTGTTCTTTTCTTTATCTGCTTTGCATTTTGTGATCATTTTTCTGCCCTCTGTTTTGCCTTTGTCTGGTAATTTTTCTGCCCTCTGTTTTGCCTTTTCTGCTCATTGTTCTGCCCTCCATTTTGCTTTCACTGCTCGTTTTTCTGCCCTCTATTTTGCCCTCTTCTGCTCTGTTTTGCCTTTTCTACTTGTTTTTCTGACCCCTGTTTTGCCTCTTCGGATCTTTTTTCTGCCCTCTGTTTTCCTTAGCTGCTTGTTTTCTGCACTCTGTTTTGCCTTTGTGCTCATTTTTCTGCCCTCTATTTTGCCTTGCAAGCTCTTTTTCTGCGCTCTGTTTTTTAATTTCTGCTTGTTTTTATGCCCATCTGATTTCTTCCCTCTTCCTGCCCTTTTCCTCCTCCCTTCGTATCCCTCCTCCCAACACCCAGCACCCTGCCCTTCCCTAGGATCTACTTAATGGAGGCCACTCTGGGACCCCATTGAGCAGGTCCTCGTGCCAGCTCCCAGTGCACCAGTTCTCCTGTCTAGCTTGCCCACAGTCCGCTACCTTCTGCTGCCTGTTCACCCGCTTCCCTCTGTTTGTACATCCTCTGCTTGTTTCTTGCTCTGCTTTGCCTTTTCTGCTTGTTTGTCTGCCTCCCGTTTTGCCTTTTCTGCTAGTTTTTCTGCCCTCGTTTTGACCTTTTTATGCTTGATTTTCTGATCTCTGTTTTGCCTTCTTCTGCTGTGTTTTGCCTTATGTGCTTGTTCGTCTGCTAATTTTTTTGTCCTCTCTTTTGCCTTTTCTGCCCACTCATTTTACCACCTTCACTTTTGCTTTTTTCTGCCAATTTCTTCCCTCTTCCCGCCATTTCCTCAAGACCTAGCTTTTTAACAAAGACCATCCATCCTGGCACCAATATACCATCAGGGGTGACAGTGCTGCAGTCTACAAATGCTGATTGATTAATTGATTGATTTTTGACGCTATTGAAAAAAGAGGAAGAACATATGAATGTCGTTTTCAGGGAGATGAAATAAGTAATTTTAGGCTCAATCAGCTTAATACCAACATATCCACACACTCCTACCTTCGTCATACCCACTATAATGGTTCTGTCGCCCATTATTGAAACATAATTGAGTAGTTAATGCTTGCAGGGACATCCCTGATGGCAGGAGGTCCTCTTTTATGTTAATCACCATAAATAGCATTCGAGGACTTCATAAACGTATTTGCAGTTTTCAAATGTCAAAACCAAGAGATTGTATTGGCCTGATTGCTGGTTCCTCCACCCCTCCACACTATAACGGAAGCTGCTGAAAAATGCCATCACTTTAGACTATCATTTAAGACAATGAAAAAGTATGCCTTAGAAAATAGAATTGATGAGATGCTTTTAACTCCCCTTCCAGAATTTCTGTCATTGTACTATGATAGATAAAATAAAATAGTCAGTCCTTAATCACGAGCATGGAGGTAGAAAGGAAGTGTGTTGAGGGACTTTCTATGTATGCACAACATTCAGATCTTCAGCCACTGAAAGCAATCCAGAACCAATGAGCATAACTCCCCACTGAGAAAAACAAGCATTTGCAATGCAATTGGTTTCGCCTTTGGGACCTTATATGTATTTAGCTATGCAGTACATTAGCCTGGGTGCTGAAAGATCTACTGTTGAGAAAGCAAGCACCAAACTGCGGACATGCCAGGAATGGGAACACATTGAGAGAAATACTACCTATCAGCGGCAAATTGTGTTGTCCAAAGCTCTGTTTTTAATATAAAATCAGCCCCTTTGGTGTTCATATCTCTTAAAATTCAAGATTTGAAAAAATTTTATTGTCTACGTGTGCTCATTGAATACAAGTATCGTTGCCCTGGAATCTAGGAAATGCTAAAGTGATTCTGGTATTTCACTGACCTCTGCTAGTGGTTTTCCATCAAGAAAGATAAATAGAGGCAGTTGACAGAAAAATAAAAAAGTCCCTAATTAGAAAGCAGTTCAGGTATTTTACTGACCTCTACTGATCGTTTCCTATCAAGATAGTTAATTAGAGACAGTTGAACAAGCAGAAAGCAATTCTGGTATTTTACTGACCTCTACTGGTTGTTTTTTTATCAAGAAAGTTAAATAGAAGCACTTGAAAAGAAAAAAAAGTCCATAAGCAAAGGCGGAAGCAGACAAGTCCTAGCTCTGATCTCCAGATCCCAACAAAGTACATAAAACAGATCTTCCAGACAGTGTAAGAGCTGACTAGGCTCAACCTAAAAATGCCGCTGACCGCGTGACCCACTGGGGAACATGGGCAGGGCAGCGCTTTAGTCCTACCCGGCTAGCGAGCCTACCTATCGGCGCCCCTCCCTGTGTTCACCTCTCCGGTCCAAGGGGGAGGGCTCACCTGGGGAGGAGGGGCGCCCCGCTACTTATACCGCAGCAGCCGTAGCTCGGCCTCTTTCCTTCCTGGATTCTCCCGCGGCTCTGTGCGTCTGATCATCGTCGAATCGCGAGGTATGTGCTTCCGACTTGCCTCCCCTCGGCCTCGTCCCTGGCATGACCAGGTTGTACGGGGCCCAGTGGTATCGACCACGGGGTGGGTTAGCGGTGGCGGGGCGAAGAGCGGGCGCGAGCTCGCAACCCCGCACGGGCCGTGGTAAACGTTTAATCCATTGGGGGAGAGTTCTAGACGGGCTGTGGTAAACGTTTTAATCCATCGCGGGAGAGTTCTAGGTAGCCCCTCTAGGCCTGCGCGGGAAACGGAGGGGTTGGGGTGGTCTTGGTGCACAGTCACGGGCTCGTGTGCGTCGGGGGAAGGGCCCAACGGGCTGCCCGGGCCACGTGGGAGTTGGGAGAGACTTACTCCGCGGCCATCATTGAAGGCAGGTGTTACCCCCATGACTGCAGGCACCACGAAATGTGGAGCTAACCCCCTCGGGCAATCCCCCTGCGTAGTTTGTTAGTCCGACAGGTTGCACCACTGTAACGATGTTCGTTTACCGAGGTAACCGGGTGGCGCCAAAACCCGATCACCTGCACCGGCCCCATTGTTGGCCCCGTTGTTGAGGCCCTTCGAATACCAGGCAATGCTGAGCGAAGCAAACACCCTGACGCTTATGGGCTGGTACACTGGGTGGGCTGCCGGAAACTGAATTCCTCCGGGTGGCGTGTTGGCTTGCACTGTATGTGAGCAGTTGTTGTGATGCCTATAATACATTGGCAGTGGCCTTTCGTTAAACGTTTAGCAGTTGGTGACGTATACCAAGGGGTTAATGCGCGTACTGCGGAGCTCAGTTTGCGACCTCAAAGGAAGGGACTGGCTGAGCCTCTCATCCTTCCTTGTCCATAACTTAGTGCCACTAAACTGTACGAATCCCTGCGCAGTGACTTAAGGAGTGTTATTTTTAGATTGAATATTTATTTAGGACATTTGTTTCGTACAACGCTCGCTCTCACGGGGGGCTTGGCGCGGTGTAGATTGTAGCACAGGCGCTAAGTGGAGCCTGCACTCATAGCTCAGTATGTTTTTAGTGGCGTCACAACTCCAGTACCTGGGGATGCTGGTTTAGGGTCTGTCAAACCTTCCGTGCTTGGCATGATAGCCGAAATAACTGAGGAACTGATACGATTTTACTCATTTGCTACGATTGGTATTACACGGGACACGGATGCTGAGACTAGGCCGCACAAAGGGTTTTGAAAACCACAAGATGCTCTCTGCATGCCGCTTTTATATCGGAGAGGAGGTGGCCTAACGGCTAGGGTGCTCGACCTCGGACCTAGAGGACCTGGGTTCGAGTCCCGGTCACAGTCCCCTAAGCAGAAATCAAGGCAAACGATCCATTTTGCGCTTTAAAAGCGAAATAATTTGGAGGCTGAAGTTAGCACATTGACCTGCTACAATTCCTGCTTATCGATTCGGGCATTCTTGTATGTGTCGGGGTGGCCTTACTTTAGAGGAAAGGAGCCGGGGTGTAGAGTGTAGAGGGTGACGCCAGCGCCGCGGAGCGCACGAATCTCGCAGCGCACAGGGATGCAGGTTCGTAGGGTGAAGGAGCTGTAATGGATGAGAATTCCATTACTGAAATTGCTGTTCGCAGTGAGTTCAGGTTGCATTATGCAACACTACAATACGAGTAAGCAGGCATTGTGGAGGATTAGCAGGCACTTATACGACCGAAATGAAATGTAAATTGCAGCTGGAACAACCGCAGCGGGGCGCTGTAGTTGTGCGTCCTCGAGTGCTATTAGCGATGATACAGCCGTACAGCCAGTGTGGTCGATGTCGATGCTGGGGCACAAGGTTCGAGTATCAGCAACAACGCTCAACCAACATCCTGTGGTTTTGGGCAAGTCACATAATCTCCACGGGTCGAACAAGAAATGAATAAGTCCTTCTGTGTCAATAACTGGCGCTATGTAAGTGCCCTGGTGCCTGATATCCCTGCCGGAGCTAGCCGGTTGCCTTTGAAGGTGGTATGTGCGCACAGACCGGGCACGTGGCCTGTGCCGCTTGTCTGTGGGATTGTGTGTAGGAGGATGGAGTCAACGATATTGAGCGAACCCCCGCCTCCGAACCCAATGAAATACCGCAAAAAGTTTTACGCTCCGCTTGGTCAATAAAGCGCACAACCTTAGATCAGTGCGACCGGGAGCTAGGTTGGAGAGGCCGAGCCCCCGAGACATATGTTCGGGTTAGCATGGGTGAAGGGTAGAATGGGTTACAACGAGCAGGGCAGGAGCTGCGAGCGGCGTAAAGTGCGAAGTAGCGTCACATAACCGAGCAAGTAAGATGACCTCAATGAAAATAGTTCAACAGCCGATGCAGGTTGTTATGACGATTGCTTAGGTCAGCGGGCCCAACTCACAGTCAATATACCCTGCGTTCAATTCACTATTAAGGGATCCGAGATAGGTTGAGGCGACTTGCGTTGTCTTATGGTCGCCCGCTTTCTCAGAGCTGAACACTCGCTCATTTACAGGCCGCCGGTTCGAGTACCAGCAAGGCCGGCTCAGCATTCCAGCTTACCAAGGTTGGTAATTTGAATGTCTTTCCCAATCCAAAATAGCTCACACCATGTCCCTTGTAGGTGTTTTGATTGGTATTACCAAGCTGAGAAATAAACCTTATTGATCCTAGGAGCAAGGAAGGTTGTGGTGGCCTCGACAAGATTTAATCGTGTTGCATTTCCAAGGTCCTCAGCAAGCAGTACAACGTGGTAGGCAAATAGATCTGTGGAAGAATAGCATAAAAGGTCAAAGTGCTCAACAGAGCCACCGGTTGTACTAAGCAAGTTTCTTGCAAGAGTGGTGGCAGATATTGAAGCCCTGACACATGACTTACGGATGTCCCCTGGGATCGCCCGGATCTGATGCTCAGATCGCTAGCAGGATAGTGAGGCGAATAATTGAATTGGTACCGCCAACAAAAAACCGGTGGACCTGGGTTCAATAACCGGCAACCACGCTCCACGGCTGCAGGTCAAATGAGTCGATCTCCCTGCACCTACCAGAGGAATGTCTCCTTAGGTATCGTATGGCCTTCACTCTATCGGGACAGGGGTAGATAACTAGTTCAGTCCCTCCAAACACAAAATCCGGGGGACTGCTTCGAATCTGCAGCCACGCGTAATGCGCCCCATGTCACAAACCAGTGCCCATGTAAAGCGCTCTGTTACACGATGTCTCGAGTCTACTTCCTGGCCACCGGGGTCCGTGGACTCACCTCGTTATATAAAGTTTTCAACATTTACGGATGGAAATTAAACTTTTGTTTAGCTATCTCAATAGGTTTTCATTGCATCCGTGCCAGCTATGCGGCATAGTAAATTTCATTCATTTGCCTAGTTTTGGAAAGAGTTGTATTCTTGTTAACGCGATTGTCAGGTCATGAACCCTGAAACAGCTGTGCTTGATTTTCCGTCATGTAACTACTCTGTTTGCCCTAGCAAAGCCAATTGTAACTTTCATAAGTGGGGTCAGTGGCACTGCAGCTTTCAAAATGCTTGTCCCTGCCAGTTACACAACGATTAACATCACGTCCTTACAGGTGCTACATTTCAGACTGTTTTAGGCCACCCAAAGCCGTAAGAGCTGCTTGGACAGCTAGTAACAGTACTTTTGATCGTTTCCCCAATGCTTGAATATCTTGTTAATCGGTTCACCTCAATAATAGACAAACAGCGCCAGAAAGTGTTAGTCTGTCATAAGCGGAGCGTTGCGTTTGGTCCTTTTAGAGTCCCTGCTGGTTGGTTGGGAGTAGGTACTGTAAGGGGTCTCCTTCATCCCCATTGTTTAGTGCTCAGCAATGACGTTTTATCCCTAGCCTCCAGGTCACGTTTAGCCCATCCACAGGATGGTAATATCACGCTGGGCAGTTGAGACTTGGGCAGACATGGCAGGGGCAGGGTCGGCTAGGCGAGGAAGCTATATGACAAGCTATCCAGGTTATGCAACTGAGAAGCATGGCCAAGCCAAGAAGTGGGTGGGTTGAGGATGTATGGCTCCTCTTGTAGATATGGACAGGTAATGCCAAGCAGCTTAATTCGATATGCAGGTACACAGGCGGTGGAGGGCCCTGGGCCAGGTGCACTAGTAAGCGGGCGCCCTGAGTCAGTGAGTTAGGGTTATTCAGGTTCTAAGGTGGCAAGATCTATGTTGATGGTAACTAGTCCTGCGTGATTGAGACCTGCCCTTGTAGCATAATCAAGTGCATGCAGTGTTCAGAAGGGGCATTACCATGCGATCACCTTTGTATCCATTATGTAATAAGCAATTTGAGGCTCAAACTAGAACAACACCCTGCGTACGGGGGGCCCCCACACAATATCCTCATCTTTCATCGGGAACAGGCTGGGAGCGGGCGAGCTCCTCTGGTCTGAGGTTGTCCCTCGCAGGGCTAGATCACCTGTAGCAGTAGAACATTACCGCGAGGGGGTCAACAGATCCATGCAGAAGTTCATGGGAAGAGAGGCCTGGGTTTCATTAGGCAAGTACCAATACAAGAGAAAACTGAAGGGTACTATGACAAAGACAGGGTACACTGTCTTGATTGGGAGTGGACATATTCCTCCTGGACGTACAAGAGGCTCTAAACAGCGACGGGAAGTAGCTAGGTGGGTGGGGGGCTCTGTCATCGACGGGGGCCTCCTCCAGAGCTGTGGCAGAGTACAGGGCGATCTGGAAGCAGACGGGTACAGTAAGGGTACCTCTGCGGCAGAAGGGTACAGTAAAGGTAACGCTGCCTGGCACAGTAAGGGTGCCTGAGCCAAGGACCAGGAGCAGAAGGGGTTCCTGGAAACCGCGACGGCGCCCCGTTAGTCCTTCGGACGGTCGGGGGGCCTGAACCGACCGGGGGTGTGCCTCACCGCTCCGCCCTGACAGGGGGGGCGGGAGTATAACGAAATGGTAATGTACTGCACTGTCAGAGCATTGACTCGCCGTGCAAGATGGCTCCTTAGGCATGTGGGACAGCGAGGGGCTGCCTGCTTTGGATCGCCCGTAAGATGACCCACCATAACGTCATACCTGTGTTGTATGAAATAAACCTGCAGCAGTTCTTTCCCACAAAAATGTCTCCTGAGTTTCCTTTGGGTGGGAATTGTAATTGTGTATGGTACAAGCGAGGGGAGCGTATGGCGGTGTGGGCACTATGCCGCTGACCGCGTGACCCGCAGGGGAACATGGGCGGGGCAGCGCTTTAGTCCTACCCGGCTAGCGAGCCTACCTATCGGCGCCCCTCCCTGTGTTCACCTCTCCGGTCCAAGGGGGAGGGCTCACCTGGGGAGGAGGGGCGCCCCGCTACTTATACCGCAGCAGCCGTAGCTCGGCCTCTTTCCTTCCTGGATTCTCCTGCGGCCCTGTGCTGTTCCCACCCTGAACCCTGACCCAGCAGCTAGAGCAGTGGGGTGAAATTTTAATTGGAATGTTGTAATGGTCTGGTTTTGTGTTGCAGGTAGAGTTACAGGGCGATCTGGAAGCAGACGGGTACAGTAAGGGTAGCTCTGCGGCAGAAGGGTACAGTAAAGGTACCGCTGCCTGGCACAGTAAGGGTGCCTGAGCCAAGGACCAGGAGCAGAAGGGGTTCCTGGAAACCGTGACGGCGCCCCGTTAGTCCTTCGGGCGGTCGGGGGGCCTGAACCGACCGGGGGTGTGCCTCACAGCTCCGCCCTGACAGGGGGGGCGGGAGTATAACGAAATGGTAATGTACTGCACCGTCAGAGCATCGACTCGCCGTGCAAGATGGCTCCTTAGGCATGCGGGACAGCGAGGGGCTGCCTGCTTTGGATCGCCCGTAATATGACCCACCATAACGTCATACCTGTGTTGTATGAAATAAACCTGCAGCAGTTCTTTCCCACAAAAATGTCTCCTGAGTTTCCTTTGGGTGGGAATTGTAATTGTGTATGGTACAAGCGAGGGGAGCGTATGGCGGTGTGGGCACTAAGGAATTGGTTGGAAACTTCTTTTCTTCAGAGGTTTTTTGTCTGGTTTAGGGAGGAGATCGGCTGTTGCATCGTTCAACTTACATAGAACTGTTTTCGCCTTAATATTGATAGTATATCGTGAGCCCCCTAGATCAAAATGATTAAAAGTTATTCTAAAATAAATTATAAACTCATCTGGTCCCAGTTCTTTGCCTACCTTTAGTGACTTATTAAGGTGTAGACCTCTTGTAGTTCAATTACAAATTCCATTTCATTCTTGTCTTCCTCCAACCGGTAAAATTATTTAAATCTCTTAGCGATATTGGCTTTGCTCTTCATTATCCTTCCAAGCATGATTTTTATGCTGCTTCTGGATGATGTGTTTGCGTTTTTGTACACCAACTCTTTCTTTTTTAAATGTGGAAATGTTAATCAACAGCTCCCTTAAAAGTGCCTTGAAATCCTCACAAACTATGATGATGCAGTGCATTAAACTTCATATTCCAAAAAGCTTGTATTTATTTCCTCCTTACGATTCGGCACAACTTTAGGACCTTTCCAAACTGGTCTCTTCTTTGATATAGATTCGATATTGAGAACTCAATGAAAGTAACAGTTAGATTTACTCCCAGGTGGTCAGAAATGCTTTCTATAGAGGCATTTTGATTTTATAACTGCTTTTTCTTGCTATGGCAATAGCACATAGAATTGAGACATAACAGTATATGCATGTTATCTATTTACAATAATTAAGCTCCAGTCAATGTATCCTCCTAAAATAAGTGTTGATCACACTTGGATCACATTCCTTGATTTTTGCATGTTTCTGCTGCTGTCCCCTACCCTGATAATAGGTTTCTTGAACATTGCACATTTTTTAATTTGGAGCTGATGAGGAAGAATTTGAGTGTCTGGAAATGTCATGCTCGGCCAGTAGGAAACCCAATCCTTGAGAACGGAATAATTTAATTCACAGTAGTGTCAGTTTTAGGTATAAGTCTATGGGGTGGTGGATAAACTCTGTTATTGTATTTGATATGGCAGACCAATAAGCTTAAATCACTTAACATCCCCAAGTTACATGGTAGAAGTCCAGTTTGGTGTTTTGACATGTAAACACTCTGGGCAGGGGATTGTACGTATATGGAGAATTATTCACTAAAATACCTGCAATGGTTTCTTTCCTCCCAGTGGGCTGATAATTAATCTTGGTTCTAATGGGCTATATTCTGTCTCTCAACTGTTTCCAATGTCCGGCTACTACATGCCGCACTTGAAAGTATCTGAAGAACTGGGACTTGCACATGTTGATATCCTGTGCGGGGTCAGGAAAGGACTTCATATGATTGTGTTCCCAAAGATTGCCCAACCTGCATATGCCTTTGGTGTCCCTTTGCCTGAATCCTATTTCAGCCACATACCACTCCAGAGTATAGTTTGCCAAGATAGTTGACAATTCCATGCTATCCACTAGAGGGCCTTCTACTAGCAGACTTACAATATCTTGGTAACCCTAGGTGGTGGCCTGGGGTGTTTAGTAGTTCAATAAAGGAGGTGGAGTAGTGTCGGTCTCTGTCGAGTCAGTGAGTTCCACTCTCCTGGCTGGGTCGTCTGGATGTCCAAAGATAGTAACAGATTGCTGGCAGTTATGCCAAACAGTAAGAAAGCGGTTTATCTGCTATGGCCATTTTGCCTTTCTAAAAACATTGCACACATTTTCTCATAGGAATGACCTTGAATATTCAAGAATTTTCTTGAAGGACTCCTGGCAAATTTTGAAGTGGTAGTTCTGGAGTACACACAATAAACTTGAAAGAAAGATTATCTTAAATAGTGCCACTCTATTATTTAAATAGGGAGTAAATTCCAGTGGATCAAATCATTGAGATTTAACTTTGGGAGAGGTAAGAAATTCAACTCCGAGGCCCAAAGTGGATCTTTGTTGACATGTATCTCACGGTACTGGAAACCATTGCTCACTACCATCCGGTGTATGTGCCGAACAAAATCTTGGGTTCTCCCCAAAGTGAATAAATCACCCTCAAATTTCTTAAGTATGTCTATGCCTCACTGGCCTATCCCTTTTCGGTGCTTGGTTATAGTAAATGTATATCTGTGTGTAAGGAGATGTGTTCATCTTGCTCTTCGCTTCAATCCAAATCCTATACCAGCCCATCCATCAAGATCCAGCTTTAGAGTGGTTTGATTGCTACTGCAAATAATAAGCGAAATGAGGAGCAGCCCTGACGTGTACCCCGTTCCATGTTATTGGAAGACACAGCATGACACTTATGTGTACCCACTCATAAGGCTTTGTGTAGAGGAGTCTAGCATAAGTTTGAAATTATGGTCCAAAATTTACCAGTTGAAGAATGATAAACAGATAATCCCAACTCAGGGAGTCATATGCCTTCTCGAACTTGACTCAGAAGGCCCTGATATCCTATCTACATTGGCTAGAGTTAAGTGCACTCAACTAAGTTTGTGCCTAGTTGACTTTCAAGGTACAAAAGGGGGTGTGATAGACAGAGCATCTGAACCAATCAAACACTCACACCCAGTCAAAAGATCTGGGTTTGATCCATCACCGTTCTTTAGCCCACTCTGCCACCCCAGTTCTGACATGGCTATATGCAAATCAGTCTGACCCTGTGCCTCATGGGAACAGTCCAGCCCGAACTGCCAAGCCATGCCTTCCCTGGACCGGAAACAAGGTTCCTAGGACCGGTTTCTGGAATTACAGTCGTCTTAAGCCCGGCTTGCTTGAATCCAGTGGCAAAGTGAGCAAGAGACTCACGTCTGAGCATACCCTGCCACACTTATGGCGGCCAAAGAGGTACAAAAGGGGGTGGTGCTGGACGGGAACCGGTCCTTGGATGCTTGATTACGGTCTGGGAAAGACATGGCTTGGTAGTTCGGACTGGACTGTTCCCATGAGGCACAGGGTCAGAGCTGATTTGCATATAGCCAGTGTCTAACCCAGGGTGGTGTGGAGTGCAAAAAAACGATGGATTTAGGCCCAGATCCTTGTACTGGGGTGAATGTATGACATTGTTCTAAATTCTGTCCATCACCTGTGTTTTTTGCAATTTTCACCCCGAGTGGGCTGGGTATGCTCAGACGTGAGCCCCAGGCTCTCCACACCACTGGAGTCAAGCTATCCAGGCTGATGAATGCTGATAGCCAGAAACCGGTCCTTGGATGCTTGATTCCGGTCTGGGAAAGACATGGCTTGGTAGTTCGGACTGGACTGTTCCCATGAGGCACAGGGTCAGAGCTGATTTGCATATAGCCAGTGTCTAACCCAGGGTGGTGTGGAGTGCAAAAAAACAATGGATTTAGGCCCAGATCCTTGTACTGGGGTGAATGTATGACATTGTTCTACATTCTGTCCATCACCTGTGTTTTTTGCAATTTTCACCCCAAGTGGGCTGAGTATGCTCAGACATGAGTTCCAGGCTCTCCACACCACTGGAGTCAAGCTATCCAGGCTGATGAAGGCTGATAGCCAGAAACCGGTCCTTGGATGCTTGATTCCGGTCTGGGAAAGACATGGCTTGGTAGTTCGGACTGGACTGTTCCCATGAGGCACAGGGTCAGAGCTGATTTGCATATAGCCAGTGTCTCACCCAGGGTGGTGTGGAGTGCAAAAATACGATGGATTTAGGCCCAGATCCTTGTACTGGGGTGAATGTATGACATTGTTCTACATTCTGTCCATCAACTGTGTTTTTTGCAATTTTCACCCCGAGTGGGCTGGGTATGCTCAGACGTGAGTCCCAGGCTCTCCACACCACTGGAGTCAAGCTATCCAGGCTGATGAAGGCTGATAGCCAGAAACCGGTCCTTGGATGCATGATTCCGGTCTGGGAAAGACATGGCTTGGTAGTTCGGACTGGACTGTTCCCATGAGGCACAGGGTCGGAGCTGATTTGCATATAGCCAGTGTCTAACCCAGGGTGGTGTGGAGTGCAAAAAAACGATGGATTTAGGCCCAGATCCTTGTACTGGGGTGAATGTATGACATTGTTCTACATTCTGACCATCAACTGTGTTTTTTGCAATTTTCACCCCGAGTGGGCTGGGTATGCTCAGACGTGAGTCCCAGGCTCTCCACACCACTGGAGTCAAGCTATCCAGGCTGATGAAGGCTGATAGCCAGAAACCGGTCCTTGGATGCTTGACTCCGGTCTGGGAAAGACATGGCTTGGTAGTTCGGACTGGACTGTTCCCATGAGGCACAGGGTCAGAGCTGATTTGCATATAGCCAGTGTCTAACCCAGGGTGGTGTAGAGTGCAAAAAACGATGGATTTAGGCCCAGATCCTTGTACTGGGGTGAATGTATGACATTGTTCTACATTCTGTCCATCAACTGTGTTTTTTGCAATTTTCACCCCGAGTGGGCTGGGTATGCTCAGACGTGAGTCCCAGGCTCTCCACACCACTGGAGTCAAGCTATCCAGGCTGATGAAGGCTGATAGCCAGAAACCGGTCCTTGGATGCTTGATTCCGGTCTGGGAAAGACATGGCTTGGTAGTTCGGACTGGACTGTTCCCATGAGGCACAGGGTCAGAGCTGATTTGCATATAGCCAGTGTCTAACCCAGGGTGGTGTGGAGTGCAAATAAATGATGGATTTAGGCCCATATCCTTGTACTGGGCTGAATGTATGACATTGTTCTACATTGTGACCATCAACTGTTTTTTTTTGCAATTTTCACCCCGAGTGGGCTGGGTATGCTCAGACGTGAGTGCCAGGCTCTCCACACCACTGGAGTCAATCTATCCAGGCTGATGAAGGCTGATAGCCAGAAACCGGTCCTTGGATGCTTGATTCCGGTCTGGGAAAGACATGGCTTGGTAGTTCGGACTGGACTGTTCCTATGAGGCACAGGGTCAGAGCTGATTTGCATATAGCCAGTGTCTAACCCAGGGTGGTGTGGAGTGCAAAAAAACGATGGATTTAGGCCCAGATCCTTGTACTGGGGTGAATGTATGACATTGTTCTACATTCTGACCATCAACTGTGTTTTTTGCAATTTTCACCCCGAGTGGGCTGGGTATGCTCAGACGTGAGTCCCAGGCTCTCCACACCACTGGAGTCAAGCTATCCAGGCTGATGAAGGCTGATAGCCAGAAACCGGTCCTTGGATGCTTGATTCTGGTCTGGGAAAGACATGGCTTGGTAGTTCGAACTGGACTGTTCCCATGAGGCACAGGGTCAGAGCTGATTTGCATATAGCCAGTGTCTAACCCAGGGTGGTGTGGAGTGCAAAAAAACGATGGATTTAGGCTTAGATCCTTGTACTGGGGTGATTGTATGACATTGTTCTATATTCTGTTTATGTTTATGTTTATGTTTTGGCAATTTTTATAGCGCGCAATTACCCAGGGGTGTCTAGGCGCTTAAGGATTGAGAATGGACAGGTAGAGCACAACTTAATGAGTAAACAACCAAGTTTTTAGTTGCTTCCTAAAATTAAGGAGGGTGGGACTGGTTTTAATGTTGAGGGGGAGGGCATTCCAAAGTCTTGCTGTGGAGATAACAAAACACCTGTCGCCCCAATTAGCTTTTTTTGTGCGAGGGACATTGAGGAGGTGTGCTGAGGCTGAGCGAAGTGTCCTAGATGAGACCAGTGGACGAAAGGCATATTTGAGGAACTTCGGGCCAGTGTTATTAATGGCTTTGTACGCGATACATAAAGCCTTGAACTTAGTCCGGCTTTTGATGGGTAGCCAGTGGAGCTGGCGAATGAAAGGAGAGATGGAGCTGAATTTGGGGATACCTAGGAGGATTCTTGCTGAGGCGTTCTGTATTAGCTGGAGCTTGTTTAGTACTTTTTCTTGTGCATTGAGGAGGAGGGCATTACAATATTCAGTCCTTGAAAAAATGAGGGTGGTGATTAAGGTTTTACCCGCAGAGGTCGGAAGGTAGGGAAGGAGTTTCTTAATTTTCCTCAGTGTGAAGAAGGATGAAGATACCACTGTGTTGACATGGTGGTTGAAGAGCAATTTGTCGTCGAAGACGACACCCAGGTTTCTGACTCTAGCCACAGGTTGAGGTGGGGGTCCCATATCACTTGGCCACCACTGTGGGGACCAGCTGGGTTCTAGTTTGCTGAATGTCATGATCTCCGTTTTGTCGGAGTTTAATTTCAGAGAGTTGGCTGCCATCCAAGAGCTAATGGCTAGCATTCCCTCTCGGAAATTGGCTGCGACTGTGTCTCCGTCGTGATGGACTGACAGGACCAGGTGGGTGTCATCGGCATAAGTTGTAAGATTAACGCCATATGACTTGATCACCCTCGCTAAGTCCGAAACATAAATGTTAAATAAGGAAGACTTAGCGAGGAGCCCTGTGGTACTCCACAAGGGAGGGAAAAAATGGGGGAAGCAAATGGCCCCAATTTTACCGATTATGTGCGATTGGCCAAGAAAGAAGCGAGAAGGTCTTTGGCCCTTTGTCTAATGCCCATTGCTGAGACACGGTCGATCAAGATGGTGTGATCGACCGTGTCGAAAGCCGCAGATAGATCAAGACGAATTAAGATTGCCGCCCCACCTTTATCCATAGTCATCCTGATCTCATCAGCGGCTTTGATGAGTGCCGTCTCTGTTCCGTGTCCTTGTCTGAAACCGAATTGAGTGTCGTCCAACAAATGGTTGGTCTCTATAAATTCGGATAGTTGTCTATTCATTATGCTTTCGAAGATTTTGGAGGGAAACGGAAGGCATGCAATAGGTCTGTAGCTGGCTGGTGTTGCAGGGTCAAGATTAGGTTTCTTTAACAATGGCCTGATAATGGCATTTTTCCACACCCAAGGGTAAAAGCCTGTGTGGAATATAGTGTTGCAAATATTTGCAATGGCCGGGGCGATGACCTCTGGGATGAGGTTGAGAATGGAAGGGGGACAAGGATCCAAGGGTGAGCCTGATTTAGTGGCACGGATTAACTGTGAAGTTTGTTCCATGGGGGGCAGACAGAATTTAAGAAAAGTCGGGAGTAGAGGCGTCTGAAGATAAGTTTTTGGCAGGGCAGGAGTGTGGGGTGAAAGCAGAGAAGATGGAAGATGGAAATGACTTTACCTGTAACCCAGGCGAGGTCACCCCCACACACCACTGCTCCTGCTTGCCTGCCGCTGCCTTGCTTCGTGCTTCCTTCGTTTTGCCTGCTTTTTGCCCGGACGACCCAGCCGCCGCTGGGCCGCCCTTCTGACCATTTCCCGCCGCTGCCTCCCTGCAGCCCCGCCCCCCTCCTACCCATTCGCCTCCCCGCTCCCGCCACCCAGCTGCTCCTCCCTCCCGGCTCCCTACTTAAGGGGTCCACACAGAGGTGCAGGGAGCGACCGCTGAGCCTGTAACCCAGGCGAGGTCGCCCCCACACACCACTGCTCCTGCTTGCCTGCCGCTGCCTTGCCTCGTGCTTCCTTCGTTTTGCCTGCTTTTTGCCCGGACGACCCAGCCGCCGCTGGGCCGCCCTTCTGACCGTTTTCCCGTCGCTGCCTCCCTGTGGCCCCGCCCCCCTCCTACCCATTCGCCGCCCCGCTCCCGCCACCCAGCTGCTCCTCCCTCCCGGCTCCCTACTTATGACCCCAACTCCCACGCGCAGCGGGCGCGACGATTGTGCGCCGAAGGCGTGCCAAAGGTAAGCACGTCTGCGCCCGTCCGCGCCTGGACCGCGCCCAGCGCCAGGACCCCTGGCCCTCCCTGCCGATGCAAGACGACCCGACTGACCTACGACGCCGCCACTCTCAACGCACTCAATGCCGGCCGGACCCACGCCTGCTGCGGAACCTCCCCGAGACGCACCCACGGACCCTTCACCTGCTGTACCTGCAAATTCACCTGCCTCCGTACCTGCCCCGCACCCACCAAGACAAACACCAGCAGCAACCACCTCAAGTGCATCCTGCTCAACACCCGCTCCATCCACAGACACGCCGTGGAACTCTGGAACCTCCTCGACACTACATCACCGGACGTCGCCTTCCTCACGGAAACCTGGATGAACGCCTCCTCTGCACCCGACATCGCCATCGCCATCCCGGACGGGTACAAGATCATCAGGAGGGACCGCATCAACCAGACCGGAGGAGGCATCGCCATCATCCACAGGAACACCATCCGCATCAAGACCGACGCCAGCGACTCCTTCGCCGCAGCCGAACATCTCCACTTCCAGATTCACACCGACCCTAAGATGACCCTCAGAGGCACCCTCGTCTACAGACCCCCGGGACCACACACACAATTCAGCGAAGACATCACAGACTTCATCAGCCCACACGCCCTCCCCTCCGCTGACTACATCCTCCTAGGGGACCTCAACTTCCACCTGGAGAACAACAAGGACCGCAACACCATCGCCCTGCTGGAAAACCTCGCTAACCTCGGACTCAAGCAACTGGTCAACACCCCCACCCACTACGCCGGCCACACGCTTGATCCCGTCTTCTCTTCCAGCAAGTACATCACCTTCAGCCACGCCACCGTACTCCACTGGACCGACCACAGCTGCGTCCACTTCTGCTTCAAAAGAACCACGACCCACCACCACCCGCAACAGGTACCTCACAGGAGCTGGAGCAAGATCACCGCCGACCAGCTCACCACCTCCCTCAGCCAGAGCCCACCCGCCAACACAACGGACCCCAACAAAGCAGCCCGCAACTTCTCCCAGTGGCTGACCGCCTGCGCCGACGACCTCGCGCCACTAAAGAACCCTCCCAGCAGACCCAGAAGCAAGAAGGCACCCTGGTTTCCCCGCGAACTCAAGGACTCCAAGAAGACCTGCCGCACCCTTGAGAAAGCCTGGCTCCTCGACCGGACCACCGACAACATGATCGCCCTCAAACACGCTACCCGCAAGCACCACCAGCTCATCTGCACCACCAAGAAGAAATCCCTGTAGGAATGACTAGACAACAACGCCCACGACAGCAAAGAGCTCTTCACCATCGTCAAGGAGTTCTCCAACCCCAGCACCGGCACCAACGACATCACTCCGTCCCAAGACCTCTGCGACTCCCTCGCCTCGTTCTTCCACCGCAAGATCGCTTACATCCACAACAGCTTCGGCGCACCACCCACACACCCAACCGTCGAACCAATGCCCCCCACCGCCACCCTCCGCACCTGGACCACGGTGATCACCGAAGACACAGCCCGCACGATGAACACCATCCACTCCGGATCACCGACCGACCCCTGCCCACACCAAGTCTTCAACAAGGCCGACTCCACCATCGCACCCCAACTCCGGAACATCATCAACACCTCCTTCAACACCGCCACCTTCCCGGAGAGCTGGAAGCACGCCGAGCTCAGCACCCTCCTGAAGAAACCTACAGCGGACCCCACCGACCTCAAGAACTTCCGCCCCATCTCGCTCCTTCCTTTTCCTGCTAAAGTCATCGAGAAGATCGTCAACAGACAGCTGACCGCCTTCCTCGAGACGAACGGATCCCTCGACCACTCGCAGTCTGGTTTCAGAGCCAACCACAGCACCGAGACCGCCCTCATCGCAGCCACCGACGACATCCGGACCCTGCTTGACAAGGTGGAAACAGTGGCCCTCATCCTCCTGGACCTCTTCGCTGCGTTCGACACTGTCTGCCACCGCACCCTAGTCCAGCGCCTCAGCAACATCGGTATCCAAGAGAAGGCACTGGAGTGGATCATCTCGTTCCTCACCGGAAGAACACAAAGAGTCCGCCTCCCCCCGTTTCGCTCCGAGGCCACCGAAGTCATCTGCGGCGTCCCGCAAGGATCTTCACTCAGCCCCACCCTCTTCAACGTCTACATGAGACCTCTTGCAGCCATCGCACGCCAGCACAACCTCAACATCATCTCTTACGCCGACGACACCCAGCTGATCCTCTCCCTCACCAGAGACCCCGACACCGCCAGAACCTGCCTACACGAAGGGATGAAAGACGTCGCCGAGTGGATGAAGGACAGCCGCCTGAAACTGAACTCGGACAAGACGGAAGTCCTCATCCTGGGATCTTCGCCCTCCGCCTGGGACGACTCCTGGTGGCCCCCAGTCCTGGGCACCGCACCCAAGCCAACTGACCACGCACGCAACCTGTGCTTCATCCTGGACTCCTCCCTCTCGATGACCAGACAAGTCGACGCCGTCTCCTCATCGTGCTTCAACACCCTGCGTATGCTTCGCAAGATCTTCCGCTGGATCCCGACCGAGACAAGGAAGACTGTCACCCAGGCACTCGTCACCAGCCGACTGGACTATGGAAACACCCTCTACGCCGGAACCACAGCCAAGCTACAGAAAAGACTCCAGCGCATCCAGAACGCCTCCGCCCGACTCATCCTGGATGTCCCCCGACGCAGCCACATCTCCAGCCACCTGAGGAACCTGCACTGGCTCCCCGTCGACAAGAGGATCACGTTCCGGCTCCTCACCCACGCACACAAGTCTCTCCGCGACCTGGGCCCCAAGTACCTCAACGACCGCCTGACCTTCTACACGCCCACCTGCCAGCTACGGTCCACCAGCCTCGCCCTCGCAGTCGTACCACGCATCCGAAGAGCCACCGCCGGAGGAAGATCCTTCTCTTACCTGGCTGCCAAGACATGGAACTCCCTCCCCACCCACCTTCGGCTGACCCAGGACCATCTCGCCTTCAGGAAACAACTCAAGACCTGGCTGTTCGAGCAGTAGCATACCCCTTCCCCCAAGCGCCTTGAGACCCTCCCGGGTGAGTAGTGCGCTATACAAATGGTATGATTGATTGATTGATTGATATCGGAGAAGAAATTGGCCAAGGAATCACAGAGGGATTGGGAAGTGTCGGGAGGAGGGTCAGGGGAATTAGCCAAATGATTGACCACCTGAAAAGTTTTTTTGCTGAGTTATTTGCAGAGTTGATTTGGGTGACGTAATAGTTGCTTTTTTCAGAAAATATGAGTTGTTTATAGTTGGCGAGAGCATTCTTGTAGGTTTGTTTATCCTGCGGGTGATAGTGCTTTCGCCAATGTCTCTCGAGGTTTCGACAATATTGTCTTTGTAGACAAAGAGATTCCGAAAACCACGGGGCGGAAGGGGTTCTTCGGTTTCGAGAGGTAAATTTGGGGGGGGGCTAAAATACTGAAGGCATCGTTATGGTGGGTATAATAATTATTTGATGCTAATTCCGGGTCAGACTCCATAGTATTAAGAGAGTTTGTCAAAGTGGAAGTAAGAAGGGGAATGTCGATGTTTTTCCAATCTCTGGTAGTCGGCAAGGTGGCGCGTTTAGCATGAATCGGAAAAGACCCTTTTGGATTGATGTTAAAAAGGACAGCCGAGTGATCCCTCCAGATGAGAGGGATGGTGGTAAGAACTGTGATATCTGGGTTGTTAGAGAATATGCTGTCGAGGGTGTGGAGGGTGTGGCCCGCTTTATGTGTGGGAGTGGTGACCATTTGGCGGAGTCCTACTGCCAGGAAGTCGTCAATAAGAAGGGATGTATCATTATCTGTGGGGGATTCTAGGTGAAAGTTGAAATCCCCTAATATAGTGTAATGGGGGATTCCTGCTGCAGTTTCAATGAGGTTATTGAGGTTTGCGAGGAAATTGGTTAGAGGACCTGGTGGGCGGTATAGTAAGGTACCGATAAAGGACTGATTATTAGAAATAACAATGGAGAAGGTGAGTGATTCACAGCCTATGTGGTTAAGGGCTGTGGTTTTAATGCGAAGATGGTCTCTATGAATAATGGCTAAGCCGCCACCTTTTTTTTCGTTCTATCATGGCGAGTTGCACAGAAACCGTCTGGTAGGGCGGCCCTGAAATCCGTCCCTGAGGCGTAGTCACCCTACGTCTCTGTAATGAAGAGTAGATCAAGTGAATGGGAGGTGATGAACTCTAATATCTCTATTTTGTGTTTTGTGAGAGAACGTGCGTTAATAAGTGCAACTTGTAGTGGTTTGGACAAGGAACGAGGGGGGGGGGGATCAGGTATGCAGAAAGCGCATTTAAAAGGGCCACCAATAGGATCAGAACAGAGGGCCTGTGGTTGGCAGTGTGGTACATTGGAGGGCGTCCTAAGAGCTAGCAAATCCACTGATGTGTAAGTAGTCCTCGGGAGGTTCACAGGTGGTTGAGTCTGACCAGGGGATGTGGCCCTGGGCCCGGTCCCGGCGCGGACGGGCGAAGACGGACTTACCCTTGGCGCGCGTCCACTGCGCGACACTGGAGGCATTGGCTAATATGGGGGAGCAACAAGAGATCTGACCTTCGTGTCAGCCAGAAGTGGTGTAGGGACGCTTCCGGTTGTGGCACCAAGTTCCCTCCACACAAACTGAACTTTCAGCGGTGGAACGGGGAACCAGCCAGGGGAATAGGTGAGTGCAGCACAGTAATTAAGTGACAATTCAGTACAGATTAAAAATAGAGTAAAACGCAATTTTTTACATCAAATTACAGTAAAACACAAGTGCGCTAAAATCGGCTAGGAGGCGTCTTTAATCGGCGCTGTCGTCTGTCGATGAAAGCGGGCACTGACTATCAGAATTTACAAGCGTGAACCTAACTCAACATGAGCCTGACTCAATCTAAGGGACGAGTAGTGCGAGTGGCGTGCGCTCGTATGTCAAGAAACAATCCAGATAACTAGTGCAGCCCTTCAGTCTTATATGGGGGAGCAACGAGAGAGCTGACCTTCGTGTCAGCCGGAAGTGGTGTAGGGACGCTTCCGGTTGTGGCGCCAAGTTCCCTCCACACAAACTGAACTTTCAGCGGTGGAACGGGGAACCCGCCAGGGCAATAGGTGAGTGCAGCACAGTAATTAAGTGGCAATTCAGTACAGATTAAAAATAGAGTAAAATGCAATTTTTTACATCAAATTACAGTAAAACACAAGTGCGCTAAAATCGGCTAGGAGGCGTCTTTAATCGGCGCTGCCGTCTGTCGATGAAAGCGGGCACTGACTATCAGAATTTACAAGCGTGAACCTAACTCAGCATAAGCCTGACTCAATCTCAGGGGCGAATAGTGCGAGTGGCGTGCGCTCGTATGTCAAGAAACAATCCAGATAACTAGTGTCCATCAACTGTGTTTTTTGTAGTTGACTTTGAAGGCATGAAGCCATTTTGGCTGATGTGAATTAAGCAGCAGATTATCTTGACAAGGGGATTAGCCAGGGCCAAGGTCAACATCTTGGCCTTGTTGTTAAAAATGTATATTGGACTCTAGGATCTACAGTTTTCATTGTGGTTGCCGGTTTCAGGATAAGAGCAATGATGGCTATACATAGGCTTCCATGAGAGTCACTTCACACATTGTCACCTCCATTGCCACCCACAGATAATGTATTACTATTGAGGACAGGCCTTTGCAGGATTCTACTATCTACAATTAGCTTTTACCACTTCCTGTTCTGCCCGCACCTGAACGCCACTGCAGTTCCTCAAATTACCACTTTATAGGTCTCCCATAATTCTCTTGTTGCTGATGATAAGGTGTTGCATGTTAAGCTGAAATGAAACTTAATTTTTTACTTGAAATATTTGAAGAAGAAATCACCATCCATCAACCACCAAGAATTAAGCCTTCATGTGAAACAAGTCAGTGTTCCGACCTGCCCCAGGCAGATTTCTATGGGTGCATTATCTAATAAGACCGTCAGAAGAAGGCAGCATGGGTCAACCACAGCATATTTGTCATATGGATTAAAAAGTTGCCATTGCATGATAAACGTGATGTGCTGCTGAAAAGTGAGTGAATTATCTGGTCTTTGAGTCTTGTTGACTCATGGCATGAGCCAACAAGACTCAATAAGGTGGCTCACCTCAGGAAAAAGGGACGTACTGTGCATTTCAAGGCTTCATCTTGTGAAAGTACCCATCTGTATTCATGACTTGCTTAAAGTCACCCCGATCATTCTGAGACTCATTGGGGGTCCTTGTGCTCAGTATGATTGTTTCATCCAAACAAGGGTCAGCTCTGCGGGTTTCACAGACACACATATGAATGTCCGTGAAAGTTTCCCAAAATCTTCCAGAGACAGTCAGGAACCTGCTGTGCCTACCAGGGACTGCATTCAATGCAGAGAAGGCAGATGTGAAACATTTGTGTGGCAAAATGGCAACTCCTCTACAGCCTTTGGCAATACCTGTGCAATATATCCTCTTACAGCAATATCAACCCAGAAAATCATATTTATTATCTAGAAAATGTGCCCCCCCAGAGCACCAGTGCTGTTAACAAGTGTCACTTTGCAAACTGTTGGACTGCCACTCATTTGATCCTATTGTTCAAATATTAACATTCCAGGACACTACTCTGAATTGGATTATTTTGAGGCCGTCCTCAGCCATTCTCTTCTATTAGTTCCTTATGAGCTATGTGCATGTGCCTAAGTAACTGCTAATTGAGGCACTTCCTGTTTTCTCATTCCGTGATATAGAATAGCAGAAAGAAATCCATCTAGAAACATGAGTTATGTAGGGCAGAATTATAAGCGTAATCTCTCTTAGTAGATTTCAAAATCCTCTGTGTATCTATGAGACTCAAATCCATGCTCATCTGACCTAGCTTTACATTTCTCAATGGTGAATAAAATATCTTGAAGAAATATGCAGACTATAAGAATGTTACAAAAACTGCTTCTCAAAGAGCATATAGTCTTCATTGTTGAAACAAGTGAGCGGAATGACATCTGGAAGATAGCATTCATGTTTATACTGCTACCATGACTCTGTATTGTTTCTCTTTTAAAGAGCTGCTGAAATCCATTTTAGGCCCAACTGTGTTCAATCTGTATGTAGCTCATTTGGCTAAATTCATGACTTGCATGTGTTATACTGATGACACCCAGTTGTTCTTAAGGCAGTGTCAGCCTTGAAAAACTCTCAAATGTCTCAAACTAAATTCTGATAAAACTGAGACTGTAGTGGACCTACTATCATCTTGTCTGCCCTAGGGGGCCCACTTGTATAAAAACTACTCCCTGACTGTGAAACATGTCTTTAAAACCCTCACATTTTTTAAGGATTCACCATCTATTTTGTTCATGTTAAAGTTCTGAAAATAAGTATTTATTTTCTTTTGGTAGGTACACATTTAAACAAGCAATTGTTGGCTATTGCTTAGACTATGCCAACACCCTGTTCTTAAGGTACCGTAAAACATGCTGCACCTTCTTCAATTGGTTCAAAACTTTACAGCATGTTTCTTGCTCAAATTATCCAGGACTTCTTCAATGTCTTCTTTATACATCTCTAGACACTGGAGGAAGTCCATTGGTTGCTCATTCAAAATTGTGTTATTTTCACCATTTTTTGCTTCTTCTTTAAATGCCGTCGCCCATTCATCAACTCACCTTTATGCAATCCAAAGAATTAATAGGTAACAGCAAGATGTTTCCTGCTTTTTTGTGTTAGTAGTCAGTCTGTGGACTTCCATGCCCCTGGTTAGTTATGCGGCCAATGATTCTGTGCTTGTCATGAAAAGGTAAAAGCCATGGCTATTTTTGCTCTATCTGAATTTGAGGCACTTTCTTTTTGATCACTGGTTTTAGCATCAGGACACCTTCACAGTCAATGAAATGCATGAGAAAATATAAATAGACTAGCAGCCCGTCCCGACGTTGTCCGGGTATGAAATAGAATGTGTGTAATGTGTGTATTTGGCAAGGGCAATTTATTTTAAAATCTCTCGGTAGACAACATTTTTTGTTTCATTAGAATAGGGACGGAGAAGTGCCAGCTGCAGCCCTGGTTGATGTTAGCAGGCGCGTGTAATTGGTGTAGTGAATCGCCGCCTGAGCCCGGCTACAGCCCTGGTTGATGTTAGCAGGCGCGTGTAATGTCGTTGAATGAGAGAGTTATCAGCCGCGGGTAAATCCGTTTAATGAGAGAGTTCAGTGACAGCTAGAAGGAGAGGCTGCAGTAACTGTCCCAGCAGACACGCTCATTTGCGTGTCCCCCCGCTTGAGGCCCAGATGCAGGCCTGTTTGATGTTAGCAGGCGCGTGCTCCCCCGCTTGAGGCCCAGCTGCAGCCCTGGTTGATGTTATCAGGTGCGTATAATTAGTGTACTGATCCGCCGCCTGAGCCCGGCTAGAGCCCTGGTTGATGGTAGCAGGCGCGTCTAATTTCGTTGAATGAGAGAGTTCAGTAACAGCGAGCAGGAGAGGCTGCAGTAATGTTACTTACCAGGCCTCCAGCTGAACGCGGTTGTCATGCCCCCAGCACACGGCCACAGCAGATGATCTTCTGGTTAATGTACGACCCACATGGCACGAAGGGCGGAACGTAGCACACCCCCCCAGCGTTTCTCACGCCCCCAGCGTGCCCCTTGATGTGGCGCAATTGCGTTCACATGGCATGAAGGCCAGACACACGCCCCCAGCGTTTCTCACGCCCCCAGTGTGTCACGCCCCCAGCGTGCCCTTGATGCTGTGCAGCAACGTAATTGGCGCTTGTATTTATGACTCACATGGCATGAAGGGCGGACACACGCCCCCAGCGTTTGTCAAGCCCCAGTGTTTGTCACGCCCACAGCCCACGATGTGATGGCCGTACCACACGCCCCCAGCCTTAGTCACGCCACAGCCCACGCCCACAGCACAACGCAGACACGCCCACAAGGGACTACTTTGCTGGCACGGTTCTTTTATCTTTTAAATGTATATGGTGTCCTACGGTACAATTGTATGTCTTGCACTGTATGATTGTGATTTACACCACTGTTTCTTGAAAAGTTAATAAAAACAATTTAAAAAAATGTATATGGTGGCCGTCTGCATAGCCTATGTCCTTCTGCTGCAACTGCCCTTTCAAACGCTGTATTGGGTGTTGTGATTGGTGCTGTGGTTACTGAGATTACCCGCCTCAAAGGTTTGGGCTCTCTCTTTATAATATTAGTATGGATCAAGGAAACAGCAAAAGAAATTAGTGAAAGCCTGCAGTGATGATAAGCACAGATGATCAAAATGTCTCACAAAATACAGCTTGGACACCCTCCAGTACTAATGAGCGTAATTCTCCATTACAAATTCAGTCTTCAGCACATGAAATTTGGAGAAAACTTTAGAGCAGCATTGGAGGCTTTATACACTAATGGGTCACTGTGGCTCTGCATTAATAGACTGTTGTAAGAAAATATTCTTCTAGCAAATATATCACGCCAAGTTTTCCCCTTTCCCTCCTACTCTTTAATCTAGCGCTGGAAACCAATGCTGTTACTATATGATAGGGTGAAAAGATCTCAGGAATCAAAGATTCACATCTATATCTCAAATTGTGGCTTTGTACAGATGACATGATACAAATATTATGTGATCCTAAGAACCCAACTCTTACTCTTTTAAGCTCATATCTACTTTTGATTCATTATCTGGTTCTAAAATAAACTGGAGTAAATAATATACTTCTCCTAAGGCAAGATCCACATTTAGGAGTCAATTTGATCATTATAATTTAATATAATCTGCAAAAAATATTTTACAACTTATTGAGGGATCAAATTTCAGATGGATTTGCAAAAACTCTCTTTGTTGAATCTGCTGCACTTACAGACTGAGTGAAAGTAGACATCATAAGATAAGAAAACACAAATCATAGTTACTGCAGTAAAACAGATAGTATTGAAAAGGTCATTCATCCAAATCTTTATGTGTTCCAAAACTTACCGGTGATGTGCCCCAAGACTTGGCTCAAGCAATTCAAAATGCTTTTACTTCCATTCACTCTTAAAACAACTATCAAGTTTAAGTTTTCCTTAAGAAAACTGAAAAACATTTGATGCAGTTGAAATGTTGTACTTCCAATCCTCGAAATCTGTAAACAAAAGTATTTGCCCTGTAGCAAGTTAAAATTGCACACTTTTTGCTGAGTCCAATGTGTTAAAATGTCATTAAAGTCTGGAAGAACAAAGTATTAAGTAAGCAAATGCCAAATACCTTAAAGTTTATTAAGTAAGCAAATGCCAAATACCTTAAAGAAGAGGGAACCTCCAGCTGTTAATTGTGATATTAGGGAGGTCACAGAAGATCAATTTGAAAAAGTAAAGAAACCTAATTCTGGCTTTACATGCTCAAAGATGCCTACAGTACAATAGTACTTGAAAGATGCAAAATAGAACTTTCAGATGGAAACAAATGTGCAAATCAGAGATTGAACTCTTAAGTTAAGTTTGTTAGAGCATGTGTCCTTTCAATCAAATTAGATATTTATATGATCTTGTGAAGATATGATCAACTAAAGGAATGACTCCAGGAAGACAGAGCAAAGTTACTAGAAGCTTATTTTTCTTGTTACCTTATACTCAGAAATCCACATTCAACCACTTTCAGCATTTCAGATGTAAAAAAATATGGGTTTCTCAAGCAGGATGAGAAACTGAAAGTCAAACACCAATCTGATTGGGGAATAGTGAATGTTGATGAACTATATTCCATTTTATGGTTGCAATAATGTTCAGGTGTAAACACTTGTCCCAGACATTAATCTTATAATGAAACAACAATGGATCTTTTGGAGATGATGTATACCCTCTCAAAGATTTCTAAATTGCAAATATGATAATGATAACTGGAATAGAAGTGTAATACTGCAAATTACGCCTGTTGTAATTGTTCTTCAAATGTCTTATAATATCACTGTTTTGGAATGAAGTATGTGAAGGATTTCATGCGATAATTGCATTGTTTTTGCAATAGATCAATTAAATTGAATAATCCTGGGACAAGAGGATTTGCAGACTTCACGTAAAAAAGCATAAATTTTTCGAGAAGTAATGGTAGGATAATAGAAGAACGAAAATAAACTAGACATTTTTGTCGTGGTTAAAAGAACTATCAGCTCTAGCTTCAAAGGAGAAGCTATAATTCAAGAGTATAAAGGGCCTAGTTAACAAAGTACGCAATGATATTTAGCATTTTTATAACAATGCTTGTTAGACCTCTCAGCCTTAGGGTGGTAGTCCTCCAAATATTGTGCCTTCATACTCCTATTTTTCTGAATTTATTTTGCTGGTCCTGGGACTCTATGCATTTTACCATGGCTAATCGGTGATAAAATGTTTGTGCTCACTCCCTAAAAGGTGGTAAACTTGACTTAGACCTGAATGGCATATTTAATTTACATATAAGTTTCTAGTAAAATGGTATACCTTCCCCCCAGGGCTTGTAAATTATATGCTACTACTGGGCTTGTAATATTTATTGAGCCAACCACTTAAGTAGCCCCTTAAAATATGTTCTACGTCTGTGATTGCAACCAGAATAAAGTTGTAAAATATCAAGTCAACTTGGCAAAATAACCCTCTTGCCAAGTCTTATAAGGCCCTTTCACTGCCTATACGTCACCCCTAGGGTAGGCCCTAGGTAGTTCATAGGCTAATGAATTTGCACTACTGTGAGGCCTACCTCTCCTATTGAATATCGTTGGGTTGCCTTATGACGTTTGATTGGGAACAGGTCAGCATTTCATGGTTGCTGTCTAAGAAATAGAAATTTAAAATCCTCTTTAATGGTAAATCCAGATTTTAAGTTACATTTATTTAAATTCCACTTTTTTGATAGTGGCTGAGATTAATTCAAGCATTCCATCTATCACCTTGTTGTTTTTGCATTTGTCACCCTAAGTGCATATGATTTGCATATGGCTGGGTCCAAACTGGGGTGGCATGGTGGGCAAGAAAATGATGGATTGCTATGCTGCCCTGAATGATTGCCAATGACTGACATTAATGGAAGCATTCCATCATCATCTTGTTGTTTTGTTTTTGCATTTGCCACCCTTAGTGTGCCAGGTATGCTCAGACGTGGGGCCCAGGCTCTCTGTACACTGGATTCAAGCCAGCTTGGCTGATGAGAAATGATACACCAAAATAGGTTTCATGAGGTTTGTTTCCGGTCCAGCAGGGACCTGGTCTGGCTTTTCAGGCTGGACTGTTCCCATGGGTTGCAGGGTCAAGGCTGATTTGCATATGGTTGAGTCCAAAGTGGGGTGGTTGAGTCCAAAGTGGAGTGGCATACTGGGCAAAAAAAAGATGGATAGGGATGCGGCCCAAGCGATTGCCAGCAGCTGAGATTAATTGAAGCATTCGTCTGTCACCTTGTCTTTTCACTTTTAGAAAGTTGCCATTTCCCTGCCCTAACTATTTTGTGCCTGCAGCCTGTTCACATGACTGGGTGTAGTTGACAGTTGGACTTTGTTTATTTATCCCAGACAACCGCATAATAGAGGGATTAGGTGTGTCTGGATGGGTCATCACTAGCAGGATGGGGGTAGAGCTGGGCAAAGGCCCACTTGCATATTAATAGGCTGCGACCTGCCTTCGCACAAAGGGCTTGACACCACTATATTGTTCAGGCAGCCAGGTGGGAAGCATAACAGGCAGGAAACTCCAAACACTTCAATGGGAATTCTCTAGAAATTTCTTCTATTTCAAAGAAGGCACCAAATATAAAAATAGGACTTTCAGACCCAGTCTTCAGTTCACTTTCCGGACCTGCACAAGGACTATCAGAGGAGCACCTGCTGCTGTGGACTGCTTTGCTGCATATGGAAGGACTGATCTGCTGACTGAGGCCTGCCTTGAGCCCTCAGAGGCCTGACCTGCTGCTTGAGTCCTGTTCCATTGCTTAAACCGAGGGTTATCGAATTGACTCCAAGGGTTAGTTGGTTGCCCGCCTACTCAGAGCCTCAAGGACAGAAAAGGGTCAAACCATATTGGACCCACGCCTGGAACCAGCCTACTGTGTCCCAACCCTCCAAGTGGTGCTTCTCCTGTCCTGGACAATTGTGAGTGGTGCTAAAAGTGCCCAGATTTTTAAAATATAAAACTTGGGGTTTTTGGTTAAAAACTGTTCTGACCCAAACACAACTTGTTCCTCTATCCGTCCAAGGTGCACACAGACTGCCTAACTTTGTGACTGACCCCTCTATGTTCTTCTCTGCAGCATGAAATGCTGTTCAGTGGCCCTTCATAGAAGGGATATCTGCCTTGTGGAGCCCTTGTTGGCTACAGCCTCCACCTTTATCTCACTGGAGATTTTAGACTTCCAAAATAAATCAGAATGTGGAAACCTTCACAGCGAATTCATCAACAGCTCTTTGATTCCAACGCCTCCTCCCAGGGCACCACTTATAGCATTGCCCCGTCAACATTCTATCTTCTCAGAATATTTTGGTGAATTTTTTTTAAAGTCTGAAGGTAAGTGCCAGCCAGTCCCAATCCCCTTTTTGTATCCAACTCCCACTCCTTTGCGGACACCCATATTTTTTTACTTTGACCTAGTGTCACTGGACGATGTGTCTGCAGATGACATTTTGATATTGTAGGCACTTTTTTTACCTTAAAATTTAAAAATTCGTAGCGTCAGTTCAACTGACTGGATTTTTGTCTTTTTGGAGCTAAATAATTTAATATAATTTACTCTATTTTTCTAAGTTAGTGTGGGATTTTTCTTGTGTTGTGTTTTCATCTTATTTCTTTTTTGTGCTGCATAAATACTTATAATATTGCCTTTAAGTTAAGCCTGACTGCATTTGTGCTAAGCCCCCAGAGGGTTACGCACAGGTTAATTTATTGACAGTAGTAGTTCAGTCTGACAGGGATTGTGACTGTTGCTTGAGCCAGTTTAACAATGACTCAGCCAACAGGCACGGCCCGTGACGGGCGTGCCACCGGGCGGTGACGTTTTGCGGGGGAGGGGCAGGGTGGGGGGATGTAAAATGTGGGAAACAGATGATTTCAGGTAAGCACTGAAAAAAATGAATAAAACAAATTTTGTTGCACGCGCTGCAACACATTTGGCGATGCAGCGCACGCAACGAAATTCATTTCATTTATTTTTTTCGGTACTTTCCTTAAATCGTTCGTTTCCCGCATTTTAAAACCCCCCACCTTGCCCCTCCCCTGCCCCATGTCACCGCCCGGTGGCATGCCCGTCACGGGCCGTGCCTGTCAGCCAAACCAATATTCTCAAAAATCTTGACTGAAAGAAAATTTGCATGAGGTTAGCCTAATCAAGGTCTCCTTTAGCTTCTTCTCATCATCTTCAAAATAGTTATTTTTCTTTATTTAAAATCTATGCAAAGTCTGTAACTTATGTTTATGCAGTCTTCGACATGTTAACACATTTTATTGTGATCCACTCTACAATAGTTCTAAAGTACTTGCCAGCGCTAATGGACATTGACCCTCGTTATTATAAAAGACCACAGCTGTTCATTTTCTACAGTCATAAATGAAGTTGGACTTTTTAAAAGTGCTATCTTAATTACTATTTGTAGTATGCTATTGTTATTTGCTTTGTGTACAACGTCATATTTTACACAATGCTAAATTGCATTTGGCAGTAAAATCTTAATGAAACTGAAGAAAAGGTTTTTGTGCAAACTGATAAAGTATTACATTCATTATCAAACAGCCTATTGGTGAAAATGTCTGCATATATTTGAAGTTATGTGGAAAGAAATGGATCGCAAATTGTTAACACACATTGGGTTCTGATCTCTAGTCGCGTAACATTTTTACTTTATTTATAGCACCTTTTTGATCAAATCTGAAAAATGATGAGCCCAAAAAGTAAAAAAATCTGATACAAATAAAAAGTGATCAGTAATAAAATGGAAAGAGAACAGAAAGGATTGAGATTAGTGCAATAGGAATGACAATGTTTGGGGTTTTGAATTGATGTTATGGTCAGGGTAAGGACAATTTTACAAGAGTTAGGACATGGATTAGTCTGTAGGCTAGGATTATGACTAGGGTTACGTTAGAGTTTGGAAAGATTTGCATACTATGCCGTGCTGACAGTTTTAGGGTTAGACATGCAGGTAATGAAAATGTATAACAATGTTATGGGTATTGATAGGACATGTGAATAATATATTATCAAGGTAATATTATCGTACAATTCTCCGAAAAAGAGGGTAGTTGGTTCATGGGTCATTTTGATCATAGACATCATGAAGAGGCCACTAGGGGGTTGCAGCTGTGACCCCTGACTTTTTTCCTGAAACCCCAGGCAATGTCGTTGGACCCCTGACCTCAAAGGTAGTACGGGCACTGTCCGAATTTATTGAGCCTGGATTACTTTCTGTGCCTGTCAGCTATTCAGAGTGCAGCCTAGAGTACAAACGTGCCTGGGTGTCTCCTGCTGCCACTGACCATGAGAAGGGAGCATGATATACAGGAGAGAGGAGGAGAGACAGAGAGAAAGAGAGGGGGAGAGAAGAAGGACTACAAAAGGAAATGAGAGGAACATTATCAAAGGAAGAGCAGAAAAGGAAACCACAGAGAGATGGGTGGGAGATAGATAAAAAGACGTGGTGTGTGAGGGAGAAAGAGAGACATAGAGGGATCAAACAGACATCAGAGAGAGGTGACGGCTGTGAGAGAGATATAGGCAAGTAGGAAGGAGAGTGTGACAGGTGAGAGCAATAAGTGATAGACACCAAGACAGGGGACAAAAAGACTGCCAGGAGTTAGATGAAGGAAAAGACCAGTGAGAAGGGATGCCAATGTGAGAGATGCGATACAAATAGATATAGAAGAGAAAGAAAATAAACAGATGTGAGGAAAATGACAACGAGAAAGCTAGTGATACACAACTGCGAGGCAGAGGGAGGTAGACAACTCAGAGAGGACGGGTAAGAGACAAGTGAGAAAATAAAGAGGCAGCTGAGAGAGTGAGAAGACAGCTAAAAGAGGTGAGAGGCTAATAAGCAAAAATCTGCTCAAAGAGAAGACTAGGAAGAGGGAAACAGTTGAAAAGGTGCCTGAGACAATGATGAGAGATGCGATACAAATAGATACAGACGAGAAAGAAAATAAACAGATGTGAGGAAAATGACAACGAGAAAGCTAGTGATAGACAACTGCGAGGCAGAGGGAGGTAGACAACTCAGAGAAGGACGGGTAAGCGACCAGTAATGAAGAGGCAGAGGAGAGAGAGTGGGAAGACAGGTAGAAGAGGTGAAGGCTAGTAAGCCAAAATCTGCTCAAAGAGAAGACTAGGAAGAGGGAAACAGTTGAAAAGGTGCCTGAGACAATGATGAGAGATGCGATACAAATAGATACAGACGAGAAAGAAAATAAACAGATGTGAGGAAAATGACAACGAGAAAGCTAGTGATAGACAACTGCGAGGCAGAGGGAGGTAGACAACTCAGAGAAGGACGGGTAAGCGACCAGTAATGAAGAGGCAGAGGAGAGAGAGTGGGAAGACAGGTAGAAGAGGTGAAGGCTAGTAAGCCAAAATCTGCTCAAAGAGAAGGCTAGGAAAACGGAGACAGTTGAAAAGGTGTTAGAGACATTAATGAGAGATGCGACTCAGAGAGAACAAAAACGTGAAAGAAATGTGCAATAAATAGAAAATACAGCTGTGAGCGGTGGGGACGTGAGCACGTGAGAAAAATGACAGCTGAAGCTAGGGAGACAATTGAGAGTGGTGATGAAGTGTCAGATCTAAAGAGTGACAGCGATTACACAGTTTACAGGGAGAAACAGTGTTGATAAGAAGACGGAGACAGGTTAGAAAAGACAGTTGTGAGAGAGGTCGGGAGATGGAAAGATAAGAGGTATGGAAGTGATATTGAGACAGAGACAGTTGAGAAAGAGACAAGGGAGTGAGAGAGGTGGGAGACAACTAAAACAGAGGCGAAAAATACAGAACAGGTGAAAAAGGCATGTGAGAGATGCAGTGGTGGCTGGTGACATTTCAAAGTAGTGGGGAGTGAGACAGGTAGGAGACAACTAAAACAGAGGTGAAAAATACAGAACAGGTGAAAAAGTAATGGGAGAGATGTAGTGGCGGCAGGTGACATTTCAAGGCAGTGGGGCGAAAAAAGGTAGGGCTGAGTTTTACAAAGAGATCGAATGAAGCAAGCAAGCCTACTATAAGGACAGCTCTAGGTGGGGTGGCTGTTTAACTTACTGAATAGTGTATCCTTCTCCTATTGCAATTAAAATAAATAACTAAAGCGCAGCACCTTTTAGCATTTTAGATAGCCTTATGGCACAACTTCACAACTTTGATGGCACACTGCGGGCCCCAAATCTGGCTATCTGCAGGGATGATTTTGCTTCTCATCATTCAGAAGTTGATAAAGAATTGTATAGACGTCTGTGTTGAGTAGTAATCACTGAAGCTCTGAGACATTTTTTAGAGTGTAAGATATGCAAACGGTTGCATGTATCAAATTATTCAGTGTGTTTTGCCTAATAATAACTGGGTAGTTATTTTTTCCCTTCTGGCATAGTGCAAGTTTACTATGAACACAACACTGTATTTTATTTATTTATTTATTTATGCGATTTTATATATAGCGCGGACTTTACCCGAAGGTGTCAGAGCGCTTCACAATAGGAGCAGTAATGATACATGAGGAGAAAATTACAAGTGAACAAATTACAAAAGCAAACGTTAAGTTACATGAATCAAAAGTGACAATAGTGAGCAACCAAAATACATGAGGTAGCAATCGATACATTACAGTAGGAAAAAGTGATATGTGTGCAGGTTACAAAAGCATACAAAGTACAAGTAGAGGTATAATGCTGCAATAAATGGCAGACACTCCAGTACAAGAACAAACATTATGTAGGCAATGGTGGCACTTGTGCAAGTATCTAAAGCAAACAAAATGTGCGAGGTAGCATACAGGGTGTTACAAGAGAAAAGTGACGTGTGCAAGTTACAAAAGGGTACCATACACAGGTATAAGGATAATACTGCAATAAATAGTAAACACTCAAACTGCCAGACACACTGGGAAGGCACTTCTATAGTCATGGACAATAGAATTTTCAATAATGGGAGGTCTTCCTTCAGATGATAGAGAGGGCGTGGAATAGATTTGGAGGTGTCTTTGGAGGAGGAGAACTTTGAGGTCCATTTTGAAGGCCTGGGAGGAGGAGGTGGTCCGGAGCTGAGGCGGAAGTGAGTTCCAGATTCTCAGTGCGTTGCCTGAAAAGGATTGGGCCATTGATCTTTCCTTCTTGAAAGTGGGGGGTTCAAGCAGTAGATTTTCCGCATTACGAGATGGTCTAGAGCCTCCCGACAGTTTCAGTTTATTCGACAGGTTGCGTGGAGAGGAGGAGTGCAAGGCTTTGTGGGTGATACAGGCAGTCTTGTACAGAGCTCTAGCCTCGATTGGAAGCCAGCGAAGGGTGGATAACACAGGTGTGATGTGGTCGCTTCTTTTGGCCCCACAAATGAAACGGGCTACTGAGTGGAGGACGGATTGAAGGGAGGACAGGTGGGATTTGGGGAGGCCAGTAAGAAGAGAATTGCAGTAGTCCAGTCTGGAGAGGACCAGCGATTGCACCAGTGTTTGAAGGTGTTGCTCATGGAAAAAGCGACGAATTCCCCAAAGAAGACGCAGTTGGTATCGTGCAGACTTTGGAATGGAGTTGATGTGGGGGATTAGATTGAGTATGTTGTCGAGTATGACACCAAGGGATTTTGCGCTGTCGACAATGATGGGTTTATTGTTAAGTAGATTCATCTGATCCATCCATGATTGAACCGGGGGAGGAGAAAGTGAGGAAGAGAGGAGGAGAATTCAGTTTTGGAGGGATTCAGAATCAGTTGATTAGTTGACATCCAGTTTTGAATGGAGTCGAGAGTCAAGCTTAGGATGGCGAGATCGTGAGTGGAGGCAACCTTGAAGTTGATTTGAGTGTCATCTGCGTAGAGATGATAGTGGATTCCGGATTTACTTAAGAGATTTCCCAGTGGTTCTAGGTAGAGATTGAACAATGTGGGTGCAAGTATAGAGCCTTGAGGAACACCTTGACCTACCGCCAAAGGAGATGAAAGACTGTTCGCTATTTTGATCATTTGGGATCTATCAGAGAGGAAGGAAGCAAACCATTTGAGCACAGTGCCCTCCATGCCCATTCTCTGTTGCAGAGTGTTGAGGAGAGTGTCGTTATTGACAGTGTCAAAGGCTGCAGAAAGGTTAAGGAGAATTAGAAGACAGGACCCCCCCCCCGAGTCGAGTATCCTCAGCGCGTCATCAACCACTTGCAATAGGGCTGTTTCAGTGCTGCAGTTTTGGATGAAGCCTTTCTGACAATTGTCAAGAAGATCATTGCCCTTGATATGACGAGAGAGTTGTTTCGCTACACATCTTTCTGTGATCTTCGCAAGAAAGGGAAGGTTAGTGATGGGGCGGAAGTTGTTGAGGTCATTCGCATCAGCAGTGGGTTTTTTAAGCAGAGGGGTGACCTGCCCAGTTTTGAAGGAGACAGGATGGGAGCCTTGACAGAGGGAGAGGTAGACCAGAGTGGTCCAATAGGAAAGAGAATGGGAATAGAAGTCAATGGCAATGGCACTGGGGATGGGGTCAAGAGAATGGTTGGAGGGCTTTGTTTCGAGGATGCACTTGAGGAGGGCATCTTCAGAGATGGGGTCAAAGTTCTGCCAAATGGCTACGGATTTGCGCTCCTCTGGAGAGGTAGGATGAGCGACCTGCGCCACAAGGGATTTCACTTTTTCGTCAAAGAATATAGCAAAATCCGCTGCTTTCTTTGTAGAATCCTCCAGCTTGGAGGTTGGGGGAGAGCGGTTAGGAATCTTGATGAGATCGAATAGTTTTTTGGGTCTATTTTTGGCAGAGTCAAGGAGGGTTCTGAAGTGCGACGCTTTCCCAAGGAAGATGCTCTTGTGGTACTTGGATCTTGCTGAACGAAGCGTGGCCAAATTATCGGTAGAGGGCGCTTGCCTCCATTGTTTCTACAGGAATCTTAGTTGCTTCCTTTCTTCATAGAGGGATTCGTTGAACGGGGGAGCTGAGGGAGTGGGCCTTATCTTTTTACTTTGGAGAGGATTGACGTTATTGATTTCGACTGCAAGGACTGTGAGGCATTGGGAGGTGAGTTCGTCAACATCTAGGTTCGGGTCTAGCCTTGGAAGTGATAACAAAGATGATTCGCAGAGGGAAGCAACGTCAATATTTTTTGCATCACGGAACCAGGAGGTAGCCCTCTTAGGTTGGCCAAAAGTTATAGAGTGTGATAGGTGAAGAGAGAATGGGATGAGGAGGTGGTCAGACCAGTCTACATAAATAGGGGTAGTGATAGAAAGCATGTAAGCTTTAGAAATGACAAGGTCCAGGATTGAGCCCTTAGAGTGTGTTGACTCTGTGCAGTGTTGGATAAGATCGTCAGCAGAGAGGAAGGTGGCCAGCGAGTTCGCAGAAGGGTCTTGCGGTGAGCCCCAGTGGAGATTGAAGTCACCCACAAAGGTCTGATTGTCACTTTGCGAGTATTGGTCGCTGAAGAAGTCAGTGAGCTCATCCATAAATGAAGGGTCGCTACCCGGCGGGCGGTAAATGACATGGAATCTGATGGGTAAGCGGTGGTGCAATTGTAGCTCAAGAGAAAGGCATTCAAAAGTGTGAAAGGAGCTGAAAGGAAAAGCCTTCAGTTGAAGGGAGTTCCTAAAGATGACTGCAACACCTCCCCCAACGCTGTCAGTTCTGTCATTCCTAAGTAAAGAATAGCCTGTGGGTAATAGGAGATCAAAGATAGAGTGAGAGGTATCGTTGAACCAGGTCTCTGTGAGGAAAAGCATGTCTATATTGTGAAAGGTGATGGTATCGGAGATTTCAAGTTTGTGTTTTACTGCAGATCTGCAGTTGTGGCGCATACAGCGCCGCTCTGTCAAGACTGTTTTGGTGACGGGGGCACTTGGGCTCTGAAGGGTGATCGGGATATTGTATTTATACGGGGGTGCTCGGGAGGGTTTAGGTGGATGCTTGGTTCTGACAGAGGAGATGGTCGGAATAGAGTAGATAGTAGGGTTACTGGGAGGTGCAGGTTGAAGAAGGGAGGCATTCAAAGGCTTGTGTGAGTTAACAAAGTTTGCAGACGACAGGTTGAGCTTGGCTATAGTGGGGTGAGGGGGCGAGGTGCATCTTGTGGGATGGTGAGAGTTTTCCAAAGGAGTAGAGGTGTATGGAAGGGTGGAAATCTTGGAGCTTAAAAGTGAAATGGCAGTTACAAGCTGGGAGATGGAGGTGATCAGAGAGTCTAGCTTATTTTCCAGAGAGAGTAAGGCAGAGCACAGATGGTTGGGTGGCTGGATGGAACCAGGAGGGGGTGGAATTGGTGGTGGAAGGCAGGGAGAGGTGGGGGTACAGGAGGGGAGTTGGGGTATAGGGTTCAAAAGTGTGGAAAAGGGGAGGTTGAGAGCGGGAGTTGGTGAATCAGAGGCAAATGGAGAGTTGTCTTTGTTGGAGTTGCAAGAAGGAAAGGAATTAAGGACAAATTTAGGAGGAGATGTGTGCGGATCAGGGCGGTATGGTAGAAGGAGAGGGGAGGCCTGTGTGGAGTCATGGGAATGTAGGAGGTTAGGGAGGAAAAGAGGGGAGGTGGTTGAAGAGGTCCTGTCATTGAGAAAAGGTGGCTGTGAGGGAACGGGCATCTGGCAGAGTGAGGGGCGTTGGGAGAAAGGGAAGTTGAAGAAAGGAAGTGGTTCTGCTGTGCCCGAGGGAGGGAAATGGAAAGGGTTACCAAGGGGGGAAAGGGGGTAGCACAGCATAGCTGGAGGAGTTGGGGGAAGGAGAGAGATGCCATGGGTTTGTGGAGAAATCAGAGTAAATAACGAGGGGAGGAGGGGGTAGAGGAGAGGCGGGGATGGAGGAATAAGGGGAGCGTAGGGAAGGTTAACCGGGGGAGAGGGTTGGAGGAAAGGTGGACTCAAAAGGGGGGTGGCAGGTAGGAATAGGGGTGAGGTGAAGAGATTGGGGAACCGGGATGGTGCAGATTGGACGAGGAGCGTATTAGTTAGAGGTAAGGCTGAAGTGATGAATGGGTGGGCAAACTGTGAGGGGGGAGGCATAGGAGAGGAGGGCACAGGGGAGTGGGAGGGAAGAGGGCCTACCTGTGCTTCTCGAGGGTGCCCCCTAATGGTATGTAGGGGGGTCAGAGGAGGAGAAAGTGAGTAGGGGGTGGAGCTAGATGAAGAGTCAGGGGATAACCCAGTCGCAGAGGAGGGGAGTAGGGAGGGGAAGAGGTGGTCAAAGAGCGAGAGACAGGTGTCTTTGCCTTGAATCATGACAGCACCGTTGTTATAGAGTGAGATAGTGAGGTAGCCGTTGAAACACGCAGAGGGAGACATTTTTTGTTGTTTGCCATGAGGGATAGAGGAGGAGGAGGTGACGTTAAGGGAATTATATAAGCTGGTAAACCAGGAGGGGGTGTCATGAGTGAAGAAGATGAAATCGTTTTTGAGCCTCCCAAAACGACCATTGTAAAATTGATCAACAAAAAGGGAATCAGGGAGGCCTTCAATAGTGTTACGCTTCAATCGTTTTGCTGAAGCTTTCGTCTGGTTGGGAGGATACATGATTTTGTAGCAATTAATTCCAGCCTTAACTCGAGTGGTGGCCATGTTGGGAAAATGAGACGGAGGAGGGTGGGGGGATATGAGAAGGGTGTTACTAGGAAAGCGATGGTGATGAGAAGTAAAAGGACAAGAAGGGGGCACATATTCCAGATGTTGTGTGAAGAAATCAGAACTAATGTGCCGTCCGGGAAGTGGGGTGGGTATTTGTTGGGCCCTTCATCTAGGTATGCATGATGTCACCTGGCACTAGATAAACAAAGGAATTGTTTACATATGATAGGACCAACTGGACCACTTTCAGAACCATCACAAAGCAAATTTGATCAAAGTAGAACAGATTATAAACGAACACCCAGTGACCACTGGTGATCACTGAACTTAGCATCAGCCTGTAACAGAAGCAGATTCGGCACCAAACGTGTTGTACGCCCATAATCTCAACAGACTACTATTGGACCCTAATCTCCTGAGAATCACTAACATTAGGGGCAAGAGCATGGGGTGGAACAAAATCTGATTAACAAGGTCTAAATATGCAAAATCTGACTAACAAGGTCTAAATATGCAGGAAAACCTCGTCATCATAAGACCACCTTTAGCGGTACTCAGAACAGGGTGCGTAACTCATACTACAAGGAAAACATTTCCTAGCACCACATGTCCGTATAAGGGCCTGGCGCCCTACATACCTCATAGTCTCCCAGGCCAACTGGCCATCTCAGCAGGGGGCACAAATGCCCTGAATCCATAATGTCAAGGCTGCTGCCAAGGCAGCGGGAGTCCTAACTCAATCAGAACTGTCTCCACTGATGAAGTGGTCTAAACGATGCAGCTGGCACTACTTGCTGCACAGCTGTTAAAGGCCTGAACGGTGCAACTGGCTCTACTTGCTGCGCAGCTGTAAAAGGCCTAAACGGTGCAGCTGGCACTACTTGCTGTGCAGCTGTAAAAGGCCTAAACGGTGCAGCTGGCACAACTTGCTGCCCAGCTGTAAAAGGCTTAAACAATGCAGCTGGCACTACTTGCTGCACAGCTGTTGATGACCTAAACGGTGCAGCTGGCACTACTTGCTGCGCAGCTGTAAAGGGCCTAAACGGTGCAACTGGCACTACTTGCTGCGCAGCTGTAAAAGGCCTAAACGGTGCAGCTGGCACTACTTGCTGCACAGCTGTAGATGAGGCAACAGCATCCTCCTGATGGCCTTGTAGTCCTCCTTCACGGCCAGCCTGACGGTCTGCGCTGTGCGGCAAGTCTTAAGACAGCGGGAACACAAGCAAAGGTTGTTTAACAAATGCCCAAATCCAGGGTGGGAGTTTTACTACGATTCTGAAGCGGAATAAATTGAGATGGCTATAAACTCTATGCAAATAAACAAGAGAAGAGAGGTTAAATAGGTCTCAAGAAGCCACAGAGACGGAGCGAAGCAACTGGGGGATCACACACACCCACTTTGGGTGGAAAAGAAAGCCCTCACACACCGACCTGGTCAGTGTCATGCTTCATCATAGGGCCCCACCAAAGAGGCCGAATGCCTCTTTGGTGTGCTACGACGCCAGAAGACTGCGGAGCTGGTTGTGTGAAAAGGGCGTGCTGTGAGGTTTAAAATTAAAGGTGCCTAAAGGGTATCTACAAAAAAGTTTAATGGTTGATCCCTAGGACACGAATAAAAGGGTTATGTGTCTGAATTTACTGCCAAAGGTAATGGATTGGTTAATTCAGAATATACATTAGTCAGTCAACATGTTTCAGCCTTATCAGTGGTTTAAATTTACCTAGGCATTCATCAGGACAGAATTAAACCCCGGCGGTATGGACTCTCTAATCGTCCACCCTGACCTGGGGGCGTGAAAGTGAAAAAAATCAAAAAATCAAAAAAGTGATAAAGTGCATAAAAAAAGGTGGTGGAAGAGCAGGTTGCTCATTCCAAAAATACTCCTAATTGCGGAGTGTTTCTGCACCTGTAAAGCAAATAACACAGACAAACACAGAAGACATACACACAATTAGTTGTGAATATAGGTCATTGCATTTGTCCAGGGTGCTCCATAGTTGTGGCATAAATTGTGTTCCCAAATAAACACTAGAATTAACACCATCCATATGGCCCTATAGGGATGATACCACTAACTCTGGGAAGTGAAGTGGAAAAAGGTGTTTAAAACACACACATTAGCTAGAAAGGGGTTAAAAACACGACACAAGTACTCCATAGGAGGGATCAATGGACCAAAGGTCTGTGACCCCACTGAAAGGTTCATAAATTCAAATCATATCTCACTTTAGAATATGGCGCTAACTGCACCATGGGTCTCGGAAGGGGGGTTGGAGCGTACCTGGCACATCCTGAAATTAGAAAGCAGAGGCTTGAAATACACAGGATCGGGTTTTACTTAGCTCGATCTTGTCGAAATAGGCAGATCGTGGTGGTGGTGTGACACACGCCCTCAACGCTCTCAGCCCGCTTATGCACCTCGCATAGCCTCAAAACCGGACCCCGACGATGGAGAGCGGGGCCGGTAAATGGGTTTAAAAAGCGTTTCTTCGTTCTTCCGCGCTCTTCCGGGTGGGCGTGTCCCGTGCAAGAGCGAGGCTTGGAGCGCGCCGGCCCTGGTTGGAGGGGCGCGGCGTGTATCCAAACCGAGGTATGAATGTCATAACCAATAGGGAGGCCCAGCGGATTGAATGTAGGTAGAAAGCTTTATGCGATCATAACACTATTCAAACACAATGCAAGAAACGATGCGTGGGTATAAGCAGCCATAGGGGCGAAGCTGCGAGTCATCAAATGCTAAGAATTGCATAAGTCTAAACACTGGGTGGCACGGAGTCCAAAAGTGCAGACCTTGTGAAAATAAAAGCTATGGGTGAAAATAACCCCGAGTGTCAAAAACGCTCAGAATTGCCAAGAGAAAGAGTATGAACAAGGGGTGTGCAGATAATAAAGCTGCGTGGGAGATAGGAGTTTTCGCAACCATTGATGTCAAAGTGCATTATACCATAAATACATTGTGGGGCAAGCTGCCTAGACTGTTCAAAGCTGGTGGGGGTTTTCAGAACAATGGTCATAGCTATGCACACATTATGACAAAGGGCGCAAGTATGCAGACATTGTGACAATAAAGCTACACAATGGTGGGGTTGTCATTCGTTTAGAGAGTGACCATTTGGATGGAAAAAGAGTACTGTGTTTAGTATGCAGATATAGCTGTACAAGAGCATAAATAGAGACTATAGGGGAGTTGAGACTATCTTGTTAACCCAGAACCGTATTCCACGGGATGTCATCATTCAGCTCAACGGTGTTGGTGCCTAAACGGTACACCCAGCGCTGCTCCTTTTCAAAAAGCCTGCTTGTTACATTAGTGGTACCAGTGATTGCCTCAATAATTGTCCATTTCATGTCATTGGTGGTATGATTGGAATCCAGAAAGTGACGACGCAACTTTGTTGTTGCTTTTCTTCACCTGATATTACTATGGTGTTCACAGATACGCTGTTTCACTTTGCGTGTCGTCATGCCAACATAACGTGAGGCACAGGGACATGTGATTAAATACACCACATTCATTGAATTGCAGTTAGTGTGTGCAATCTGTGTCCAGGTTTTTCCTTGTTCCAACGAGAGTGTTTTTGAAGCCTCCGTTAGGTGGCATACGCTGCAATCTGAACAGGGGTAGTGCCCTATGACTTGAGGCAAACCCCATGCCGCCGTGACTGTAGGGATTTTGGGGGGTGTCTTTTCTTTTGGACGGGTGTGGACTAAGGCATCCTTCAGACTACGACCCTTCTTGAAAGAGAAGAGAGGCTTTTCCCAATCCTCTTTGGAGGATGTTATGATACTCCAATGTTTGTTTATTGTCTTCTTCATGAGGTTAGATAGGCTGTTATATGTGGTTACACATGTGAGTGGTACAGCTTCTTGGTTATTGATTTTTTTCTTCCAGCAGGGCCTCTCTCGGCTGGTTTCTTGCTCTCTTGAAACCCTTGCTAAGGGTTGATACTGGGTACCCCCTATCTCTCAGTTTCTCAGTTAGTCCAGAAGACTGTTCTTTGAAGTCTGTCAGTGTGCTGCAATTTCTTCTCAGTCTTAAGTACTGCCCATAAGGAAGATTCTCCTTCAGAGGGCGGGGATGGAAGCTGCTGAACTCTAGTAGATTATTTTTAGCTGTTGGCTTGTGATGAGTTTTTGTAGTTAGACACGTGCCGGAAACAGAAATTACTACATCGAGAAAGACAATGTCAGTTTTGCTGGTGGTGTTAGTAAACCTAAGGTTATGGTCAAGGGTGTTGATCCACAACAGGAATGACTCAAGGTCACTATCACTGCCTGTCCATAGGAGCAAAATATCGTCAATGTAGCGCTATAAACTCTATGTCCAACCCAAGATGGCCGCTATAGAAAACTTCTTTCTTTGCATGTGGTGAGCTTCTGGCTCAGTACTCTTTCTCTTTTAGTGAAGGCAAAAGTTTCAGTCCTCTTTTCCTTTCTGTGATTAGGGCATGTGAGGACAGCCTCCACTCTGCCCTGCAGTGCCTTCAAAATGGATGGGCTAGAAAAGTTAAGATGGCCGTCCAATTCTTTAGGCGGAGGATGGAAAAAGGCTGTGCTGGTCAGCAGGCATGCCTTGATCAGGTTGAGGAGGAATGTGTCAGCTGTTACTCATAACCCTTCCCCCCTCGGTGCCTCCTTTACTCTCCCTCCCCCTCGGACATGAAAGCTATTTTAAATCTAGCCCAGAGACCGAGGGTGGGAGTCGACCAGCGCAACCACAGCCCCAATCCACACAAGACTGCTTCAGAAAAGGAAAACAAAACTTTGTGCTCGGGGGTGCCTGTCTATCACATGGGTTGCCGGAGCCGGGCTTTGTCCCGGATCTCTCCGCTCATACCAATCGCATAAATAAAGATGGAAAACAAAAAGTAGTGTCTGCAGATTATAGGGCAGGTGGAGAATAAATCATCTTTAGAGGGAAGCAACCCAAAGAAAACACTACCACCCACACTGTTGATCAGGGTGGGAACGGTACCCAGAGTCAGTCACGCGCTCCCACTCACCCTGGCAGTAGATGGTGTATCTGTCTGGGGTGAAACCTCTCAGACATGAGAAGCACTTTGTTTATACAAAATAAATATTGTCGCTCATCAAAGAAAAGCCATTTCATCTTCCTCTCTGGTGTAATGCGACCTGCCTTTTTCTCTTGGCACCAATCTCATCTTTCTGACACCTTTAAGCGTTTTGTCTGCATTAGTCATGCACTCTGTTCCTTTCACCACCATACCATTCCATGTCAGTTGATAATAGTATGACACAAGTGACAGGCAAGGTACTGTACTGCACTCAGTCTGGAGCACTGCAGATCCCGAAAAACAAATTAAAATTGCCTTGTGAGCACTCTGAAATAATTATCATGCATCCGCCTCACTGGATGGATGCCACCCGGCGCTACGGTTGAAGTCCTAAATGTAAACAAATAAAAACACGCATCTTCTCACTGGACCCCAAGATATTGTTCCTGCAGCCTGGATAAAACTTTAAAAATGAGTGTGCGCTCACACTTACAGGCACACATGACTATAGTAGAACTTTCTCCAAACACCAAACACTTTAAAAGCTGCGCTTATTGGATCGCCCTTTCTCTCGATCGCTGTCATAATTAAATTATACAGTAAATGTTAGTTATTAATATATATAACTCAACGTATTGGCACTCAAATATTCAATTGGTTGGTGTCATCCATTCCATAGTATTGGCTGCGTGTTTCTCTGCCACAATCAAATGGATAGATTTGACAAATGGTTGCAAAAAATAAACAAGTATGTACGTTAAATAGTTGCTGCTATAACAGTTACACAAATGGCTCAGCATTATGAGAAAGTTATGTTGTAATCTTTGGTGGCTCTAGGTCTGTAAGTGAATGTTGTTATATTCAGTTCAGTGTAAAACCCCGCCGTTATAATTAATGAAATACATTTTGATTTATCATCAGGCCATATTTTTGCCAGTGAAGTAGACAAGACCTGGGCGTGAAGCATACATTTTATTAAATACTGTTTTTGTGTCTTTATGTCTCCTTTATTGCTTTCTAGTGGGAGACAGCGTGCAGCGCCAAGCGTGCCTGACAATTGCAGATTCTACACACTATGCACCCTGCCAGTGGATGTCCTGTACTACTCCCCTCCCACTCCCACCATGGAGGCAGGGAGGTCTGCTGTCTACCTTGTTCTAGAGAGTGTGGCAATCCTGCACGATAGAAATGGACAGGGTGCTGATCCTCTGAGAAATGGCGCCTCTGAAAGAAGGTGTATCTATGCGAGCAGCTTGAGGGAAGTGCAAAATTCACGAGCTGTCATGCCCCGTGTGGGTTTTATCTGTCACCGCAGTACAGGGAGGAGCTGAAGCGGGCCCTCAGGTTGAAGCCCAGCAGTAAAAGGAACGGCTTTTCACTTGTATTGAACAGTAATGCGCCTGCTACGAACGTTTATGAAGCATGCCTGCAACTGGTTGAAATCCAGATAATGTTGCTTTAAACTTAAATCCCTGTTTGCTCAACAAGTAAAGTGATATTTAACAAAGTGTTATTAACGCCTAGACATGGTTACAAGAGGGAACAAAATAAGGGCATCTTGGCAGTCATTTGGGGTAAAAGTTTGCCCACATCAGCCCTCTGATCATTTGTTTCTGCTCGCGAGCCAAGACTTAAAATGTTTTGCCCGCAACCTTCAGAATTACTTGGATGGCTCGAGAGTTGCGTTCATAGGGCCTTATTTATGAAGGCCTTACGCCGCCGGTGCGTCACTTTTAACATGGGAAAAAGTGACGCACCTGCGGCGCAAGGCCTTCATAAATAAGGCCCATAGTCTTAAAATAAAAAAGCCTCAAAATGTTTAGGGTCACATTTGATAAAGCTGTTTAAGGCGTACGTATCACTCAAAATTAGGCTACCAATTACTTGAAAAGTACGAAAATAAGAATGCAGTACCTGCCTGAGTCTTGGCTGAACCAGACTCACTCAACCATGTGCTCTTTTCAGCCTACTGGCCTGGACAAGTAACTCTAGAATCCTACTGCTTTTTCAACTCTCCTCATGCAAAATGCTGTCACAGGTGCTGTGCATGAGGGGGGAAAGCGTGCCCATCATGTCACAAGGCCAATCACTGTGCGGCTTTAGATTAAAGCCACACATTGATTGGTCATGTGTGTCTTTTCATCCCACCCACCACGCTGCCTTGACAGCACGGCCGGGTGCAAGGACAGGCTAACCTGCCCAGAACCAATCCAAGCTTTTCTCTCATGCTCTTTCATAATTGTAGCAGCATTGGAGCAAAGCAAGGATGGGTGATGACAGGTGAAGCCAGTGCTTCAAAAGAGACCAGGGGGGCTGATTTGTGTTCATGCTGGCTCCCTAACAGAGAGCTTGGCCATAGCCTGAAGTGAGCATGTCAAATTGGACTCAGTCAGAGGCCTGTCCAACTCGACGTGCGCACTACACTTCAGCTGATTATGCCTGACGGCATCGCCAGTCATTTGGATTGGCCATTGCATTGCACCAGTAAGTAAAGATCAAACACCCAGGGGGCGGGGCACAGTCCTTGAGGCATACTTAATTTTTACATTATGTAAATTGATACTTGTATAGCGCACTACTCACCCGCAAGGGTCTGAAGGAGCTTGTACGAATACCGCTGTGGAACCCATCCTGGCTTTCCCTGTGAGGTGTCCACTCCTGGGCACCCCCGAGGTGGAGGCCAGGCATCCTTAGCGTTGTGGGGGCCATTGTGGAGATTAAGCAAGCTATTGCCCAGAGTTGCAGAGTGGGACTCCATGAGTGGAATTGGCACCAAGGCGAGAATTATCAGGTCCGTGGAAATTTTGAGCCCTAGACCCGCCAAGGCGGGGAATTGAACCCTGGTCCCGGGCTAGACCTTTCCATCAGGGTCTGTCGCTCTAACCATTGAGCCACACTTCTCTCACTGGCTCTGGGGGTTGGGCTATGTCCCAACTCTCTAGAGAAGGAACCGCCCCTGGAGAGATGGAAAGATATACAGAGATCCTGAGAAACACAGTTGGGATAGAGGAGGAGACAGGAGGGCTGGGAAAGTTATCAACAGATGAAAATGACTTGAGAGAGATGAATGAAATAGACTGAAAGCTGAGGAAAGAGCTTCAACAGCTCAAAGGTCATTTGACGTCACTTCCTCTGATGTAATTGAGGTAAAAAAAGACATGTGATATCAATTCCTGTACTCCTGGCATTTTGGTGAATCGGAATCAAAGTTCATAACTTTGATTTTGGCATTGGAGCCCACTGACTGTCCGAATCATGAAACTCCCAAATAAGAGTGAGTGTGAATGGTGATAGTAAAAAATGGTCATTTATACAGACTGTTTTAAGGCCTTCCTTATACAATTAGAAACAGACATATACTAGGTTGTATCATCTTATGCTGCAACAGTGAGAATACACCAAAAACCGCGAGCAGAAATATTTTGCACGCATCTTTAGTGTGGGGGCTAATGTATCTAAAACCCCTGTCATTCCATGGGTCCATTAAAATCCCTTCTTAATAACTGATGTCATTTCAGAAACATACACTCAACCAGAATGGCGTGTTGGAAACAAATGTGCATATAATTATACAATGCCGAAATGCTTTTGCAGGGTTCAAAGTCAAATTGATCTGCCTCAAGCAAGTGTCAGGAAAATATGTTTAAAAATAGCTGTCTAATTGAGAAGATGCCACCTTTTACAACAGTGTCACAGTTTACTCCATTTTTACAGGCATAACCGTATAAAGCATTTTTGCGCAGTTTCAGTTCATGTGTTACCATCATTGGATGTATAACAGAAGACACCGAATACTCTTTCACATAAGTGATCCTTCCGTCAGAGTACATGTCAAATTCCTTTTGTCAATTTCGTGGGTTGTCAAACTGTAGTCTCCGTGCGAGTTATAATCCTCATGCGTGAATTGCATTGCATTAAAAATGCCTAATAAACAGCTGTTCTACCTGCACTTTCAGATGTCCCATTGCCAGTTTTATTGATGATTCATAACAGGGTAGAGCCAGCGTACCTTCTAATAGGACTCAGTGAAATATATTATTGTACATATTTGATTCAAACCAAAAAAAACAATGGCAATTAACTGATGCAAGACTCGCAATAATCTGTCATTATGGCACAGAAAGGAAACGTGCAATAGGATTTCTGCCCGTGGAAAAATATATGCTAAATTTGCTTGCACTCTTCGGGGCATATTTTCAAGGAGTTTTCATGAGTTACCAGCACTTTATCGCCGCCAAAGTGGTGATAAAAACATTTCCCTCATTCACAAGCAGGTGCAAACAGCCCATATCACCAGATAACCTGTGATAGCAGCCGCAAAAAACATCGCCACAAATGACCCCCGCAACTATCGTTAATGAGATGCAGAGTAGGCGTTCCCATGCCAAAAGCCGTGACAACACCACTCCTCAACATTCTCAACGACCAGCCACATCAGCGATAAGAATCCAAAACAGGCGAGAAGCAGGAAATTAACACCTGTCCTGACCTGGTGTAAAGTCGGATGACAGCATGCACCAGACAAGGATGTCCAACCCAGAGCCACACCTGAAGGGTAACTATATACCATGGAGCTACTGATCATGCAGCTCAGAGCCCCAACAGGTCCACAACACCCACCACCACCACCCCCAGGGCCGACCCCAAACCCTCACCCCCCCAGACCACCACAGAGGCAGCACAGGCACACACTGCGGACTTTATGAAAACTCACCAGCCTCACAGACATGACACCAGAGTATGTCATTGTCCACTACAGGCTCAAAAGGGCAACCATCCTCCGCATCCTGAACATCATAGCCCACAGGCTCAATCAATCAATCAATCAATCAACCATTTGTAGAGCGCCCTACATACCCGTGAGGGTTTCAAGGTGCAGGGGAGGGGCGGCGGGGGCGCTACTGATCGAACAGCCAGGTCTTGAGTAGCCTTCTGAAAGTCAGCAGGTCTTGGGTCTGTCGTAGGCTCAGTGGGAGGCTGTTCCAAGTCTTGGCGGCAAGGTGCGAGGTCAGCGAAGCGGAGCTGGCGGTTGGAGATGTAGAAGGAAAGTCGTCTGTTGAGGTAGGCTGGGCCGGTCTTGTGGAGTGCCCTGTGTGCAAGAATGAGGAGCTTGAAGGATATCCTCTTGTTGACGGGCAGCCAGTGCAGGTTTCTCAGGTGGGGGGTGATGTGGCTGTGGCGTGGTACATTGAGGATCAGTCATACCGAGGCGTTTGGATGCGTTGCAGTCGTTTAATGAGCTTGGTCGGGGATCCCGCGTAGAGGGCCATAGTCAAGTCTGCTGCTGACGAGGGCCTGGGTGACTGTTCTTCTTGTATCTGTTGGGATCCACCTGTATATCTTGCGGAGCATGCGGAGGGTGTTGAAGCAGGAGGAGGAGACAGTGTTGACTTGCTTGGTCATGGAGAGCGTTGAGTCGAGGATAATTCCCAGGTTGCATACGTGGTCGGTGGCTGCCCCCAGTGCTGTCGGCCACCAGGGTCGTCCCAGGCTGAAGGGTTGGAGCCAAGGATGAGGACCTCCGTTTTGTCTGTGTTCAGCTTCAGTCAGCTGATCTTCATTCAGTCAGTGACGGCCTTCATTCCTTCGTGGAGGTTGGCTTTGGCAGTGATGGGGTCCTTGGTGAGGGAGAGGATCAGTTGAGTGTCATCGGCGTAGGAGTTTATGTTGAGGTTGTGCTGTCAGGCGACGTGTGCTAGCGGGGCCATGTAAATGTTAAACAGTGTCGGGCTGAAGAAGGATCCCTGGGGTACGCCACAGATGATCTCATAGGCTTCGGATCAGAACGGCGGTTCTGCCGGAGAGGAAGGAGGTGGTCCATTCCAGGGCTTTGTCTCGGATCCCTACGGCGTGGCGGCGTGCACGTTGTGTGCAGTGGCAGACGGTGTCAAATGAGGCGGAGAGGTCTAGGAGGATGGGGCTGCGGTCTCACGGTTGTCCAGCAGGATCCTGATGTCGTCGGTGGAGGCGATGAGGGTGGTCTCAGTGCTGTGGTTGCTGCTTAACCTTGACTGGGAAGGGTCCAGGATTCTGTTTTATTCAAGGTATCGGGTTAGCTGTCTGTTGATGATCTTCTCGATGACCTTGGCCGGGAACGGGAACAGAGATAGATGGGCCAGAAGTTCTTGAGGTCTCTAGGGTCTGCCTTGTTTTTTTTTAGTAGGGCTTTGATCTCGGCGTGTTTCCAGCTCTCTGGGAAGGTCGCATCTCGAGGGAGAGATTGATGACGTTGCACAGGTGGGGTGCGATGGAGCTGCTGGCTTTGTTGAAGATGTGGTGCGGGAATGTGTCTGATGGGGAGCCAGAGTGGACTGTGCTCATGGTCTTGATGGTGTCATCGATGCTCACGCTGGCCCAGGCTAGCAGGAGGTTGTGGTCAATGGTGTGCGGAGAGTCTGTTTTGTTGCTGTCTGTTGAGGCTGTCTGGTTGATGAAGCTGTCATCGATGTCTGCTATCTTGCGGTGGAACAAAGTGGCGAGGGAGTCGCACAGGGCTTGCGATGGCGGGATGTCGTTGGTGTTGGAGCTGGGGTTGGAGAGTTCTTTCACAATGTTGAAGAGCTCCTTGCTGTTGTGTGCGTTGTTGTCAAGGCGGTCTTTGAAGGAGGTCTTCTTGGCAGTCCCGATGAGGTGATGGTGGTTGCGGGTGGCGTCACTGTGGTCTGCTTGGCTGTTCGGAGTCTGTTCGCTGTGCCATTTCTTGTCTAGTTTTTGGCAGGCTCGCTTGGAGGCTAGGAGTTCTTGGGTGAACCAGCTGGACCTCTTGCTGGTGTCTCTGTGGTGGGGTTTCTTCAGCGGCGCAAGGGTGTTGGAGCAGTCGTCGATACAGCGTCTGAGGCTGTGGGCAGCATCGTCGGTGTTGGAGGGTTCAGTGGGTGGGCTGAGAGCGAGGTTTGCGTGTAGTTGGTCTTCGATTATTTTACTCCAGCAGCGCCGAGGGATCTGTTGGGGGTGGTGGTGTGTGGTGGGTTTCTGGAAGGAGAAGTGGATGCAGCGGTGGTCGGTCCACAGGAGTGTGGTAGTGTGGCTGAAGGAGACGTGGGGGCTAGTGGAGAAGATGGTCTCCGAGGAGGATGTAATCGGTGGAGGTCAGGGAGTGCATGCTGATGAAGTTGACGATGGAGTCGCTGAACTGGGGTTGGGGTCCGGGGGGGCCTCGAATATTAAAAAAAGAAAGACAACCTGTCCTATAATATATTTGAGGGTGGAGTTGGGATCTGTGTGGATCTGGAAATTCATGTTCGGCGGTGCTGAGAGTGTCGTCAGCGCTGGTCGAGACCCTGATGCTGTTCTTGTGGACGATGGTGATTCCTCCTCCAACTCCATTGGTGCGGTCTCTGTGGGTGACCTTGTAGCCGTCTGCAATGGCTATTGCGATGTCGGGTGCAGAGGAGTTGTTCATCCACGTCTCTGTCAGGAAGGCGACATCCGGGGATGAGGTGTCAAGCAGGTCCCAGAGCTCGACGGCGTGTTTGCGTGCAGAGCGGGTGTTCAGTAGGATGCATCGGAGGTGGTTGAGGTCTTTCTTGGCAGGTTGTTCGGAGGCTCTGAGTCTGGTGTAGCTGCAGTTCCGGCAGGTGAATGGACCGTGTGTGCGTTTCAGGGTGGCCTTAAAGCAGGTGTGGGTCCGTCCGGGGTTGAGAGCGTGCAGTGTGCTGGCATCGTAACGGTGCCTTAGGCGCACCTTCGGCCCAGCGGCCGCCATATTTGGGGATGTGCGAGGGAGGAGTAGCTGGGAGTTGGGAGGTGAGAAGCAGGGGCAGTGAATGGGAATTGAGGGGGACGGGCCGCAGGGGATGCAGCGGTGGGAACGGGAGCGGTGGTTCACCGAAGGCAACCAGGCACAATCAGGGGCAGCGAGGGGGCAGTGAGGGGGAACAGAAGGCAAGAAAGCGAGCACAAATCAGGGGAACAGAAGGCAAGAAAACTGGCACAAATCAGGTGAACAGGAGGCAATACAATGGGCACACAACAGGGGAACAGAAGGCAAGAAAACAGGAACAAATCAGGGGAGAAGAGGGCAAGAAAACTGGCACAAATCAGGGGCAGCGAGGGGGAACAGAAGGTAAGAAAAACAGGCACAGATAAGAATGCAGGCACAGGGGGGAGACAGGCAACAGCGGTCACAGACACCAGAAGACAGTATGGGCAGTACAGGAAAAAACAGAAAGCGACAGTGATACAAACCTAAGGCCTACCACTGGCCACAAGGGATGTGGCGCAGGTGGTAGCCTGTGGGTGGAGGAGGGCCTCAACTTCTACAGCAGCAGCAGCAGGGGCAGGGTCAGGACACACAGGCAGAGCTGTGTGGTGGGGGAGCGACCTACCAACAAGGTCAAGGGTCGCTATCCTCACCAAGCAGCGGCCCAATACATGAGGATGTGGGAGAGAGGAGCAGCTGGGAGACGGGAGGAGGGAGGCAGGGGCACGCTAACGGTACCAACACAGCGGACAACCAACATCCCACCTCTGACAAAGCTGCTGTCTGTGCTGCATCTGTTGGCCTCTGGTACATTCTAACCAATAACTGCCAGAGTCAGAGGAGTCTCTCAGCCAGCCCTTTCAAAGTTCCCCAAACCTGTCCTGGATGCCAAGATCAGCTTGGTACCCCTGTACCTTTACTAGCTGGAGACCAAGCAATGCTTCTACGCCATAGCTGGCTTCCCGCACGTGTTGGGGGAAATTGACTGCACATATGTCCTACTCGTGCCCCCTGCCGACACTGCACACAATTACCGCAACAGAAAGCACATGCATTCGATCAATGTGCAGGCAATAGTGAACCACCAGGGACTCTTCACCAATGTTGTCACCAACTACCCAGGCAGTGTACATGATTCATACATCTTCCGACAGTCCATCATCAACCAGCACTTCCAGGATGGCACCTATGGAAATGCACTGCTCATTCGTAGTTACCAAATGAACACAACACACACTTCTTATACACAGTCATAAAATTCACAACTCTGGGAAAGCACATGTCACAAAGTCACATACAACATACCAAACATCATGCTCAAGCACCAGACACAACAGCACAACTCACTGTGAGAACCTGGGCTAGCCATGTACATGAGCCATCAACGGCATGGTACCTCAGCTACACATCAGCAGAATGTGGGGAGAGGAGGGAACCAGGCTTGTGCGAAGGAGGGGATGTGACCGTTGAATGAGACTGCACGCAATGGCAAGTGTTGCATGGATGTGCTGGAAAAACTGCAGTATGCAGACCACAGTAATATCCATGCCAACATATACCGCTGGTGGTGGTAGTGTTGTGGACAATGGATGCCACCATGTCACCCCAACCAGTGGGGGAGATCAAGGAAATGTAGGTTGTTATGTCCCCACCTGTAAGCGTGTGCGAAGTGGGCTGACCCAGCGTATGCCAGGCTAGCATACGGGTGTGAATAAAAAGCACATAGCCCTGGGCGTGGTTCTCTTCCATAAAGGGCAACGTCCCTGCCAGGGCGGCATCTCTCACCCCACCAAGAGGCAGACGCCGTAAGCGCTGGTGCCTGCGACCCAGTGCGCATGCTGCACCCCGGGCCGCTGGTCCCCGCAGCCGCCATGCCCGCCCATGCGCATCCAGGCATCACTGCTCACCTGCAGACACTGGTGTGTGTCAAAGAGGGCCCACCACATGCTGATGAAACCTCCAGGCCCAAGGTCCGCAACCCTGGCAACCTGATATGCCCATCACGGCCTCCGCGACACAGGACTGCAGTACCCCTTCCTCATTGACGTACTCCACCGGCATACACAGTGGACAAGTAGGTCACACATTTGGAACTGATGCTTGATTACACCATGGCAGAGAACAAAATTTATGTTGAGTTTATGTCACCATACTCCCTTCAATGTAGTCCCACCATGCCTGTTCATAGGACTCCAACCAAACATGTCTGTGGGCTCTTCCTGAATGCGGCCTTTGGCCTACACAGCGGTCCTCACATCAATCCAAGGCAGTCCATATCAGGCAGGACACGGCATCGTTGCAGGCTGCACACCCGCTCAGCTCTGGTACCACTACCTCCTTCAGCCACAACTCTTATCCACAGGCCATTCCAACGTCGTGTGTTAGAGATCTGGGAGGAGATGGCTGGACAGCGGTTAACCCGCGCAGACAGCTGACCCTGGTCAACACTGCAGCCAACTAGGTCACACTTTTGGAACTGAGTCTTAATTTCTTCCTAGCAGTGTTCATGTCACAGTACGCAAGGAGAGGAGTAAGAGGAAGACGTTCGTCAGTCCGGACAGAAAAGGCTCACCTTTACGGAGGTGATGGGACACTACCAACAACTGCACTGGTGCCACTGACTGGTGCGCCCCTGCTGACCACTGCCTCTGTGACACACTGCGGTGGAGTAGGTCACACAGTTTGAACTGAGACTTGCTCTCCTCGTGGCAGAGTTCATGTCATTGTACAGGCCTCATCGCAGACTGCATCCCCTTACAGCTATGGTGCCACTAAGCATGTGCCCCAAAATCCATGGGCACTCTATGGTGGAACTTTGGTGGCGTCTGAATCTATGGACTGGGGGTTGTCTTCATCATCATGTAGCTGATACTGACATGGTGGAAAAGAGGTGTCTGTAGCATTCAACTCCGCCAATTGCCTGTTCCTGCTTGCCTCTGCCCTCTGCATCATGTCCTGGAAGGACCCCTTCCACTGTCCCCCGCAACCCTCCAGGACATTCTCCTTGGACATCAACAATGACCCGCTCAGCTTGCGTGGCCCTACCTAAGTGTACTGCAAGTCACCGTCCCGTGGTGGTATGCCTGTGCCAGCCGCTGTTTATCCGTGGCCACAAACTCTGTGCAGCTCAAGTCAGGGACCCTTGCTGTTCGTACCCTGTACTGTTGTTTGTCCGTATGCTGTTGTGGTTGTTGCCAGCACCAACCAACCCCCGAGGGGTGGCTTACACTACCTAACACCCATCAAGCACAGGCGTCACTGGACATGTACCCCTGGCAATGAAAGGGGCCGGGCACACATGCCGCAGCCTGTTCCACAAACTCACTCAGTGTGTCAGTGTGGTCATTATGTATGCATGAGGGACAGGGCCATTCCACATTACATTGTGCTGTGTACAGCAGGCCCAACCATGTTACTGCAGGCAATGGTGTAGACCTGGGACATGTAACTGGAGAAGTGTGGCTCACTGGTTAGAGGCAGCAGACCCGTAAGCAGAGAACAGCCCGGGACCAGGGTTCGATTCCCGACGCGGCAGGGTCGTGGACCAGGGTCAGCGGACTCGATAATTCTCGCCTCGGTGCCTACTCTAGTCAGAAACCACACTCGGCAACTCTGGGCATCAGCTTGCCTCATCTTCACAACGGCCCTCCCAGACCGCCGGGGATGCTTGGTCGCACCTTAGAGATACCCATCAGGGACCATCTCTCAGGGTGAGCCAGGACGGGTTCCCCAGCGGTCGAAGCGTGGAGATACTCCTCCGGGAGTCGATTCCTAGCGCTATATAAACCCGCAATTAAATTAAATTAACTGTTTCCTACCTCCCTGTGTGCGTAAGCGAGGTGGACAGGCATATGACAGTACAGCGCAGGGGTGTGGTTCCTCCACACGTGGATCTGGGTGTGGTTAGGGTTAGGCCCTGTCAAGGATGTGGCTCATGCGTGTGTCTCGGTTGTAGTGTCCGCGCCACCCGTCCTGCAAACGACAATGTTGCTATGTGGCATGCCCCCCGTGTGCTTGCTCGGCCGAAGTGGTACATGGGGGAGGTCAGGGAACACACATGCCAGCTGTTGTGTGTGTCGCAATTAGAGCAGCATGATCCAAGGATCTACCATTAACTGCATGTTATGTTCAGAGAGGCAGGTGCTCTACATCTGTGTCAGCCCGGTCCTTACAATGGGCCTACACACACGTGGCCGGACACCTTCTGCGCACATCATCACTGTGTCGTAATCAGGCTTGTGGACATGCACAGACAATGGTTTGCCGTAGAGGTGCAAGTGATGCTTCCGCGCTGCTCACACCAGTGAATTGGCTGGGGGGAGGGAGGTTCAGCAGTGAGGCTACGTATGACACACTGATGCCACTCACAAACAATTCATGTCATACTGGAATCACTGAGTCACTCATAACACACACCAATGAATCAGTGACCCTGCCAACACATCATGCAGTACATAGTCTTGACTCATGTCTCTCTGCACTATCACAGGTGACCAAGGATATGCACTCTGCGCACAGAAGGTTGAGATAGATGACGAGGGCCGCTACATCTTCATTAAGGGTAAGTTGGGCGCCTTCTCCTGTTAGGTAACGTTTGCACAGCCAATATTGACCAGGGTTCCTACTTGAGGTCAATCAATCAATCGATCAATCAGGACACTTGTAAAGCGCACTACATACCTGTGACGGTCTCAAGGCACTGGGGGGGTGCTGCTATTGATCGAAGAGCCAGGTCTTGAGCTGTCTTCGGAAGGCCAGTAGGTCTTGGGTCTGCCGTAGGTTGGTGGGGAGAGTGTTCCAGGTCTTGGCGCCAAGGTGGGAGAAGGATCTGCCACCGGTGGTCGTTTTTCAGATGCGGGGACTGTGGCGAGGGTGAGGCCGGCGGGTGGGAGCTGGCGGATGGGGGTGTAGAAGCTGAGTCGTCTGTTGAGGTATGCTGGGCGGGTGTTGTGGAGAGCTTTGTGTGCGTGGATGAGGAGCTTGAAGGTTATCCTCTTGTTGACGGGGAGCCAGTGCAGGTCTCTCAGGTGGGGTGTGATGTGGCTGCGGCGGGGGATGTCAAAGATCAGACGTGCTGGATGCGTTGCAGTCTTCTCAGGAGCTTGGCCGACGTTCCTGCGTAGAGGGCGTTTCCGTAGTCCAGCCTGCTGGTGATGAGGGCCTGGGTGACTGTTCTTCTACTTTCGGTGGGGATCCACTTGAAGATCCTGCGGAGCATTCGGAGGGTGTTGAAGCAGGATGAGGAGATGGCGTTGACCTGCTTAGTCATGGAGAGGGTTGGAGTCGAGGATGACCCCTAGGTTGCGTGCGTGGTCGGTGGGTGTCGGGGCTGTTCCTTGTGTTGTCGGCAACCAGGAGTCGTCCCAAGCTGAAGGGGTAGAACTTAGGATGAGGTCAATCTCACATACAATCTCCAAATTGTGCGGTTTATCACGGCTAAATGGATAATAGGGGTCAACTTCAACAGACACTGGATTGGACCGCTCCTTCCCTCTCCTACAGGGTACGCCAGCTTCTGCCAATGCATCAGCATTACAGGAGTGGCTGACTGGACTGGACGTCTTTTGGCATGGCTGGTCTTTCGGCAGCTGCAGTTGATACAACTGATAGTTTCATTGAGGTTGACCTGTAGTACTATACTCTACACACAGCATGGAATTCAGGCTGAGTTACACCACCACTATACCTCCCTATACCAGTTGACGCTGTCAGAGTATGCATCGAACATCGACTCCTTCTTGTCCATGCTGCCCTTCCCTAGATTGACCTAGGATCCACAGTTGGACCTAGATGTTCCCATCACCCCTGCAAAAGTTTGAAACGCGATACAGGCTCTTGCTGCCGGAAAATCATTGGGCCGAGCCCGAGACAGCCTCCTGGCCAAATTTTAAATGGCTTTCATGAATCTTTTGGTTCCATGCCTTCAACACGTATACGATGAATTGCTCTTGTCCTCCCACATTTCTGACTCTCTATATGAGGTCACACTTGTCTCCTTTTCAAAGCCGACAGGGATCCCATGCTGTTAGGCTCCTATTGCACAGTGGCGCAGTTAAAAACAGACTATAAGATATAGGCTAAGATATTGGCGGAGAGACTGGCACCTCTAGTACCTTCTCTTATACATGCAGACCAAAAAGGGTTTGTCCCAACGTGCACCACCTAGTTTAGTATACAGCGCATCTTTTGACTTTTACGCTATGCCCCCACACCTGGCCACATTCGGAGTGCCTGGTATTAGATCTCGAAAAAGGCATTCAACACTCAAGGGACCTATTTATCGCGGTATACAACGTTTACAATGCAACTTTTACAACGCACTACCATTACAACAAAACTTTTACAACGCAACATCCATTACAACACATACATTTACAACGCAGTCATTACAACGCATGACACTACAATGCACACCACTGCAACTCATACCATTACAACGCAGTCATTACAACGCATACCATTACAACGCAAAACTTACCATCCAACACTTACCCTACTGTTGCACCCCCTGGAGTTAGAATAGTAATTTTAACCCCTACACTATCCAAAACTTTCCCTACTGTTGCACCCCCTGGAGTTAGAATAGTAATTTTAACCCCTACACTATCCAACACTTACCTTATATGCAATGTAATGTAATGCGTTGTAATGGTATGCGTTGTAAATGTAGTATGCGTTGTAGTGGAATGCGTTGTAAAGGTATTTTTTAAGAATTCGTTGTAATGGTATGCGTTGTAATGGTGTGCGTTGTAATGGATGTTGCGGTGTAAAAAATGCGTTGTAAAGGTATGCGTTGTAAAAGTGTGCATTGTAACGTCATACATCCATTTATCGCGGTTCTCCCACGACATGGTATTGGACCCGATACCTTCGATTGGTGAAACTTCTTTATGACAGACAAAGCTCGAGGGTTAAAATGGGGAGCCTTATATCTGAGCCGATACAGGTTTGCAGGGACATTAGGCAAGGATGTCTCCATGCCCATTATTTTTTCTCTTTGGCATTAGAGTCACTGGCCTTAGCAATGTGATCATTGGTGAGGACGCGGGGTATACCAATGAGCGAGGACGTACATACTATATTGCTGTATGCAGACGACCTGTTATTATATATCAGAGATGTCTTTTCTGTCCCGGATGAACTGCCTAAACCCCTTAACAAAT